>NC_091468.1:60834635-62034635 GCF_027789765.1 Dendropsophus ebraccatus | reverse complement strand
AGCATTATTTCGCTTGCGGTCACAGGAGTCCTCGGCTGCCTCCGGCTGATGTGCGGCTGCCGGGGGTGTCTCGTCCTCTCCCCGGCAGCGCGCGCATCACACAGCTCACTGTGCCACCTAAGCCCTGACTTCCGGTATTAAGAGCGCACGTTAGAGACGCTCTGTACCAGAAGTCAGGGCCCAGACGGCACAGTGAGCTGTGTGATGCGCGCGCTGCCGGGGAGAGGACGAGACACCCCCGGCAGCCGCATCATTAGCCGGAGGCAGCCGGGGACAGACCAGGAGTCGAGAGGATCGACAGGAACGGATGGCAGGTGAGTTGTGTTTTTTTTTTTTATTTACTGACTGCTGTGCAAGGGGGGGGGGCATCTATAAGGGGGGGAGCAGAGGGGGACCATCTATAAGGGGGGGAGCAGAGAGGGACCATCTATAAGGGGGGGGAGCAGAGGGGGACCATCTATAAGGGGGGGAGCAGAGGGGGACCATCTATAAGGGGGGGAGAAGAGGGGGACCATCTATAAGGGGGGGAAGCAGGGGGGACCATCTATAAGGGGGTGGGCAGAGGGGGACCATCTATAAGGGGGTGGGCAGAGGGGGACCATCTATAAAGGGGAAAAAAGAGGGGGACTATCTATAAAGAGGGGGACCATCTATAAAGGGAAAAAGAGGGGGACCATCTATAAAGGGGGGGAAAGAGGGGGACCATCTATAAAAGGGGAAAGAGGGGGACCATTTATAAAGGGGGAGAGAGGGGGACCATCTATAAGGGGGGAGAGAGGGGGACCATCTATAAAGGGGGAGAGAGGGGGACCATCTATAAGGGGGAAAGAGGGGAATCATCTATAAGGGGGGGAAAGGGGGACCATCTCCTATAGGATTAGCACCCTCCTCTCCTGACATCCTGTGCTGCTGTGTCCTCCCCTATACGATCAGCCCCCTCCTCTCCTGACATCCTCTGTGCTGCTGTGACCTCTCCTATAAGATCAGCCCCCTCCTCTCCTGACATCCTCTGTGCTGCTGTGACCTCTCATATAAGATCAGCACCCTCCTCTCCTGACATCCTCTGTGCTGCTGTGACCTCTCCTATAAGATCAGTCCCCTCCTCTCCTGACATCCTCTGTGGTGCTGTGACCTCCCCTATAGACCAGCACCCTCCTCTCCTGACATCCTCTGTGCTGCTGTGACCTCCCCTATAGATCAGCACCCTCCTCTCCTGACACCCTCTGTGCTGTTGTGACCTCCCCTATAGATCAGCACCCTCCTCTCCTGACATCCTCTGTGCTGCTGGGTCCTCCCCTATAAGACCAGCAGCCTCCTCTCCTGACATCCTCTGTGCTGCTGGGAACTCCCCTATAGATCAGCACCCTCCTCTCCTGACATCCTCTGTGCTGCTGTGATGCTGTGACCTCCCCTATAAGACCAGCAGCCTCCTCTACTGACACCCTCTGTGCTGCTGTGACCTCGCCTATAAGATCAGCCCCCTCCTCTCCTGACATCCTCTGTGCTGCTTTGACCTCCCCTATAAGATCAGCACCCTCCTCTCCTGACATACACTGTGCTGCTGTGACCTCTCCTATAAGATCAGCACCCTCCTCTCCTGACATCCTCTGTGCTGCTGTGACCTCCCCTATAAGATCAGCACCCTCCTCTCCTGACATCCTCTGTGCTGCTGTGACCTCCCCTATAAGATCAGCACCCTCCTCTCCTGACATCCTCTGTGCTGCTGTGACCTCCCCTATAAGATCAGCCCCCTCCTCTCCTGACATCCTCTGTGCTGCTGTGACCTCCCCTATAAGATCAGCCCCCTCCTCTCCTGACATTCTCTGTGCTGCTGTGACCTTGGGGGGGGGGGGGGGGCGCAACATCAGGGTGAGTTGGCAATATGTTTATTGGGGGCAGCGGAAGTGGGGTGGGCAATGCTTACTGGGAGTAGCAGCAAGGGACCAAACATTATGTTTATTGGGGTCAGCAGGGAGGGGAGGCAGGCAGTGTTTTTTGGGGACAGCGTGGGGGGGGGGGGCAGTAGCGGATCATAATGGGGGCAGATTGACTGGGGGGGGGGGCCAGGTTGGGTGGACAGCCCAGGGCCCAGGGTACATTTAATCCGCCACTGCCCCAACTCTAACCCTAATACTAAACGCTCAGATTAGGGTCGGGCGTCCGGTAGGGTCTGATTTTAACTGATAGGAAGCCCGGAGTGGAGCAGCCAATGAAATCCGGCCGGGGCGGGGCTTGCCTGGGAGCTGTGTGCGCGCACCCAGTGAGGTCCCTTTGCGGTATGGGATTTAGTCACTACCCTGGAACAACTCACTAGATCTCCCTCAGGGAAATAAACTACTCCCTGATTGGGCAGAAACAAACTGGAAGGCCTAAATGCTGGCCAGTGATTGGGGAGATAACATGAGGTACACAGCTCAGGGATTGGTCAGGGGAAAATCACCTCATACCACAGTGACAGTTGGTAAGTTAACCCTTTGTAAACAATCTCCTTCAGCTGTGCATACAATACAGTGACATCTAATGGTAGAGAATAGGAAGTGCAGGTAGAAATAGGAAATCTAGGTAGAGTGCTGATTCCCTTCACCTAGAGGGTCTTATACAAAGGTACCTTACTACAGGTGGGAAGAAACATAGCAAGGGCCACACCCGCTCTGGTACACTGCATATGACCTTTAGACATAGATTAGCATCAAACCACATTCATCTGCTCCCTTCACACTTTAGGAGAATCTGTCCGTTTTTCTTATCAGGAATTCCTGTCAGGATTTTCTGACCCATGGGGTTGTATTTAACACTGACAGCCTTTAGGATTTTCTCTGAAGGGTGTCCATTGAGGAAAACAGGTCAGGAAATTATAGAACCTATCCTATTTTCATCAGGATTTCCTGAACGAGTTCCCCCATAGAAGTCTATGGGAGCTCAGGAAACCCTGATGCTTTCCTGGTACGCATCAGGAAATCCTGAAGACACTACTGATGGTTTCCTGAACATAAAAACTGATTACTGCTAGGAAATCCTGAAGGTTTCCTCAAGCCTTTTAAAGGGATTATCCAGCACTACAAAAACATGGCCACTATTCCCCCTCTCTTGTCTCCAGTTCAGGTGTGGTTTGCAATTAAGCTCCACTTACTTCAATGGAACTGAGTTTGAAACCCCACCCAATCTGGAGACAAGAGAGGGGGGAAAGTGGCCATGTTTTTGAAGTGCTGGATAACCCTCTTAAAAGGGTTATCCAGCGCTACAAAAACATGGCCACTTTCTTCCAGAGACAGCCCCACTCTTGTCTCCAGCTTGGGCGTGGTTTTGCTTCTCAGTTCCATTGAACTGAATGGAGCTTAATTGCAAACCGCACCTGAACTGAAGTCGTGTTGTCTCTGAAAGAAAGTGGCCATGTTTTTGTAGCTCTGGATAACCCCTTTAAGGCCTCATGATCAGGATTTCCGGACAGGAAAAACTGACACTGACGTGTGAATGGGGCCTTAAAGGGGAATTTAAGGACTTCCGATAGGATGTAACAGGATATGGAATCTTCTTCGTAATCCATGTCCTAATACTTAGTCTGGGGCTATATAGAGGTTTAGGCAGCAACATGGGTCACATGACCATAATGTCTGTGTCGGGACTAGGGTAACTGAATGGAGTCAGATGGCTGTGACCAAGAGCCAAATAAAAGGATTCAATTCAAGCGTGCAACTTTATGGTAAGCTGTACTTGTCCGGGGAGCAATCCACCGTCTCAGACATATATCTTCCAAGAAAAAGAAGTCACGATCATCACAGCTATTAGACATCATGATTAGAGTTGATCGAACCTTGGGAAATCCTAGGTTTGATCGAACTCGAACATTCACGAACCTGCCGCATTTCATTGCTGATGCCTTCCCGGTCCGTGAAGAAGGAGGAAACAGCCCGGGTACCGCCTGGAATTCCAAGATTCAGCCTAGGTAATAGGCTGAATCCTGGAATACCAGATGGTACTCGCGCAGTCTTCTCCTTCCCCACGGACCGGGAAGGCATCAGCAATCAAATGCGGCAGGTTCGTGAATGTTCGAGTTTGATCGAACCTAGGATTTCCCAATGTTCGATCAACTCTAGTCATGATCCCAGCTGACACGTCTCAGGAAGTATACGATTGAAAAGATGGATGTGGGCGCCGGGGTAAGACCTCTTCTGCTCCCCACACAACCATTTTAAAATGAAACTGAGGCTTCACTGTGGCCATTTTCTGCTTAATTATGTAGCTCCCTCCGACATCCAAGCCCTGTGTGCATCCCCCGTCCATAAAATGGCCGCCTACAGAGGCACATGTAGTTTACGATAAAGTTGGTAAAGGTTGGCCCCATATACTACTCCTGTGTGGTAGCCATACATCTCTTCTGTCCTTACAGGGGTTGTTCACCAAATGTCATTTCTCTGGGAAGATGGCGGACTGTGCTCGAGAAATCCCATTGTAAACCCACCGCATTATTGAACCAGTTTGACTTTGGGCCACACCTGAGAGCAGCGACTAACTGCCCTCTTTTCTTTAACCTTTATCCTTCTCCAGTATGCTGAAGTTGGACTTCTGCTGCAAGAGGACACCAGGTCACTCCACACGTGTGGTCCTGGTAAAGGTGGCGGCTGGTCCTGAGAATAAGAGCAAGAGCAAAGCAAAAGAGAAGCAGACAGTAAAGACTATGGGTCATGATACACAGAACGGCAGTCACAGCCAGGGCCAGCTCCAGGTTTTTGCAGACCCTCAGACGACAGAGCCTCAGCGGGCCCCCTCATCCATCCTTCCACTACGCACCCATCATCCACACACCATGCACAATCACTTGACACTAACTGACACACAGCCACATATTACTGACACAGACACTAACTGACACACAGCACTTACAGCTCAGTCTTCTCCCTCTTTTTCTTCCTGTTAGGCTGCTCTTCGCACTGTAGGGTTGAGGACCTTCGGGTCATGTGATCAGGTCCTTCACCCTTTTCTCTCTGTGCAGGTCTTACTCCTCCAAAAAAGGCCAGACGAGACGCAGTTGGAGGGAGGCCGGCATGACAGGGAAACTGGCGAGAAGGGGTTAATATGGTTTGGACGTTGGTCTGGGTTGGGAGAGGGAGCAAGGGGTGGAGACTGTAGGAGGAAGTGAAAAAACCTCTTCCGGTCCAAGCGTGGGCAGCCACACGTGAAGCGGCAGCCGAAGAGTCCCACCATCCCTCCCTAATTGGTTTTTGACTGTGGGGATTTCTCCCCCTCCTTTTTGGGGGGTGGGGGGTTGTGCATGCCTTTTCTTTGTCATAGCAGCGGTTGGCGGGTTAGGGGGTCCTTGGGGTTGGTTAAAATTAATGGAATGGGTACGTAATGAGAGATGCCCACTTTAACTGGTGGATCATCGGATAATGGAGAGGAGTATGGGCTCCTGTCTGGGTGGTGTCCCGGGGAGTAGTTGGGGGTATTATTAATTTGAAATCGGCCAGTGGTGTTGGATGTACGGAGGCTTTTGAGCCTGGGGTAACCGGCTGGGGGCGGGAATGTTTTGATAATACGGATATTGGTTGGTGTAATTCTGGTGGCCGGTTTTTCTTTATGTTTAGCTTCAAGGACCCCCTTTCCGGTTCGGATAATTCTCAGAATGTTATTTATACATAATTGGATGGTGATACATTTTTTCTATGTTATTTATGTTTAATAAATACTTGGCTGCTGTGGCCATATTTTTCCAAAGAAATAGGTGTAAGAGTGTTTTTCTTTATGGGAAAATAGGGGTATCGGTTGGAGGGGTGGGGGTGTGAGTAAAAGGGAGGGGTAGCAAGATCAGTTTTCCCATGTCATGTGTCTTCTAGTGTTCAGTGCTGCACTACAGTACCCTGGTAAAGCCCTGTGCTGACGCCAGCCTTGGTCACTGCAATAATCTTCCCTCAGAAACCCATAAAATCAACAATGCAAGTAAGAAGGAACAGGTGGAGCAGATTTAAGTAAGCAATGACAATTCAAGATAGGTGACGGAAGAAATAACACAGTGCACACTGGACCTTTAAGTCAGGAAAGCAGGCATGCAACTGAGGCGACGGCACGAACCATAGGCTTAGAGCAGAGTTTGCACTGGTGGGTCCCCCGATGTCATGGACCGGATGGAGAATGCAGCTGAAGGACCGAGAACAGACCACGAGTAGCGTGTAGAGGCAACCAGCGCTGTTACAAGCTATAAAAATGAACAAAAAAAACACGAGCCCTGAGATGATCTCTAGTCAACTGTTTAATAAAAGCCAGGATGAAGGTAACAGCAGAATATCAAGTGAAGCAAACTAAAAGAATACCTGTCGTTTCAATATACTTTTTAGTATAAGCTGCCCTGTGTATACATGAGGGCAGCACTATATCTAACCATTATTTATTACCTTGTATAAGGCATTTTCTCTCTCTATGTAGTGTGTGTTCCCAAGCCTTCCCTCCCCCATTGACTTGTACTACTTGTAATCTGATCCCTGAGCTGCTACAAGTCCTAACCAGTAAACAAATGTCCGTTGCTAAGCAGATTTTTCGGAGTGGATAAAAGTTGATGGGTCGGGGAAGATGCTTCATCAAACAGAACCATTTTTGTCTGATAAGATATATTACAAAGTTTATTATATTTGCTTCCATTATTAATCTATGCAGTTTGGTAAAATAATAGTGCCTATAAAAGACTAATGTTAGGCCCATGGAGCGTTTAGATACAAATACAAAGTACATAGTACAAAAGTTAGCCAAATGCCAAGTTACCCCTTATCACTCAACTCATTGGGATCACGGCATCCATATATTAAAAAAAAAAAAAAAAAAAAAAGTGTTATTAATGGGAGTTTTTTATTTTTTCAGATTCTTTTTAAACTTCTCTAGGTTACTATATTATGCACATCACTGACTGCCATAATATCCCATAGGATCACAGCAATCCATGTTTTCTAAGGAGTGAAACAGCTGGGATTAGTTTTGTCTCTCATCCTAGTTGTTACTGTACACAACAAGTTGACGTCCCAGCTATGGACCCGTCCGCTGCACGTAAATGCTACGCACCTGCTGCGCTGTAAATGTATGGTGCATGGGTTAAAAGCCAAGACAGATGTGAGGTGTCCACTGTTCTATTGTATAGTATTGTGTGTATAAGACTATGTATAAAACATTCAGGTCAGCACCTGCCACATTCCCTATAATGTGAATATTAAAAGGGCTTTTACACTGAGTGTGCTGTTAGATGTGCCGTAACATCTGCCATATTACTAAAACATTTACCACATTCAGGGCAAGCAAATGGTTTCTCCGCTGTGTGAGTTCTTAGATGCTGAATAAGATTAGATCTCCGACTAAAAGACTTCCCACACTCAGGACATGTCAACGGCCTCTCCCCTGTGTGAGTTCTCTGATGTTGAACAAGATTCGATCTTTGCCTGAAAGTTTTCCCACAGTCTGGACATGAAAATGGCCTCTCCCCTGTGTGAATTCTTTCATGTGAAGTAAGGTTTGATTTTTGGCTAAAACATTTCCCACACACTGTGCATGAATAGGACTTCTCCCCTGTGTGAGTTCTCTGATGTTCAACAATGCTTGATCTGTGGCTAAAACATTTACCACATTCTTCGCATGAAAACGGTTTCTCTCCTGTGTGAGTTCTAATATGGAGAATGAGAGATGATTTAAGGGTGTAACATTTCTCACAAAATGGACATAAAAATGGATTCTCCCCCGTGTGACCTTTTAGATGCTGCATAAGGTTGGCTTTCTTTCTAAAACATTTCTCACATTCGGGGCATGAAAATGGCTTCTCCCCTGAGTGAATTCTTTCATGTTCAGCGAGTTTGGATTTTTGACCAAAACATCTACCACATTCAGTACATGGAAATGGCTTTTCCCCTATGTGAGTTTTCTTATGTTTACCAAGTCCCTTTTTGTCAGTAAAAGACTTCCCACATTCTGTACATGAAAATGGCTTCTCCCCTGTGTGAATTCTCTGATGTTTAACAAGACTTGATTTCTCGCTAAAGCATTTCCCACATTCGGTACATGAATAGGGCTTGATCCCTGTATGAATCTTTATATGCTCCTTAAGATTTGATTTATGACTACAACACTTTCCACATTCAGGGCATGAATATGGCTTCTCCCCTGTGTGAAGTCTTTGATGTGACTTAAGGCCTGATTTCTGAATAAAAGACTTCCCGCACTCAGTACAAGAGAATGGCTTCTCCCCTGTGTGGGTTTTCAGATGTTCAACAAGAGTTGACTTGTAGGTAAAACATTTCCCACATACTGTACATAAATGTGGCTTTACCCCTGTGTGAATTTTCTGATGTTCAACCAGACCAGATTTTTGGGTAAAACGTTTCCCACATGTTTTACATGGATATGGCCTTTCCCCTGTGTGCATTCTGTGATGTAAATCGAGATTATATTTCCTAGGAAAAGATTTTCCACATTCTGTACATATAAATGGTCTTTCTTTGGCAACTACAGGTTGGTTAGGGGAAGGTTTCTTGTGACCAGAGGGATCAGTGGATAAGTGGCCGCTATGGATGATTACTGGAATTATTGAATTAGTTCCTGCACTATCTTCATAATAGGGAGGTAAAAGGAGATGTCCGTGGAGGTCTGGGATCCAGTCTTCACCTAGAAACAGAGACATTTTCTTATTTTTCCAAAAAGAAAATACATATAGAGCCAAAGAAACAAAAGGAGTGATGGCAGCGTGATGACTATGAGGATATATGTATACATATATCTAACGTTAAAAATCCATCACCTCTAAACCCTCTGTCCACCAATATCTTCTGTCCATACACCTTATACTGGTGGTAAAATCTATGTGTTTCTTAACCCTTAGAGGACCGGGCCAATTTGCATTTTCACACTTCCGTTTTTTCCTCCTTGTGCATAAAAGGCCATAGCACTTGCATTTTTTCACCTAGAAACCCACATGAGGCCTTATTTTTTACGCCACTAATTGTACTTTGCAATGACAGGCTGAATTTTTTCATAAAGTACACTGCGAAACCAGAAAAAAATTCAATGTGTGGTGAGGGGAGGGTTTTTGTCTTAACGCTGTTCGTCCTGGGGTAAAACTGACTTGTTATATATGTTCCTCAAGTCGTTACGATTACAACAATATGTAACATGTATAACTTTTCTTTTATCTGATGGCCTGTAAAAAATTTAAACCATTGTGAACAAATATATGTTCCTTAAAATCGCTCTATTCCCAGGCTAATACCGCTTTTATCCTTTGGTCTATGGGGCTGTGTGAGGTGTCATTTTTTGCGCCATGATGTGTTCTTTCTATCGGTACCATGATTGCGCATATACGACTTTTTGATCACTTTATATTTAAATTTTTTCTGGATTTGATGCGACCAAAAATGCGCAATTTTGCACTTTGGAATTTTTTTGTGCTTAACCATTCACAATGAAATGGCATTTTCCCTCCAATCTTTTGTGATTGTTATTGTAACTTTCCATTAATAGAAAAAAAAAATTGCAGAGAGAGATAGGATTTAGGAGAGATTCTTACTTTTCACTGTCACTGTGTCGGGTCCCTCCACTCCAGTCGTCATTTCACTATCAGTTTCCTGTAAGGATCACACATTAAGGACATGAGAAGAAAGGCATTGGATTTCTAATTTGTTCTATATCCAGTTAAAGGCCCACACCCCTTATATAGCACAAACCAATTTTCCCTTAGGGTGCGTTCACACATACAGGACCGCAGCAGATTTAATGCATGGATCCTGTACGTGTGAACGCACCCTTAAAGGAGAAGCAGCGATCAGATACAAGAAACATTCAACCAAGCATAAATGTTTCACTTATATCGCTGTATGAAATGATGGCTAAAGACTGAACTGTATATTCTATGAGGCTCAACGAAGATAAAGATTATGGGGGAGATTTATCAAACATGGTGTAAAGTGAAACTGGCTCAGTTGCCCCTAGCAACCAATCAGATTCCACCTTTCATTCCTCACAGACGCTTTGGAAAATGTAAGGTGGAATCTGATTGGTTGCTAGGGGCAACTGAGCCAGTTTCACTTTACACCATGTTTGATAAATCTCCCCCAACGTACTTAACATACCAGTATACTGGTGACACTTTCTATACAGAACAGTATTCTGCCTTAGAAGCAGCTGATTGGCATTGAGCTGTTGTTTACTCTGCAGAACATTATATACACCCACACTGAGCCACAAATGCCAAGTATACGTCCATACAGTATACTCTGCTGGAGGAGTCTAGTATACGGCTTCATTACATCAATCTATAGAGGATTTACAGGAATCTCCGCTCCATCTACCTGATGATCCAGGGGGACATGTTGCTGCTCCTCTTTACAATCCTGGGAATATAGAGGACGGGGACATCTCTCTGGTGGGTTTCTCTGGCTGTCTTCATCTATAGGAAGTAACACAGTGACTGAATACATTGTCTATATGTGATATATCAGATGATCTGTTCTCTCCTCTACAATCAGGGAAGGTCTCCTCTTACCCGGTGATGTGAGGGGCGGCTGATCCTCCATCATGACGTCCTTGTACAGATCCTTGTGTCCTTCTATATACTCCCACTCCTCCATGGAGAAATAGACAGCAACATCCTGACATCTTATAGGAACCTGACACACACAATAATCCCGTCATCCTCCAGACACCTCCCTTGGTGTTACTGTATAATGTCCTATTGTATTGTCCCAGAGAGGGGTCCACTGTCTTTTCTAAACAGGAATAGGTCGGTACCATATGTGTGTGTAACCTCCGAGACTGTAGTCTGTAGTGTGCAACTCCAGCCACTAGATGTCACTGTTCTACTGCACGGCTGAAAGTGTATAAGGATTAACTGATGTCTCCATTAGGCTGACATGTCCATTCTTCTGCGCAGAGAAAGGAGGCACGTGTGAGCCAGTATGACACGGAGGCTGGCAGGATTCTACTGCTGAGAATTCCGCCAGTTTTACTCTGTGTAAACTTGCCCTTACTCATTGCATATTTCCTGCCATTGCTGTATTCTGATATTTTGCTAACCAATCCTTGAGCTAGCTACCTCAGGAGTTCTACCCTTACAGAGGGTTATTCAATTTCTGAGTCAGTAGTTCAAGTGCAAAGGCCGTGTCTCTACTGCAAGTTGCTAGCGTGTCTCTAGAGGGTCTCCCGGACAACTATCTTATCCACTAGTTGGACCTGAACTCCATATTATCGTTTCTCTCTGTGCCCACATAATAGTATCAGCAGATGTCCTTTCCTGTGGATTCATGACTTGTCTCTAACAGCCCCAGCTGAGCCACTGCGCCTAAATAGGCCCCGATCCCATAGCAGTCAGCATCCAAACTAAACTTAGCAGCACAACTAAAGTCTATTGCAACTAACGCCAACTACCAGTGTATTCTCAAATATATTCAACTTGTCTGCTATATTCTCTAGTGTATTCTATGGGAGGACACACACGCCCTCCCATAGATACTACAGGACACTGAGTACTGCGGGAATTCCGCTGTTTTTGCTCAGTGTGAACTGGGCCTAACAGCAACTAGAACTCTCAAATATGCATGGTGCTGTCGAGCCAGCGCTCAGGGGTGACCAGCTGGTCCCACTCCTGGCTCACCGTGACAAGCCCATGAGGTGCTTCCAGCCTACCTAACATCTGCCCCCCTGTGTTGCTGCTTCTCACCCATTGCCAGCCGCACCAGCATTCCCAGCAGCATTGCTCACCTTTCCAGTCAGCAGCTCAGTGATCCTGGAGGTCAGTTCTAGAATCTTCTTCTGATTTATCAGTGATGCAGATGGAGGATCTGTGATGGGGCTCTGGATGCTGCTCTGGCCTCCTGACACAGGGGGCGCCACACACTTACCAGACTTCTTCACTACTGTGTAATCCTGTGTATGGCGAGACACTGATCACTACAGAGTGTTTAACAATCCTTCATCTTTCCAGTCATTTTCCTTTTCTTTTAAAACATACAGGAGTGAAATTATATAAGACACTCACCTGTCCAGTTATCAGGTGGATTATCTCAATGGTAAGTTTTAAAGGATCCCTCTGATCCTTGCAGTCTTCTATATACTCCCACTCCTCCATGGAGAAATAGACAGCAACATCTTGACACCTTATAGGAACCTGACACACACAATGATCCCGTCATCCTCCAGACACCTCCCTTGGTGTTACTGTATAATGTCCCAGCATTCCCAGCAGCATTGCTCACCTCTCCAGTCAGCAGCCCAGTGATCCTGAAGGTCAGTTCTAGAATCTTCTTCTCATCTATCAGTGAATGAGATGGAGGATCTGTGATGGGGCTCTGGGTGCTGTTCGAGCCTCCGGACACAGGGGGCGCCACACACTCACCAGACGACTTCTTTATCACTTTGTAATCCTGTGTATGGCGAGACACTTATCACTACAGAGAGTCTAACAATCTTTCATCTTTTTAGATATTTCCCTGTATTACCAATAGAGATAGGAGTGACGTCATGTGAAGCTCTCACCTCTCCGGTTATCCAGTAGATCATCTCTATGCTGAGGTCTAATATCCTGGCAGCCATGTAATTCCTGTCTTCATCCATCCTTGCTGGGTCATTCGTGACAATTGCCATTGTATATCAAAAGAAAACTATAGCTGTGAGAGTCTTGGACCTAAGGAACCTGATAGGAAACAAATTATATTACGAGGTGCAGTGTCTCCCAAACTAATAATTATAAAGAACTACTGATAGCCTACAACAGAAGTGACTTATATAGAAGAGTATGTTATAGTATAATATGTAGTGTATACAGAATTAGGCTATGTTCACACAACGTAAAACTACGGGCGTAGTTCTCGCCCCAGAACTACGGTCGTAGTTTTGCGGGGTGGAAACAGCCTATCTTCAATGGGATCCCGGCCGGAGCGTACTCACATCATATACGCTCCGGCCAGGATCCCTTGAGGCGCCGGAAAAAACTGACAGGTCAGTTTTCTGCGGCCGGAATTCAAGGAATTCCGGCCGCAGAAGGACCTGTAAGTTCACACGGCCGGAGCCGCTTGCTTCACTCTGTGCTATGGGAAGCTCTGATGCGGGCGCACGCTGATGCACCCGCATCAGAGCTCCGCGGACGGAAAGATCACCCGGCCGGTACTTATGTACCGGCCTGGATGATCCAGGCTAAGACCGGCCGTTCCGTGACCCGGCCGGGGTCATGGAACGGCCGGATGTTCACGTAATGTGAACATAACCTTACACAGGACACATACTGCATTGTGCCAACCACTTTAAATGTCATACTTTCCTTATTCCCTGTATCCTAAACCTCTCAGGACATTAGCAATCTGCCTTCTGCAAATGATAAATTAGGCGCATATCCAGATTATGCTAATTTTTGGGTAAATACTCAAAACCGGAATATTAAAAAACAAATTGCATTAAAAAAATATTCACTTGTTGAATACTGGTTCATAAATAGAAGTTAGGCCAAAGAATAGGTGCAAAAACTATATACAGTATTCATCTCTTGTTTACACAAAAGATCAAATCAGCCGTCGAGCAGATGTTTGCTCACTCATGGGCCAACTACTGACACTTCATGGGCCGACTACTGGCTGAATGAGTGTTCCTAGGAACACTCGCTGCTGATACTTGACCCTTTTTTTTTTTTTTTTTTAATAATGGAAGTACCTTTTTTTTAGGCTGCATTCACACCTATTGCATTCACAGTGAATTTCACGCTTCGTGTCTCGCTACGATATACAGTACAGTTAGGCCCTATGACTCTACATGTAGCCACATCCTGCTTAAAGTGTCACTGTTGTTTCAGAAAACTTTTGGCATGTCATAGAGACACGTCAAAAGTTTTGATCAGATACACTGAGTGTTCAGACCCCTACCGATCGGGAGGATGAGTGCTTCCTCTCCCCACTCTGTGTTAGAAAAAAAGAATCAGGCCTATAATGGAGGCCGAGTCTTTTTTTCTTACACAGAGTTGGGAGAGGATGTGCTGCAGTGCGGTCCCCTCCCCCCTCATTCTCCCGATCGGTACGGGTGTGAGCACTTAAAGGGGTTATCCAGCGCTACAAACAAATGGCTACTTCTCCCCTCTCTTTTCTCCAGATTGGGTGGGGTTTGAAACTCAGTTCCATTGAAGTAAATGGCGCGTAATTGCAAACACCTAAACTGGAGACAAGAGAGGGGGGAAAAGTGGCCATGTTTTTGTAGCGCTGGATAATCCCTTTACACCCGAACTGATCAAAACTTTTAACATGTCAGAAGTTCTTTTAAACAACCGGTCCACTTTGACTAATCATCTGCTGAGCCTTTAAACAAGATAATACATTACCTGCCCGCGCTCCCGCTTGCTTCTGCAGCTTCTAGGTCACTGACGTCCCGCACAGCCAATTAGTAAACTGTCCCACCGCAACATGAGTGACCTGGAAGCCGGAGAAGCAGGCAGGAGCGCGGGCAGGTAATGTAGGTAATTTAAAGGCCCAGCTGATGATTAGTAGGATGTGGCTACATTCTCGCAGCAGATTGAAAATCCTCTGCAAGAATACAGAGCCATAGGGAATAACGGTGCCGCAAATTGCAGCACTGCAAGACTCACAAACGTGGACGCATGCACGCAGTCTTAAGGCCCCTTTACAGGGACAGATTTAGATTTAGAGGGACAGCAACCGATAATATCACCATAATCATACACAAATATCCAGCCTACAACAATGGGGATTTCGGTAAAGATGATCACAGAGATCAGCGTTCGCTATGGAGGCCTTCTCAGCCAGTCTACATCAGCCTCTGCAGTGTCCCAGCATGATCTAGTCACCTACTTGTATTCTGTGTATTGGACTGTATTAATGTATACTGTTCTATGTATCCTCTGATACCAGTCTTACTGGCAGGCAGAGGACAGGTTAGTGTCACGAACCCCTAGCTGTGAGGCAGCAATGCCACCAGCAGTAACAGTGAGTGAGGGAAGCTTCCTGTAACTAGGTGGAGCTATGCTAATGAGCTTCACAGAAAACTCAGCTGTTATAGGAAGGGACAGTTTAGTTTTGATAGGAGTAGGATAGGATAGAAGTCAGCGGAGGAGCGGGTTCAGTCAGAGAGAAGTCAGCGGAGGAGCGGGTTCAGTCAGAGAGAAGTCAGTGGAGAAGCGGGTTCAGTCAGAGAGAAGTCAGTGGAGAAGCGGGTTCAGTTAGAGAGAAGTCAGCGGAGAAGCGGGTTCAGTCAGAGAGAAGTCAGTGGAGAAGCGGGTTCAGTCAGAGAGAAGTCAGCGGAGGAGAGGGTTCAGTCAGAGAGAAGTCAGTGGAGGAGCGGGTTCAGTCAGAGAGAAGTCAGCGGAGGAGGGGGTTCAGTCAGAGAGAAGTCAGCGGAGAAGCAGGTTCAGTCAGAGAGAAGTCAGCGGAGGAGCGGGTTCAGTTAGAGAGAAGTCAACGGAGAAGCGGGTTCAGTCAGACAGAAGTCAGTGGAGGAGCGGGTTCAGTCAGACAGAAGTCAGTGGAGGAGCGGGTTCAGTCAGAGAGAAGTCAGTGGAGAAGCGGGTTCAGTCAGAGAGAAGTCAGTGGAGGAGTAGGTTCAGTTAGACAGAAGTCAGGGGAGGAGCGGGTTCAGTTAGAGAGAAGTCAGTGAAGGAGTAGGTTCAGTGAGAGAGAAGAGGAGGAGTGGGTTCAGTCAGTCAGTACAAACAGGGTGTCAGTCACTGTGAGGAAAAAAAAAAAGACTGAGGAGAAGGAGGACAGCTGAGCGAATAGACTTGAGTATATTTGGTGGTAACAGACATAACTTCTCAGTACCGTCTGAGTCCAAGGGGGATGCATCGAGCTACCCATGGATTCTCTAGGAAACGTCTTAGTTGGCGCCTGGCCCGGCCTATATACCTGTCAGAAAGCTCCCTGGGAAGATGAGGACGACGGCTCAAGTTCTCCTTGACACTCCTCCACACAAGTTCAATAACCCATCTTAGGCCGCCAGCCACTTAAAGAACTGTAAAGGACTGGATTGTACAGGTGCCTATGTGAGCAAGCTCTCAGTAAAAAGTTAATATAGCACCACCTGACGCCTCATCCTCCGCTCCTGGTTGTCTGGTTTAATCTGCACCACTCCAACACTAAGAGCCATCTTGGCACCATCCCAGACAGCAGTATATGGGGTCGGCCCACATATCCATCCCACTGACCACTATTACCACCAAAGACACAAGTGCAGCCCCCCTAAAACGTCTACAGCAGACCCCCCAGGAGAGAGAATAAAGGGAAGCGCCAGAGACCTCAACCCATCGCCAGTGACCGTGAGAGATAGGGCTGTGGCACACTACAAGGCCCAGCCATTTGGTAGATTTGGACATCACTCTCTACCAACCCACAGCTCATCACCAGCATCCCCTCATTACTGAGCTGAAGCGCTTTACAATCGAGAGAGGCCCTAGTCATCCATAGCCATCATTACTACTACTACCACCATCATCATCATCATCATCCTCTCCAACGTCCCCACTCATTCTCTTCCATATATCTGGTCCGCTGCACCTTTACACTCAACAGACAGACGGATGAGTGAACCTTAAAGCGTAACTGTCATGTTTTTTTATTGCAGAAATCAGTAGTATAAGCGATTTTATGAAACTCTGTAATAGGTTTTATCAGCCAAAAAAGCCTTCTTCTGTACTCAAGAAGCAATCTCCCAGCCTCCCCCCCGACTTCTTATCTGTGCATTATCAGGCAAAACCGTCTTCATTACAGAGAAGCCAGTGAAGACGGGTTCTGCTCTCTCCATTGTAAGCCTATGGAGGGGGGAGGGGCTGAGGGAGATGAGGGAGCAGGAAGAGGTGACATGAAGGTCAGCTGTTTGTAGACTCTCTGGGCACCTAAACCGCAGGATTCAGGTGTCAGAAAGGTCAGTGCTTATCTATGAACTTACTGAGAGAAGATTGCAGGGTGTTGTGCTGTGCAGGACTGCTCCGTGCTCAGTCACTCCTAACAGCCCCTCCCCTCTCCATAGCCACATAATGGAGACAGAAATCCTTCTTCTTCTGATGTGAGGGGGGAGGTTGGGAGATTGCTTTTTCAGTACAGAAGGAAACTCTTTTAGTACATAAAACCTATTACAGAGTTTCTTAAAATCGCTTGTACTGTTGATATTTAATGTTTTCAGAAAAATGACCCTGAAATTACAGTTACGCTTTAAGAACACTCGTTTGTCCGAACCAAAGCGTGTGTTATTTGGTTACTAGTGGCTGAAGGAGTAGAAGGCTGCTTCCAAGGACTCTCTAGGGCTGCATCCAACTTCTTCAGCCACCGGTGATCAAATGGCGCGGGCTCAGGTTGGGACAAACCCAAGTGTGCTCGAGGTTCGCTCATGCCTAGTTATATCACTTTACTCCCATTACTAGGGGTGCGCGGGGTTACATGAGCAGGGATCACCTCCTAAACCCCAACCTGTGTAAACAGGAAGAGATACCACTGCCAGAGCAGAGACTCTCTATGGTGCTTCCGACTGCTATACAGAACGAAAATAAAGGAAAACTAACAAGACAAATGACACCAAGTCACACTCATACATTCCATAACCCCCCAACTTCCTGTCTGGTCACATGACTAATCTATACCACTGCACATCCAGAGTCAGTGTAGGGTGCAGAGCTATGTGTATATATAGTGTACAGTGCAGAGCTATGTGTATATATAGTGTACGGTGCAGAGCTGTGTGTGTATATAATGTACAGTGCAGAGCCGTGTGTGTATACAGTGTGCGGTGCAGAGCTGAGTGTGTATACAGTGTACAGTGCAGAGCTGTATGTGTGTATACAGTGTAGGGTGCAGAGCCGTGTGTGTATACAGTGTAGGGTGCAGAGCTGTGTGTATATATAGTGTACGGTGCAGAGCTGTGTGTGTATATAATGTACAGTGCAGAGCCGTGTGTGTATACAGTGTAGGGTGCAGAGCCGTGTGTGTATACAGTGTAGGGTGCAGAGCTGTGTGTATACAGTGTACAGTGCAGAGCTGTGTGTGTATATAGTGTACAGTGCAGAGCCATGTGTGTATACAGTGAACAGTGCGGAGATGTGTGTGTATACAGTGTACGGTGCAGAGCTGTGTGTATATATAGTGTACAGTGCAGAGCTGTGTGTGTATACAGTGTAGAGCTGTGTGTGTATACAGTGTACGGTGCAAAGCTGTGTGTATATATAGTGTACAGTGCAGAGCTGTGTGTGTATACAGTGTAGAGCTGTGTGTGTATACAGTGTACGGTGCAGAGCTGTGTGTGTATACAGTGTACAGTGCAGAGCTGTGTGTGTATACAGTGTACAGTGCAGAGCTGTGTATATATACAGTGTACGATGCAGAGCCGTGTGTGTATACAGTGTACAGTGCAGAGCTGTGTGTGTATACAGTGTACGATGCAGAGCCGTGTGTGTATACAGTGTACAATGCAGAGCCGTGTGTGTATACAGTGAACAGTGCGGAGATGTGTGTATATACAGTGTATAGTGCAGAGCTGTGTGTGTATACAGTGTACGGTGCAGAGCTGTGTGTGAATATACAGTGTACAGTGCAGAGCTATGTGTGTATACAGTGTACAGTGCAGAGCTGTGTGTGTATACAGTGTAGAGCTGTGTGTGTATACAGTGTACGGTGCAGAGCTGTGTGTATACAGTGTTCAGCTCTGTGTATACAGTGTACAGTGCAGAGCTGTGTGTGTATACAGTGCAGAGCTGTGTGTGTATACAGTATACGGTGCAGAGCTGTGTGTGTATATAGTATATGGTGCAGAGCTGTGTGTATATAGTGTACGGTGCAGAGCTGTGTGTGTATACAGTGTATGGTGCAGAGCTGTGTGTGTATACAGTGTATGGTGCAGAGCTGTGTGTGTATATAGTATACAGTGTAGAGCGGTGTGTGTATACAGTGTAGGGCTGTGTGTATATACAGTGTACAGTGCAGAGCTATGTGTGTATACAGTGTAGGGTGCAGAGCTGTGTGTGTATACAGTGTACAGTGCAGAGCTGTGTGTATATACAGTGTACAGTGCAGAGCTGTGTGTGTGTGTGTGTGTGTGTATATACAGTGTACGGTGCAGAGCTGTGTGTATACAGTGTACGGTGCAGAGCTGTGTGTATACAGTGTACGGTGCAGAGCTGTGTATATATAGTGTACGGTGCAGAGCTGTGTGTATATATAGTGTACGGTGCAGAGCTGTGTGTATATACAGTATACGGTGCAGAGCTGTGTGTATACAGTGTACAGTGCAGAGCTGTGTGTGTATACAGTATTCGGTGCAGAGCTGTGTGTGTATACAGTGTACAGTGCAGAGCTGTGTGTATATAGTGTACGGTGCAGAGCTGTGTGTGTATATAGTGTACCATGCAGAGCTGTGTGTATACAGTGTACGGTGCAGAGCTGTGTGTGTATATAGTATACAGTGTAGAGCGGTGTGTGTATACAGTGTAGGGCTGTGTGTATATACAGTGTACAGTGCAGAGCTATGTGTGTATACAGTGTAGGGTGCAGAGCTGTGTGTGTATACAGTGTACAGTGCAGAGCTGTGTGTATATACAGTGTACAGTGCAGAGCTGTGTGTATACAGTGTACGGTGCAGAGCTGTGTGTATATATAGTGTACGGTGCAGAGCTGTGTGTATATATAGTGTACGGTGCAGAGCTGTGTGTATACAGTGTACAGTGCAGAGCTGTGTGTGTATACAGTATTCGGTGCAGAGCTGTGTGTGTATATAGTGTACAGTGCAGAGCTGTGTGTATATAGTGTACGGTGCAGAGCTGTGTGTGTATATAGTGTACCATGCAGAGCTGTGTGTATACAGTGTACAGTGCAGAGCTGTGTGTATATACAGTATACGGTGCAGAGCTGTGTGTATATACAGTATACGGTGCAGAGCTGTGTGTATACAGTGTACAGTGCAGAGCTGTGTGTGTATACAGTATTCGGTGCAGAGCTGTGTGTGTATACAGTGTACAGTGCAGAGCTGTGTGTATATAGTGTACGGTGCAGAGCTGTGTGTGTATATAGTGTACCATGCAGAGCTGTGTGTATACAGTGTACGGTGCAGAGCTGTGTGTGTATATAGTATACAGTGTAGAGCGGTGTGTGTATACAGTGTAGGGCTGTGTGTATATACAGTGTACAGTGCAGAGCTATGTGTGTATACAGTGTAGGGTGCAGAGCTGTGTGTGTATACAGTGTACAGTGCAGAGCTGTGTGTATATACAGTGTACAGTGCAGAGCTGTGTGTATACAGTGTACGGTGCAGAGCTGTGTGTATATATAGTGTACGGTGCAGAGCTGTGTGTATATATAGTGTACGGTGCAGAGCTGTGTGTATACAGTGTACAGTGCAGAGCTGTGTGTGTATACAGTATTCGGTGCAGAGCTGTGTGTGTATACAGTGTACAGTGCAGAGCTGTGTGTATATAGTGTACGGTGCAGAGCTGTGTGTGTATATAGTGTACCATGCAGAGCTGTGTGTATACAGTGTACAGTGCAGAGCTGTGTGTATATACAGTATACGGTGCAGAGCTGTGTGTGTATAAATCATTACCTGTTCATATAATCCAGAACCACACGCTAACTCCACCAAAAGCACAGTCAGCATCCTGAATGGTCACATGATCATGACATCATCGAAGGTCCTTTTGCCCTCTGTTAGCTTCTATTGTCCTGTAGCTGTGGAGGCTCCGCCCCTTCCAGTGACATCATCCCTGTAAGGCATAACTCCTCCTCCTGGTGTGTCCTCCTGCAGTCGCTCCAGTCTATACAGGTCAGAGAAGAGGAGAGAGAAGCTGCTGCAGGAAAGTTCTTCAAATGGAAAAATCACGTCAGCCGCACAATTAGGGGGCGTCCCATAGAGTTTATAAAATCAGAAGGTGTGAGATGTTTTTGGTAAAAAAAGAAACCACATCTAAACCTCATGTAAATATGAGTGAACTTGTCGTCGATTTTCAACCTCAAAAACGAAACGTTCTCAGGCTCCGAAGGTATAAAAGTATAAAATATGAACTTTACATCCTATTGAAAAATCCATATAAAATGGTTTAACCTCTTAAGGACGCATGACGTACCACAAGAGGTGTTCAGAGCGGGGCCGCGCGGCGACCCCACTCTGAACCGCCGCAATCCCGGTTGCCGCGTGTAGCCCGGGACCGCAGCTATTAGTGGGCACGGTCCGATTGCCGTGCCAGTTAATCAGGTAATCGGATGCGATTACCTTCTGCAGCTCTTCCCTGGTGGCTGCAGCCGAAAGCAAACGAGTGCCGATCTCATTGATCTATGTTGCAAATTTATGCAGCATAGATCTCAATGAGAGATCAGTATACTTATAATAGAAGTCCCCCAGGGGAGATAACCCTAACCCCAGGGGGGAATAACCCTAACCCCAGGGGGAATAACCCTAACCCCAGGGGGCAATAACCCTAACTCCAGGGGCGAATAACCCTAACTCCAGGGGGGAATAACCCTAACTCCAGGGGGGAATAACCCTAACCCCAGGGGGAAATAACCCTAACTCCAGGGGGGAATAACCCTAACCCCAGGGGGGAATAACCCTAACCCCAGGGGGGCTTCTAGTATAAGTGTAAAAAAAAAAAAAAAAGTGTTCTTATTAGTAAAAAGCCCCCTCCCCTAATAAAAGTTTGAATCACCCCCTTTCCCCATGTTATAAATAAAAATAAATAAACATATTTGGTATCGCCGCGCACGTAATCGCCCGAACTATTAATTAATCACATTCCTGATCTCGCACGGTAAACGGCGTCAGCGCAAAAAAATCCCAAAGTTCAAAATTGTGCATTTTTGGTCGCATCAAATCCAGAAAAAAATTCATAAAAAGTGATCAAAAAGTCGCATATGCGCAATCAATGTACCGATAGAAAGAAGACATCATGGTGCAAAAAATGACACCTCACACGGCCCCATAGACCAAAGGATAAAAGCGCTATAAGCCTGGGAATAGAGCGATTTTAAGGAACATATATTTGTTAACAATGGTTTGAATTTTTTACCGGCCATCAGATACAAGAAAAGTTATACATGTTACATATCGTTGTAATCGTAACGACTTGAGGAACATATATAACAAGTCAGTTTTACCCCAGGGCGAATGGCGTAAAAACAAATACCCCCCAAATAAAAGAAATGCGTTTGTTTGTTCAATTTCACCACACATTGAATTTTTTCCTGGTTTCGCAGTGTACTTTGTGCAAAAATTCAGCCTGTCATTGCAAAGTACAATTAGTGACGCAAAAAATAAGGGCTCATGTGGGTCTCTAGGTGGGAAAATGCAAGTGCTATGGCCTTTTAAACACAAGGAGGAAAAAACAAAAACTAAAATTGGCTCCGTCCTTAAGAGGTTAAACAGAATGCAACAAAGCACACCTCGAAATGTGTGTTCAATGTATTTTAACGGGAATACCCGCTGTGGCGCACGTTTCAGAAACATTGGAATATTTATGATAATATTTGTATAGCACCAACTGATTCCGCAGCACTTTACATAGTTTGTCAATTCTGGTCCCTGCCCCCATTAGGGCTCACAATCTAAATTCACCTATCTGTATGTTTTCGGGTGTGGGAGGAAACCAGAGTACCCGGAGGAAGCCCACGCAACAACAGAAAGAACATACAAACTCTTTGCAGATGTCATCCTTGGCGGGATTTGAGCCCAGGACCCCAGCACTGCAAGGTTACAGTGCTAACCACTGAGCCACCGTGCTCTAAGGGTCCTATTATTCCTATTACATGGAGCAATTTTAATGATTAACAACTAACGATAAACGATTGCACACAAGATTGTTTATTGTTAAAGGGGTACTCCAGCGTGGGGGCACTTTTGCGCTGGGACCAGGGACGAGGTGGCCAAAGGGAGAAGACGTCCACTCACCTCCCTGGTTCCAGCGGCGGGTCCGGTGCCCGGTTCATTCTGTTCATGTTCATGTTCATTCTTCAGCACTGAGAGAGCAGGCGCGCGAGCCTCCCATAGACTGTCATTATGACAGGGAGGCTGTCAGTATTCCCGGCGGAGAACTCCACTGCGGAATTCCACCACTTTTGCTACGTGTGAACGTAGCCTTAGAGGCTGCGTGGGGTGCTAGAGGAAACTGTAATGGTAATGGTGTAGTAGGCAGAAGTAGACCCGCAGGGGGTGTATGCAGAGATAGGCAGATGGAGCGCCTGAGTGGAGCAGAGTAGCAGTGTCCCAGTATTTTTTGTGCTGTTTTCTCTTATATATAGTTTTTCAGCTGTTCATATTGTCGTATAGGTCTACCTTCATTTTTATTGTCTATTCTATGCACTGTTTCCTATGCTGCCATTTGCTGGCCAGAATTTGTATCTGCTCACTCTTGTTCTTTTTAATAAAGTTTTTTTTAAACTCGGCTAGGTCGGTCTCCTAGCAACCTGCTCTGAGGTACCACTTTGGTCCTCACTGTGTGATAGGGAGCACACTTGTTCTTGGGCTTGTGAAGGCATGGCATCAATTTCTGACCAGCAATGTCTCAGAAGTACCTCAGCAGAAACATTAGTAACTACAGAAAAATACAGTGGTACCTTGGTTTAAGAGTAACTTGGTTTAAGAGCGTTTTGCAAGAAGAGCTCACAGTTTTTCAAAATTGTGACTTGGTGTAAGAGCATTGATTTGGTTTAAGAGCTCCCTCTACTGGGTGGGAGCGCGGGGTCTACAGCACTGTACTCTGACCCAGGAAGTCCCCCTAACCTTCCAAATCATAGCAGATCCACTTCGGGCTGGGGCTTACATCAGGGGACAGGACTGTGGAGGTAATCTCTCCATAGCTGTAACCCCTCTCTCCCCGGACAGAGAGCTCTGCTATACTGTGCCCACATCTGCCCTGCTCATTCCTTCATGCCCCTGCAGCCTCTGTCAGTCCTGATTGGTCTATACTGAACACCCCCCCCCCCTTCCCCATTGCTGTCATGTGACCACACAGACCTCTGACAGCAGCCCTGCTTCTCTATTCTAGCCTGTTGTACTACACTACTGCATTATGGGGATCTACAGTTCCATCCTCTATCTACAAACTGCTCCTGTGGTATCAGGGTTATGCAGTTACTATACATTATACTCCACATGCTGATTGCTATACTGTACAGTAACTTATAATATCACATATTCTGCCTTTTCTAAATCTTTGTTTCATTAGTTTTACCTGTTATTCAGAATAATAAATCATTATTTTTGGAGCGTGGAACCAATTGTCTGCATTTCCATAATTTCTTATGGGAAAACTTGCTTTGGTATAAGAGTGGATTTGGATTACAAGCACAGTCCCATAACGGATTATGTTCCTAATCCAAGGCACCACTGTACTGTGTTGTATCATCCATTATTGCTGTATCCAAGTTAAATAAACCAAATCTTCATTCCTATCACTGTGTATTATATGAGTCTTCTGAAGCTGAGCTGGTGCTGGTCCGGTCCACATTCTGAATACAAAGGTGGGAAAGTCTTACAGTCACTATCAGCCAATTATACCTTTGTTCGCCCTATGTGGGGACAGAACATTTCCTGCTATTGAGTTTTTTCAACAGTTTTTTTTGGTGTCAAACTGTTTTATTAAAAATTGACAGTACAGAAACAAGGGACTACTGTATAAAGTAACCCCATGCAGGGCGATAAAGTCCCTCCGGAAGTTAAATAAAGTATACATACCAAATATTTGCCAACCTCCTCTTCTCCCGGGCGCCATCTTGGATCGATGTCGTCACAGCAGGGGGCGGACCTGGCCTCCTTCCTCTTCGCTGTCTTCCACAGCAGTAAATGGAAAAGGCTGCGTTTTCAGCATCCATTTAATGGATCAGTTTTTTTTAACATTAAAAAAAGTAGTGTCAACAGTACTTTATTGTGCGTAAAAAAAAAATGCATCCGTTTTTTTTATAATGGAAGTCAATGGAAAAACAGATCAAAAACGGATGCACACAAATGCATCCGTTTTTTGCAATCCGTTTTTTTTTCAAAAAACGGATCCGTTAAACGGATGCTGAAAAAGCAGTGTGAACCTAGCCCAAGTATATATCCTATGTTGGTCAATTTTTCATTGCCCCTGATAGCCAGAATCCTGCTCCACACTGACGAGGGGCAAATACCCAGAAACGGCTGTCTGTGGATGGATGCCTAGCCTTGGTAACCATTGTCTTATGTCGTTACACTCGCAACAGAGTTAGACTTGGTGTTGCCCTATTCAGGTCCCAATGCTTGCAACAGAGTGAGGACCTGAGGGACTACGTATCAGGGTGGTTTGGTGCTCTCCCCACTAGGAGGCACCCCTTGGCAACAGGCTTCTTTCTTTGAAGAGAAGGATATCTGGCTATTCCCGTGTTTTGAGACTTGCAACTGAGGCTCCACAGACCCCTTTTTTGCATATTCAAATTTTGTAGGGGGCAATCAGTGGAGACTCTTGAATGAGAGGGGGGGGGAGTACTCCTCTAAGTAACAATAATAATACAGAGTCGCCAAACCTCCTGTTGAAGTCGCTACCTTCACCTAAGGCCTTGTCCACACAGCTATGGGCAAAACTGTTATATGCACTTCTCATTGGGATTAAAGGGGAACTATCAGTAGGTTAGACAACACTACCAACAACAGGATATGCATCAATCTGTGCTGCCAGTGTGATCCGCTGTGTGGACTGCTCATGTGATCGGCAATGGGAAACTGGCAGCAAGGATATATTCACATCTGTTCTGTCAAGTTTTTCTTGTTGTTATAACTTTTAAAACCAAAAACAGTACATGTGATATAAAGCATGTTTGCAATGTACATTCATTGTTGTTTTTTTAGTTAACATGGAAAAAACAGCACTTCCTGTGTTCTGACTAAACACAGGAAGTCCTGTGCTTTCCAGGTTATCTGACCACTCACAGAGAAGTAGTAACAGTTTGTGGGTAAACAGAGAGAGTTATATTATTGGGGGTAATGCCGTGTCACCACAATGTCTTATACAGACACACTAAGATGAAAATGACAAACGTGGTTGACATAATTAAAACTTAACTTTTATTAGATACATAAAAACTAATCTAGTAAATAGACATTTATGTAGTCCTAAAGCCGTAACTGTAAGGATAGTGGAGCTAGGAGAGTAGTATATACTAAGCCCTAATGAGTCCCTGCCTAAGCTTCTAGTGGACCACCTGGTATGGTCTTCCCCAATGCCAGGCATGGCTAACACTACCAACCCTAAAAATATAGTATTAGGTGGGTACCTGATAGGGATAGCAGGAGTCATGTGGAGAATAACCAGGTATATGGTAGTGAGTTATCTACAGTGTCTGTCTGATTCAGTGATTGCTCCATTAACACAGGTGTGGGTGTTGATGAGGACAGGGCTGGAGATCAATCTGTCATGATTAATAAGAATGACACCACTGGACACTTTATAAGGAGGCTGATGCTTGGCATCATTGTTTCTCTTCTTTTGACTATGGTTATCTCTAAAGAAACACATGCAGTCATCATTGCACTGCACAAAAATGGCCTAACAGGGAAAAGTATCGCAGCTAGAAAGATTGCACCTCAATCAACAATCTATAACATCATCAAGAACTTCAAGGAGAGAGGTTCCATTGTTGCCAAAAAGGCTCAGTGGGCGCCCAAGAAAGACTAACAAGCGCCAGGACCGTCTCTTAAAAGTGTTTCAGCTACGGGATTGGGCTACCAGCAGTGCAGAGCTTGCTCAGGAATGACAGCAGGCAGGTGTGAGGGCATCTGCACTGTGCACTGTGAGGAGGAGACTCTTGGAGCAAGGCCTGGTCTCAAGGAGGGGAGCAAAGAAGCCACTTCTCTCCAGAAAAAACATCAGGGACAGACTGATATTCTGCAAAAGGTACAGGGAGTGGACTGCTAAGGACGGGGGTAAAGTCATTTTCTCTGATGAATCCCCTTTCGGATTGTTTGGGACATCTGGAAAACAGCTTATTTAGAGAAGACGAGGTGACCGCTACCACCAGTCTTGTCTCATGCCAACTGTAAAGCATCCTGAAACCATTCATGTGTGGGGTAGCTTCTCAGCCAAGGGAATCGGCTCTCTCACAGTCTTGCCTAAAAACACAGCCATGAATAAAGAATGGTACCAGAATGTCCTCCAAGAGCAACTTCTCCCAACCGTCCAAGAGCAGTTTGGCCCTCAACAATGCCTTTTCCAGCATGATGGAGCACCTTGCCATAAAGCAAAGGTGATAACTAAATGGGTCAGGATACAAGTAAGTATAGCTTTGTTTTACAGCATGAGAACGAAAAAAAAATAATGTATATTGCAAACTTGCTTTATTTTACATGTACTGATTTTGAAAGTTATAACGACAGGAACACTTTAAAGGGAATGTGTAATCAATAATGTTCTTATGTTGGTGGCATTTTTTCTAATTTTCCATTTCTAATCAATATTATAAAATAATCCTGAGATCTTGCAGTTTTCATTCTCACCACTGGGGCTAAAACTAAGCTGAGACTTCCTGTTGTGTCTGGTGATAAGAGGAATCTGCTGTAAATTGATCTGTACAGCATTGCAGTGTCATGTGACATCAGTAAGTAGATAGCATCAATACAAGACAATAGCAGCTCCCTGTAAAATGACCTTTTCAAAGGTCACAGAGCATGCTCAATGTTGTTTCACATTCAAGAGAACAGACTGTCTATTGTCATCTATGTCCATGAGTCTTGCTGTAAAGCATGTCAAAAGCTGTAAAGCAAGATGACAGCCTCCATAACAATGTACAAAATGTAAAATAAAAAAAAAAAAAGTCAGAAAATAGAAACAGATTACAATAAAATAACAAGCTTTGGTATCTGACTGAAATTTAGGTGAGCACATTCCCTTATATATTTTTTTTTTTATATAGTCCTGCCCTTACATAAAACTTTTTCTTACCTCACCACACTCCCTGGTGTCACCAGGTCCCCCACTGACCTCTGCCACTACTCAGACAAACTCACTTCCAGTCACAACCCATTCAGCCAATCACTGACTAAGAGGGGACTACACCGTGGCCAGTGATTGGCTGAGCAGACAAGTACATCTGGGAAGTGTCTGTGGCAGCAGTCAGCGGGGAACCCAGAAACATCACCAGAGGACACCAGGGGAGCAGGGTGAGGTAAGAATAAGACGTTAACTATGTATTATATGAGGGCCGCACTATATAAAACATTTTAAGTGCTGGAGTGCCCCTTTAAAGAGCAACTGCTAGAGGGGACCATGACCCAATCCTTACTCTACTTCAAGTTTTATAACTACATCCAGACACAAAATATAGTTTCATATGTGAACAGTTAGCTTCAAAACTAACAAGAGAACCACAAAATTACCTCTAGAGAGCTGTTTATTAATAGTCAAAATGGAGGCAACAGAACATCGACACGGAGGAAACAGTGGGCAATAGAGGGTAAAACTATACCTCATATGGTTGGATTTTTAATTTCATGTCTATTGTTGCCAATGGTCCATAAGGCTTGCTGTAAAGCATGGGGGAGATTTATCAAACTGGTGTAAAGTGAAACTGGCCCAGTTGCCCCTAGCAACCAATCAGATTCCACCTATCATTCCTCACAAACTCTTTGGAAAATGAAAGGTGGAATCTGATTGGTTGCTAGGGGCAACTGAGCCAGCTGTACTTTACACCAGTTTGATAAATCTCCTCCCATATCTTTAAACACAATTAAAAAAAAAAAACCTCAAGACGGCAGACCGCATAATAGAGTACTAAAAAAAAATAAGAATTACTTAATGAAAAAAGTAGAAACATGTAGAGAGGAGCAAAAATGCTCATTTGATCTAACTATTTACTAGAGTATTGGGTACTTGAAAGTACTGCTTACTCGACTGAGTGCCGTGTGGCGCTCAGGTAGAAATGAAAGTCTTCTCCTTGCATGTTTGACAGGTTTAATTAGCTGATAAACATGCGGAGAAGGGGCTGGCACATCCTGCTATACCACAGCCATAATGGCTGTAAGCATAGCAGTGATTGGCTGGCTGCATCAGGTGACCTGGGTGTATATAGAGCCAGGTCTTCTGATGCTCGTTTCATTGTGGTCTGTTAGCTGACAGGGAGAGCTGCTGGAGCAGGGACTGCAGGTGGAGGGCTTAGTGTGCTTAGATATACATCAGTATTAAAAGGTATTCCAACATATAGTATTGCCATGTCTTTAGTGTATAGCATAGTAAAGCCATGCCAGGAGGTGTTATAGGAGTAATGCCAGGAAGTGTTGTAGGAGTAATGCCAGGAGGTGTTGTAGGAGTAATGCCAGGAAGTGTTCAGAAGTATAACCAGGAGGTGTTACAGAAGTAATGCCAGGTGGTGTTGTAGGAGTAATGCCAGGAGGTGTACAGTTTAGCCAGAATATGTTGTAGATTACTAATACAACACATACTTGTTAGGAGATGTTCTAAAGGGTAATGCCAGGAGGTGTTATAGGAGGTGTTGTAAGGGTAATGCCAGGAGGTGTTATAGAAGGTGTTGTAAGGGTAATGCCAGGAGGTGTTATAGGAGGTGTTGTAAGGGTAATGCCACGAGGTGTTATAGGAGGTGTTGTAAGGGTAATGCCAGGAGGTGTTATAGGAGGTGTTGTAAGGGTAATGCCAGGAGGTGTTATAGGAGGTGTTGTAAGGGTAATGCCAGGAGGTGTTATAAGGGTAATGCCAGGAGGTGTTATAGGAGGTGTTGTAAGGGTAATGCCAGGAGGTGTTATAGGAGGTGTTGTAAGGGTAATGCCAGGAGGTGTTATAAGGGTAATGCCAGGAGGTGTTATAGGAGGTGTTGTAAGAGTAATGCCAGGAAGTGTTATAGGAGGTGTTGTAAGGGTAATGCCAGGAGGTGTTATAGGAGGTGTTGTAAGGGTAATGCCAGGAGGTGTTATAGGAGGTGTTGTAAGGGTAATGCCAGGAGGTGTTATAGGAGGTGTTGTAAGGGTAATGCCAGGAGGTGTTATAGGAGGTGTTGTAAGGGTAATGCCAGGAGGTGTTATAGGAGGTGTTGTAAGAGTAATGCCAGGAAGTGTTATAGGAGGTGTTGTAGAAGCAGCTTTCTGGACCTGGCACTAATAATCTGATTAGTTCTGGGCGCAGCTCTTATAGTCCTGCAGCTCAGGCTGGTCTACAGTATTGCCCCCTCATCCAAAAGTCCTTGTAATACAGCGGCCTAGGAGTCTTTGATGCATTCCTGCATGCTCCCCCTGCTGTACCAGTTCCATTTCCACGGTGTTTCCATCACTGTCTGAGATTTTGAGATGCATCAGACACCCTGCCATCTGCCGAATAGGAGGCCCCTGAAAAAATGCTTGAGTCTCCCATTGATTTTAATGGAATATTTGAAAATTTTCAACTTAAGTAAAGAGCACTCAAGCATTTTAGTAGTTGCTCATCTCTAGTAATATGCCCTTAGGTGATACATGCCCTTTAAACACTTTCCATATTCAGGACATGACAGCACTTTCTTCCTGGGGTTCTAACTTGTTTCCTTACATTTGACAGTGATTTCTGACTAAAACATTTCCCCTATTCAGGATAATAAAATGCTTTCTGCCCTGTGTGATTTTTTTTGTTGCAAAATAACATTTAATTTTTGGGTAAAACATTTCCTGCATACTATACACAAAAATACATATGTGCCTGTGTGATGCACAAAACTTCCTCTACAGCTAAAACATTTTTCACATCCTTAACATGAGAGCGGCTTCTCTTCTCTGCATTTTCTAAAATGATGCACAAGGTTTGATTTCTTCCTTGGTTTTCTGATGTTCTACATGACCTGATGTGCTGCTACATCTTCTACCACATTTACAACATGAAACTATCTTATGAGTTCTTATATGTTCTGCAAGATTTGCTGTGTGACGAAAAAACTTTCCACATTCAGGACATGGAAATGGCTTCTCTCCAGTGTGAATTCTTACATGCGACTTTAGATGTTCTTTCTTACTAAAACATTTCCCACATTCATTACATTTGAACGGCTTCTCCCCTGTGTGCGTTTTAAGATGGTCAACAAAACCCGTTCTCTGGTTAAAACATTTCCCACATTCTTTACATGAATACGGCTTCTCCCCTGTGTGAATTCTCCGATGTACAAGTAGTCCAGAAGTTTGGGCAAAACATCTGCCACATACTGTACATGGATATGGCTTCTCCCCTGTGTGGATTCTCTGATGTAAAACAAGATTATAGTTCCTACGAAAAGTTTTTTCACATTCTGAACATGCAAATGGTCTTTTGTCTTTGTTAACTCCGTCACGCAAAGGTTTCTGTCTGGTTTTTTGTTTGCCAATGTGTGATGGGTTAGATGAAGGTCCCTGGTGACCAGCGGTAGCAACAGATAGATCACTGATGTGGGGGGCTAGAGGTACATTAGGAGTTATTAAATTAGCATGTGCAGTATTGTTATTTTCCCCTTCACAATGAGGAGATATAATAGGATGTCCATAGGAGCCGATCATCTCATCTTCAACTGAGGGGAGGAAAAAAAAATGAAATATTTTCTTATTTTCCCAAATACAATGAGAGACACAAAGACAGAGAGGTTAAGATACAATATATCATGCAATGCTGTTTTGTTTTTGTTTTTTTTTGTTTATGCCATTCACCGTGCAGGAACAATAATGTTATATTTTAAAAGATCGGACAATTCCGCACGCTACAAAATGTAATATGTTTATGTATTTACATATTTTTATTTTTTATTAGGGGCACAGAGGTAATTTAAACTTTTTTTGGAGGGCTTTATAAGGGTTTTTTAATACTTTAAAAATATATATTTTTAATTACTTTTCTTTTACACTTATTTCACTGTAAAACATGGAATCATTAGATTGCATATACTGATCTATGCTATGCTATAGATCACAGTGTTTAAGGGGTTAATGACAGGCAGCTGCAGGATCGCTGCTGCTTGTCATTATCTCCAGCCCCGGACACACTGATATGTGCGGGGCTGCTCACACTCACACATCTAAAGCCCCTGAAGTCAGGAACCTTTATATACGTTCCTGCTGCACAGGGCATCAGCATCAGGAACGTATATAAGCGTATTGCTGACGTGAAGGGGATAATGCCCAAGAATGGATTTCTCAGAGCTCAATTTTCAAAATTTTCAACCAGCGTCTTTTTGCAATTTTTAAAATCTGACCCGTCTCACTTTATGCAGTTATAGCGCTGTAATTCATTAACGTATACTCTGGGTCACGACGGTCATTTTGATACCAAATTTGCAAAGGTTTTTATTTTATTATTTTACTATTACCACTTTGGCAAGATAGAAACTATCTTCCTGGAAAAAAAAAAAAAAAAACAACAACAAAAACTGTTGCCACATTGCAAGATCCATAGCATGCTTATCTTTTGCGCGACACAGCTGGTTTTTGGCTCATTTTTTATAGTAGTTTTTATTGATGCCAAGTTTTACATACATATGACTTTTTGTTCTCTTTTTCTGAAGCGGAATGATAAAATACAGGAATTTTTGCTGGTTTTTTTTCAATTTTTTTTTACAGAGTGTGTCATGAAATCTAGTCAGGGCAGTTTCTAGCGGCGGGCGGGCCGGGCGACCGCACGGGGCGCCGACAGCTAGGGGGCGCTGGTGGCACCTTCCCAGACCTCACCTAGCTGCGCACGCCCCCGCCGGCCGCCAGCCCTCCCGCCGGCCACATTATCTGCCTCCCCCGCACGACCGCAGCTCCTGCCTCCGCCGGCCACATTATCTGCCTCCCCGGCCCGACCGCAGCTCCTGCCTCCCCCGCCCGACCGCAGCTCCTGCCTCTCCGCGCGCCGGCCGCATGATCTGCGCAGATTGCCGGACTGCAGATCCTCCCCGGCCCATCACCTGACACCAGGCCGTCGCCCCCGAACACATCTTCTCTATCCTCAAGCAGGCGCCGTGATATGACGTCATTCGCCTGCTTGAGGATAGAGAAGATGTGTTCGGGGGCGGCGGCCTGCTGTCAGGTGATGGGCCGGGGAGGAGCTGCAGTCCGGCAATCTGCGCAGATCATGCGGCCGGCGCGCGGAGAGGCAGGAGCTGCGGTCAAGCGGTGGAGGCAGGAGCTGCGGTCGGGCCGGGGAGGCAGATAATGTGGCCGGCGGGCGCGGAGGCAGGAGCTGCGGTCGTGCGGGGGAGGCAGATCTTGCGGCCGTTGGGCGCGGAGGCAGATAATGTGGCCGGCGGGAGGGCTGGCGGCCGGCGGGGGCGTGCGCAGCTAGGTGAGGTCTGGGAAGGTGCCACCAGCGCGGGCGGGGAGGCAGGAGCGGCTCCTCGCAGGCCAGAAGAGAAGATCTGATGAGAGAGAGAGGGACCCGCTGTATGCAAGAAGGTGAGTATAATGTTTGTTTTTTTTGTGTTGTGATCGGCAATGAAGGGTATCACTAAGGAGCAGAACATGGGGAGGGGGATTATTATTATATGGCAGAACATGGGAGGGGGATTATTATTATGTGTCAGAACATGGGAGGGGGTTATTATTATATGGCAGAACATGGGAGGGGGATTATTATTATATGGCAGAACATGGGAGGGGGTTATTATTATATGGCAGAACATGGGAGGGGGATTATTACTATGGGGCAGAACATGGGAGGGGGAATTAATACTATAGGGCAGAACATGGGGGGGGGGGTTACTATGTGGCAGAACATGGGAGGGGGAAATAATACTATGGGCAGAACATGGGGGGGTATTACTATGGGGCAGAACATTGTAGGGGGATTATTACTATGGGGCAGAACATGGAAGGTGGGATTATTACTATGGGGCAGAACATGGGGGGGGGGATTTTTACTATTGGGCAAAGCACAGAGGGGTTATTACTATGGGTAGAGCACAGGGGGGATTATTACTATGGGGACTGAGCACAGTGGGGATTATTACTATGAAGGCAGCACAGGGGGGATTATTACTATGGGGACAGAGCACAGGGGGGATTATTACTATGAGAACAGCACAGGGGGGGATTATTACTATGGGGCAGACCACAGGGAAGATTATTTCTATAGAGACAGCACAGGGGGTATTATTAGTATAGGGACAGCACGGGAGGGGGGGTTATTACTATGGGGCAGAGCCCAGATGTCATAAAAAGGGGAAGTTGTTGTAAAAGTGCGGAGCCTAAGATGTTTGTCTGGCAGGTTCAGAAGAGATGAATTGTTGCTGCAAGAAATCATCATGGAGGCCTGGGCCAGATGGAGAGGGAAAGGAAAATGACGCCTCAGATCAAAGAAGACGTCACCTGTGAGTCACTGACTTTTTTTGTTTCAGTTCAATGGTTAAATAACACTGCTCAATGCCATAATACACACACTGCTTCTTCATAGCAACAACGCCCCCCCCCCTCCCCGACATCTCCTGAGAGGGGATGGGGGGGGGGGCGCTTTTAGCAAGATTCGCCCTGTAGTCAAAACTACCTAGAAACGGCCCTGAATCTAGTTTTATAGATTGGGTCGTTACAGACGTGGCGATACCAAAAATGTATAGGATTTGTGTTTTCTAGATTTTTTTTTACGTAACGGTTTATTATATATGGAGAATATAATGCATTTTTATTATTGGGGGAGAGGATGGGGGGCGATTTTTTTGGTGCAAGCTTTTTTTTTTTTTTTTACTTTTACACTAGTGTACATTACTGTACACTACTGTATGCTAATCAGTGATCTTTTGATTACTGATACAATACATTGCACTACTACTGTAGTGTGGTGTATTATATATATCAGCACTGAGCTGACAGGCAATCTACACAACCATGCCTCTGAACCCCCTGGGAATGCCATGAAGATGATCAGAATCCCGGAACTCACCACAGGACATCTGATCACGTGAGTACAGGCCCGCACCAGCCTGGCACCCGTTACATGTTGCTGTCATGACTTGGCAGCAGCATATAATGGGTTAAAACTACCCGGAGCAGAAAATTAATGCGCTAGAAGCATTTATTCTTTCCAGTCTGTCAAAAGCCGACGGGAACAAAATAATTAGTGACAGCCGTAGAAAGCCGTAGTGGCGGTCACTTGTGTATACAAGACTTTTTAATAACTTTTATACTTTTTTTTTTCCAGGGACATGATGTGATGTGCAACTATTGTAAAGGGAAAAAACTGTAAAATCACAAGAAGCTGGTGGTGGTGGTGGGGGGGTACGGAAACATAATAAACAAAGTATACTCACTATATTTTTATGGATTACATCAGTAATTACATTTATAGTAAAACCAGATTTATAATAAGGTCCTACCTTTTACTAATACTAATGTGAGTTCTTCAAGTCTGCTATTCGTTCCATTATCATCTTCCTGCAAGGATTTTATAATTAAGAGCAAGAGATAAAGGAAAATGAGTTTTCATTGTATTCAGGTGACAGGTAAAAACAACCATAAAAACAGCAGCCGCCAAAAGCAAGAGGACATAGAACGTGCAGTATACTTCTCTGCTGCTGGAGGAGTCTAGTATACAGCTTCATTACGTCATTCTATAGAGGATTTACAGGAATCTCCGCTCCGTCTACCTGATGATCCAGGGGGACATGTTGCTGCTCCTCTTTACAATCCTGGGAATATAGAGGACGGGGACATCTCTCTGGTGGATTTCTCTGGCTGTCTCCATCTATATAAAGTAACACAGTGACTGAATACATTGTCTATATGTGATGATCAGATGATCTGTTCTCTCCTCTACAATCAGGGAAGGTCTCCTCTTACCCGGTGATGTGAGGGGCGGCTGATCCTCCATCATGACGTCCTTGTACAGATCCTTGTGTCCTTCTATATACTCCCACTCCTCCATGGAGAAATAGACAGTGACGTCCTGACACCTTATAGGAACCTGACACACACAATGATCCCGTCATCCTCCAGACACCTCCCTTGGTGTTACTGTATAATGTCCCAGCATTCCCAGCAGCATTGCTCACCTCTCCAGTCAGCAGCTCAGTGATCCTGGAGGTCAGTTCTAGAATCTTCTTCTCATCTATCAGGGATGGAGGTGGAGGATCTGTGATGGGGCTCTGGGTGCTGCTCCGGCCTCCGGACACAGGGGGCGCCACACACTCACCAGACGACTTCTTCACTACTGTGTAATCCTGTGTATGGTGAGACACTGATCACTATGGAGAGTCTAACAATCCGTCACCTTTCCCGTCATTTCTGTGTATTATTAATAGATATGTGTGACGTCATGTGAAGCTCTCACCTCTCCGGCTATCCAGTAGATCATCTCTATGGTGAGGTCTAATATCCTGGCAGCCATGTGATTTCTGTCGTCGTCCATCCTTTAGCTATGAAGGATCCTGAACCTCTGGAACCAAGAAGGACCGAGTGAAAAATCCTATTTGGAAGAACATATTACATGAGTTGTAGTATCAGGAACTATAAAGGATTACTGACAGCATATAGAGGTGACTTACCTATAGGAAGTTATAATATAATATGTAGTGTATACGTGGTTAGGCTGGGTTCACACTACGTATATTTCAGTCAGTATTGTGGTCCTCATATTGCAACCAAAACCAGAAGTGGATTGAAAACACAGAAAGGATCTGTTCATACTCTGTTAAAATTGAGTAGATGGCTGCCATATAACTGTAAATAACTGCCATTATTTCAATACAACGGCCGTTGTTTTAAAATAACAGCAACTATTTGCCATCCACTCAATTACAACATTGTGTGACCAGATCCTTTCTGTGTTTTCAATCCACTCCTGGTTTTGGTTGCAATATGAGGACCACAATACTGACTGATATATACTGTGTGTGAACCCAGCCTAACAAAGAAAACATACTGCAGTGTGCAGACCATTATACCTTTCATATCCCCCTTATTCCTTGTACCCAAATCCGAGACGCTATCCCGACTCGGCCAGTGATTGGCTGAGTGGCCTGTCACTGCATAATAGTCAAGCCAAGTAATACGGTCCTTAAAACCAGTTTCTAGAAACACTAAGTGCAACCCTTTGTCCCAACAGATCTGGGGGTTTCTAGTCAGTCTGGTCCTGGCCAGCTGTGTGTATACAGTGCACAGTGCAGAGCTGTGTGTGTATATAGTGTACGGTGCAGAGCTGTGTGTATATATAGTGTACGGTGCAGAGCTGTGTGTATATATAGTGTACGGTGCAGAGCTGTGTGTGTATACAGTGTACTGTGCAGAGCTGTGTGTATATATAGTGTAGGGTGCAGAGCTGTGTGTATATATAATGTACAGTGCAGAGCCGTGTGTGTATACAGTGTACAGTGCAGAGCTGTGTGTATATAATGTACCGTGCAGAGCTGTGTGTATATAATGTACAGTGCAGAGCCGTGTGTGTATACAGTGCACAGTGCAGAGCTGTGTGTATATATAGTGTACGGTGCAGAGCTGTGTGTGTATACAGTGTACTGTGCAGAGCTGTGTGTATATATAGTGTAGGGTGCAGAGCTGTGTGTATATATAATGTACAGTGCAGATCTGTGTGTATATACAGTGTACGGTGCAGAGCTGTGTGTATATATAGAGTGCAGTGCAGAGCTGTGTGTATATATAGTGTAGGGTGCAGAGCTGTGTGTATACAGTGTACGGTGCAGAGCTGTGTGTGTATACAGTGTACAGTGCAGAGATGTGTGTATATACAGTGTACGGTGCAGAGCTGTGTATATATACAGTGTACAGTGCAGAGCTATGTGTGTATATAATGTACAGTGCAGAGCTGTGTGTATATAGTGTACAGTGCAGAGCTGTGTGTGTATATATAGTGTAGGGTGCAGAGCTGTGTGTGTATACAGTGTAGAGCTGTGTGTATATAATGTACAGTGCAGAGCGGTGTGTGTATATAGTATACGGTGCAGAGCGGTGTGTATATATAGTGTACGGTGCAGAGCTGTGTGTATATATAGTGTAGGGTGCAGAGCTGTGTGTATATATAGTGTAGGGTGCAGAGCTGTGTGTGTATATAATGTACGGTGCAGAGCGGTGTGTGTATATAATGTACAGTGCAGAGCGGTGTGTGTATATAGTATACGGTGCAGAGCGGTGTGTATATATAGTGTACAGTGCAGAGCTGTGTGTATATATAGTGTAGGGTGCAGAGCTGTGTGTATATACAGTGTACGGTGCAGAGCTGTGTGTATATATAGTGTACGGTGCAGAGCTGTGTGAATATAGTGTAGGGTGCAGAGCTGTGTGTGTATAGAGTGTACGGTGCAGAGCTGTGTGTGTATATAGTGTACAGTGCAGAGCTGTGTGTATATATACAGTGTAGGGGGCAGAGCTGTGTGTGTATATATAGTGTACGGTGCAGAGCGGTGTGTGTATATAGTGTACGGTGCAGAGCTGTGTGTATATAGTATACGGTGCAGAGCTGTGTGTATATAGTATACGGTGCAGAGCTGTGTGTATATATAGTGTAGGGTGCAGAGCTGTGTGTATATACAGTGTACGGTGCAGAGCTGTGTGTATATATAGTGTACGGTGCAGAGCTGTGTGTATATAGTGTAGGGTGCAGAGCTGTGTGTGTATAGAGTGTACAGTGCAGAGCTGTGTGTGTATATAGTGTACAGTGCAGAGCTGTGTGTATATATACAGTGTAGGGGGCAGAGCTGTGTGTATATATAGTGTACGGTGCAGAGCGGTGTGTGTATATAGTGTACGGTGCAGAGCTGTGTGTATATAGTATACGGTGCAGAGCTGTGTGTATATAGTATACGGTGCAGAGCTGTGTGTATATATAGTGTAGGGTGCAGAGCTGTGTGTATATACAGTATACGGTGCAGAGCTGTGTGTGTATATAGTGTACAGTGCAGAGCTGTGTGTATATATACAGTGTAGGGGGCAGAGCTGTGTGTATATATATAGTGTAGGGTGCAGAGCTGTGTGTGTATATAGTGTACGGTGCAGAGCTGTGTGTGTATATAGTGTACGGTGCAGAGCTGTGTGTGTATATAGTGTAGGGTGCAGAGCTGTGTGTATATACAGTATACAGTGCAGAGCTGTGTGTATATATACAGTGTAGGGGGCAGAGCTGTGTGTATATATACAGTGTAGGGGGCAGAGCTGTGTGTATATATACAGTGTAGGGTGCAGAGCTGTGTGTATATAAATCATTACCTGTTCATTCAATCCAGAATCACACGCTAACTCCTTCAAAAGCACAGTCAGCGTCCTGCATGGTCACATGACCATGACATCATCAAAGGTCCTTCAGCCCTGTGGAATTTAGCTCCTGCTCTCCTGTAATGCTGGGAGGCTCCGCCCCTTCCAGTGACATCATCCCTATGAGCCAATACTCTTCCTCCTGGTGTCTCCTCCTGCAGTCGCTCCAGTCTATACAGGTCAGAGAAGAGGAGAGAGAAGCTGAAGGAACATTCTACAACTTCTGACAGATATACACGATCACCAGAGACGGTCACACAGAGTTATTCATGGAGTTTATGTTCTATGTTACCTTCAGCATTTGTTTAGCGCTCTGGAATCAGCATAGCTCCTGCTATCCTATACACCTGGGAGGTCCTGTCCAGCAGGAGACACCAGGTGGAATAAAGAAGTAAAATTTAAGATGTTTTTGGCAAAAAAAAAATCCCACATAAATACTTGCAGATTTTTTGTTACAAAAATGCACAAAATTTTCACTTTAAAGTGAATTTCTTGTAAGTATAAAAACAAATTTACAAGAAACAATTACAAATTATTATTTTCTGAATGGAGCGCCAGAGGGAGCTCCTGCTGTGTTTTTCCAGTCCTGTATGGGACTTTATGTAAAAAGACTTGCTCGTTATAATAAACTGGCGCTATATACTTATACGGTTTATACAACTTAAAAATAAAGCAAGAGTCCGACTGACTATTGCTGTCTTCTTTTTTCTTTATTCATTCGTATATATTCATAGGGCATGGAGGTGTACATTCAACGGAGTTGGTGTGGGTCCCGTCTGCCTTGCGACATTTCGAGGGAGGTCCCTCTTACTCATGCGTGCTAACGGGACCTCCCTCGAAACGTTGCATGGCAGACAATGGGAAAGAGGGAAGCTTCTCCCTCTATTCTACACTATAGGTGTTTGAATGTTAAGGGTTCAAACCCACTTGCCGGATCTGCAGCGAGTCTCCCCGCTGCGTTATTGCAGCGAGACTCGCTGCAGATCCCGGCTCTATACTTTCAATAGCACAGAAACTCGCATCCCTGCTGCAATTTTGTCTGCAGCCCGCCCCATTAACTCCCCAGCCGCCGGAGATTATACAGGAGTAGATACAGAGTTTGAGGACTAGGGAAGCAAAAGAGACAGCAGAGACTGATGGGGGGCAGAGAAGAGACTATACAAAGTGTGGAATAAAGTTACCTCTGTTCACTTCAGCACATCACACACTGACTAGCAGCACTTCGAGGGGGAGCACAGGATGACCAGGGTTACAAATGACCTAGGCTCCACCATATATAGTGAATAAGGGAGTGGGGAGTGGAAGAGTTGAGTAAGGACAGGGGGGCAGAGGAAACTAATGAGAACAAATGATTTTTCTTCACTGCTTACACCGAGAAGCAATACATGTCAATACAGAGGAGACTGAAGCCAGGACATACCATAGGTTACACAGCCAAAGCAAGGATCAATGAAAGAATCACCTGTATTATGGTCACATGAGCTTTCTTATTCATCTGAATTGGACAGCTTCTGTCTATTGTTGCCTATAGTGCATAGGGCTTTCTATAAAGAGAATCTCTAATTCTGCTCAAATAGCTTAGGAGAGATGGCAAGAAATAGAAACAGGATAGATAAAAATTACCATGTTTTAGTATTAAAGATGAGAGAACTTGCTGAAAGTTTGGGTTCCGCTGTCTGGAGAAGGTGGATGCAGCCCAAAAACTGTCTTGAGAACATGGACACAGCTTATATTTCCCAGGACGTCCTCAGGCTGCATCCACCTTCTCCAGGCTAGGAAATTCAAATGCCGATCATTCGTATTTGTGCAAACCCAAACTTTTGGTAAGTTCGCTCACCACTTAAACATCTCCCACATTCAGGACATGAAATGACTTCTCCCACGTGTGAATTCTTTAATGTGAAATAAGATTTCATTTTTTTTTCTAATATTTCCTTTTTTCCCCCACATACTACACGGTACATAAAGATGGCCTCTTTCCTGTGTGAGTTCTTAGATGATGCAGAACACTTAAGACATTTTTTCACATTCTGAACATAAGAGGTGGCTTCCCTCCTGTGCGACTTCTAATAGGATGAACAAGGGTTGATATGTGCTTTAAATATGGATTCTCCTTGGTGTGACTTCTACGCTTCATAGGGTTCTATTTCTTTGTAAAACATTTTTTCACATTCAGGATAGAAACGGGCCTCTCCCCTGTGTCATTATTCTGATGCTCTACTACATTTTTTTACCACATTTTGAACATGAAATTATTTTGTGAGTTCTTATATGTTCTGCAAGATTTGCTTTGTGACGAAAACACTTTCCACATTCAGGACATGGAAATGGTTTCTCCCCAGTATGAATTCTTTCATGTGACTTAAGATGCTGTTTCTGAGTAAAACGTTTCCCACATTCATTACATGCAAATGGTTTTTCCCCAGTGTGAATTTTTAGATGTCCATCAAGAACCGATTTATAGGTAAAACATCTGCCACATACTGTACATGAATACGGCTTCTCCCCCGTGTGGGTTCTTTGGTGTACAAGAAATCGTGAATTTTGAGTAAAACATTTCCCACAGACTGGACATGAATATGGCTTCTCCCCTGTGTGGATTCTCTGATGTAAAACAAGATTATATTTCCTGGAAAAAGTTTTTCCACATTCTGAACATACAAATGGTCTTTCGTCTTTGTGAACTCCGTCATGCAAAGTTTTCTGTCCATTTTTTTGTTCTCCAATCTGTGATGGATTAGATGAAGGTTCCTGGTGACCAGCGGTAGCACCAGATAGATCACTGATGTGGGGGGCTTTAGGAGTTATTGAATTAGCATGTGCAGTATTGTTATTTTTTCTTTCACAATGAGGAGATAAAAGAAGAAGATGCCCATGGGAGCCGATCATCTCACCTTCAAATGGGAAAAAAAGACATGTCACTCAATATAACACTGGAGCGACAACAGCAATAGAGCTGTGCTGGGTTTAGAGGTGAGTACATTTTCTTTTTCTGGGATCAGATGGAGTAAAGAATCACAGTAACAATAATAACTAACGACTATTGTTCTGTGTAATATGGCGAACGATTTCAGGTTAGCGATAAAGAATCTTGTTTGCGACTGTTTACCATTAGTTGTTAATCGTTAAAAATCACTTCACCGAATAGGAACCTCTTGGCCCCCGGCCTGCTGACACAATTCTGTACTGATGTAAGGGATTTATTGTTATCCAATATGTGCCATATTTTTCTGTAATGAATATTATATATGTGAATTAGTGATCTGTACTGCTTTCTTGAGTTTATAGGTATTATGTCTGGAATTGATAGAATAAAATATTGTATTTTTAATGGGTTTCTAATTGTCCAACATAATTTTTTTTGCTTTGTAGGTGTTATGCATTTGGTTGAACACTTAACAATTATAGAGGATGCTTCATGCGGAATGAACCAGAATTTTTGCATCATTTTTCATATTGTATCACATGGTAGCAGGGCCAGTAATATGATGGAATACTTACCTGTCCTGCTCCTCCTACCACTGCATGTGGTCCATGGTCCTCCCAGCTTCTTTACATTTCCTATGACATTGTGCTCAGCCACTGACCTTCCCTGGCCAGTGATTGGCTGAATGGGGCAGATCCTGCATAGCTGTAAACCAGGAAGAAACTAAGAGGACCAGGGATTGGTGGGACTGCAATGGCGGGGAAGTGGGACAGGAGAGTATGTCTTTTATTATTTTGACAGCACTTAGGGCCCTTTAAAAAAATATTTTCCTCTCATCTGAATTATCCCATTAATAATTAAAGGGAACCTGTCACCCCCCGTGCCGGGGTGACAGGCTCCCGACCCCCGTTAGAGACCCCTATACTTACCTCATCCCGCCGGGTCCCGCTTCTGGATTCGGTCGGGTCCCGGAGATCTCAGCCGCTGCAGCCCGGCGCGCGCGCTGACAGATGAGTCCAACGCTCATAGAGAATGACGGAGCGCTGGACTCTCCTGTCATTCTCTATGGGTGTTGGACTCATCTCTCAGCGCGCGCGCCGGGCTGCAGCGGCTGAGATCTCCGGGACCCGACCGAATCCAGAAGCGGGACCCGGCGGGATGAGGTAAGTATAGGGGTCTCTAACGGGGGGTCGGGAGCCTGTCACCCCGGTACGGGGGGTGACAGGTTCCCTTTAAATTTATAATAAAACAGGATTTATAAAAAAAAAAAAAAAATCCTACCTTTCACTAACACTGTGGGTTTGTCGAGGCCAGTCATTGTTGCATCATCGTTTTCCTGCAAGGATCCCATAATTAACAGCATGAGATAAAGGAAAAGGAGGCCCAGATTACCTTCTATCCAGGTGACAGGTAAAAACAAGCAGCCAGCACTAAAAAGAGATAGGGGGAGATTTATCAAACTGGTGTAGAGTAGAACAGGCCCAGTTGCCCCTAACAACCAATCAGATTCCACCTTTCATTCCTCACAGATTCTTTGGAAAATGGAATCTGATAGGTTGCTAGGGGCAACTGGGCCTGTTTCACTGTACACCATGTTTGATAAATTTCCCACATTGAGTGTACAGTACACTCCTCTGCTGCTGCTGGAGGAGTCTAGTATACAGCTTCATTACATCAATCTATAGAGAATTTACAGGAATCTCCGCTCCATCTACCTGATGATCCAGGGGGACATGTTGCTGCTCCTCTTTACAATCCTGGGAATATAGAGGACGGTGACATCTCTCTGGTGGATTTCTCTGGCTGTCTCCATCTATAGGAAGTAACTAGAGATGAGCGAACCGGGTTCGGGTTTGAGTCGATCCGAACCCGAACGTTCAGCATTTGATTAGCTGGGGCTGCTGAACTTGGATAAAGCTCTAAGGTTGTCTGGAAAACATGGATACAGCCAATGACTATATCCATGTTTTCCACATAGCCTTAGGGCTTTATCCAACTTCAGCAGCCACCGCTAATCAAATGCCGAAAGTTCGGGTTCGGATCGACTCGAGCATGCTCCAGGTTTGCTCATCTCTAGAAGTAACACAGTGACTGAATACATTGTCTATATGTGATGATCAGATGATCTGTTCTCTCCTCTACAATCAGGGAAGGTCTCCTCTTACCCGGTGATGTGAGGGGCGGCTGATCCTCCATCATGACGTCCTTGTACAGATCCTTGTGTCCTTCTATATACTCCCACTCCTCCATGGAGAAATAGACAGTGACGTCCTGACACCTTATAGGAACCTGACACACACAATGATCCTGTCATCCTCCAGACACCTCCCTTGGTGTTACTGTATAATGTCCCAGCATTCCCAGCAGCATTGCTCACCTCTCCAGTCAGCAGCTCAGTGATCCTGGAGGTCAGTTCTAGAATCTTCTTCTCATGTATCAGTGATGGAGGTGGAGGATCTGTGATGGGGCTCTGGGTGCTGCTCCAGCCTCCGGAAACAGAGGGCGCCACACACTCACCAGACGACTTCTTCACTACTGTGTAATCCTGTGTATGGTGAGACACTGATGACTACAGAGAGTCTAACAATCCGTCACCTTTCCAGTCATTTCCCTGTATTACTATTAGATATAAGAGTGACGTCATGTGAAGCTCTCACCTCTCCGGTTAGCCAGTAGATCATCTCTGAGGTGAGGTCTAATATCCTGGCAGCCATGTAATTCCTGTCGTCGTCCATCCTTTAGCTATGAAGGATCCTGAACCTCGGGAGTCAAGAAGGACCGAGTGAAAAATCCTATTTGGAAGAACACATTACATGTCGTGTAGTGTCAGGAATTATAAAGGATTACTGACAGCATACAGAGGTGACTTAGCTATAGGATATTATAGTATAATATGTAGTGTATACGTGGTTATACAGAAAACATACTGCAGTGTGCAGACCACTATACGTGTTATACCCCCCTTATTCCTTGTACTCAAATCCTTCCAAGACATTAGTAATCTACCCTGCAGGAAACTTATATTGTATCTTATATTGTGTGTTGTAAGTATTGTAAGTTCACTCATATGTACAGTACTATCATTTTGCTTGTCACACTGCTAAACCTACACCCACTGTAGTATTTTGAAAGAGCAAAAGGTTAAAACAGCTTTGTATCCGCTGCACCCTGTGATCACATATGAAAGTAGTAAGGAGTTTGGTCACATGACCTTCCCACAAGAAGCTTTAGAGGGAGAAGTCACCTGGGATCAACCTCTTTATACACAGGCCAATTTGGCAGATTATTACTTATCGTGTAATGAAGGAAACAATCAGCCAAAGAAACGACTGACCGCTATCTTTCAGCAAGTTGAGAAATGATTGGCTGCTGATAATTGTGTACAAAAAATTAAAATATGGAAACTTTATACATACCTGTCCACGCTCCCTGATGGCCTTTTAGCTTCTGACCGCAGACACTGCCAGAACTTCAGAGCTGACAGAACTGACAGGCCACTTAGCCAATCACTGGCCGAGACGTTATCTCATTGATTGGCTGAGCAGTCTGTCACTAGAAGCTTCCGAGGCAGCTCTTTAAAGTGGGAAAAAGTTAGAAGGTCATCCGGGAGCATGGACAGGCTGCACAGACATTTACCTCTGTCTCCTCCTCCAAGGGGCCATGAGGACAGTATAAGCGATAGATGGGGCTATGGGAGTAGTATGGTAATGAGGTAACAGTGTTATAGTATCCTCAGTTCTGTAGATAGGTGATTAGTATAAATGTTGTGATAACTCTAATTCTGGCCATTGGGGGTATTAAGCAGTGCTATAGGCATGGTAGCTCAGGTACGGTGCTGTTATCCAGTCACAGTATGGTGGTATCAGGTCTGGTATGGCAGTATTATCCAGTCACAGTATGGTGGTATCAGGTCTGGTATGGCAGTGATAACCAGTCACAGTATGGTGGTATCAGGTCTGGTATGGCAGTGATAACCAGTCACAGTATGGTGGTATCAGGTCTGGTATGGCGGTGATATCCAGTCACAGTATGGTGGCATCAGGTCTGGTATGGCAGTTATATCCAGTCACAGTATGGTGGTATCAGGTCTGGTATGGCAGTGATGTCTAGTCACAGTATGGTGGTATCAGGTCTGGCATGACAGTGATATCCAGTCACAGTATGGTGGTATCAGGTCTGGTATGGCAGTGATATCTAGTCACAGTATGGTGGTATCAGGTCTGGTATGGCAGTGATATCTAGTCACAATATGGTGGTATCAGGTCTGGTATGGCAGTGATATCTAGTCACAGTATGGTGGCATCAGGTCTGGTATGGCGGTGATATCCAGTCACAGTATGGTGGTATCAGGTCTGGTATGGCGGTGATATCCAGTCACAGTATGGTGGTATCAGGTCTGGTATGGCAGTGATATGTAGTCACAGTATGGTGGTATCAGGTCTGGCATGGCAGTGATATGTAGTCACAGTATAGTGGTATCAGGTCTGGTATGGCAGTGATATGTAGTCACAGTATAGTGGTATCAGGTCTGGTATGGCAGTGATATCCAGTCACAGTATGGTGGTATCAGGTCTGGTATGGTGGTGTTAAATTTGCATTGTCTGAAGCTATTACCTACCAGTCCTTTGATGAGAATCACTACAGACAATATGCAGATCATGCAGAAAAATAGATTCGAACAATGCATGTAGCCAAAACCATGCATCCATTTCTTCCCCAGTAGTCGTGTGCTGTTAGCAGGATTATTGGCCATACGCCTATTGGGTACTGCATGGGGGTTTGGTTGGAACTGCATTTGGTGACGCAAATGTGAGAACATAGACAAACACTGATCAATATGATTGTTTATAAAGTAGTAAATCATGATGATAATTGGTGAGTGAAAAAGGACTGTCTTCGGATTCAGTGCAGGAGCTATAAATACAGCCCTAGATGTAGGTGTACGCAGGTCCCCTCTCCTCTGCCGTACTTGCAGGTACACTTAGGGGGGTGGGGCAGAGTCAGAGTTCCAGGCACCATTATAGAGGACTGACCAGGCATTTCGGGGAAGGGGGGCCCATTGGAAAGTTTGCTATGGGGCCCAGCCATTTCTAGTTACGCCCCTGTACAGTGTATAGTACAGAGCTGTGGGTATATACAGTGTAGATCTGTCTGCATAATGTGTACAATGCAGAGCTGTGTGTGTATATAGAGTACACTATAGAGCTGTTTGTGTATATAGTGTATGATGTGGAGCTGTGTGTATATAATGTGTATGGTACAGAGCTGTGTGTGTATATAGTGTACACTGCAGAGCTGTGTATATACAGTGTACAGTGCAGAGCTGTGTGTATATACAGTGTACAGTGCAGAGCTGTGTGTGTATATATATAGTGTACAGTGCAGAGCTGTGTGTGTATATACACAGTGTATGGTGCAGAGCCGTGTGTGTATACAGTGTAGGGTGCAGAGCTGTGTGTGTATATACAGTATACAGTGCAGAGCTGTGTGTATATACAGTATACGGTGCAGAGCTGTGTGTGTATATACAGTATACAGTGCAGAGCTGTGTGTATATACAGTATACGGTGCAGAGCTGTGTGTATATACAGTATACGGTGCAGAGCTGTGTGTTTATACAGTGTACAGTGCAGAGCTGTGTGTATATATAGTGTACAGTGCAGAGCTGTGTGTGTATATACAGTATACGGTGCAGAGCTGTGTGTGTCTACAGTGTACAGTGCAGAGCTGTGTGTATATATAGTGTACAGTGCAGAGCTGTGTGTGTATATACAGTATACGGTGCAGAGCCGTGTGTGTCTACAGTGTACAGTGCAGAGCTGTGTGTATATATAGTGTACAGTGCAGAGCTGTGTGTGTATATACAGTATACGGTGCAGAGCTGTGTATATATACAGTGTACAGTGCAGAGCTGTGTGTATATATAGTGTACAGTGCAGAGCTGTGTGTATATATAGTGTACAGTGCAGAGCTGTGTGTGTATATACAGTATACGGTGCAGAGCTGTGTATATATACAGTGTACAGTGCAGAGCTGTGTGTATATATAGTGTACAGTGCAGAGCTGTGTGTATATGTAGTGTACAGTGCAGAGCTGTGTGTGTATACAGTGTACGGTGCAGAGCTGTGTGTGTATACAGTGTACAGTGCAGAGCTGTGTGTATATATAGTGTACAGTGCAGAGCTGTGTGTATATATAGTGTACAGTGCAGAGCTGTGTGTGTATACAGTGTACGGTGCAGAGCTGTGTGTGTATACAGTGTACAGTGCAGAGCTGTGTGTATATAGAGTGTACAGTGCATAGCTGTGTGTGTATATACAGTATACGGTGCAGAGCCGTGTGTGTCTACAGTGTACAGTGCAGAGCTGTGTGTATATATAGTGTACAGTGCAGAGCTGTGTGTGTATATACAGTATACGGTGCAGAGCCGTGTGTGTCTACAGTGTACAGTGCAGAGCTGTGTGTATATATAGTGTAGAGTGCAGAGCTGTGTGTGTATATACAGTATACGGTGCAGAGCTGTGTATATATACAGTGTACAGTGCAGAGCTGTGTGTGTATATACAGTATACGGTGCAGAGCTGTGTATATATACAGTGTACAGTGCAGAGCTGTGTGTATACAGTGTACAGTGCAGAGCTGTGTGTATATACAGTGTACAGTGCAGAGCTGTGTGTGTATATACAGTATACGGTGCAGAGCTGTGTGTGTATACAGTGTACAGTGCAGAGCTGTGTGTATATACAGTGTACGGTGCAGAGCTGTGTGTGTATACAGTGTACGGTGCAGAGCTGTGTGTGTATACAGTGTACGGTGCAGAGCTGTGTGTATATACAGTATACGGTGCAGAGCTGTGTGTGTATAAATCATTACCTGTTCATATAATTCAGAATCACAGGCAAACTCCTCCAAAAGAACAGTTAACATCTAGCATGGTCACATGATCATAACATCATGGAAGGTCCTTCAGCCCTGTAAAATTTAGCTTCTGCTCTCCTGTAATGCTGGGAGGCTCCGCCCCTTCCAGTGACATCATCAAGAGCCAATACTCTTCCTCCTGGTGTCTCCTCCTGCAGTCGCTCCAGTCTATACAGGTCAGAGAAGAGGAGAGAGAAGCTGCTGCAGGAACATTCTACAACTTTTGACAGATATACACGATCACCAGAGACCCTCACACAGAGTTATTCATGGAGTTTGTTTCTTGAGTTTGTTATGTTCGGAATGTTACCTTTATTACTGGTACGGCGCTCTGGAATCAGCATAGCTTCTGCTATCCTGTAAACCTGGGAGGTCCTATCTCTTCCAGTGACATCGCTCCTGCAGGAGACACCAGGTGGAATAAATAAGTTAAATTTTAGGCAAAATGTTTTAGGCAAAAAAAAGTCTCACATAGATTCTTGCAGATTTTTTTGTCGTCTGAAAAAATTTACAACAGTTTAACTTCAAAGTGAATTTCTTGTAAGTATGAAAAAAAAACTACACCATAGTTTGAAAGAATAAAAATTCCAAATTATTATAATTTATTTTTAATTCACCCTTGAATCTGGAGCGCCGTACAATTAATAAGGGTAAGATACTGAATGTAACAAAATCAAAAAATAAACTACATGAATAAAGTAAATGTCAGACTGGTACAAGCGGAGTTGAAAAGGGTCCAAAACGGCATAGCTCTTCCTACCCTGGGTGGCTACTCTCTCTCCTTATCCTGATAACTAAGGATACCTGCACACGGAATCATCCACCCAAAGAATTGACAAGTTGAAGGTGGCAGGAGGTGGTCAGGGTCTGAATGTGCAGCTTAAAACAGGGTGGAATCAAAAGTGACTCCAAGGCAGCAGATTTGAGGCATGGGGGACAGAGTGTTGGTGGGGAAAGCCTGATTGCAGTGGGTGTCCCACCACGAGTGTTACTAGTTTGTGCACCCCTCGCAAAAGCCTGTACTACAAGTAAATGTGGTATTGAAGTAGTACCTAAGTTTTACCACTAGATGTCGCTGTATGTTTGTCATCTGCGCACCAATAAGTGCTCTTTTCTTTTCTCCACCTATCTCTATTCTCCTTTCTTCTCTGCACTTTCTTCTCCACCACTCACTGGAGGTTTTACACATCCTGTAGGAAGTAGTCACAAGGGGAGAGGAAGTATACACCAACACTTAGTGAGTCTTATCCAAGTCTTGATAGAGAGAGGATGCAAGACTTGACGGTCCCTGCTGTGGCTTAGCTGGGCCCTGGCTCTGCCAGGTCCCCCACCAGTCCGGTGTAGTCTAGTCTGGTGTGTGGTAGTGGACAGATGTATGGGAAGCACAGAGACTCTTTTCTTCTCCAAAGCAACACCTAATCTTATTATGCAGTGCTAAGCCACCTAAGAGAGGACAAGTCAGAGATCACCCCAACGCCATGAACATCTTTAACAGTGAAGGACAGTATCCTAAAACAAGAGGAACTGATCCAGATAGAGTAAGTAGGCTTGTAGCAACTTTGCTCTATCTCGCAGCGCAGGTGTAACCAGGTAATTTGGCCACCCTGCTCAACTCAGGTAACAAGGGTGGGGCTTGTGTCACCCTAGAAGGACGGGTCACCCGAAATTGTAGGGCAACAGGTGGTACAGCGACAACAAAGGTCAAAACACGGGCACGAGTAGTCTTCTGTTTGCAAGTATTCTTCAGTATTCTACTTCTTCCAAAGTTCCGACAGAGCACACTTCTACCCTGGGTTGGGACTCTCAGCACAAACTCCTCTCTACTACTCTAAGTTCACTCTACTTCTCAGCACGCAACCAATTCAGCATGGCTCTTCTGCTCCTAAAGCTTTTAACGCAGATTGTGTCTAGTCAAGTCGAAAGTCCATTGTCAGCCGCTGTACTAAGTATTCCTGCAGTAAAGAAAATTTATGGTAATAGGACTCTTTCTGTGGGTGGCGGTACCAATAGGCCAGGTGGGTCACAACTCCACTCCGGAAAACTGTGATAAGTACCCAAGGGACCCCCTCACAGCCCGGCAGGTCACTGACCACAGGGGAAAGGGTATGGCCAGCCACCTTAAAATAAAAGCAGGTGTGCCCCTATATAGGTGTGCCCAACCGGCACTGGTGTCACAACAGTATAACCACCGGCTGAGCTATACTCCAACTAACCACCACACTAGTGGCGTCACACAGCACCATCTGGCAAGTGACCGGTCGACCATAGTGCCTCCACAGCAGGAGGTCGAACAGAGACTTGGATAAAAAGCGGGAGAACAGTTCCAGGCAGACATGTTGTTTGAGGAGTTTCAAGGCAAAAGGGTGACGTGAGATGGGGCAGTATCTGGACAAGGAGCAGGGTCAAGGGATGGCTTTTTAAGGATGGGTGTAATGGTTGCATGTTCATATGAAGAGGGAAAGTTAAAGAAAAGAGAGAAGTGAATGTTAGGTGGTTGTGGTCAGAGATAAGGAGAGGTATGCTAGTAAGGTCAGATATGGGACAGAGACGGGAAAGAATAAGGTCCAGTGTGTGACCCTTTTTATGAGTATAGTGGCCATAGAGGACCACCGCGTAAGGCTGAAGGAGGTTAGTGATAAGATTTTGGAGATGGCTGTTTGGGATGTATCGACACAGGTGTTGAAGTCGCCCATTATGATGGTGGGCATGTCTGTAGAGAGGAGAACTGGAGAACTAATAAAGTTACCTCTGTTCACTTCTGCACATCATACACTGACTAGCAGCTTTTCGAGGGGGAGCACATGATGACCAGGCTCCACCATATAAAATGATCTACCTAATCAGTAGTACCAGATGTGAAACAAGGGGCGAGTGAGGACTGGCAGAGTTAAAGTGACACTGTCACCCCCTTTGTGCATTCTCTACACGGGTGTAAAGGGTAAATTTACCAGTTTTCATACCTTATTTCATATCATACGTCATGGTGTTTGTTCAAGTAAAAAGTGTCCTTTTATCAACTGCAGATTGTATTAAGTGGGCGTGGCCTTCCGGCATTAGCTTTACTTCCATTAGCTTTGTTCCAATGGTCGGCGAGGAGTTTTTGCTAAATAAACTGAAATTTTTTCTCGCAGTGTCAGATACTATTTTAATGACTAGTGATGAGCGAATACTGTTTGATCGCATAGATATTCGATCGAATAGTAAGGTATTCGATCCTATCGAATAGTTCGCCGAATATTCGATAAATATTCGATGAGCGTTCTAATCCCCCTTCTTTGTTTTTTCCCTGTTTTTTTAGCCAATCAACATGCAGGGAGGCTGCCACAGCCCCTTGGTGTACATAGCATCGTGAGAAACAAGAATAACAATGATTGGATGGCATAGTCACATGACCCAATAACATATATACGTGTGTTCATCCAGTGCTACGTGCTGCTATGTCATACATAAATACACAGGGTGGTACAAGCAGGCTGCTGTGCTACTATAAGGAGCTCTGTTTACCAAGTGCTACATGCGACATAATACAGCCGTCCAGCTGTACCTATAAAATATTCATACACCCTTTAATAACCAGGTCATTCACCTGTATAACATCGACTTGTGACTTTATTACCGGCAATTTTGGGGTGTCAGATGCTTCCCCTGCTGTCCCAGTTGTATTCCAGTGGTGTTGGCATAATTTCCTGAAGTGTCATTGTGGACTTGGTGACCTCCAAATGGTCGAATAGATGTTTTTCAATAATCGAATACTTGTTCCCATAGACTTTAATGGGATTGAAAATTCGATCGAATATCAAATATTCGAATATTTCACTATTCGCTCATCACTATTAGGCTATGTTCACACTACGTAAATCTATGGCCGTAGTTCTCGCCGCAGAACTACAGCCGTAGATTTGCGGGGTGGAATATAGCATTATTTGCTATGGGATCCCGGCCGGAGCGTACACACATCGTATACGCTCTGGCCGGTTCCTATATGGCACCGCAAACAACTGACCAGTTGATTATTTGCAGACGGAATTCAATGAATTCCGCCCACAGTAGGACCTGTCAGTTCACACAGTGAAGCAAACGGCTCCGGCTGCTTGCTTCACTCTGTGCTATGGGAAGCTCTGATGCGGGCGCGCGCTGATGCGCCCGCATCAGAGCTCCACTGAGGAAAGATCATCCAGCCTTGATGATCCGGGCTGAGACCGGCCGTTCCGTGACCTGGCCGGAGTCACGGAACGGACGGTCTCATACGTAGTGTGAACATAGCCTTAATGACTATTGATACAACAAATGTATTGCTTCCCAGTGTAACAGTGCTCCCCCTGTGAATAGGGTGACTGGGGCAGACTGGGGGTGACTGAGAGGGACTGGGGGTGACAGGGGGACTGGGGCAGACTGAGGGTGACTGGGGCAGACTGGGGAGGACTGGGGGGGACTGAGGGGGACTGGGTTGATTGAAGCGGACTGGGGCAGACTGGGGGTGAAAAGTGGACTGTGGGTGACTGAGGGGGACTGGGGGTGACTGGGGGGGACTGAGGGTGACTGGGGGGGACTGAGGGGGACTGGGGGTGACTGAGGGAGACTGGAGCAGGAGTGCACATGCAGGTCCCTGGTCTCTGGAAGAGACAGCAGGGACTACAGAATAGTGTGATTACTGGAGCTGTACAGCGGGATCCGATCCGATCAGGACCCACAGCGCTCACCCTGCAGTCCCTGCTGCCTTCTCCAGAGACAGGGGAGTGGGATACTGTGTGTAAGGGGCGGGGGCAGACCAGCAGCTCCTGGAGGCCGCCCGTGCCACATGTCTTGAGACTGCACCGCCCCTCTCCGGACTGATCGGCCGGCCCGACACTGTCCCACACCGATTGCCCGTCCGCCCCACACTGTCCCGCGCCTCCTGCCCGTCTACCTCACACTGTCCCGCACCTCCTGCCTCACACTGTCCTGCGTCGACTGCCCGCCCGCCCCACACTGTACTGCCCCGCCCCCCGCCCGCAATGATTTTTTGTGAAAATCGAATTTACGATTTTCACAAAAAATCTAATCAATTCCAAAATTCTGGGTGAATTAATCAAATTGATTTGATTAAATCGCCCAGCCCTACACCCAGAAGCAATACATGCCAATAAAGAGGAGACTGAAGCCAGGGCACACCATAGGTTACACAGCCAAAGCAAGGATCAATGAAATAATCACCTCTATCATGGTCACTGACCTTTCTTATTCATCTCAGTTCTGTCTATTGTGGCCTTTAGTGCATAGAGCTTTCTATAAAGCGTATCTCTAATTCTGCTCAAATAGCTTAGGAGAGATGGCAAAAAATAGAATAGAACAGAATAGATAAAAATTACCCTGTTTTATTATAAGAGATGAGAGAACTTGCTGAAAGTTTGGGTTCCGCTGTCTGGAGAAGGTGGATGCAGCCCAAAAACTGTCTGAAAAACATGGACACAGCTTATATTTCCCAGGCCGTCCTCAGGCTGCGTCCACCTTCCCCAGACTGCGAAATTCAAATGCCGATCGAAAATTTGATTCTACTATCGATTCTCTGGGCATATTTTCGGTTAGATACCAGCATTCCCTGGTATTCAATACTTTATGATAAGCCGGGCAGCAGTGCGGCTTATCATAGAGTATACAGAAGACATGGCGGGAAGCGAGCTGAGGGACTGCATGTTCTCTGCGTGTCACCTCCACAGGCCGCCCTCCCTGCCTCCCGCTACAGCGGCGCTAACTTGAAATAGCTACCAAACAGCGATTACTTGTTCCGACTATGTAACTGTATAGATGATGCTGGCAGGGTCGGCTACTGTGTTACTGTGTGTAGCAGACCCCGGCTGCTAATGACTGCGGCCCGCGATACTACATTTAACCCTTCACAGGTGGCTGTGATGTGTACTATTGGGACCCCGCAATGTGAGTGTCTCTCTGCTAATAGAGTCTGACTTAGCCACACTCTACTAGCGGAGCACTGATTTTAGAGCTATGCAATGCTATAGCAATAATATATAACATTGCATAGCTTAGGGGCAGAGCAGGGTCGGTGGCTGGAGAGGGAGAGCAGCGTGGTCCAGAAGAGGAGTCCGGAGGAGATGGGGGGAGGACAGGAGGACATGGGGCCACTACACCTGGCAGCACTGTGATGTGGGGGGGGGGAGGCAGGCCTGGGCCATTAGGACACTCCTGATGTAGATATCAGCAATGTGGGGGGTGAACAGGGGGTCGGCCTGGCTCTCACTGGCAAGGGGGCTGTGTGGTTTTATATCGAAGGGACAGCAGGTCACTTGCCAGATTGTGATGTGTGACTCCATGCCAGAGGTGGTTGGTTGAGGCACACCTGGACCTTGGTTTGTTGTCACGTGACGCCAGTGCCTGGTGGCACACAGGTGTGATAGGTCGCCTGCTTTTGATGTAAAAGGCCAGTTGTACCCTTTTCCCCTGTGGTCAGTGCCCTGCTGGGTTGCTACTGGGTCCCTTGGGTTAGAGTGTTCACGGATGGCCAGAGTGGTGTAATGACCCTCCCGGATAGTAGGACCTGCCACCCACAGAAAGGGGAAGTGTCCCAAGGTTGCAGAGAATGCTGTGTAGGTGGATAGCGAATAATCAGAGTCCCTTTAATGTACCACCAGGTCTGTAGTGAGTGCAGCGTAGGATACAGTCGTGCTGACTGCGTTGCGTCTGGAGTAATACAAAGAAGCAGAGTAGTAGAGAGGAGGATGCTGTGAGAGTCTTAACCCATGTAGTACTGTGCTCTGCCGGGATGATATAGGATGAGGTAGAATTCTTTGAAGAAGAATACCTGTGTCCATGTATTCGCCTTGACTTTAGTCTTCACATTACCTTATGCCCACTAGCATTGGCTGAACCGTACTAATGGGTGACACAGGCCCCAGACCCTGTTGTCTGGGTTGAGCGGAATGCTGAGAATTTCCTGTTGACACCCGCGCTGCGAGACAGAGTTCCTAGGCTACTGTAACTTTGCTCTGTCCGGATCAGTTTCTAGCTCTGTGGCTGTAATGGAGACTCTCCTGCTCTGTGACACTCCTCGTTTCTCGGCGTGGGTTGAGGTTGTCTCTGGCTAGTCCTCTCTTAAGAGGGGTTTAACAGTGCATAGTGTTGTGTAGCATTATATGGGGTTCTAGCTAAGACTGATTTGAAGTACGGGGACCTGGCAGAGGGCCAGGGCACAAACAGGACCACTGTGGAGAGCTATCTAGCCTGCGTCCTTCCTCCACACTGTTCAGAACAAAAGACCTCCTTTACCCATGTGACTAACTTCCTCACTAGCATGTAAAGTGCGCTGTGAGTGGGTGAAGAATGCAACAGAAGAAATAAAAGAGATGAAAAAAACTAGACTTCCTAGTGGTAGACAGACTCTGGTGACACATAAACAAATAATCCTTTACAATCCTTCAGCTGTGCAGCTTCCATACACGCATACATAACACAGTGACATCTAGTGGCAAACTTTTGTACTACTTTCATCATCACAATAAAGAGAAGTACAGGCTTTTGCGAAGGGTATATACAACTGCAACACCCATAGTGGGATACCACAGCTGTAGTCTGCAGATTACTGATAGCTGAAGTCTGTGTTACATGACTACACCCCCATCACCCCTCTGATAGCTAAAGTGTTACATGACTACAACCCCATTATCCCCTGGATAGCTTAAATGTGTTGCATGACTACAACCCCCATCATCCCCCTGATAGCTGAAGTCAGTGTTACATGACTACAACCCCCTCATCCCCCTGATAGCTAAAGTGTTACATGACTACAACCCCATTATCCCCTGGATAGCTTAAATGTGTGTTGCATAACTACAACCCCCATCATCCCCCTGATAGCTGAAGTCAGTGTTACATGACTACAACCCCCTCATCCCCCTGATAGCTAAAGTGTTACATGACTACAATCCCCATTATCCCCCTTAATAGCTGAAGTGTGTGTTACATGACTATAACCCCCATCATACCCTGATCCCCATCATACCCTGATAGCTGGTGTGTTACATGACTACAACCCCCATCATCCCAATAGCTGAAGTGTTATTGTCCATACTATAAAATTATCACCCTCCTGATCACGCATGGTAAACAGTGCAGGCGCAGAAAGCCACCAAATTCTGTACCACATAAAAACCTGGTACTAAATAAAACTACAGATCACAGCGCAAAAAATGCTTCTCACCCCACAGCCAGACAGGCGGAAAGATAAAAAAGTGTTAAGAATCAGAGTAGGGCAATTTTTTAAAGCACCTTTATTTTAAATAATGTAAACTTTATTTTTAAAGTAATAAAATGAAAAGGAACATAAATTTGTTTATACTGATCGGGAAAAAAAAAGGTGGTATTGGTATCGAACTCAAAATTCTGGTATCGTGACATCACTAGTTCACTCACCTAACTCTAACTCCGATCAGTAAAAAAAAAATAAATAAATAAAAAGCTAGATAATACATACATACCATTTAAACATTTCCTACATTCAGGACATAAAATGACTTCTCCCATGTGTGAATTCTTTAATGTGAAATAAGATTTCATTTTCTTTTTGTAATTTTTTCCCTTCCCCCCCCCCCCCCCCCCCCATACTATACATAAAAACGGCCTCTTCCCTGTCTTAGATGATGCAGAACACCGGATCTATGGTTAAAACATTTTTCACATTCTAAACATGAAAGTGGCTTCCCTCCTGGGTGACTTCTAAAATGATAAACAAAGGCTGATATGTGCTCCAAATATGGATTCTCCTTGGTGTGACTTCTACGATACAAAAGGTGCTGTTTCTTTGTAAAACATTTCTCACGTTCAGGATAGAAACGGGCCTCTCCCCTGTGTCATTTTTCTTATGCTCTACTACATTTTTTTACCACATTTGCAACATGAAATTATTTTGTGAGTTCTTATATGTTTACCAAGATTTGCTTTGTGCCGAAAACACTTCCCACATTCGGGGCATGGAAACGGCCTCTCCCCAGTGTGAATTCTTTCATGTGACTTTAGATGTTCTTTCTTACTAAAACATTTCCCACATTCATTACATGCAAATGGTTTCTCCCCTGTGTGAATTTTTAGATGTTTAGCAAGACCCGATGAATAGGCAAAACATCTGCCACATTCTTTACATGAATACGGCTTCTCCCCTGTGTGGGTTCTTTGGTGTATAAGAAATTGTGAATTTTGAGTAAAACATTTCCCACAGACTGGACATGAATATAACTTCTCCCCTGTGTGGAGTCTCTGATGTAAAACAAGATTATATTTGCTAGTAAAAGTTTTTCCACATTCTGAACATACAAATGGTCCTTTATCTTTGTGAACTCTGTCACGCAAAGTTTTCCGTCCAGTTTTTTGTTCTCCAATCTGTGATGGATTAGATGAAGGTTCCTGGTGACCAGCGGTAGCACCGGATAGATCACTGATGTGGGGAGCTAGAGATACATTAGGAGTTATTGAATTAGCATGTGCAGTATTGTTATTTTTTCCTTCACAATGGGGAGATAAAAGAAGAAGATGCCCATGGGAGCCGATCATCTCACCTTCAAATGGAAAAAAATAAAAGGAGAGACAGAGAGGTAAAAATACAATATGTCACTGAATGTAACACTGGAGCAACAACAGCAATAGAGCTGTGCTGGGTTTAGGGGTGAGTACATTTTCTTTTGAGATTTTATATGGGTTCTAAGGGCTGCATTAGAAGGCCAGATATTTAGGAGCAAGTGAGAGCGGACCTGTCAGGTCAGCACTCAATTGCTCCTCATTCCTGGCTCGCTGTCTGTGCTATTACATGCACAGACCTTGAGGAAGGGGGGCACGCAGAGCATGCTGCTGCTGCCACCCCTGTTACATGGATCGCTACCGTGATTGATTTTTTAAAACATGCTTTAATACAACAATCAGCCGACATCGTGCATGTTGGCTGATTGTTGATTGTACACAGGACGATCATAATTTAAATTTGAACAATATAACGATTTTCTGATAGTCGTTCCGTATAATAGGGCCCATACTCTTACCTAACTTTTTAAACTTGACAGACAACCCCTTCAAAGGAGTATTCCCATCCGACAAATTTATCACCTTTCCACAATCGGCTAACTTTGTGCCAAGACAAAAGAGTAATGCAGAGAAGTCCAGATAAAGGATCTGTGATATTCAGGCCTTGTATGCTCTATAGGTACTTCCTGCATTACTCTTTGGTTTTCGTCCCCGGCCTGCTGACGTGATTCTGTACTGATGTAAGGGATTTATTGTTATCCAATTTTTTTTTTTCTGCCCTCTATGTGCCGTATTATTCTGTAAGGAATATTATATATGTGTGTCCCCTCACCAATGCTTCCTCCTGTTAATTTTGTGGATATTTCTTATGTTTGGAATTGATAAAATAGAATATTTTATTTTTAATATGTTTCCGATTGTCCAACATATTTTTTTGCTTTGTAGGTGTTATGCATTCGGTTGGACACTTAATGAACCAGAAGGGGTTTCCCATTTTTGCATAATTTTTCATATTGTATAATATGGTAGCAATGGCAGTAATACAATGTAATACTTACCTGTCCTGCTCCTTTCACCACTGCATGTGGTCCCTGGTCCTCTCAACTTCTTTACGTATCCTATAACATTGGGCTCAGCCACTGACTTTCCTTGGCCGATGATTGGCTGAATGGGGCAGATCCTGCATAGCTGTGAACCAGGAAGAAGCTAAGAGGGCCAGGGATTGGTGGGACTGCAGTGACGGGAAAGTGGGACAGGTGAGTATGTCTTTTATTATTTTGACAGCTCTCAGGGCCCTTTTAAAAAATATTTTCATCTCATTTCATTTATCACATTAATAATTAAATTTATAATAAAACAGGATTTATAAAAATAAAAAAATTCCTACCTTTCACTGACACTGATGTGGGTTTTTTAAGACCAGTCATTGTTGCATCATCGTTTTCCTGCAAGGATCCCATAATTAACAACATGAGATGAAGGAAAAGGAGGCCCAGATTACCTTCTATCAAGGTGACAGGTAAAAACAAGCAGCCAGCACTAAAAAGACATTGGGGGAGATTTATCAAACTGGTTTAAAGTAGAACAGGCCCAGTTGCCCCTAGCAACCAATTAGATTAAACATAATTCCTCACAGATTCTTTGGAAAATAAAAGGTGGCAGCTGATTGGTTGCTAGAGCCAAATCTACTTTACACCAGTTTGATAAATCTCCCCCATAGAGCATACAGTATACTCCTCTGCTGCTGGAGGAGTCTAGTATACAGCTTCATAACATCAATCTATAGAGCATGGGTCTCCAAACCGCGGCCCTTCAACTGTTGCGAAACTACAACTCCCATCATGCCTGGACAGCTGGAGGGCCGTAGTTTGGAGACTTATGCTATAGAGGATTTACAGGAATCTCAGCTCCATCTACCTGATGATCCAGGGGGACATGTTGCTGCTCCTCTTTACAATCCTGGGAATATAGAGGACGGGGACATCTCTCTGGTGGGTTTCTCTGGCTGTCTTCATCTATAGGAAGTAACACAGTGACTGAATACATTGTCTATATGTGATGATCAGATGATCTGTTCTCTCCTCTACAATCAGGGAAGGTCTCCTCTTACCCGGTGATGTGAGGGGCGGCTGATCCTCCATCATGACGTCCTTGTACAGATCCTTGTGTCCTTCTATATACTCCCACTCCTCCATGGAGAAATAGACAGTGACGTCCTGACACCTTATAGGAACCTGACACACACAATGATCCCGTCATCCTCCAGACACCTCCCTTGGTGTTACTGTATAATGTCCCAGCATTCCCAGCAGCATTGCTCACCTCTCCAGTCAGCAGCTCAGTGATCCTGGAGGTCAGTTCTAGAATCTTCTTCTCATGTATCGGTGATAGAGGTGGAGGATCTGTGATGGGGCTCTGGGTGCTGCTCCGGCCTCCTGACACAGGGGGCGCCACACACTCACCAGACGACTTCTTCACTACTGTGTAATCCTGTGTATGGTGGGACATTGATGACTATGGAGAGTCTAGAGATTCTCTCTGAGAACAATTAGGTTGGGTAGTGATGATATACTGACAGCCAAAAAAAGTATAAAGTGTATGGGGACCTTACAGACACTATTACACCAGCCGATCTAGAGAAGCAAGCGAGCGTTGACCTGTTAGATCAGCGCTCGCTTACTACTCGTTCCCCCCTCACTTATGGGGCTATTACACATGCCGACAGCAAGTGGGCAAGAGCGAGGGGCCGCAGCGAGCTGCCAGGAAGCCCATAGATTGTCCGGGGAGCCCATAGGGGATAGCAGCCGTTCTAGTTTTTTTCCAACATGTTGAAAGACAAGGATCAGCCGACATCATGCAGGAGTTTTAAAGAAGTCCTGCAAAAATTTTTATTTAAGTATTGTATTCCCCCCCCCAAGTTATACAAATCCCCAATATACACTTATTACGTGAAATGCTTATAAAGTGCTTTTTTTCACTGCACTTACTACTGCATCAAGGCTTCACTTCCTGGATAACATGGTGATGTCACTTCCTGGATAACATGGTGATGTCACTTCCTGGATAACATGTGATGTCACTTCCTGGACAACATGGTGGTGTCAAGACCCGATTGCCAGAGTTGTGGGGGCATTGGCTGATGGAGAGGATGATGGCAGAGGGATGCTCAGTGTCCCTCCAGTGCCCTGTGTCCCTCAGTGTCCCCCTGCCACAAGGCAGGGACAAGGAGTTTTGGTGCCCTAGGCAGAGAAGGCAAATGACCCCCTATCCCCCCCCCCCCCGGTGTATAGCCCCCACATAGTGTATAGTCTCCACACCACCACATAGTGTATAGCAGGGGTCCCCAAACTTTTTACACAGGGGGCCAGTTCACTGTCCGTCAGAGCGGTGGAGGGCCGGACTATATACTGCTGCAATATCTGGTCCACAGGGAGCTGTGGCTGCTGGAGGATGACACTGTCTCTGCCTATGAGGAGGAGGTGTAGTGGAGGACCATACAGCACATCTGTCTCTGGTCCGCGGGAGAAGCATTAGGGGTGGCTTAGGATGATTGAGTTGTAGTTCTACCACAGCCACACTGGAGCATGCTGAAAGTTGTAGTTCTACCACAGCCACACAGGAGCATGCTGGGAGTTGTAGTTCTACCACAGCCACACAGGAGCATGCTAGGTGTTGTAGTATTACCACAGTTACACAGGAGCATCCTGGGAGCTGTGGTATTACCACAGCCACACAGGATCATGCTGGGAGCTGTGGTTCTACCTCTATCACACAGGAGCATGCTGGGAGCTGTAGTTCTACCTCTGTCACACAGGAGCATGCTGGGAGCTGTAGTTTTACCTCAGCCACACATGAGCACTAACACACACACACACTCCATCAGTATACATATTCCACTAACACCCCCCCACACACAGATACATACATATACTCACCCATACAGTAGTAGCAGTGGAGATTGACACTGTCTCTGAGCGGAGGATCAGACTCCTCATCTGTTAGGAGGAGGGTGGGGGGCGGGGGTTGGGGCATCTTCCACTCCCCTCTCCTGATTGGCTTCAAAGGTCATGTGACATTAATGAGAAGCTTTTCTTCAGCTCCGGAGCCAAGCAGAAGCGAGGAGGAGGAGAGCAGGTCCTGCCGTTGCGGGGCTGGAGCCTTCAGCAGCTGCAGGGCAGAGCAGGGAAGTGATGCTGCTGCGTGTTTGGTCAGGTGGGGGGATTTTTACTTAAAGCTACATTGCGCCCCCTGTAATTCAGCAGGAGATGGCGCCCTAGGCCATCGCCTACCCTGGCCTACCCTTTGTCCCGGCCCTGCCATCATCCTCTTCAGCAGCCACAGCCTGCACAGCTCTGGAAGTTGGATCATGACATCACCATGTTATACAGTAAGTGAAGCCTTGATGCAGTAGTAAGTGCAGGGGAAAAAAGCACTTTATAAGCATTTCCTGTAATAAGTGTATATTAGGGATTTGTATAACTTTTGGGAGGCAATACAATACTTTAATAAAATTTTTCACCGGACTTCTCCTTTAAACCAAGCGATTAACAGCTGATAATAGCTTGGTGTAATAGGGCCTTAGGAATCCTTCACCATTTTAGTTATTTCCTGTAATATTAATAGAGATAAGAGTGACGTCATGTGAAGCTCTCACCTCTCCGGTTATCAGCTGGATTATCTCTAAGGTCATATCTAATGGCTCCTTCCGATCCTTGCGTCCTTCTATATACTCCCACTCCTTCATGGAGAAATAGACAGTGACGTCCTGACACCTTATAGGAACCTGACACACACAATGATCCCGTCATCCTCCAGACACCTCCCTTGGTGTTACTGTATAATGTCCCAGCATTCCCAGCAGCATTGCTCACCTCTCCAGTCAGCAGCTCAGTGATCCTGGAGGTCAGTTCTAGAATCTTCTTCTCATCTATCAGTGATGGAGGTGGAGGATCTGTGATGGGGCTCTGGGTGCTGCTCCAGCCTCCGGACACAGGGGGCGCCACACACTCACCAGACGACTTCTTCACTACTGTGTAATCCTGTGTATGGTGAGACATTGATGACTATGGATAGTCTAACAATCCGTCACCTTTCCAGTCATTTACCCGGTCTATCAATAGGGATGACAGTGACGTCATGTGAAGCTCTCACCTCTCCGGTTATCCAGTATATCATCTCTGAGGTGAGGTCTAATATCCTGGCAGCCATGTAATTCCTGTCGTCGTCCATCCTGAACCTCAGGAATCAAGAACGACCGATTGAAAAATCCTATTTGTAAGAACATATTACATGTCGTGTAGTGTCAGGAACTATAAAGGATTACTGACAGCATATAGAGGTGACTTAGCTATAGGATATTATAGTATAATATGTAGTGTATACGTGGTTATACAGAAAACATACTGCAGTGTGCAGACCACTATACGTGTTATACCCCCCTTATTCCTAGTACACAAATCCTTCCAAGACATTAGTAATCTACCCTGCAGGAAACCCTCTCCCACCATCTGACAACATTGTCTATCATTCTGCAGTGTCCCAATACCTGTTCTCCCAGGTACTATAGTTGTCGTGTGGTTGAGAAACATCTTGCTGAGAATCTTACATTGTGTCTGTGTATTGTAAGTTCACTTGTATATACAGTGGTCCCTCAACATACAACACTAATCATACCTCCCAACTGTCCCGGATTCTGCGGGACAGTCCCGTTTTCAGGGTGCTGTCCCGCGATCCCGGAACGGCACCCAGTGTCCCGCATTATATGTGGCCCCACCAAAAAAAACAATAAACCAGTAACTCACCTGTCCGCCGGCCCCAGCAGCTCCTCTCCCGGCAGAGCGCGCACTCCCGTCATCATCCGGGGCGGGCAGCGGGGTATACAGACACTGACTGTGCCGGAAGTGACCTGCAGCCTCTGTCATGAATCACTTCCGGTACAGTCAGTGACTCTGTACCCCGCTGCCCACCCCGGAGGATTACGGGAGTGCGCGCTCTGCCGGGAGAGGAGCTGCTGGGACCGGCGGACAGGTGAGTTACTGGTTTATTGTTTTTCTGGTCGGGCCACACAAAGGGGAGGATTGGCTACTATGTGGGGCATATATGGGGGCATTGGCTACTATGTGGGCACTATATGGGGGCATTGGCTACTATGTGGGGCACTATATGGGAGCATTGGCTACTATGTGGGGCACTATATGGGGGCATTGGCTACTATGTGGGGCACTATATGGGGGCATTGGCTACTATGTGGGGCACTATATGGGGCATTGGCTACTATGTGGGGCACTATATGGGGGATTGGCTACTATGTGGGGCACTATATGGGGGGATTGGCTACTGTGTGGGGCACTATATGGGGGGATTGGCTACTATGTGGGGCACTATATGGGGGCATTGGCTACTATGTGGGGCACTATATGGGGGATTGGCTACTATGTGGGGCACTATATGGGGACATTGTCTACTATGTGGGGCACTATATGGGGACATTGGCTACTATGTGGGGCACTATATGGGGGCATTGGCTACTATGTGGGGCACTATATGGGGCATTGGATACTATGTGGGGCGCTATATGGGGGATTGGCTACTATGTGGGGCACTAAAAATGGGGCATTGGATACTATATAGGGCATTTTTTGGGGGATTGGATACTGTATAGGGCACTATTCAGTCAGCAGCATGTGGTGACTGTAGGGGCATGGCTATGGAGGGTCGCTATGGGTGCGTGGCTATGGAGGGTCACTATGGGGGCGTGGCTATGGGGACCGCAGCGCACATGTCCCTCTTTGCTCTTTGCAAAAGTTGGGAGGTATGTTAATTGATTCCAGGACGACCATTGTATGTTGGAAATATTGTATGTTGAGACCAAAACTCTACAGGAAAACTGGCAATTGGTTCTGAATCCACTAAAATGTCATCCGAAAATGAGAAAAAATAAGATTTAAAGGAAAATAAGCAGATGATTTATATGGATAAAGCAAGTCCTTAAGGCTCTACTACACAGAACGATTATTGGCCATATTCCGCACTGCAGCGGTCACAAGAGGCCGTTCTCCCCTTGTCCTGGCGCTGGCGCTCGTGACGTCATTCGAGTGCCAAAACCAGAGACAGGACAGAGCGGCCTCTTGTGACTGCTGCGGTCACAAGAGTGACTGACAGGGAGGGAGCCAATGGCGCAGAGGGGAGCAGCGCAGCTCAGCATACAGGTATACTGAGCTGCAGCAGGGGTCCGGACAGCTAGTCTGCCAGTTGAGGACCCCTGCTCTATAAAATCACTACTAGACAGCCAACCAGTGCATGTACTTCAGTAATACTGAGTTTTACCAGTAAAATGGCCATTTTTATTGGTTGATCATCTAGTTATTTACATGTTCCGCAGATCCTGACTGTCTGTAGCATTGTATGTTGAGTCTGGTCTCAAGTTATGATGAAAATATTGTATCTTGAGGCCATTGTAAGGTGAGGGATCACTGTACTATCATTTTGCTTGTCACACTGCTAAACCTACATCCACTGTAATATTTTGAAAGAGCTAAAGGATAAAGCTGTTCTGCAGAGCTGTGTGTATATACAGTGTACAGAGCAGAGATGTGTGTATATATAGTGTACGGAGCAGAGCTGTGTGTATATATATATATATATATATATATATATATAGTGTACTTAGCAGAGCTGTGTGTGTATATAGTGTACTTAGCAGAGCTGTGTATATATATATATATATATATATATATATATATATATATATATATAGTGTATGGAGCAGAGATGTGTGTATATAAAGTGTACGGAGCAGAGCTGTGTGTATATATATAGTGTACGGTGCAAAGCTGTGTGTGTATATAGTGTACTCTGCAGAGCTGTGTGTGTATATAGCGGGGGTCCTCAACTGGCGGATCGCGGCCAGAAATTGTACCTAATTTCAAAGGGCTAGTGAGAAAGAGAAAATGCCAGTTTTCCCACTAATAAGCGTCAATTTAACGACCTTTGTGAAAATTTAACAAATTTTACTACTGATGTTCAGCTCAGACCTTCACATAGACCCCGGTAAGTGGCCCTTCACTAAAAGTTGCAGTACAGTACAGTACGGTGCAGAGCTGTGAGTGTATACAGTGTATGGTGCAGAACTGTGTATGTATATAGTGTTCAATGCAGAGCTGTGTGTGTATGTAGTGTAGGGTACAGAGATGTGTGTGTATATACAGTGTACGGTGCAGAGATGTGTGTGTATATACAGTGTACGGTGCAGAGCTGTGTGTGTATATAGTGTACGGTGCAGAGCTGTTTGTGTATATAGTGTAGGGTGCAGAGCTGTGTGTATATATAGTGTACGGTGCAGAGCTGTGTGTGTATATAGTGTAGGGTGCAGAGCTGTGTGTATATATAGTGTACGGTGCAGAGCTGTGTGTGTATATAGTGTAGGGTGCAGAGCTGTGTGTATATATAGTGTACGGTACAGAGATGTGTGTGTATATATAGTGTAGGGTGCAGAGCTGTGTGTGTATATAGTGTACGGTGCAGAGCTGTGTGTGTATATAGTGTACGGTACAGAGATGTGTGTGTATATATAGTGTAGGGTGCAGAGCTGTGTGTGTATATAGTGTAGGGTACAGAGATGTGTGTATATAGTGTACAGTGCAGAGCTGTGTGTGTATATAGTATACGGTGCAGAGCTGTGTGTGTATATACAGTGTACAGTGCAGAGCTGTGTGTGTATATAGTGTACTGAGCAGAGCTGTGTGTGTATAAATCATTACCTGTTCATATAATTCAGAATCACAGGCAAACTCCTCCAAAAGCACACATGGTCACATGACCATGACATCAGCAAAGGTCCTTCAGCCCTGTAGAATTTAGCTTCTACTCTCCTGTAATGCTTGGAGGCTCCGCCCCTTCCAGTGACATCATCCCTATGAGCCAATACTCTTCCTCCTGGTGTCTCCTCCTGCAGTCGCTTCAGTCTATACAGGTCAGAGAAGAGGAGAGAGAAGCTGAAGGAACATTCTACAACTTTCTACGGTCACACAGAGTTATTCATGGAGTTTGTTTGTTTTCTTTTACTCTTTATTTAGAGCAACAGTAGGGACAAACAACAAGGCTCCAGAGCACCAGTATACATAATGAATTGCGCACCACAATAAACATGCGTAGATCAGAGCAGAATCATCAGATTGCACATTTGACATATAAAAAAAAACGAAACAATCAACCGTGAACATAGCACACCGGGCGTCATCGGCTCTCCCTGCGTCCCTCCGTGTTTTTCATATTTTAAGTAGGAAAGAACAGATAGGACCCGGGACCCCAAATAGCGAGGGAATCCCAGGAATGAACAGGGGAGTCAGTAGAATCAGAAGTGGAGAAAAACAACAAATGAAAGAGGGGAAACAAAGGGAAGAAAAAAATAAAGGGAGGGGGTAGTGGAGGGTAAAGGAGGGACAGGCAAGAAGGGGAAGGGAAAAAGGAAGGGAGGGGCTGTACTTCCCCCATCCTCACCAGGCAAACTCCAGTGAGGACTAAGGGTGCCTTCACACGTAACGACTTGCAGCGGAAATCTCGCGGCGCGTTTTGCAGCAAGATCCGCTACGAGCCAAGGTCCTGGCAGGTCCCAGTAACTACATACTCGCAGCGGTATGTAATGCAGCCGTCCCCTTAAAGGGGTAGTCCACCAAAAAAAAATTTCTTTCAAATCAACTGCTGCCATGAAGTGCCAGAGATTTGTAATTTACTTCTATTAAAAAATCTCAAGCCTTCCACTACTTTTCAGCTGCTGTATGCCCAACAGGAAGTTGTATTATTTCCAGTCTAGAGAGCAGGAGGGGTTGTCTATGGGCATTTGCTGCTGCTCTGGACAGTTCCTGACATGGACAGAGGTGGCAGCAAAGAGCACTGTGTCAGACTGGAAAGAAAACACCACTTCCTGCTGGACACACAGCAGCTGATAAGTACTGGAAGACTTAAGATTTTTTAATAGAAGTGAATTACAAATCTCTGGCACTTTATGGCACCAATTGATTTGAAAGAAAACATTTTTTGGTGGACTACCCCTTTAACCCCTTTATCCACTCCCGCTCCGTTGTGTGTATACATTACCTGTCTCTTGCTGCACGGGTTTCCGGCGTCCTGCTCTGCCACCCAGCCAATCAGTGGCTGCGGCTGGGCAACACACTGATTGGCTGGGCAGCAGAGCAGGACGCCAGGAACCCGTGCAGCAAGAGACAGGTAATTTATACACGCAGTGGAGCGGGAGCCGGTCGGGAGCGGATGAAGGGGCTAAGGGGGCAGCTGCATTACATACTTTCAGACCGCTGCGAGTATGTAGTTACTGGGACCTGCCAGGACCTTGGCTCGTAGCGGATCTTGCTGCGAGTCGTTAAGTGTGAAGGCACCCTTAATCCTCACTGGAGTTTGCCTGGTGAGGGGGGGAGGTGGAGCCCCTCCCTTCCTTTTTTCCTTCCCCTCCCTCCTTTACTTTCCCCTCCCCCCTCCCCCCCTTTTTTCTTCTTTTTCTTCCCTACTTTGTTGCCGGATCTCGCTGCAAAACACGCAGCAAGATTTCGACTACGAGTCGTTACGTGTGAAGGCACCCTCAGAGTCCTGCTGAGGTTCAACACCCGCCGGTGTCAACCCAGGGAGACACTCTATGTTCCAGGGGGGCCCCGGAGGTAGACACCTAGCCCGGGTTCCCCAGGAGGCCGGCATACTCCGGAATACCCTGAAATTAAAGCCATGCTGACCATGTTTGGGTGAACTTCTTGTTGGAGTCCATCAATGAAGATGTAAGGTCCTCCATTAACATCAAATCGTTCACCTTAGAAATCCAAAGTGACACAGGTGGGGGTGGCGTTTTTTTCCAGGAGGAGCTGCTACAGTGATGCAGGAGGAACAATGCAGGTGACAGGTCTGAGGAGAAATTAGTGACTTGTCTAATCGTTCTTCGGACAATATCCCAAAAAGGACGCAAAGAACTGCAGGTCGAGAAAATATGTAGTTAAGTGCTATCCTCCAGACCACATCGCCAACACACTGAGTCAACATGAGGCCATATAGCATGTTAGCGAGTAGGCACTCTGTACCAGCGAGTAAGGATCTTGTATCCCGCCTCCTGGTACCCAGAGTTCATGGACGATTTGTTGACCCAAAGACCAAAACCCTTTCCCATTGGGGAAGTCAGGGGGAGCTTTTTTCGGAGGGGAAATCAGAAGGGAGTATATCAGAGAGAGTGAGTGGCGCAGCATGTCTGTCCCCATACACAGCGCCTCAAACGCCGTCTTAGACGAACTGTAAGAAGAAAGTATTGGGAGCGTAAGGAGAAAGTGGTGAAGCTGCTGTATGCACCATAGTCCTAAAACTGGGGGATCCATAATCTCCCCCAGGGTCCCCAGGGAGATCCATCCATTCCGAACTAATAAGTCCTATACTCGGCTCTTGCCATGTTTAATCCAGATATGAAACACAGGGTCTTCTATCCCTGGAGAAAAGGACGGATTCCACAGAATAGGAAAACAGGGGGACCTGAAGGTTAGAGGTGTTGCCTACTGACAGCAGACGAGCATACAGGTAGCATAGGGCCAATAGTCGGGTAAGCTCTAAATGTGGGAACATTAGACAGGTGAATCCAAGGTAGGCACTCAAGGGGAGCGCTGGCAAAAGACCTCTCTAGAGAGACCTGGCCTGTTGGGTTCTGAGATCGCGAGCCAACACCTTACATAGTTACATAGTTACGGTTGAAAAAAGACACATGTCCATCAAGTTCAACCAAGGAGGGGATGGATACAGGGAAGGGGGAGGAATGATAAGTTCTATACATATGCATTTATATTATTTTGGTCTAAGAACGTGTCTAGCCCTGTTTTGAAGCCCTCTACTGTTTTTGCTGTGACCAGATCCTGTGGTAGACTGTTCCACAGATTCACAGTTCTCATGGTAAAGAAGACTTGTCGCCTCCGGAGATTGAACCTTTTTTTTCTCCAGGCGGAGGCAGTGCCCTCTTGTCTTTTGAGTGGGTTTTACCTGGAACATCTTTTCCCCATATTTCTTGTAGGGGCCATTTATATATTTAAATAAATTAATCATATCTCCCCTTAAACGTCTCTTCTCTAGACTAAACAAATGTAATTCTTTTAATCTCTCCTCATAACTAAGATGCTCCATTCCCCCTATTAGTTTAGTTGCCCGTCTTTGTACCCTCTCCAGCTCTAGAACATCCTTTTTATGAATCGGGTTCCAAAACTGGACAGCATACTCCAGATGAGGCCGCACCAAAGCTTTATAAAGCGGTAATATTATATCCCTGTCCCGAGAGTCCATGCCTGTTTTAATGCATGACAATATCCTGCTGGCTTTAGAAGCAGCTGACTGACATTGTGTGCTGTTCTGTAGTCTATTATCTACACGTACACCCAGATCCTTCTCCATCAGTGACTCTCCCAGAGTAACTCCCCCCAGGACATATGATGCATGCGGGTTATTAGTACCCAGGTGCATAACTTTACATTTATCCACATTGAACCTCATTTTCCAAGTGGACACCCAAACACTCAGTGTGTCTAAGTCATCCTGTAACATCTGCGCATCCTCCATAGACTGTACTGTACTACAAAGCTTGGTGTCCTCTGCAAAGATAGAAACATTGCTGTTAATTCCATTCTCAATATCATTAATAAACAAGTTAAACAGAAGAGGGCCCAGTACTGACCCTTGGGGTACACCACTTATTACCGGGGACCATTCGGAGTAGGAATCATTGACCACCACTCTCTGGGTATGATTATTAAGCCAGTTTTCAATCCAGTTACACATTAAACTTTCCAAACCGATAGACTTTAACTTACCCATCAGACGTCCATGAGGAACTGTGTCAAACGCTTTTGCAAAATCCAGGTACATGATATCCACAGCTGCGCCCCCATCCAGGCTTCTACTCACCTCTTCGTAGAAACATATCAGGTTGGTTTGACAGCTTCTGTCCTTAGTAAAACCATGCTGGTTATCACTTATAATACTATTAGCCACTACATATTCCTTGATATAGTCCCTTATAAGCCCCTCAAATAGTTTCCCCACAATGGCCTATTACCATGTTCATAGTAGTATCTTCTACATTTCGAAAGCGTGGCCTTGGCTTTGTGGATAAGGTGAGCTCTCAACTCAGAGGTAAAGAGGTATTGTTTGGACCCTGATTCCTTTTATGAAGCACCTCGAGCTCTTTAAGTTGAGACAACAAACACTCAGTTTTGACAGCCCTTTCTTTCTTCAGTCTCATGTTTTACCAGCACCCCCCTCACCTGGCATTTGTGAGCCTCCCATATCGTCAACTGGGAGACCTCAAAGGAGGAATTCTCACAAAAAGAACTGTCCAGTGTCGTCTGAATGTCAGACCGAACCAAGCCGTCTTGCAAAAGCAATATATTTAATTTCCAATGCCACTGAGAGGCACATAAAGAGGATAAGTCGAATGTGAGTACCACCAGGGCGTGGTCCGAAAAAGTTATGCTATCAATACTAGATTGTTGCACTAGGGAAAGGTCCCTATGATGGAGGAAGAAGTAGTCAAGTCTAGAGTAGTGTTTACGGGCTGGGGAGTAGAAAGTCTCTATCCGAGGGATGGCAAAGGCGCCATATGTCCACTAGTCGACGTTCATGCATGTAGCGTCTGTCTGCAACGCCGAAGCGTTGAGTGGCTGAGATGTGACGAGCCGGAGGACGCATCAATGAAGGGATCAAGGGCCATATTAAAGTCACCCCCCACCACAAGAGTGCCTTCCACAAATTTGTTTATGGAATCAAGCATGGCAAAGAGTGCCTGTGCCTGGACCACATGAGGTATTTAAAGTGATGCGAATGTGAATACGTGTGTGGCGATGCGACCCTTAAGAAGCACCATCCTACCTGCATCATCCCTCCTGGTATCCATGTTCCCAGGGGAGATTCTTGGAGATCAAGATGCTCGATCCACAGGACTTCGGGTTAGGAGAGAAGCTATGGTAAGCAAATGGTAAATATGCATTAGAAATATACCGGCTGAGATTCTATCAAGTGTGTCTCTTGCAAAAAGACCACCTTTAATTTTTGCTTTTGCAGAAGATTGACCAAGATGGAGCGCTTGCCCTGGTCGTGTAAGCCCTTCACATTTAAAGAACCCACACAGCTATCGGAGGAGGGGTCTTTGTGCCTGATGTGGGGGAGAGAGGACGGGAGAGGGGAAGGGTTGAGAGAGAGAGAGAGAGAGAGAGGGAGGAGAAGAAGGGAGCGAGGGAGAAAGGGAAAGAAGAGAAGAGGAAAAAGGAAAAAAAAGGGGGGGAGGGGAGAAGAAGAGAAGACGAAGCTACAGAGGGTAAGGGTTGGATACGGGGTAAACTACCCTGCGCTACCCAAGGGGGAGACAAAGAGAGAGAAGAGAAAGCCAAGGGCTGAAATAGAAGAGGTTAATAATAAGTAAAGCAAGAGAAGGAAGAATAGAAAAAGCTGGTGGACAACGCCCATAAGGAACTCCACTGAAGTCCACCTAGCAAGAGGGCCCCAGAGAGAAAGAAAAGAGGGAGAGTGTGGAAAACCATGAAGAGAACCATACCCAGAGACCGGCATAATCTGGCGTACATACAGTGGTTTGCAATAAATTAGAATATCAACAAAAAGTTGTTTTTTTTTTAGTAATTCAATTCTAAACGACCGCAGCGAGTATGTAATTATACCGCCCTTAACCCCTTCTGCTCCCGCCCGGCTCCCCCGCTGTAAGCATACTTTATCTGTCCTTGCTGCACGGGTCCGGCGCCCTGCTCTCCCGCCCGGCCGATCAGTGGCTGCGGCTGGGCAACACACTAATTGGCCGGACGGGAGAGCAGGACGCCGGGACCCCGTGCAGCAAGGACAGGTAAAGTATGCTTACAGCGGGGGAGCCGGGTGGGAGCAGAAGGGGTTAAGGGCGGTATAATTACATACTCGCTGCGGTCGTTTAGACCGCAGCAAGTATGTAGTGTATGGGAACTGCCAGGACCTGCCGGGCTCGCAGCGAGAATCTCGCTGCGAGCCCGCCCGTGTGAATATACCCTTAATCCTACAGCGCTGTGTCTAACGGCCGGGGCTTACATTTGTATATGCATTAGGCTGTCTGTCCTTCCTCTTCACCCTCCTCATCATTAGGAATGATCCAGGAGCATTTACTGCTGTTTGAGCTTTGCACAGGTGTATTAACAATCCAGCCCATGTGCCGGGCTGCCACAGGTGGGGAATAGGAAGCAATCTGCCTGAAGCATTTTAAATGATGAGGAGGGCAGGGAGAAGTGACAGAGAGGTTTGCTTTGGGGGGGTCAGATTGTGGGTTCAGAGTCCCTTTAAGCAGAAAATTCAAAACTAAGAATAGTTGCAGAACAACAGAAGAAATGTATAACAATACATAAACTCAGGATAGGGAAGATAGCTGAAACCACACCAGGGGGGCCACAGAGAATAGCATGGCATACACAATACAAAATGAGGTACCCACGCTCGGAGAGGCCCCGAGGTAGGTGAGATGAGGTTAACTGAGTCATGCATGAGAAGATAAGGCACAGGGTCTGGGTAGGATAAGGGAAGGGGAATCGGGAAAAGGAGAATGTGTAGAGGGAACATAAGATCCACGTCACATCAGTCCATGAAACCATATGCCACTTCCCATCTTCCCTAACAGGAAACCTAGGCCCCCCTCCCCCACGGTCTCAAGAGTGATGTGGCTGGATTAACATGGGTGGTTATACACAAACACATGAACAATAGAACCACTGCATCCAAAATATAAATTAAAGTAGACAAGATCTGGAGAGGATCCTTATAACAACCCTAGGGTAGGGCTAAAAGTTCTCAACACAGTTAACGGCCATTGATGCACAGGAACCGTAGTGACTGCTAAGTGGTCAGGCCTCCCTTGGGAGAGAGATGGACAGGTCGGGACCCCAAGTGAGTTCTAGTCGTGGAGATGGGTCCACTAGGGTCAATACAGGCACTGTAGATCGTCGACAATGTCTCCCTTAAGGGGCAAGAGGTCGATCCATAGACAGCCAATCCGGGACCGACACTGCCCGAATCCCAAGAAAGGTGAACAACTCCTGCGCGTCATCAGGACTGCGAAGCAGGAATGCGTTGTCCTTCCTAATGATGACATGAAACGGGTGACCCCATCTATAAGAGGCGCCGGCATCCTGTATGGCTGCCAACAGAGGTTGCAGGGTCCTGCGCATAGACAGGGTGCGTAGGACACATCAGGAAATAGGCGGATAGTGGTGTCTTCTTTGCATATCTCACCATAGTCTCTTGCTGCCCGCAGGATATGTTCCTTATCCACGTAATAGTGTAGCCTGCAGAGAATGTCTCTAGGTTTCCCATCATTGATTTGAGCTCTCGCAACCTGGTCTATCACATACATAGCTTCAGTGGGCCAGTGCGTGACCAAGTTAAAAATGGCGGACACCCGAGTGAGCAAATCATCTTGCGAACCCCTCTCAAGGAGGCCTTTCAGGCGGACATTATTATGTCTCCCCCAGTTTTCCTGGTCATCTACCAGTAAAGACATGGCCTGTAGTTGATTTCTGCTATGGGAGGACTCTGCCTCCAGGGAAGAGACTCTGGATGTCAGAGCAGCAATGGCGGTCTCGGAAGCCGTGGCATGGGTAGCTAGCGACGACACATCCTCCCTCACTGCCTCCAAGGCCTGCTTTTGCGCTGCCTCAATCCTCTGCACTACTGAGTCCAAGTCGTGCTTAGACGGGTGGGCCTGTATGAGATTGCGTAGCAGCTGCAACTCACTGTGCACAATAGCGGCTGGGGAATCCGCTGTCTGCTACACATGCTAGCGAGGGATCCACCCATGCGGATGCCTGAGGTGTCGGAGTGTCAGCACCAGATGAGCTGGTAGGTGAATGGTCTCCTCAGTGCACGGTAGAAGCGATGCATTGGTCTAAGGTGCCCCATTGAGATGAGGCAGTCGGCGCCATGTTGCTGTGCAGCGCTGCCTGGGAGCCTGCTGTGGTTGGCCTGAAAAACCAATCAATGCCGGGGATGGAGGCAGCTGATCTCATCACCGTGCGATATAGGGGTTTAGCCGGGGTGTCCTGGGATCTGGACATGTCAGGCAACTAGAAAATGACCCGCTTTATGGAGCTTTAGGCGGCCGCTGGGACACGTCTTCATGGCTCCATAGATAAGCCACGCCCCCGTTTCTTGAGTTTGTTACATTTGGTATGTTACCTTTATTACTGTACGGCGCTCTGGATTTTTTTGTCGTTTAAAACAATTCACAATAGTTTCACTTCAAAGTTAGTTTCTTGTAAGTATAAAAACAAAGTTTACACCATTGTGCGAAAGAATAAAAATTACAAATTATAATTTATTTTTAATGCACCCTTGAATCTGGAGCACTGTACAATTGATAAGGGTAAGATACTGAATGTAACAAAACTAAGAAACAATAAAGTAAATGTCAGACTGGTACAAGCTAAGTTAAAAAGGAATAACTCTTCCTATACGGAATCATCCACCCAAAGAATTGACAAGTTGAAGGTGGCAGGAGGTGGTCAGGGTCTGAATGTGCAACTCCAAGGCAGCAGATTTCGGGGGATAGGGGACAGAGCATTGGTGGGTAAGCCTGATTGCAGTGTGGTGTCCCACCATGGGTGTTAATAGTTTGTGCACCCCTCGCAAAAGCCTGTACTACAAGTAAACGTGGTAATGAAGTAGATGTCGCTATTGTTTGTATCTGCACTTGTATATTGCACAGCTGTAGTAAACAAGGGGTTATTGGTTGTTTGTCATCTGCGCATCAATAAGTGCTCTTTTCTTTTCTCCACCTATCTCTGTTCTCCTTTCTTCTTTGCACTTTCTTCTCCACCACTCACAGGAGGTTTTACACATCCTGTAGGAAGTAGTCACATAGGGAGCGGAAGTACACACCCACACTTAGTGAGTCTTATCCAAGCTTGATAGAGAGAGGACACAAGACTTGACGGTCCCTGCTGTGGTTCAGCTGGGCCCTGGCTCTGCCAGGTACCCCACCAGTCCATTGTAGTCTAGTCTGGTGTGTGGTAGTGGACAGACATATGGGAAGTACAGAGACACTTTTCTTCTCCAAAGCAACACCTAGTCTTATTATGCTGTGCTAAGCCACTAAGGAGAGGACAAGTCAGAGATTACCCCAACCCATGCCATGAACATCTATAACAGTGCAGGACAGTATCCTGAAATGAGGAACTGATCTTCTAGGGGCTTGTGTCACTCTAGGAGGACGGGTCAGCCGACACTGTAGCGCAACAGGTGGTACAACGACAACAAAGGTTGAAACACGGGCACAAGTAGTCTTCTATTTCCAAGTATTCTGCTTCTTCTTCTTCCAAAGTTCCGGCAGAGCACACTTCTACCCTGGGTTGGGACTCTCAGCACAAACTCCTCTCTACTACTCTGAGGTCACTCTACTTCTCAATACCCAACCAAGTCAGCACGGCTCTTCTGCTCCTAAAGCAGATTGTGTCTAGTCAAGTCAGAAGTCCATTGTCAGCCGCTGTACTAAGTATTCCTGCAGTAAAGAAGATTTTATTTATTGTAATGGGACTCAGTGTTTATTGCTCAGAAACCTACACAGTTGTTACACCATCCTTGGGTCATCTCCCCTTTCTGTGGGTGGTGGTACCGATCGTCCAGGTGGGTCACAACTCCACTCCGGACCACCGTGATAAGTACCCAAGGGACCCCCTCACAGCCCGGCAGGTCACCGACCACAGGGGAAAGGTTATGGCCAGCCGCCTTAAAATAAAAGCAGTTTTGCCCTCATACCTGTGTGCCCAACCGCCACTGGCGCCACAACAGTATAACCACCAGCTGAGCTATACTCCGACCAACCACCACACTAGTGGCATCACAGAGCACCATCTGGTGAGTGACCGGTCGACCATAGTGCCTCCACAGCAGGAGGTCGAACAGAGACTTGGATGAAAATCGGGAGGACAGTTGTTCGAGGAGTTTCAAGGCAAAGGGATGACATAAGATGGGGCAGTATCTGGACAAGGAGCAGGGTCAAGAGATGGCTTCTTAAGGATGGGTGTAATGGTTGCATGTTTATATGAAGAGGGAAAGTTAAAGAAAAGAGAGAAGTGAATGTTTGGTGGTTGTGGTCAGAGATAAGGAGATTACATGAATAAAGTAAATGTCAGACTGGTACATATGCAGTGTCCCAGAGCGGGTGTTCCACTGCTGTTTGGCGTGTGTCGCTTGGTAACTATACAGTACATGTGTCAAATGCTCTGAGACTGAGGGTGCATTTTGCACTCCCACTAGATGTTACTGTGTCTTATGTACTGTTTAGCACAGCTGAGGAGAGGTACTTGAGGGGTTAACTGTCTAAATGTATTGTTTACCCTTTCTATGCCACTGTTGTATGTGGTGATTTTCCCTAACCAATTCTTGAGCTGGCTACCTCACACTATGCCACCAAAGACCAGAGTGAGGGCCTTCCAGTTTGTTTCTGTTGAATCACAGAACAGTATATACCCTCAGGGAAAAATAGTCCCTGGAGATCCAGTCAGGATTTCTCTAAGGAAAGGGTGCACCAGAGGGAGCTCCTGCTGTGGTTCTGTTCCAGGGCCTGGCTGAGGCCAGGTCCCCTGTATGGGACTTTATGCCAAAAGACTTCGCTTTATTCTCTCTCAAGTAACTCCATCTTGACTGTCTGGCTAGGAGCCCACAAAAAGTGAAGCTGAGACGAAAAGCGGCCAAAAAGGCATAACTCTTCCTACCCTGGGCAGCTACTCTCTCTCCTTATCCTGATAACTAAGGGTATGTGCACACTATGGAATCAGTGCGGATAACCTGCCATGGATTCCGGTGCTCGCCCTTCGCTTACATTTCCACCCGTACTGTAGACTCCATTTTATGCACAGGCGGACTCCAACGTCCACCCAAAGAATTGACAAGTTGAAGGTGGCAGGAGGTGGTCAGGGTCTTAACATGCAGTTTAAAACAGAGTAGAATCAAAAGTGACTTCAAGGCAGCGGATTTGGGGGATGGGGGACAGAGTGTAGCGTGAGGTTTGTCAGTTAGCAGGTCACTGATTACTTTGGGGAGGACAGGTTCTGTGGAGTGTTGGTGGGAGAAGCCCGATGGCAGGGGCTTGAAGAGAGTTGGATGAGAAGTGGAAGGACAGTTCAAGGTAGACGTGTTGTTTGAGGAGTTTTGAGCCAAAGGGTAGAGGTGATATGAAGCTGGACAAGGAGCAGGGCCAAGGGATAGCTTTTTAACCCCTTCCACCAAAAGTCAGTAAATGTACTGACTTGTAGGAGGTTAGTTCCAGTACCATGACGTATATTTACTGACCTGCTTCCGATGCTCGCTGTTTACACAAACAGGGACCGAGAGCTTCAACTAAACTGTCAGCTGATAGCTGACAGTTTAGCGTAAGTGCTTCTGGACCCCCAAAGGGGGTCCAGCATCAGCAATTACCGGCATTGGTAGATTAGTACCGGTAATTGGTGTTGTAAAAAATACATAGGATTACATTGGAATCTCTGCAAAGAAAATGCTAATTTTTACTTTTCACTCTTACTTTGCAGTTATTCCTGTGAAATGCCTAAAGGGTAAAAACTGTATGAATGTCAATTTGAATACTTGAAAGGGTGAAGATTTCAAAATCGGTTGAATTTTGTGGGTTTTTAGTATACATGCCTCTAAAACATACTTCAAAACTGAACTGTTTCCAAAAGAATTTCTGAGTTTGAAATTTTCACGAAAATTTAGAAAATTGCTGCTAAACATTTACGGCCTCTAACTTCCTAAAAAAGTAAAAGCATGTTCACCAAATGCTGTTAGTATAAAGTAGACATGTTATAGATATGAATTAATAAATAATAAATGTAGTATTACTATCTTCCTTATTGGCAGAGACTTTCAAATTTTGAGAAATGCGCTTTTTTTAAAATTTTTAACATTTTGGAGTTATTCCCAAAAAAATTCTTAAAGCGACTCTGTACCCACAATCTGACCCCTCCCCCAAACTTCTTGTACCTTCGGATAGCTGCTTTTAATTCAAGATCTGTCCTGGGGTCCATTCGGCAGGTGATGCAGTTATTGTCCTAAAAAACAACTTTAAGGCTATGTTCACACTACGTAAGAGATCGGCCGTTCCGTGACACCGGCCGGGTCACGGAACGGCCGGTCTCTGGCCGGATCATCTCGGCCGGTACTTAAGTACCGGCTGGATGATCTTTCGGCCGCGGAGCTCGCCATAGCACACAGTGAAGCAAGCGGCCGGAGCCGCTCGCTTTACTGTGTGAACTGGCAGGTCTTTCTGCGGTCGGAATTCACTGAATCCCGGCCGCAGAAAACTGACCTGTCAGTTATTTGCGGCGCCGCATAGATCCCGGCCAGAGCGTATACAATGTGTATACCCTCCGGCCGGGATCCCATCGAAAGTAAGGTTATGTTCCACCCCGCAAAACTATGGCCGTAGTTCTGCGGCGAGAACTACGGCAGTAGTTTTACGTAATGTGAACATAGCCTTAAACTTGCAGCCCCGTACCCAACGACCCGGGCTTAGATTGTGTATGCATTAGGCTAGCACAACCTCTCTGTCCCTCCTCCCTGCCCTCCTCATCATTACTGCGTTATTTCTTGGACACGCTGAATGACAGTGCCCGATGAGACCAGGAACAAGTATAACATATAATTGGGGATCAGCACCATAGACGAGCACCATGAGCCAGCCAATGCCCTGACCCCACGCCAGGTACACGTACGGGCCCAGGGTGAGGGGCGTCATCTCCACTATGCTGAGTATAAAAACACCCAAACAGATGTAGGGGGTGAAGTAGGCCCAGCAGAGCTTCCACCAGGAGCAGGGCTGGTAGCCAATCATCTCCTCAATGTCCTGGTAGAAGCGGTCCACACCTTAACTCCAGGATATAGAGACCGTCTTAAAGAAGACTAGGAACAGGAGGCACATGTCGCTGGACGAATAGTAGCCGAAAAGCTTAAAGACATAGATTCCTCCCTGGGTGATGTTGGAAAAGCCGTCACATGACCTTTTTATATCTCAGTTCCTGTCTATTGTTGCCTATAGTGCATAGAGCTTTCTATAAAGCGTATCTCTTATTCTGCTCAAATAGCTTAGGAGAGATGGCAAAAAATAGAAACAGGATAGATAAAAATTACCATGTTTTAGTATAAGAGATGAGAGAACTTGCTGAAAGTTTGGGTTCCGCCATCTGGAGAAGGTGGATGCAGCCCAAAAACATGGACACAGCTTATATTTCCCAGGCCGTCCTTAGGCTGCATCCACCTTCTCCAGGCTGTGAAATTCAAATGCCGATCGTTCGTATTTGTGCAGATCCAAACTTCTGGTAAGTTTACTCTACGGATGCACCATGCACCGAAAATTCGATTCTACTATTGATTCTCGGGGCATATTTCCGATTCGATACCAGGATTCCCTGGTATTCAACACTTTATGATAAGCCGGGCAGCAATGCGGCTTATCATAGAGTATACAGAAGACATGGCGGGCAGCGAGCTGAGGGACTGCATGTTCTCTGCGTGTCACCTCCACAGGTCCACACTCAACCTCCCGGTGTCTCTCTGCTAATAAAGTCTGGCTCAGAGCAATGATTTTAGAGCTATGCAATGCTATAGCAATAATATATAACATTGCATAGCTTAGGGGCAGAGCAGGGTCGGCGGCTGGAGAGGGAGAGCGGCGCAGTCCTGAAGAGGAGACCGGACAAGATGGGGGGAGGCCAAGAGGAGATGCGGCCACTACAACTGGCAACACTGTGAGGTGGGGCGGCAGGCCAGGGCCATCAGGACAATCCCGGTGCAGACATCAGCAATCTGGGGGGTGAACAGGGGGTCGGCCTGGCTCTCACTGGAAAGGGGGCTATAGCCTGCAGATTACTCTGCCGTCCAAATCTTGGTCACCCTGCTGGATCAGCGGTCACAATGCCCTGACAGCAGGAATAGTGCAGCTACAACCCCCATAATCCCCCTGATAGCTGAAGTGTGTGTTACATGACTACAACCCCCATCATCCCCCTGATAGCTGAAGTGTGTGTCATATGACTACACTTCCCACCTTCCCCTAATATGCCTACAACCCCCCTCATCCCCGATAGCTGAAGTGTTACATGACTACAACCGCCATCATCGCCATGATAGCTGAAGTGTGTGTTACATGACTACAATCCCCATCATAGCTGAAGTGTGTGTTATATGACTACATCCCCCATTATCCCCCTGATAGCTGAAGTGTTACATGACTACAATCCCATCATCCCCCTGATAGCTGAAGTGTTATTGTCACTACACTAACCTGTATTGTTACTACAGGTCATGGTGCAAAAGTGCTTCTCACCCCACAGCCAGACAGGCTACAAAATAAAAAAGTGTTAAGAATCAGAGTGGGGCAATTTTTTAAAAGTGACTCTGTACCCACAATCTGACTCCCCCAAACCACTTGTACCGTCAGATAGCTGCTTTTAATCCAAGATCTGTCCTGTGGTCCGTTTGACAGGTGAAGCAGTTATTGTCTTAAAAAACTACTTTTAAACTTACAGCCCCGTGCCCAACGGGAGTATCTGTGCCCTAACTTTGCACCACCCCTCCGTCCCTCCTCCCCAACCTCTTCATTAGAGATGCCACTGAAACATTTTCTCCATGCTGAACATTTGCACAGCTGCTTAACGATCCAGCCCATGTGCCGTCCTCTCACAGCTGATGAATAGTAGGCAATCTGCCTGGAGCATTCCTAATGATGAGGATGGCGGGGAGGAGGGTCATGCATACACAATCTAGGCCACTCCCATAGGGCACGGGGCTGCCAGTTTAAAAGATGTTTTTTAGAACAATAACTGCATCACCTGCCGAACGGACCCAAGGACAGATCTTGGATTAAAAGTAGCTATCTGAAGGTACAAGTGGCTTGTGGGGGGTCAGATTGTGGGTACAGAGTCGCTTTAAGCAAAGGGGGGGGGATTTCTATTCTTGTGTTTAGATTTTTTTTTTTCTATAATTTATTAAGTATCGAAATGGTATCGAGCATTGAAAAAAAAAAGTTGGTATTGGTATCGAACTCAAAATTCTGGTATTGTAAAATCGCTAGTTCGATAACCTCTATTCAGTCTCTAACTCTGATCAGTTAAAAATTAAATAAAATAAAAAGCTAAATACATACCATTTAAAACATTTCCCACATTCAGGACATAAAATGACTTCTCCCACATGTAAATTCTTTAATGTGAAATAAGATTTCATTTTCTTTTTGTAATTCCCCCCCCCCCCCCCCCCCCACATACTATACATAAAAATGACCTCTTCCCTGTGTGAGTTCTTAGATGATGCAGAACAATGGATCTATGGTTAAAACATTTTTCACATTCTGAACACGAAAGTGGCTTCCATCCTGGGTGACTTTTAAAATGACGAACGAAGGCTGATATGTGCTCCAAATATGGATTCTCCTTGGCGTGACTTCTAAGATTCATAAAGCTCTGTTTCTTTATAAAACATTTCTCACATTTAGGATAGAAACGGGCCTCTACCCCGTGTAATTTTTCTTATGTTCTACTACATTTTTTTACCACATTTGCAACATGAAATTATTTTGTGAGTTCTTATATGTCCTACAAGATTTCCTTTGTGCCGAAAACACTTTCCACATTCAGGACATGGAAATGGCTTCTCCTCAGTATGAATTCTTTCATGTGACTTAAGTTGCTGTTTCTGAGTAAAACGTTTCCCACATTCATTACATGCAAATGGTTTCTCCCCTGTGTGAATTTTTAGGTGTGTACCAAAACTCGATGGATTGGCAAAACATCTTCCACATACTGTACATGAATACGGCTTCTCCCCTGTGTGGGTTCTTTGGTGTATAAGAAATTGTGAATTTTGAGTATAACATTTTCCACAGACTGGACATGAATATAACTTCTCCCCTGTGTGGAGTCTCTGATGTGAAACAAGATAATATTTGCTAGTAAAAGTTTTTCCACATTCTGAACATACAAATGGTCTTTCGTGTTTGTGAACTCCATCACACAAAGTTTTCTGTCCAGTTTTTTGTTCTCCAATCTGTGATGGATTAGATGAAGGTTCCTGGTGACCAGCGGTAGCACCGGATAGATCACTGATGTGGGGGGCTTTAGGAGTTATTGAATTAGCATGTGTAGTATTGTTATTTTTTCCTTCACAATGGGGAGATATAATAAGATGTCCATTGGAGCCGATCATCTCATCTTCAAATGAAGAAAAAAAAAGGAGAGAGAGGTAAAAATACAATATGTCACTCAGGGTACGTTCACACTTACCAGATCTGCAGCGGATTTCTCGCTGTGAATTCGCAGCCAGACCCGCTGCGGATCCCTGCCTTGTACACACTATGGGCAGACAAACTCGCAGCAGGATGGACATCCCGCTGCGAGTATGTCAGCAGCCAGCACCGTTAACCCCCCGGCCGCCAGAACCTATACTTCACCTGCTCACTGCTCCAGCTTGCTTCGGGGCTCCTGGTCCTCACGTCCCGCTCAGCCAATCAGTGGGGTGCACTGATTGGCCGAGTAGGACGTGCCGGGAACCCCAGAAGCAAGCTGGAGCGGGGGTTAACGGGGCGGGCTGCTGACATACTCGCAGCGGGATGTGCATCCTGCTGCGAGTTTGTCTGCCCATACAGTTTACTGGGCAGGGATCCGCAGTGGGTCTTGCTGTGAATTTGCAGCGAGAAATCTGCTGCGAATCCAGTACGTGTGAACGTACCCTTAATGTAACACTGGAGCGACAACAGCAGTAGAGCTGTTAGGGGTGAGTACATTTCCTTTTGAGATTTTATATGGGTTCTAAGGGCTGCATTAGAAGGCCAGATATTTAGGAGCAGGTGAGTGCCGACCTGTTGATAGCTCCTTGTTCCCGGCTCGCTGTCTGTGCTATTACATGCACTGGTATTGAGCGGGAACGAGACGGGCGGGGGGGTTGCGGAGCATCCATGGATCATCCAGATGGCCCATAGAGGAGAGCGGCACTCTGCTGCCGCCGCCCCTGTTACTCGGATCGCTATTGTGATCGCTTTTTTAAAACATGCTTTAAGACAACGATCAAATGATCAGCCGACATTGTGCATGTCGGCAGATCGTTGCCTTTTAGCATGGCCTATTACACTAAACAATTATTGGCCAAGTACGGCTGCTAATCGTTTTGTCTAATAGTACCCTTACTCTTATCTAACTTTCTAAACTTCCCAGACAACCCCTTTAAGGAGTATTCCCATCCGACAAATTTATCACCTTTCCACAATCGGCTAACTTTGTGCAAGACAAAAGAGTAATGCAGAGAATTCAGATAAAGGATCTGTGATATTCAGGCCTTGTATGCTCTATAGGTACTTCCTGCATTACTCTTTAGTCTTGGCCCCCGGCCTGCTGACGTGATTCTGTACTGATGTAGGGGATTTATTGTAAACCAATATTTTTTTTTTGTCTGTGTCTGTATGTGTTTTTCTGTAAGGAATATTATATATGTGTGTCCTCTTTTACCAATTGGTGATCTGTACTGCTTCCTCCCATTGATTTTATGGATATTTCCTATGTTTGGAATTGATAACATAAAATATTGTATTTTTAATGTGTTTCTTATTGTCCAACATTTTTTTTTCTTTTTTTGCTTTGTAGGTGTTATGCATTCGCTTGGACACTTAAATGTGTAGTGTTTTTTTTTTTTTGCAGAAATCAATAGTCCAGGCGATTATAAGAAACTTTATAATTGGGTTTATTAGGCAAATATGCCATTATTTGCATTCAAAAAGACTTTCCCCAGGCCCCCCCCCCCTCTCTCTCTCATTTACTGCTCGTTATCAGGAAATCTCAACTAGTTTGCATCAGTGGAGCCCTGTGTAATCTTTGGAGAGGCGAGGGGGGAGGGAGATTAGTCCCCAGCAGAGAGCACAGAACAAAGGGAGCGCAGTATTCAGAGGTCAGAGATAGCCCAGTGATGTGGCTGTAAATCAAATCTTTGTTGTCCTGTTTTGGTGCCTCATCTCCCTCCACCCCTCCCCTCTACATAGAGAACAATGAAGTCAGGGGGGAGAGCTTCAAACTGCTTTTTCATGATAAAAAATGCATTTTTCGGCTAATAAACCCAATTATAAAGTTTCTTAAAATCACCTGGACTATTGATTTCTGAAAAAAATAAATAAAATGAAATGACAGTGACACCTTGTCAATTATATAGCACAAGCCTAGAAATCATATTGATCAAATTATATACTAATTTCTGATGTTGGTCTTTAATGTAGCTGAACAAGCTTTCGTATCAACCATGGGTGTGATGTGCAGCCATTTCTGTGTTCTCCAGGCTTGTGCAATAACAATTATACAGGATGCTTCATGTGGAATGAACCAGAAGGGGTTTCTCATTTTTGCAGCATTTTTCATATTGTATAACATGGTAGCAGTGCCAGTAATATGATGGAATACTTACCTGTCCTGCTCCTCCCACCACTACATGTGGTCCGTGGTCCTCTCAACTTTACATTTCCTATGATATTGTGCTCAGCCACTCCTGCATAGCTGTGGTGTCAAAAGAAACAGGAAGAAGCTAAAGAGGACCAGGGATTGGTAGGACTGCAATGGTGGGGCAGTAGGACAGGTGAGTACGACTTGACTGATTATTTTGACTGTACCCAGGGCCCTTTAAAAATTTTATTTTCATGTTATCTCAATTATCACATTAATAATGAAATTTATAATAAAACAGGATTTATTTATTTTAAAAAAAAAAAAATCCTACCTTTCACGAACACTGATGTGGGCTTTTCGAGAACACTCATTGTTGCAGCATTATTTTTCTGAGATAAAGGAAAAGGAGATTCAGTTCACCTTCTATCCAGGTGACAGGTAAAAACAAGCAGCCAGCAATAAAAAGAGATACTATAGGGGGGATTTATCAAACAAGGTGTAAAGTAAAACTCTCTCAGTTGCCCCTAGCAACCAATCAGATTCCACCTTCCATTCCTCACAGACTCTATGGAAAATGAAAGGTGGAATCTGATTGGTTGCTAGAGGCAACTGAGCCAGTTTCACTTTACACCATGTTTGATAAATCTCCCCCTGAGTGTATAGTATACTCCTCTGCTGCTGGAGGAGTCTAGTATACAGCTTCATTACATCAACCTATAGAGGATTTACAGGAATCTCAGCTCCATCTACCTGATGATCCAGGGGAACATGTTGCTGCTCCTCTTTACAATCCTGGGAATATAGAGGACGGGGACACCTCTCTGGTGGATTTCTCTGACTGGATCCATCTATAGGAAGTAACACAGTGACTGAACGCCGGTCTTATATTAAGCCTTGCCCCATTTTTCGCTGCAGGATTCGCCAAGAGGCGCACGCCTCTTAGTGAATCCGGCCGGCCGGGCGCCTGAATCTGCGCCCAGCTTACCAAATTTACACCTGCTCCCAGCAGGTGTAGATTGGCGTCATGATTTACCCCTGCGAGAACACCTTGAGGCCACGCCTCCTCCCCACCTCGTCACGCCCCGCAAGCTCCACCAGCCCGCCCAACGTACAGATGGCGTACGCCAGTGATAAGGGGCGAATCCGCAACTTCTCCCTGGCGTACGCCTCTGGTGTAATGTTCATAAATGTCCCCCAATGTCTATATGTGATATACCAGATGATCTGTTCTCTCCTCTACAACCAGGGAAGGTCTCCTCTTACCCGGTGATGTGAGGGGCGGCTGATCCTCCATCATGACGTCCTTGTACAGATCCTTGTGTCCTTCTATATACTCCCACTCCTCCATGGAGAAATAGACAGTGACGTCCTGACACCTTATAGGAACCTGACACACACAATGATCCCGTCATCCTCCAGACACCTCCCTTGGTGTTACTGTATAATGTCCCGGCATTCCCAGCAGCATTGCTCACCTCTCCAGTCAGCAGCCCAGTTATCCTGGAGGTCAGTTCTAGAATCTTCTTCTTATGTATCAGGGATGGAGGTGGAGGATCTGCCATGGGGCTCTGGGTGCTGCTCCGGCCTCCGGACACAGGGGGCGCCACACACTCACCAGACGACTTCTTCACTACTGTGTAACCCTGTGTATGGTGAGACATTGAAAATCTAAAATTGGCCATACACCTTCAATTACTGATGGCTGAATGAGTTATCTCCCTCCTCCTCCCTAAACACAAGAATGTTTGGCGCGGCCGAGCGTGCCTGTGTCCTCTGGAGAGGGTTGTGTTAAGCCACAACCAGACTGCTCTGGTTGCGGCTTGTTTCTCCAAGAACAAAGGGATCGGACAGTGATTTTCCACCACACTTGACCCCTTCCTCCACCGACAACTGTCAGTGGACTGTCGGGGTGCCTCAAAGTATATGGGGACCTTAAGAATCCTTCACTGTTCCAGGAATTTACCTGTTATGTTAATAGAGATAAAAAAGTGACATCATGTGAGGATCTTACCTTTCCCGTTATCAGGTGGAATATCTCTAGGGTGAGCTCTAACAGATCCTTCTGATCCCTGCGTCCTTCTATATACTCCCACTCCTCCAATGACAAATGGACAGCAACATCTTGACACCTTATAGGAACCTGACACACACAATGATCCCGTCATCCTCCAGACACCTCCCTTGGTGTTATTGTATAATGTCCCAGCATTCCCAGCAGCATTGCTCACCTCTCCAGTCAGGATCTCAGTCATCCTTGAGGTCAGTTCTAGGATCTTCTTCTCATGTATCAGTGATGGAAGTGGAGGATCTGTGATGGGGCTCTGGGTGCTGCTCCAGCCTCCGGACACAGGGGGCGCCACACACTCACCAGATGACTTCTTCACTACTGTGTAATCCTGTGTATGGTGAGACACTAATCACTACAGAGAGTCTAACAATCCTTCAGCTTTCCAGTCTGTATTAGTAATAGGTATAAGAGTGACGACATGTGAAGCTCTCACCTCTCCGGTTATCCAGTATATCATCTCTGAGGTGAGGTCTAATATCCTGGCAGCCATGTAATTCCTGTCTTCATCCATCCTTGGTGGGTCACTGATGAAACACACCATCGTACATCAAAAGAAAACCTAAGGAACCTGAGAGGACGTAAGAAGGACTGAGTGAAAAATAAGGTGCAGTGCCAGGAACTAGGAAATATTAAGGATTACTGTTGGCATACAATAGAAGTGACTTAACCCCTTAGCGACTGCGGGCATAAATGTACACCCCCGCAGGCCGTGTCTTAACGCAAACGGACATTTACACCCGCGGTTTACCCGATTGCTGTGTGTACACACATCGATCGGGTAATAATGGCTGCTATAACTGATAGCAGGCCATCTAGGCTCGTTGGCATGGGGGGGGGGTGATTTACACCCCCCGTGCCGACGATCGCTGTATTTCAGACTAGCCAATTACAGCTGAATTCAGCTTTCCAGGTCATCGGTGACCCGGAAATCAATGGCGATTGGTGCTGTCCAATCGCCATTAGTGTAATGTGAGAAGGTGGCCATGGTGCCACCCCCCGATCACGTGATTGGCGGGCCAGTACCAGACGGCCGATCACGGTGATAAATGTGTAAAAAAAAAGTTTTGCCAGGGTTCTGCATCCCTCAGCTACCTAGCTGAGGGGTGCAGAACAGGTGTGTGTGTGGTGTAGGTGTGTGGTGTTGACCCGCTGTCGACCGGTCACATGCCAGATGGTGAGGTGTGACTCCACTGCACGTTTTGAATTTATTTTCTCTTTTAACCCCTTGTGGAAATGAAGAAAATGAAGGCTAGACTAACATTTCGTGTAAACAAATTTAAATTTTTACACTAAATCATTGATCTAGTCTTGATTTTCTCATTTTCACAAGGGGTTAAAAGATAAAACAAACAAAAAGAATACAAAATGTGTAGTGCAATTTCCTTTGAGTACCGAAATAGCCCACATGTGGACATAAGGCAACATGCGGCCGCAAGACGAGCCTCCAAAGGGAAGGAGCGCCATTTGGCTTTTGGAGGCTGGATTAGGCTGGAATGGATTTCGAGGGGCCATGTTGCATTTAAAAGGCCTCTGTGTTGCCAAGACAGTTGAACCCCCACAAATGACCCCATTATGGAAACTACACCCCACAAGGAATGTAAAAAGGGGTGTAGTGAGCATATGGACCCCACTGGCGATGGGCACAAATGTGGAACAATGTGGCGTAAAAATGAAGTGTTAAATTTTTTTTTACACTATAATGTTGGTCTAGCCGTAAATTTTTCATTTTCACAAGGGGTTAAAAGAGGAAAAAAACAAAACAAAAATGTGTAGAACAATTTCCCGAGTCTGTAAATACCCCACATGTGGACATAAAGTGCCATGTGGGTGCAGGGCAAGCCTCCGAAGGGAAGGAGCGCCATTTGGATTTTGAAGGCTGGATTTGGCTAGAATGGATGATGAACGCCATGTCGCATTTACAAAGCCCTTGTGCTGCCAAAAACCCCCACAAGTGACCCCATTCTGGAAACTACACCCCTCAAGGAATCTAACAAGGGGTGCAGGGGGGATATGGACCCCTAGATGATAGGCAAAACAATTAAAGTTTTCACTTTCCCGTCACATTGTTCCACATTTGTGCCCGTCACCAGTGGGGTCCATATGCTCACTGCACCTTGTTTGATTCCTTGAGGGATGTAGTTTCCACTATGGGGTCACTTGTGGGGGGTTTCCACTGTCTTGGCTGTATGGGGGCTTTGTAAATGCAACATGGCCCTTGAAATCCAGCTTCCAAACGCCACTTGGCACTCCTTCCCTTTGGAGGCTCGTCCTGCGCCCGCTTGGCACATTATGTCCACATGTGGGGTATTTGCTACATGTTTTGTGATTTTTTTTCTTCTTTTATCCCCTTGTAAAATGAAAAATTGAAGGGTAGAACAACGTTTTAGTGTAAAAAATACAATTTTTCCTGCAGAAATCAATAGTACGGGTGATTTTAAGAAACTTTGTAATTGAGTTTATTAGGCAAATATGCCATTATCTGCATTCAAAAAGCCTTTCCCCAGGTTCCCCCTCCCTCCTCTCTCTCAGTCACTGCTCATTATTAGGAAACTAGTTTACATTAGTCAAACTCTGTGTAATCTATAGAGAGGGGAGGGGGGAGGAGGGAGATTAGTCGCCAGCAGAGAACAAAGGATTACACAGTGGGAGCTGAAAGCGGTATTCAGAGGTCAGAGAGGTCAGTGCTGACGTCAGAGGAGATAGCCTGGTGATGTAGCTGTAAATCAACTCTTTGTTGTCCGGTTTTGGTGCCTTATCTCCCTCCACCCCTCCCCTCTCCATAGAGAACCATGAAGATCGGGGGGAGAGATTCAAACTGCTTTTTCATGATAAAAATGCATTTTCCGGCTAATAAACCCAATTACAAAGTTTCTTAGGATCGCCTGTACAATCGATTTCTGCAACAACAAAAAGAATAAGAACAACAGTGACACTTTAACTATAGAAGAATTTAGGTATAGTATAATATGTAGTAGATACGTTGTTACACAGGATACATACTGCAGTGTGCAGACCACTATGAGGGAGATTTATCAAACATGGCGTAAAGTGAAACTGGCTCAGTTGCCCCTAGCAACCAATCAGATTCCTCCTCTCATTTTCCAAAGAGTCTGTGAGGAATGAAAGGTGGAATCTGATTGGTTGCTAGGGGCAACTGAGCCAGTTTCACTTTACACCATGTTTGATAAAACTTCCCCTATTTGTTTCATATTGTCCTTATTCCCTGTATCCCAATTCTCCACGCACATAAGCATTTTGCACTTCATGAATCCATTTTCCACTAACTAACTCCATCTTGTATCATTCTGCAGTGTCCCAATACCTGTTATCCCAGCTACTATAAGTATAAGTTGTCGTGTGGCTGAGGAACATCTTGTTGGGTATCCCTCATTGTGTCTGGGTATCATAAGATTACTTGTATGTACTGTCATTTTGCTAGAGGAATGAGAAGATGTACCTTTCCTCCTGTTTGCTAGGCCTTAAACCAAGCCTTAGGCCTAGACACTTAAACCTACTACTAGCAAATTACCAAACATCCTGTTCTAGTTGCTACCTGTGCGGCGTCCGGGGTTGAAGTGATCCCAATGCCGGGCCCCCAGACACTATCAAGGTGTCACCACGTCTCGCTGCTCTCTGGAAGACGTGGTGCACCCCAATGGGAAATACGTCCAGAGAGGTCTCTACCTGCAAACCACTAGGCTACTGACTGACTCTTCCTTTTATACTGTTTGTGAGAAGACTAAAACCTTCTAGCGGGCGGGGTGGAGCAGACGAGCACAGCCTTAAGGGTATAAACCCACACACCATATACGCAGCAGATATGCAACAAATACGCAGCAGATTTGTTGGTACAGATTTGATGCTGTGTTCAGTTATTTAGATCTAATCTGCTGCGAGTTTGCTGCGAGTTTGCTGCGAGTTTGCTGCGTATCGCAGCAGTAAATACGCTGCATATACGGTGTGTGGGTTTATACCCTAAAGGGGTTATCCAGTGCTACAAAACATGGCCTCTTTCTTTCAGAGACAACACGACTCTTTTCTCCAGTTCAGGTGCGGTTTGCAATTAAGCTCCATCCACTTCAATGGAACTGAGCAGCAAAACCCTGCCCAAGCTGGAGACAAGAGTGGGGCTGTCTCTGGAAGAAAGTGGCCATGTTATTGTAGCGCTTGATAACCCCTTTAACCCTTTAAGGACGGAGCCAATTTTAGTTTTTGTTTTTTCCTCCTTGTGTTTAAAAGGCCATAGCACTTGCATTTTTCCACCTAGAGACCCACATGAGCCCTTATTTTTTGCGTCACTAATTGTACTTTGCAATGACAGCCTGAATTTTTGCATTAAGTACACTGCGAAACCTGAAAAAAATTCAAAGTGTGGTGAAATTGAAAAAAAAAACGCATTTCTTTTATTTGGGGGATATGTGTTTTTACGCCATTCGCCCTGGGGTAAAACTGACTTGTTATGCATGTTCCTCAAGTCGTTACAATTAAAACGATATATAACTTATATTGTATCTGATGGCCTGTAAAAAATTTAAACCATTGTTAACAACTATACGTTCCTTAAAATCGTTCCATTCCCAGGCTTATAGCGCTTTTATCCTTTGGTCTATGGGGCTGTGTCAGGTGTCATTTTTTGTGCCATGATGTGTTCTTTCTATCGGTACCTTGATTGCGCATATACGACTTTTTGATCGCTTTTTATTAAATTTTTTCTGGATTTGATGCGACCAAAAATGCACAACTTTGCACTTTGGGATTTTTTTGCGCTGACGCCGTTTACCGTGCGAGATCAGGAATGTGATTAATTAATAGTTCGGCCGATTACGCAAGCGGCGATAGCAAACATGTTTATTTATTTACTTTTATTTATAACCTGGGAAAAGGGGGGTGATTCTAACTTTTATTAGGGGAGGGGGCTTTTTACTAATAACACTTTTTTTTTTTTTCTTTTTTTTTTACACATATACTAGAAGTCCCCCTGGGGTTAGGGTTATTCCCTCCTGGGGTTAGGGTTATTCCCCCTGGGGTTAGGGTTATTCCCCCTGGGGGACTTCTAGTATATCCACTTTGATCTCTCATTGAGATCTTTGCTGTATAGTTATACAGCAAAGATCAATGAGATCGGCATTCGTTTGCTTCCGGCTGCTGCAGCCGGAAACAAACGAGTGCCGAGCCGGGGACGGCGCCATCTTGGATGAGTCCCCGGCCGGCATCAGACATGGAGATCGCTCCCCCACTAGACCCCAGGGAAAGGTTGCCTCCGGTAATCTGAGGCAGCTGTCAACTTTGCCACCTGCCTCCAATTAGCTAATTAGCGGGCACGGCGATCAGACCATGCCCGCTAATAGCGGCGGTCCCGGGCTGCACGCGGCACCTGGGACCGCAGCGCTTCAAAACGGGGTCGCCGCGCGGCCCCGCTTTGAAGTGGTCTTGAGGACATATGACGTACGGGTACGTCATATGTCCTTAAGAGGTTAACAGATACAATGTTTAAACTTTAGGCTACTATAGACTTGTAAAGAGTTTCTATATAAGTCTATGGAAATGACACAGCAGTTTCTTTGTAGACATAAACAACATTCCAGACAGTAAAAAGGTCTCCCTCCAAAAACTCAGCTCTGCACACTATCTCACAGCAACAATGGAAAAGTACCAGCTTCTAAGCTTCTTGTGCCATGGCTTGGCTTGGTATTAACCCCTTCAGAATATGGTGCAGATACAGTGCAATTACAGTGAACATAATAAAGACACATTTTACATACCAAAGTACAATACTACAACACAGTACAAGTGTGCGCAACAGAACAACACAGTGCAAGTGAGATGGTCATCGCCTCCCGTTATAACGAATGTCTGCAAATGTCCACGAACAAAGGTTCCCTCACTGCAACTTCACTCTCTATAGAGGGTGGGGATTGCTGCAGAAATGTATACAGTGCAGAACTGTGTGTGTATACAGTGTATAATGCAGAGCTGTGTATATACAGTGTACAGTGCAGAACTGTGTGTGTATACAGTGTATAATGCAGAGCTGTGTATATACAGTGTACAGTGCAGAGCTGTGTGTGTGTATACAGTATACAGTGCAGAGCTGTGTGTATATAGTATTGGGTGCAGAGCTGTGTGTGTATATAGTGTACATTGCAGAGCTGTGTGTGTATACAGTGTAGAGCTGTGTGTGTATATAGTGTATGGTGCAGAGCTGTGAGTATATACAGTGTACGGTGCAGAGCTGTGTGTGTATATAGTGTACGGTGCAGGGCTGTGTGTATACAGTGTACGGTGCAGAGCTGTGTGTATACAGTGTACGGAGCAGAGCTGTGTGTGTATATAGTGTAGGGTGCAGAGCTGTGTGTATACAGTGTAGGGTGCAGAGCTGTGTGTATACAGTGTACGGAGCAGAGCTGTGTGTGTATATAGTGTAGGGTGCAGAGCTGTGTGTATACAGTGTACGGAGCAGAGCTGTGTGTGTATACAGTGTACGGAGCAGAGCTGTGTGTGTATACAGTGTAGGGTGCAGAGCTGTGTGTGTATATAGTGTACGGAGCAGAGCTGTGTGTGTATACAGTGTAGGGTGCAGAGCTGTGTGTGTATATAGTGTACAGTGCAGAGCTGTGTGTGTATACAGTGTAGGGTGCAGAGCTGTGTGTGTATACAGTGTATGGTGCAGAGCTGTGAGTATATATAGTGTACAGTGCAGAGCTGTGTGTGTATATAATGTATAGTGCAGAGCTGTGTGTATATATAGTGTACGGTGCAGAGCTGTGTGTGTATATAGTGTATGGTGCAGAGCTGTCTGTGTAAATAGTGTACAGTGCAGAGCTGTGTGTGTATATATAGTGTACGGTGCAGAGCTGTGTGTGTATATATAGTGTACAGTGCAGAGCTGTGTGTATATAGTGTACAGTGCAGAGCTGTGTGTATATATAGTGTACGGTGCAGAGCTGTGTGTATATATAGTGTACGGTGCAGAGCTGTGTGTATATATAGTGTACGGTGCAGAGCTGTGTGTGTATACAGTGTACGGTGCAGAGCTGTCTGTATATATATATAGTGTACGGTGCAGAGCTGTGTGTGTATACAGTGTACGGTGCAGAGCTGTGTGTATATATAGTGTACGGTGCAGAGCTGTGTGTGTATACAGTGTACGGTGCAGAGCTGTGTGTATATATAGTGTACGGTGCAGAGCTGTGTCTGTATATAGTGTACGGTGCAGAGCTGTGTGTATATATAGTGTACGGTGCAGAGCTGTGTGTGTATACAGTGTACAGTGCAGAGCTGTGAGTGTATACAGTGTACAGTGCAGAGCTGTGAGTGTATAGTGTACAGTGCAGAGCTGTGTGTATATATAGTGTACGGTGCAGAGCTGTGAGTATATATAGTGTATGGTGCAGAGCTGTGTGTATATAGTGTACGGTGCAGAGCTGTGTGTATATAGTGTACGGTGCAGCTGTGTGTGTATACAGTGTACAGTGCAGAGCTGTGAGTATATATAGTGTATGGTGCAGATCTGTGTGTATACAGTGTACGGTGCAGAGCTGTGTGTGTATACAGTGTACGGTGCAGCTGTGTGTGTATATAGTGTGCGGTGCAGAGCTGTGTGTGTATACAGTGTACAGTGCAGAGCTGTGAGTGTATACAGTGTACAGTGCAGAGCTGTGAGTATATATAGTGTACGGTGCAGAGCTGTGTGTATATAGTGTACGGTGCAGCTGTGTGTGTATATAGTGTGCGGTGCAGAGCTGTGTGTGTATACAGTGTACAGTGCAGAGCTGTGAGTATATACAGTGTACGGTGCAAAGCTGTGTGTGTATACAGTGTACGGTGCAGAGCTGTGAGTATATACAGTGTACGGTGCAGAGCTGTGTGTATATACAGTGTACAGTGCAGAGCTGTGAGTATATACAGTGTACGGTGCAGAGCTGTGAGTATATATAGTGTATGGTGCAGATCTGTGTGTATATACAGTGTACGGTGCAGCTGTGTATATATAAATCATTACCTGCTTGTCTGATTCAGAATCACTTGCTAACTCCTCCAAAATCTTTCTGAACGGTCACATGATCAGATCATCATTACAGGTCCTTCCGCCCTCTCCAAGCTTCTGCTCTCCTATAGTCCTGGGAGGCCCCGCCCCTTCCAGTGACATCATCCCTACAAGGCATAACTCCTCCCCCTGGTGCCTCCTCCTGCCTCTATAACAAGTCCTGTACTGAGGGAGAAGCTGCTGCAGGATTCTACAATCCATCCTCAGTCACACAGAATTATTACATAAGGAACATTTGAGATGTTTTTAGCAAAAATCCACATCTAAATCCTACATAGATACTTGTAATTTTTTATGTTAAATCCTCCACGCAGTATTTTGCTCAGTATTTGGCAACCAAAACCAGGAATGGACAGAAAACACAGAAAGGCTATGTTCACACACTGCTAAAATTGAGTGGATGGCCGCCATTTAGTGGCAAATAATTACTGTTATTTCAAAACACTCTGGAAGTGGCCATGTTTTTCTAGCCCTTTAAAGGGGAACTCCGGATAAGAAAAACTTGTTTTCTATTAAAAGTTATATAAATGTGTCTATACAATGTATTACCGTATCTGTACCGTTCTCCCACACTGGTAGCTGATAGAAATCCAGGAAGTGAAGAAAAATGGCCTCTGTGCCAATTCACATTGTCTCCTGCTCCTTCTTCTATTCCCCCCTAGGAGACAAATCTTCCATGCCTCTGTCTCACATGGTGTGTGTTTGCTGAGCACAGGCTGATGATGCAGACAGGGGGCAGGGTGTGATGTCACAGGAGGCTTGGCTGGATCCCCAATCCCCTGAGTGATTTATCATCTGTGACCGGCCAGAAGCAGGTGCAGCACTTATTTTACTTATTGTGATGGGTGGGGGACTGTGATGATCAGCTGAGGGAAAGCATTGCATTCTGGGAACTGCTTAACCAGGAAGGACAGAAACTCAATACAGAACAGCCCCCCCCCCCCAAAAAAAAAGAAAAAGGTAAGTAATGCTATATGCTTCATTTTTTTAATCTCTACTGGAGTTCCCCTTTAAACAGCAGTGAAAAAAAAGAGACCAGAGATGAGCGTACTTCAAGTCAAATTGTTACCTCTCAGTCTTTGCTGTTACCTATTTATCACCTCCCCCTCCACCCTTATGAGCGGTCACCTGAGTGACTGTTCTCACTTGCCCGCCCTCCCATGAAGACCATCATACATACAGTATATGCCTAGGTATCTGTATACAGTATAAACACATGGCAGAGTTCCCCAACCTTTGGCTCTCTAGCTGTTGCAAAACTACAATTTCCATCATGTCTATGCAAAAGTCAGGTGTCTGGGAATGATAGGAGTTGTAGTTTTGCATCAGCTGGAGGGCCACAGGTTGGGGAACACTGCTGTATATACTACGTCATATGTGCAAGTCTCTATAATATACTATGTATTATATGTGTAGTGTAGTATATGGCATGTATAATATACACGCTGCAACATCTGCAAAGAGTTTGTATGTTCTGTCCGTGGTTGCGTGGGTTTCATCCGGGTACTCCGGTTTCCTCCCACACCCAAAACATACAGATAGGTGGATTTAGATTGTGAGCGATAATTGTCAAAACTATGTAAAGTGCTGCGGAATCTGTGCGCGCTATACTAATATATATACTTATAGTACGTGTGTGAACTATGCACTCGTGTATATACACCATGTATGGGGTGCATATACAGTGTGTTTTCGTGCATCTGATGTGCATATGGAATGTATATGAGTGGACATATGGGGGGAGATTTATCAAACATGGTGTAAAGTGAAACTGGCTGAGTTACCCCTAGCAACCAATCAGATTCCACCTTTCATTTTCCAAAGAGTCTGTGAGAAATGAAAGGTGGAATCTGATTGGTTGCTAGGGGCGACTAAGCCAGTTTCACTTTACACCATGTTTGATGAATCTCCCCCATGGTGTACATGTAGAAGTTAGATGAGCGAATCTCGAGTACGCTCAGTTTCATCCAAACTCAAACTCTCAGTATTTGATCACTGACCACAGGCTGTATCCATGTTTTCCAGGACTCCCTAGGGCTGCATCCAACTTCTTCAGCTACCGGCAATGAAATGCCTAAAGTCCAGGTTCAGACGAACCGAAGCGTACTAAAGGTTTACTCATCTCTAGTAGAAGTGTAAGGGAAAGTTAAATCAAAACATCTACAGGTAACGAAATGTGCAGCAAAAAAAGCTACATTTGTATGTGCAGTGGCCTCGCTATGTTCTTGCCCACCTGTAGTAAGGTACCTACGTATAGGACCCTCTGGGTGAAGGGAATCAGCACTCTACCTAGATTTCCTATTAATACTGTTATTTCCTATTTCTTCCTGCACTTCCTATTTTCTACCATTAGATGTCACTGTATTGTATGCACAGCTGAAGGAGATTGTTCACAAAGGGTTAACTGTCCAACTGCCACTGTTGTATGAGGTGATTTTCCCCTGACCAATCCCTGAGCTCGGTACCTCATGTGACCAATCACTGGCCAGCGTTAAGGCTATGTCTGGCTAAAAGCACATAAAGGAGACCCACTCTACCATCGCTAGGCGGCTGCTCCCCCAATAAAAGTTTAAATCACCCCCTTTCCCATTTTATAAATAAAACATATAAAATAAATTAACTTATTCTATACCGCAGCGTGCGTAATTGCCCGATCTATTAAAATAAATCAATATTGTTCCCACACGGTGAATGGCGTAAACAAAAAGCGGTAAAAAAAAAGCCAGGATTGATTTTTTAAAATTAAATTTTATCTAAAATAAAATTAGTAAAAATTGATCAATTAATGTCTCATCTACACAAATATGGTACTAATAAAGACTAGAGATCATGGCGCAAAAAATGACACCCCATACAAGCCCGCATGTGAAAAAAATAAAAGCGCTATAAGAGTCACAACAGGGTCATTGTAATCACACCTATTTGCAAAAAAAAAGTTTTACTGTTAATAAAAATAGTAAAACATTAGAAAAGCTATTTAACCTGCGTATCGCTGTATTCAGACCGACCTAAGGGTACAAACCCACTTGGCGGGTCTGCAGCGAGTCTCCATGCTGCGTTTTTGCAGCGAGACTCGCTGCAGATCCCGGCCCTATACTTTTAATGGCAGACAAACACGCAGCAGGGATGTACATCCCTGCTGCGAGTTTGTCTGCAGCCCGCCCCATTAACCCCCCGGCCGCCGGAGCTGATACTTCACCTGATCCCGGCTCCGGCGGTTCCTGATGTCTTCAGCAAGCCGGAGCGGGGACCAGGTGAGGTATATGCTCCAGCCAGCCCCCCGCAGCCCCGGCCGCCCGATTGCCCCCCCGCAGCCCCGGCCACCCGATCGCAGCCCCGGCCGCCCGATCGCCCCCCCGCAGCCCCGGCCGCCCGATCGCCCCCCCCCCCTCCGCAGCACCGATCGCACGCCCCCCCCGCAGCCCCGGCCGCCCGATCGCCCCCCCCCCCCGCAGCCCCGGCCGCCCGATCGCCCCCCCGCAGCACCGATCGCACGCCCCCCGATCGGTGCTGCGGGGGGGGGGGGCGCGATCGGTGCTGCGGGGGGGGCGATCGGGCGGCCGGGGTTGGGGGGGGCGATCGGGCGGCCGGGGCTGGGGGGGGCGATCGGGCGGCTGGGGCTGTGGGGGGGCGATCGGGCGGCTGGGGCTGCGGTGGGGCGATCGGGCGGCCGGGGCTGCGGGGGGGGCGTGCGATCGGTGCTGCGGGGGGGGGGGGGCGATGGGGCGGCCGGGGCTGCGGGGGGGCAATCGGGCGGCCGGGGCTGCGGGGGGGGGGGCGATGGGGCGGCCGGGGCTCCGGGGGGGTGATCGGGCGGCCGGGGCTGCGGGCGGCTGGCTGAAGCATATACTTCACCTGGTCCCCGCTCCGGCTTGCTGAAGACATCGGGAACCGACGGAGCCGGGATCAGGTGAAGTATCAGCTCCGGCGGCCGGGGGGTTAATGGGGTGGGCTGCAGACAAACTCGCAGCAGGGATGTACATCCCTGCTGCGTGTTTGTCTGCCATTAAAAGCATAGGGCCGGGATCTGCAGCGAGTCTCGCTGCAAAAACGCAGCATGGAGACTCGCTGCAGACCCGCCAAGTGGGTTTGTAACCTAAAGAAGAAATAGATCAAGATATTATGTCAGTTTTACTGTAAAGTGCATTACGTAAAACCCTCCCCCCCCCCCCCCAAAAAAAAAAAATAGAATTGTATTTTTCCCCCCACAAATGATATTTTTGGGGTTCTATCATACATGGTATGGTAGATCGAAAGGCGCCATTACAATGTACACCTGTTCCTGAAAAAGAAGCCCTTATATGACCTTCTAGCTGGGAAAATAAAAAGAGTTATAGCTCTTAGAAGGTGAGGTGGAAAAAAAAAGAGGAAAACGCTAAATTGAAAATTGGTGGTCCTTAAGGCCATTTGGGTTTTGTCCTTAGTTCACAAAAAACTAAGGACAGGGGTAGTTCACAAAAAATGTTTTTCTTTCAAATCAAAATTTTTAATTTACTTCTATTAAAAAATTTTGAGTCTTTCAGTACTAATCAGCTGCAGTATGTCCTGCAGGAAGTGGTGTATTCTCTCCAGTCTGACACAGTGCTCTCTGCTGCCGCACTACCCCTGAACTACCCCTTTAAGGATTAACAGTAAACTGGTTCATGTTCAACAAAGACTCTGTGATTTCTTCACACTTCTGTGTTGGTATATCCAGGGGTGCACACATACCACTCCTGGCCACAGCGACAAGTACCTTAGGGGTACACCACCATCTTGCCCAGCTATATAACACTACCTAGACACCCCTGGTCACCACATATGTGTGAACACAGCCTTATGATTATTGTATGTGTATTAGCTGCCGGGGTATAAACACTAAGGACAATTTGTTGGGATGCCAGTTCTCATTTTGGATGGCAATTTGTAAAAAAAAAAGCAATAAACCTATAATATTCAGAGACAACATCCAGAAGCCTCTCTCATTCATCTCAATTGGAAAGGTTCTAGCTATTGTTGCCTATGGTCCATGGGACTTGCTATAAAGTGTATCTCTAAATTCTACTAAAGTAGCTCAGGGCAGATGGCATAAAATAAAAACAGATCAAATCAAAACAAACATGTTTCAGTTTTTAGCTCTGACCAGTAAATAAAAGAAAAAAAATCTAGATGATACATGCCCTTTAAACACTTCCCACATTCAGGACATGACACCTTCTCCCCTATGTGAGTTCATACATGTGATTTCTGTTAAAAACATTGCCCATATTCAGGACATGAAAAAGGACTGTCCAATGTGTGAGTTCTTAGATAATGGACTAGACTTGATCTATGGTTAAAACATTTTTCACATTCTGAAGATGAAAATGGCTTCTCTCCTATGTGACTTCTAAAATGATGTAAGCCCTCACAGGCACAGTCCTCTCTACTCATGAATCTTTCTTATGTAATGTGTTTGTGATCTTGTAATGTTCCTGTTTGTATAACGCTCTGGAATCAATGGCGCTTTATAAATAAATTCTATTCATTTATATACACTCCAGTACATAATAAGAATGATAAATATGGATTCTCTCCAGTGTGACTTCCAAGATGATCCATAAGGTTTTATTTCTAAAGCAATCCTCACATTCCGGATAGGTAAATGACTTCTCCCATGCGTAAATTCTTAGATATTCCACAAAAATTTATTTTTTTACTAAAACATTTCTCACATTCAGGATAGAAAAGGTCCTCTCCCTTATGTGATTTATCCGATCTTCCTACATTTTTTTACCACATTTACAACATGAAATTATCTTGTGAGTTCTTATATGTTCTGCAAGATTAGTTTTGTAACGAAAATACTTTCCACATTCAGGACATGGAAATGGCTTCTCCCCAGTGTGAATTCTTATATGTGCTTTAAGATGTTGTTTCTGATTAAAACCTCTCCCACACTCGTTACATTTGTATGGCTTCTCCCCTGTGTGAGTTTTTTCATGGTCAACAAGAACTGATTTATAGTTAAAACCTTTCCCGCATACTGCACATTTATACGGCCTCTCCCCTGTGTGATTTCTCTGATGCATAAGTAATCTTGAATTTTGGGTAAAACTTTTCCCACATACTGTACATATATATGGCATCTTTGTGTGAGTTGTCTGATGTAAAACAAAATTATGTTTCCTGGAAAAAGTTTTTCCACAGGCTAAACATACAAATGGTCCTTCATCTTTGTGAACTCCCTCGTGCAAAGGTTTCCCTCCAGTTTTTTGTTCTCCAATCAGTGATGGATTAGATGAAGGTTCCTGGCGACCAGTGGTCTCGGTGGATAGATCACTGCTGTGGGGGGCTAGGGGTGCATTAAGAGATATTGAATTAACTTCTGTGGTATTGTTATCGTCTCCTCTATAACATGGAGATAAAGGGAAATGTCCATAGGAGCCACTCATTGAGTTTTCACCTGGAGGAAAAAAAAAAACATTTTCTTATTTTGCCAAACAAAATTAGAGAGAGACAAAAAGAGAGCAGTAGAGCAATGCTGGGTTTAAGGGTAGTATTACACGGGCCAATAGGGGGCCCGATAATAACAGTAAACAAGCACCAATCTGCTAGATCAGCGCTAGTTTACTGGGCCTATTACACGGCCCGATAATTGTTTAACAAGGGCTGCATGGACATCGTTACCGATGTCCTTACAGCCCTTGCTACACTGGCATACATAACCTTCCCATGGTCCAGGGCTCCTCTTGCTCCTCTTCTCCCCGGGTCCCGCACGCTGCAGCTTTACAGTGGCCTGTCTTAACTGACAGGCAGCTCAGCCAATCATTGGCCGCAGTGGTCCCAGCCTGTGATTGGCTGAGTGGCCTGTCAGCTAAGACAGGCTGCTCTGAAGCTGCAGCGTGCGGGACTCGGGGAGAAAAGGAGCAAGAGGAGCCCTGGACCATGGATAGAGAATGTATTTATTTTTCAAATCGTCAGCCGCCGGCTACGCACCGCTAATACACGTAGTGGTGCAAGGTCGGTGGCCGACAATTATAGGTCAGAACCTATATCAACGATCAGCCGATGACAACGATCATCGGCGGATCGTTGTGTTTATTACACATAACGATAATCGGCCAGATAGGGACGATTATCGTTCGTGTAATAGTGCCCTAAGAGTGAGTACATTTTTTTTTCTCTTAAGCTGGTTCTAACTCCCAGACAACCCTGACTGACAAAGTTGCCCTCTATCCATAGGAGAGGGGACAACTAGGTAAATGCTGGGGATCTCCACAATCTCGAAAATGAAAACTCAAGTCTCAGGGGAGATTTATCAAACATGGTGTAAAGTGAAACTGTCCCAGTTGCCCCTAGCAACCAATCAGATTCCACCTTTCATTCCTCACAGACTCTTTGGAAAATGAAAGGTGGAATCTGATTGGTTGCTAGGGGCAACTGAGCCAATTCTACTTTACACCATGTTTGATAAATCTTCCCCTCGGTGTTTCCACTAGCTCCTCTAAAAACCTAAGGAGTGGCAGTGCACATGCACCATTCTATCGGGAGACTTGGGTCCCCATTCTTGAGATTGCAGGAGGCCCCAGTGGTCAAACCCCCCACCATCAGCTAATTTTATCATAAGGGAAAATGATAAAGTGAATAGAAAACAAACAATCTACTAGGCCGCATAATCCTTCTCTGTTCTGGGTGGTACTTGTGTGGAGCCTCTAGTTAAGAGTGCACACACACAACGATTGATAAGAGAAACAGATCGCTGATCTCAGGGAGACCAGCTCAACGATAACACTGCCGACTGCTAGTGAAAGTGCTCAACATTGCCCCCTGGGAAACATGAATATGCAAATAAAGAGCCCCTGGAGCCTCATTAAAGAGTCTCGAAACACAGGACTAGCCAGATATCTCTCCAGGAAGGACCCAACCAAGGGGTGGCTCCTGTAGGGAAACCACCAAAACCACCATATTAAGTGTCTCTATAAATCAACAGCTTTTAATCCAAGATTTGTCCTGGGGTCCGTTCGGCAGGTAATTTAGTTATTGTCCTAAAAAAAACAACTTTTAAACTTGCAGCCCTGTGTCAAATTGGCGTGGTCTAGAGTGCGCGTGCCCAAGCCTTGCACCGCCCTTCCGTCCCTCCTCATCATTAGGAATGCCCAAGGCAGGATTTTTCCTATTCATCACCTGTGTGAACACTGCACATGTGCTGGATCGGTAGTAGTTTTTAGCTTTCACAATCCCTTTCAACAACAGTAATATTTATGAAGACATTTTTTCTTACCTTACTATCAATTATCACCTTAATTATAAAATTTAAAAACAGGATTTATTTAAAGGGTTTTTTCTCTTACCTTTCATTGATACAGATGTGGGTTTTAGGAGTCCACTCAATGTTCCACCATCACGTTCCTGCAAATATCCAATAATAAAGAGCATGAGAAAAAGTTAAGATAGGCGAAAACGATTCATGAACCTATTTTTCCTTTATAGGAGAAGAGCTCCGTAAGCAGCGATCAGTATTTTCCCTATGAGTATATTAAACATAAGCCAAAATTATTCAGTATTTATCTTGCATGGTACGATAAGATCTTCCATTCACCCACACTAAGGGTACTATTACACGGAACGATAATCGTCCGAATCGGCCGATTATCGCTCCATGTAATAAATACAACGATCAGCCGATGACAACGATCATCGGCTGATCGTTGATATAGGTTCTGACGCCGACTGCGCACCGCTAAGTGTAATAGCCGTGCGCGGCCGGCGACTGACTATATACATTACCTATCCACGTTCCAGGGCTGCTGCTGTCTTCTACTACCCGGGTCCTGCGCGCTCTACCTTCAGAGTGGCCTGTCAGGTGACAGGCCACTCTAAAGTTAGAGCGCGCGGGACCCGTGGAGAAGAAGACAGCAGCAGCAGCCCTGGAACGTGGATAGGTAAAGTTTATAGTTAAGCAACGGCTGCAAGGACATCGGTAACGATGTCCCTGCAGCCCTTGTTTAACGATTATCGGGCCGTGTAATAGGTCCAGTAAACGAGCACCGATCTCTCAGATCGCTGCTGGTTTACAGGTATTATCGGGCCCCCATTGGCCCGTGTAATACCACCCTAAGCCACATCTGCCAAGTAGATGTCCAAACAGGAGAAATAATAACACTTCTAATCTTTTCCTAAACCAGAAAGTATTTTGTATCCAGAAATCTCCGCTCCATCTACCTGATGATCCAGGGGGACATGTTGCTGCTCCTCTTTACAATCCTGGGAATATAGAGGACTGGGACATCTCTCTGGTGGATTTCTCTGGCTGTCTCCATCTATAGGAAGTAACACAGTGACTGAATACATTGTCTATATGTGATGATCAGATGATCTGTTCTCTCCTCTACAATCAGGGAAGGTCTCCTCAGGGAAGGTCTCCTCTTACCCGGTGATGTGAGGGGCGGCTGATCCTCCATCATGACGTCCTTGTACAGATCCTTGTGTCCTTCTATATACTCCCACTCCTCCATGGAGAAATAGACAGCAACATCCTGACATCTTATAGGAACCTGACACACACAATAATCCCATCATCCTCCAGACACCTCCCTTGGTGTTACTGTATAATGTCCCAGCATTCCCAGCAGCATTGCTCACCTCTCCAGTCAGCATCCCAGTGATCCTGGAGGTCAGTTCTAGAATCTTCTTCTCATGTATCAGTGATGGAGGTGGAGGATCTGTGATGGGGCTCTGGGTGCTGCTCCAGCCTCCGGACACAGGGGGCGCCACACACTCACCAGACGACTTCTTCACTACTGTGTAATCCTGTGTATGCCGAGACATTGAATGTCTAAATAGTACACCTTCAATTACTGCCGGCTGAATGACAGTCATCTCCCTCCTCCTCCCTAAACACAAGAATGTTTGGCGCGGCTGAGCGTTCCTATGTCCTCTTTGGAGAGGGTTGGGTTAAGCCACAACCAGACTGCTTTGGTTGCGGCTTGTTTCTCTAAGAACAAAGGGATCGTAAAGCGATTTTTCACCACACTTGACCCCTTCCTTCACTGACAATTGTCAGTGGACTGTCGGGGTGCCTCAAACAAATTATATTGATGACCAACAAAAGTATATGGGGACCTTAAGAATCCTTTACTGTGCCAGGAATTTACATGTTCTGTTAATAGAGATAAAAAGGTGACATCATGTGAGGATCTTACCTTTCCCGTTATCAGGTGGATTATCTCTAGGGTGAGCTCTAACAGATCCTTCTGATCCCGGCGTCCTTCTATATACTCCCACTCCTCCAATGACAAATGGACAGCAACATCTTGACACCTTATAGGAACCTGACACACACAATGATCCCGTCATCCTCCAGACACCTCCCTTGGTGTTACTGTATAATGTCCCAGCATTCCCAGCAGCATTGCTCACCTCTCCAGTCAGGATCTCAGTCATCCTGGAGGTCAGTTCTAGAATTGTTTTCTCATGTATCAGTGATGGAGGTGGAGGATCTGTCATGGGGCTCTGGGTGCTGCTCCAGCCTCCGGACACAGGGGGCGCCACACACTCACCAGACGACTTCTTCACTACTGTGTAATCCTGTGTAGGGTGAGACACTGATCACTACAGAGAGTCTAACAATCCTTCACCTTTCCAGTCATTTACCTGTATTAGTAATAGAGGTAAAAGTGATATGATGTGAAGCTCTCACCTCTCCGGTTATCCAGTATATCACCTCCGAGGTGAGGTCTAATATCCTGGCAGCCATGTAATTCCTGTCTTCATCCATCCTTGGTGGGTCACTGATGAAACACAACATTGTACATCAAAAGAAAACCTGAGAGGAAGTAAGAAGGACTGAGTGAAAAATAAGGTTACTGTTAACTGTTGCATACACCCTTCGCAAAAGTCTGTACTTTTTGTGGTCTTATTATGGTGAAAGTAGTATTAAGAGTTGGCCACTAGATGTCGCTGTATTGTGTTTTAGTATGTGGAAGCTGCACAGCTGATGGATCGCAAAGGGTTATTGTGTTTATGTGTTACCGGAATCTGTAGACCAGTAGGATTTCTGCTTTCTTCTTTCTTATCACCTCTCCTCTCTGTTCTTCTATTGCACTCTTTCCGTCTAATCACAGCGCACTATACACGCGAATTGCGTTTTTTCTTCAATTTCATTGTGCATATAATTTTTTTTCTGGTTTTGCAGCATATTTTATGCAAAAATTCAGCCAGTCATTGCAAAGTATAATTAGTGACGCAAAAAATACGGGCTCATGTGGGTCTGTAGGTGTAAAAATGCAAGTGCTATGGCCTTAGCTGGAGACAAGAGTGGTGCTGTCTGAAGAACGTGGCCATGTTTTTGTAGCGCTGGATAACCCTTTTAACAGATACAATGTTTCAACTTTAGGTTACTATAGACTTGTAAAGAGTTTCTATATAAGTCTATGGAAATGACACAGCAGTTTCTTTCTAGACATAAACATTCCAGACAATAAAAAAGGTCTCCCTCCCAAAACTCAGCTCTGCACACTATCTCACAGCAACAGTTGAAAAAGTACCAGCTTCTAAGCTTCTTGTGCCATAGCTTGGCTTTGTATTAACCCCTTTAGAATATGGTGCAGATACAGTAAACATAACAAAGACACATTACATACCAAAGTACAATACTACAATACAGTACACAACAGAACAACACTTCGCTTAAGACAGCTCTGTGTCGGAGGCGGGGCTTGAGCATGGCTGTGTGAGGACGCGTTTGCTCTGAGCTCCGGGCACGCTCCGCACTATCGGGACCTTTTCCCACACTACCGCAACTCCGCTATGCCCACCGGGTCTCGTAAGACCCCCAGCACGCCACAGGTGACGCCACAAACCTTTCTGGCCCGCTTCGCCCGTCCGGTCCGGCAGACCCCGCCGACGTCCCAACAGCGCACCAAGATGGCCGCGGCGCCGGTGACTAGGAGCACCGCACAGAAAGCGACTCCCGCTTTCCCTGAGCTGAGTCAGACGACCCCGGAGATCCTACGGACACCACTGGAGCTGGATGCAGTCTCCCCGTCCATGACTGATCAGGATCCGCGCTCCCTGCTGACTCCGGCCATGCTGCTGACTGAGGTGAGGTCTCTCCTTCATGCCCTCCCGACACGTGAGGACCTCACAGCGCAGCTAGCCCGCATGGAAGAACGCCATGCTGGTGACATGGCGGACCTTAAATCCGGCATCACGGCAGTTGCAGCAGCTGTAACCGGACTGGAGACACGGCAGGCGGCACTAGACCAGGCCGTCACCACTCTGACCCCCCGAGTAGACACACAGGAGGCCATCTTGAGGGATCTGATCTTCCACGTGGACGACCTAGAGAACCGGGGCCGACGCAACAACGTCAAGATTCGCGGTCTCCCGGAGGAGATTGGCCCGGATCGTCTCACGGGAACAGTGCGGTACATTTTTAATAAGTATTTGGGGGACCCCGGGGATACCCATATTGAGATGGACCGGACACACAGAGTGGCAGGCCCGCGCCCACAGGACAAAAACCGCCCCAGAGATGTTCTGTGTCGCGTCCATTATTACCAACAGAAAGAGGCGCTGCTCCAGAGAGCATGGGACCTGGGCCCTATGGACTTCGAAGGAGCCGAGATCACCCTTTTGCCCGACCTATCTAGGCGCACCCTAGCCATGCGCCGGATGTTGCGGCCTCTCCTGGATGCTATCCGTGATTCTGGAGCATCCTACAGGTGGGGATATCCTTTCCACTTGATCATACGGCAGGCGAATACCACCTATATACTCCGCACACCCGCAGATCTCCCGGGCGCACTCCAGCTGCTGGGCCTTGCCTCGCTGCACCTGCCAGACTGGACACTCCCGGCCCTTCCACCCTCGGCCTTTGGCCCTCCATCAGGTAGTCGCTCCCCACGAGCGGAGACACGCAGGTCGCGATCACCGATGAGAAGAGGACCCCGCTCCCCACGCCAACGTGACCCTCACTCTCCTGCGCACCCCCCGATTGGACTCTGCTGAAGAGGAGCCCCCGTTATGCTTCGTGCCTCCCTCCGACACGGCCGGCCACGAGACTGACTGTCCCACGCTACTCCATGGACACGCCAGCTACCAGGGGGGTTAGCAGGTTGCTTACCCAGGGTTGGTGCATGTCCATCTCAGGAAGTTGATAAGGGAGAGATGCCTTTTCTGCCCTGTTACTGGCCCATAGACGGGTAAAGGGGGCCCTGTTGGATTGTTACTATGATTGACTCTCCCCTCCCCTCCGTTGGCACGGTTAGTCACCCTCCGACGACGGCTTCTCCAGTTTCTCCTCTACTAACCTGGGAACTAGACGTGGGACTGCCCTCCTCATGGCCTGTACAGTTATTGGTGACGGCGTGCCACGGTTTCAGCTGCCAGTGCCTCTACCCCCCTCCCCCCCTCTCCCCCCCCCCCTCTCCCCTCACTCCCCCCCTATCTCCCCTCCCCCCTCCCCCCCCCTTCCCCCCTCCCCCCCTTCCTTTCCTTCGCATTCGCCCTTTGCCTTGCCTCCCCGCCTCTCAGTTGGGGACCCACTCCCAACCCCCCCCCCCCCGCCCCCCCCTCCCTACATCGCAGTCTGGTCCCTCCGCATCTGACGCGGCTCGGCATCTGCGGTCACCTCATCCCTACATCACGAGATGGCCACACATGGGATACCAAAGACTCTCGCACCATGGGAACAACGACAACATGGTGATATCGGGTGCTAGGACTCTCACCCCCCTTTATGTATAGGGTATCAATGTACCCCAACGCCGGATGATTATTTGTGTGCTGTTGTACCCTTCACACCTCCCACCCCCCCCCTCGTTCCCACCCCTCGCTCCCCCCTCCCCTCCTCCTTCCCCCAATCCCCCTCTTCCCTCCTTCCCCTGCCCCTCCCTTTCGCTGTTCTCCCCCAACCTCCCCCCCCCCCCACGATCCGCTCCTCCCTGGCCCCAACCCCCTCCCTTCCTCTCTCTGGTACTCTGTTCCCTGGTTGACTGTTGATTTTTTGCAGGACCCGCCGAGGATATGAAGACTTTCCTCCTCCCTCAGTGGTTGGCTTGGTATACAGGCATGCGCAGACCTCGAGTCGACACCGCTCATATGAGTGTGTGCCCGCTCTGGGGTGTATTTGTACTCATATTCTTTCTTCTTCTTTTTATACTCCCTGGTACTCTCCTGGCGTTTCCCGGCTCCCTCCTCTCTCTCCCCCCTAAACCCTCGACTTCACCATACCGGCTGGTTACAGCCCGGATCCCTTAGTTATCTCATTTTCAGGAGCGTTTTGCCCGAGCTCCCCCACTTGGCCTGCTCCTCCTCGTTCCTCGCCAGTTTTCTCCGCAGGTTTCTGGCTGGTGACCGTATCGGCCCCTGCCAGACCTAGTGTTTGGGTCTTTGATACCCGTAGTTGTTCTTCTTTTCCTTCTTGCGTGGGCCCCTGCTCTTCTGTCTCGGTTCCCCCTCCCTCCCTGCTCCCTACTTATCTCCCTTTCCTTTCCCACCTCCCTCCCCTTCTCTCTCTTTTCTCCCCTTTTTTTTTTTTTTTTTTTTTTTTTTTTTTTTTTTCTCTTCTTTCCCCCCTCGGCTGTCCCTCACTGAGCCATGTCCTCGGTTCTGTGTGTTTCTCTCAATGCACAGGGCCTGAATATCCCGGAGAAGCGCTCATCGCTGCTGCGCCTTCTGTGGGCCAAACGAGCCTCGGTGGCTTGCATCCAAGAAACGCACTTTCGTGCGGACCAAATACAGAAATTGACGGACCGCAATTTCCCTGATGTCTTCCACAGTTGCTCACCCGACTCCAAAACGAAAGGGGTTTCCATCTTATTCTCCCGCACTGCCCCATGGGAATTCATTGACCAGGTGTCGGACCCGGAGGGGAGGTTTCTCTTCGTGAAAGGTAAAATGGCAGGTACGTTATGCACCTTTGGCACAGCCTATCTTCCTAACTCAGGCCAGCCAACCTTCTTAGATCGCTGTCTTGCCGGAGTTGAGGATTTTCTGGAAGGGTTGGTTGTTCTCGGTGGCGACTTCAACATGGCGATAGACCCGACCCTAGACTCTTCCTCAGGCCGCTCCTCCCTCTCTTTCTCGTCCCTTCGCCACACTAAACAAACTCTACATTCTTACCAACTGATGGACGTGTGGAGGCTTCATCATCCCCGGGATAGGGACTACACCTTCTTCTCCAACCCCCACAACCTCTACTCGCGCATTGACTATTTCTTTCTTTCTCACACCCACCTGGACTACGTGACAGCTACCACCATTGATCCCATTTCCTTTTCCGATCATGCATTGATCTCCATCTCCCTGGCCTTCAACCCACCGCAACCCCGAACGTGGCGCTGGCGACTTAACGATACTCTACTCAGAGATCCCGGGATCCTCGCTAACATCCGCACAGACCTGACCAACTATTTTGCCACCAACACCACTGCAGACTCCTCTCCCTTGATGGTTTGGGAGGCTCATAAGTGCTTCATCCGGGGCACATTTATTAAGTTAGCCACCCGCCTTAAGAAGGACCGGTCTGCCAAGATAAAGGCCCTGTTATCCAAAATCGGGGAACTAGATAAACAACACAAGAGGTCACTTGCCGCAGATACTGGGATGGAGCTCGCCACTTTACGGGGTAAGCTGCGGGATCTGACCTTTGCGAACGCAAAGGCTTCCCTGGCGCGCTGCCGTCGTCACTATTTTGAGTTCGGCAGTAAGCCAGGCAAGACTCTAGCTCGGGCCTTACGGTCGCAAAGAGCTCGATCTTTTATTCCCCAGGTGTCCTCGGCCTCCGGCCCTAAACTTTCTTTAACCCCCCAAATTGCTGAGGCTTTCCGCGCCTACTACGTGAACTTATACGGCCTTGCTCCCACCCAAACGCGTGCCGATCTTGAGACACTCAACTCTTCAATATCCGCATACCTCCGGGACTCTGGCCTTCCCCCCCTTCCCGAGGACAGCATTTCCTCTATTGAAACCCCCATCACAGACGCGGAATGGGAATGGGCTCTTAAGACCTCACCTTCCGGAAAGGCCCCTGGCCCGGATGGTTTCACCCTGCCCTACTATAAGTGCTTTGGTCCCCTCTTAAAAGATCATTTCCTGGCCGCATACAACTCCATTTCCACCGGTGCCATCCTGCCCGCTGACTCTCTCCGTGCCCATATTTCTGTAATTCCCAAAGAAGGCAAAGACCCCTCCCACTGCCAAAACTATCGGCCTATCTCCCTCCTAAACTTAGACCTCAAGTTCTTCTCCAAGATCCTCGCGGCCCGTCTGACCCCCCTCCTTCAACCCATTATACATCCAGACCAGGTTGGTTTCATGCCCATGAGAGAGGCCCGAGACAACACTACTAGGGCGATAAACATCATCCACTACGCCCGCTCCTCACCCCTGCCTTCCATCCTACTATCTACTGACGCGGAGAAGGCCTTTGACCGAGTCAGCTGGCCTTTTCTCTTCTCCACCCTCCGACATATCGGCATCGGTCCGCATATGATGGAGTGGATTAGCTCTTTATACTCTCACCCTACTGCCCAGGTCTCGGTCAACGGCCTTCTCTCAACCTCATTCCCTATTTCCAATGGCACGCGGCAGGGCTGCCCTCTCTCTCCTCTCATCTTCATCCTGACACTGGAACCTTTTCTCCGACACGTTAGGAATAATACGGACATCTCGGGAATAGCTGTAGGTCAGAGGGTTCACAAAGTAGCGGCGTACGCGGATGATCTTCTCTTTTTCCTTACACAGCCCTCAGTGTCCCTCCCCAATCTCCTCTCAGAACTCTCGCGCTACCAGGCTCTATCTCACTATAAGATCAATCTGCAGAAATCTGAGGCGCTTAATCTCACCCTTCCCGCTGCCAGAGTCTCCGTGTTGGAATCTTCTTTCCCCTTCCGCTGGGCGCGCTCATCTCTCACGTACCTGGGGATCCACCTGACACCGTCGGTATCGGACATCTTTAAGATAAACTTCCCACCTATGCTTCGGCGCATTGAGGCGGACTTGCTGCGGTGGCACAAGGGCACTTTCACATGGTTCGGGCGCTGTTCGATCTTCAAGATGAACGTCTTGCCCCGCCTATTATACCTCTTTCAGGCCCTACCTGTGGCGGTGCCTATGTCCTACTTCCGGCAACTCTCGTCCATTCTCACCAGGTTCATATGGGCACATAAACAGCCCAGACTGGCAAAGCTAGTCTTAAACCGGCCTAAACTAAGGGGGGGATTGGGACTTCCTAATCTCTACCACTATTACGTTGCGGCCCACCTCTCCCGAGTGGTTGACTGGCATCGCCATGCACCTACGAAAGCATGGGTGAGCCTGGAAATGGCGTTGTCCCCCCTCTCCCTGTTGGCAGCCCCGTGGCTACCCGGCGCCTCCAGTCTAGTAAGCTCACACCCTACTATCGCTCCCACTCTAAAAGTCTGCCAGAAACACCTTTCCTCGGGCTTCTTGGCCCCTCATCCCTCTCCTCTGTTTCCCGTCTTAGGTAATCCCTCCTTCCCGACTAGTGTTGAGGACCCAGTCTTCCGCACTTGGCTCCGAACGGGCAACTTTCGGGCTTCTTCCTTCATTACGGGTCAGACTTGGCTTTCCATCTCGGCGCTCAATGACCTGACTGATCCTTTACCTCTTGGATTCTGGAGAGCACTCCAACTTCACCACTTTCTCCGGTCTCTCCCTAACCCCTCATGCTTTACTCGGTCACTTACTCAGTTCGAGTCGCTTTGCCTGGGCTCCGACCCTCTACGCCACACTCTGTCTCTCATATACGCTATGCTGGGCTCTCCACCGGAACAACCACCACCCCCATACCTCACTGCCTGGGAGGAAGACCTCAATATCACCTTCACGGCGACACAGGTTGAGCGGGTTCTCACCTGTACGCACTCTTCATCCATCTCCTCTCGTCTCCAAGAGGCGGGTTATAAGCTTCTCTCCAGATGGTACCGGGTTCCTACCCGGCTGCATAGGATCTTCCCGGACGTATCTCCCCTGTGTTGGAGAAACTGTGGTGGAGAGGGCTCCCTATTACATATTTTCTGGAGCTGTCCTAAGGTGGTGCCTTTTTGGAAGGAAGTGTGGCGCATCGCTTCCACCTTCACCGACCGTCGGCTCCCCTTTTCTCCATCGTTCTTTCTCCTGCACTTGTCGGAGATCCCCCTCAAATCCTACCGTCGTTCTGTGCTCCGACACCTGGTCAATGCGGCCCGGGCCTGCGTTCCGGCTCTCTGGCGCCAAGTAAATCCCCCCACCACCTCCATGTGGGTACATAAAGTGGAAGAGATCAAACGGATGGAGGACCTCACGGCACAATTGTATGGCCGCGACTCTCAGTTCTACAAGACATGGTATTATTGGGATCAATTCACTGAATCGGCTGAATTCCGGAATCTCATGGCGCAGTGAGGGACTGCTCCCTCCTCTCCCCCTCCTTTCCTCCTCCCCCCCTACCCTCCCCTTCTGACACGGGGGCCTGCTTGCTTTCCCCCCTGTTTTTTCCTCCTCTCCCTCTTTTCCTTTTTCTTTACCCTTTGCCCTCTCTCCCCCCACCCAGTTTCTTTTAGGAATCTGTGTCTGAGCGCTAGCTCACTCCCTTATTTTTAAGTAGGTGCTGACACTACCACCCACTGGGAGCGGTGGACGCTCTGAGTTCTGTTGACATATGTTTGTTCTTTGATTCATCTGTATTTGCATGCTCAATTTATGGGCCTGCGCCTCCTTGTGAAGGTGGTGTTGTAGCCCTCATTTGTTTGTTTGTTTGTTTTATAAAATGGAAAAAGGAATAAAATTGAGAATTGGAAAAAAAAAAAAAAGACAGCTCTGTGTCTTAAACATGGTGATCACAGGGTTGTGTTCCTATAGAACAGGGGTACTCAACAACTTTTAGTGAAGGTCCACTTACCGGGGTCTATTGTCAGGTGAAGGTCCGAGCTGAACATCAGTAGGAAACGTGTTTTGTTACTTTGTCACAAACGTTCAACTATTTATATACAGAATTGCTGCTTATTAGCGGGAAAACTGGCATTTTTTTCTCTCTCACCAGGCCTTTGATATTAGGTACAAAGGGGGTGACTGCCCTGGTAGTATATAGCCCCCCTGTTGCTCCCCCAGTAGTGTATAGCCCCCCCTGTGCGCTCTCCCTCAGTAGTATATAGCCCCCTGTTGCTCCCCCAGTAGTATATAGCCCCCCTGTGTGCTCTCCCCCTGTAGTATATAGCCCCCTGTGAGCTCCCCCCAGTAGTATATAGCCCCCCTGTGCGCTCTCCCCCTGTAGTATATAGCCCCCTGTGCGCTGTCCCCCAGTAGTATACAGCCCCCTGTGAGCTCCCCCAGTAGTATGTAGCCGCCCTGTGCTCTCCCCCTGTAGTATATAGCCCCCTGTGAGCTCCCCTCAGTAGTATATAGCCCCCGTGAGCTCCCCCCAAGTAGTATATAGCCCCCCCTGTGTATACAGTGTACGGTGCAGAGCTGTGTGTGTATACAGTGTACAGTGCAGAGCTGTGTGTATACAGTGTACGGTGCAGAGCTGTGTGTGTATATAGTGTAGGGTGCAGAGCTGTGTGTGTATACAGTGTACAGTACAGAGCTGTGTGTGTATACAGTGTACGGTGCAGAGCTGTGTGTGTATACAGTGTACAGTGCAGAGCTGTGTGTGTATACAGTATACGGTGCAGAGCTGTGTGTGTATACAGTGTACAGTGCAGAGCTGTGTGTGTATATAGTGTACGGTGTAGCTGTGTGTGTATACAGTGTACAGTGCAGAGCTGTGTGTGTATACAGTGTACGGTGCACAGCTGTGTGTGTATATAGTGTACGGTGCAGCTGTGTGTGTATACAGTATACGGTGCAGAGCTGTGTGTATATACAGTGTACAGTGCAGAGCTGTGTGTGTATACAGTATACGGTGCAGAGCTGTGTGTGTATACAGAGTACAGTGCAGAGCTGTGTGTATATACAGTGTACGGTGCAGAGCTGTGTGTGTATACAGTGTACGGTGCACAGCTGTGAGTATATATAGTGTATGGTGCAGATCTGTGTGTATACAGTGTACGGTGCAGAGCTGTGTGTGTATACAGTGTACGGTGCAGAGCTGTGTGTGTATACAGTGTACAGTGCAGAGCTGGGTGTATATACAGTGTACGGTGCAGAGCTGTGTGTATACAGTGTAGGGTGCAGAGCTGTGTGTATATAGTGTACGGTGCAGAGCTGTGTGTGTATACAGTGTACGGTGCAGAGCTGTGTGTATATACAGTGTACAGTGCAGAGCTGTGTGTGTATACAGTATACGGTGCAGAGCTGTGTGTGTATACAGAGTACAGTGCAGAGCTGTGTGTATATACAGTGTACGGTGCAGAGCTGTGTGTGTATACAGTGTACGGTGCACAGCTGTGAGTATATATAGTGTATGGTGCAGATCTGTGTGTATACAGTGTACGGTGCAGAGCTGTGTGTGTATACAGTGTACAGTGCAGAGCTGGGTGTATATACAGTGTACGGTGCAGAGCTGTGTGTGTATATAGTATACGGTGCAGCTGTGTGTGTATACAGTGTACGGTGCAGAGCTGTGTGTGTATACAGTGTACGGTGCAGAGCTGTGTGTATACAGTGTAGGGTGCAGAGCTGTGTGTATATAGTGTACGGTGCAGAGCTGTGTGTGTATACAGTGTGCGGTGCAGCTGTGTATATATAAATCATTACCTGTTTGTCTGATTCAGAATCACTTGCTAACTCCTCCAAAATCTTTCTGAACGGTCACATGATCAGATCATTATTACAGGTCCTTCCGCCCTCTCCAAGCTTCTGCTCTCCTATAGTCCTGGAAGGCCCGCCCCTTCCAGTGACATCATCCCTACAAGGCATAACTCCTCCCCCTGGTGCCTCCTCCTCCTCCCTCTATATACCAAGTCCTGTACTGAGGAGGGAGAAGCTGCTGCAGGATTCTACAATCCATCCTCAGTCACACAGAATTATTACATAAGGAACATTTGAGATGTTTTCAGCAAAAATCCACATCTAACTCCCACATAGATACCCACAACGATATATAATCTCGTCTGCGATCGTTTAGTCGTTAATCGTTAAAAATCGCTCTGTGTAATAGAACCCTAATACTAGGACGTCTCTCATACACACCAAGTGCTCTTACCTCTATGATCACAGCCGCTCTGTGAGCTCCATTCACATATTTACTACAGAAGGTCCTTGCTTTACAGCTTCCATCGGACCATATGATCATCATCAATTACAAAAAGTCAGTTTTGTCTATCACAGGAGTGGGGGCAACCTTCGGCTCTCCAGCTGTTGCAAAACTACAATTCCCATCATGCCCGGATGTCCAAGCATGATGGGGATTGTAGTTTTCAAACAGCTGGAGGGCCGGAGTTTGACATCCCTGTTCAAGACGAAGAAGAGTGCTCACCACAGATGTCTCCCTCTGAGGCTGGGATGCTTAAAGGGGTACTCCGGGCTTGGGTTATTTTCAGTGTATGGCCGGGGAGGGGATAGATATATAAGCCGCCAGTCACTTACCTCCCCGGTTCCAGCGTAAGGTCCCGGATCGCACCGCTCCGTTCTCCTGTCCGGCTGCCGCTTCCTGGTCTGAGCTGCAGCTTGAGACGTGACGTCAGCCATTCAGTAGTAGTGGAGTCCTGCCTCGGCCGCTGAGCTGCCTTGAGACGTCACGTCTCAAGCCGCAGTTTAGACTAGGAAGCGGCAGCCGGATGGGAAAACGGGGGCAGCGCGATCTAGGACCCAGCGCTGGAACCAGGGAGGTAAGTGACCGGCGGCTTCTATCAGGGGCGTAACTAGCATTCATGGGGCCCCATAGCAAAAAACTTTATGGGACCCCCCCCCCATCTCATACTCCTGGAAGGAATGCTGCCTCTGGCAAAGTGTTGCGAGCCTTACATGTAGACATGCACCCACATCGCCGCTAGTGTACTGTGTCACCATCTGCCCCTCGTATACCCTGTCATCGTCTTATCTGTTGCAGAAATACAACTCTGAGATGTAGTTCTACAGCCTACCCTATACACCATGCTGGGAGATGTAGTCCTGTATATTACCACACACCATGCTGGGAGATGTAGTCCTGCATATTACCACACACCATGCTGGGAGATGTAGTCCTGTATATTACCACACACCATGCTGGGAGATGTAGTCCTGTATGTTACCACACACCATGCTGGGAGATGTAGTCCTGTATATTACCACACACAGCATGCTGGGAGATGTAGTCCTGTATATTACCACACACCATGCTGGGAGATGTAGTCCTGTATGTTACCACACACCATGCTGGGATATGTAGTCCTGCATATTACCACACACTATGCTGGGAGATGTAGTCCTGTATATTACCACACACTATGCTGGGAGATGTAGTCTTGCATATTACCACACAGCATGATGGGAGATGTAGTTCTACTGTGCCACTGCCTCCCCCCTCCTATACTATATCAACCTCTAATCCGTTGCCGAACTTCAACCCCCACTATGAACCGTCAATAGGGCATGATGGGGGTTGTAGTTCAGGGGACACTATATGGGGGGGCTGCTGGGGACACTATATGGGGAGAGGGGCTTCTGGGGACACTATGGGGGCTACTGCTGGGGGCACTATATGGGGGGGCTGCTGGGGACACTATGGGGGGGGCTACTGCTGGGGACACTATATCAGGGGGCTGCTGGGGACACTATGAGGGGGGCTACTGCTGGCGACACTATGGGGGGGCTACTGCTGGGGACACTATGGGGGGGCTACTGCTGGGGACACTATATGGGGGGCTACTGCTGGGGACACTATATGGGGGGGGCTGCTGGGGACACTATGGGGGGGGGGGGCTACTGCTGGGGACACTATATCAGGGGGCTGCTGTGGACACTATGAGGGGGGCTACTGCTGGCAACACTATATCAGGGGGCTACTGCTGGGGACACTATGGGGGGCTGCTGGGGACACTATGGGGGGCTACTGCTGGGGACACTATATGGGGGGCTACTGCTGGGGACACTATATCAGGGGGCTGCTGGGGACACTATGAGGGGGGCTACTGCTGGCGACACTATGGGGGGGCTACTGCTGGGGACACTATGGAGGGGCTACTGCTGGGGACACTATATGGGGGGGGCTGCTGGGGACACTATGGGGGGGGCTACTGCTGGGGACACTATATCAGGGGGCTGCTGTGGACACTATGAGGGGGGCTACTGCTCGCAACACTATATCAGGGGGCTACTGCTGGGGACACTATGGGGGGCTGCTGGGGACACTATGGGGGGCTACTGCTGGGGACACTATATGGGGGGCTACTGCTGGGGACACTATATCAGGGGGCTGCTGGGGACACTATGGGGGGGCTACTGCTGGGGACACTATATGGGGGGCTGCTGGGACACTATGGGGGGGGCTACTGCTGGGGACACTATATGGGGAGGGGGGCTGCTGGGACACTATATGGGGAGGGGGGCTGCTGGGGACACTATATGGGGAGACGGGCTGCTAGGGACACTATCAGGGTGCTGCTGGGACACTATGGGGGGGCTACTGCTCGGGACACTATATGGGGAGGGGGGCTGCTGGGGACACTATATGCGGAGGGGGGCTGCTGCTGGGGACACTGTGTGGAGGGCTGCTGCTGGGGACACTATATCAGGGGGCTGCTGGGGACACTTTATGGGGGGGGCTGCTGGGGACACTATATGGGGAGGGGGGCTGCTGGGGACACTATATGGGGAGGGGGGCTGCTGGGGACACTATCAGGGGGCTGCTGGGGACACTATATGGGGGGGGCTACTGCTGGGGACACTATCAGGGGGCTGCTGGGGACACTATGGGGGGCTACTGCTGGGGACACTATATGGGGGGCTGCTGGGACACTATGGGGGGGCTACTGCTGGGGACACTATATGGGGGGCTGCTGGGACACTATGGGGGGGCTACTGCTGGGGACACTATATGGGGAGGGGGGCTGCTGGGGACACTATCAGGGGGCTGCTGGGGACACTATATCAGGGGGCTGCTGGGGACACTATATGGAGGGGCTACTGCTGGGGACACAGGAGCGTGGGCCGCAGGGGGACACAGGAGAGGAGCGGGGACACTATGGGGGGGCTACTGCTGGGGACACTATATGGGGGGCTGCTGGGACACTATGGGGGGGGCTACTGCTGGGGACACTATATGGGGAGGGGGGCTGCTGGGGACACTATGGGGGGGCTACTGCGGGGGACACTATATGGGGGGCTGCTGGGACACTATGGGGGGGGCTACTGCTGGGGACACTATATGGGGAGGGGGGCTGCTGGGGACACTATATGGGGAAGGGGGCTGCTGGGGACACTATATGGGGAGAGCGGCTGCTGGGGACACTATGGGGGGGCTACTGCTGGGGACACAGGAGCGTGGGCCGCAGGGGGACACAGGAGAGGAGCGGGGGACGCAGGGGGACACAGGACAGGGCCGCAGGGGGAGAGAGGATGGGGGCCGCAGGGGGACACAAGAGCGGGGGCCGCAGGGGGACACAGGACAGGAGTGGGGGCCGCAGGGGGACACAGGACAGGAGCAGGGGCCGCAGGGGGACACAGGACAGGGGGACACAGGACAGGGGCCGCAGGGGGAGACAGTACGGGAGCGACAGCCGCAGAAAGACACAGCTTACTTGAAGATGAACTCCTCAGCCTCAATGTCCCTGGCTGGGAGGAGGAGCGTGTGGAAGCACTTCTGGTCCGTAGGGGGACGGGCTGTAATGAAGAAAAGCTGCCAGCCGGGTGAGGACGCGCGGGCGGGACGGCTACCTGCGCGACCGGGAAGTCACGCTGTCAGGCGCAAGGCACAATGTCTCACGGAGGGTGGGTGTCAGTACTGGCGAACCACTGCCACACTCAGCACTATTAGCACCCACCATGGATGTGATGCAATCATGCAGGCCACATGCTTCAACGCGGGGGCCCAGGCCCCATAGCAACGGCGTACCCTGCTCCCATGGTAGCTACGCCAATGGCTTCTATATCCACCCCCTCCCCGGCCATACACGATAAATAACCACTTATGACGCAGCACACATATAGTCCAACACAAAAGAAGCAAATGTGGGCAGTGGCACTCACCCACTTGGAGTTACGATCATTTCACACTACACGCCCTTGTGAGCGTGTTGAAACATGTGTAGCGTGAAACGATTGTAGCTCGTTTTTAGTGGATTGCACATTGTCCTGTTTGTTTCCTGACCTGAAATAAGAGCGTCTATATCTAAGTGGGTGAGTGCCGCTGCTGTTATCTATTCGGAGCAAGCATAAGTGCACAAACGTTGGGGCCTCCAGTCAGGGCCTTTCAGTGCTAGTGCAAGCACTGGAAACAAGCGCTGATCTTGCTGATCGGTGCTTGTTTGAGGCCATGGCAAGCCGAAGATCTTTTCATGTAAAAGGATTCCAAGTATTCCCTATACCCAAAGTAAATAACCTTGCGGCAGTGGTGGTTGTCGGCGAACGCTACACCATGGCTAGAGTAGGGACTCATGTATCAGAAGACCTGCACGTGGTACATGAGGCAATATGGTTTGATCAAATTATATACTAACTTCTGATGTTGGTTTTTACTATAGCTGAACAAGCTTTAGTATCAACCATGGGGGCGATGTGCAGCCATTTCTGTGATCTTCAGGCTTGTGAATGAGATCAGACTGATGGGCGCTATACAACTATCCAAGGGAATCTGTCAATAGGTTTATGCTGCCTTAAATGAGGGCAGCCTAAACTAGTGACAGAAATGCTGGACAGATCGGTGTATTACTTACATCATTCTGCTCAGCCGTTCACCTAATATGCAGGAGAATAGGATTCTTGCCACACCCCTCCCCCCCCCCCCGCCCTTTAGCTGCTGATTGACAGTTGACTGCCTATATACAGCATAGATAGATAACTACCAATTGGCAGCTGGTGGGCAGAGTTTTCTGCTTCTCATGAATATCAAGGACTACTGGGGTCATGCACAAAATGGAGAGGACTACTTATTATCCATATTATTCAGGAGGAGATCTCTGGATCAGCTGCACAGAACAATGTTAGTGATACATCATTCTGTTCAGCTTCTCAGTCACTAGTTTATGCCACCCTGGGATAGGACAGCCTAACCCTACTGACAGAGTCTCTTTAACCAACTAAAACCTTCTGATAGGTAAGATTTAAAGGGAATGTGTCATGACAAACAATTTAAATATTTTTTTTCCCTTCAAATTTTCCATTTTTCTATCTTTTAAAATAATTGTGAAATCTTAGTCCTCATTCTGGCCGTTAGGCCTTAAATTAAGCTTAGACGTCCTGTTCTATACAGATAATTTCCCAGCGGTGCCCTCCTTATCATCCCAGACGTATGACACCAGTATATAGCTTCTGCTCAGAAGCTTCCTTCTTGTAGAATGCCCTTTATAAACAATCACTAAGCACAACCTGAAACGCTTCTTTTATTTGAAAGGGACAGGTCGTTTTTATTGTTGTGCTTGCTGTAAAGCAGATCACTAAATGCTGCTAAAATGGCTCAGGCAGCTCCAATAAAAATGTACAAAATAATTAGAATCATAAAATAGATTAGATAAAAAGATACATGACTTTCAAACACTTCCTACTTTCCGGACAAGAGAACACCTTCTCCTCTTTATTTCCATACATGTGATTTCCGTATAAAACCTTTCCCACATTCTAAACATGAAAATGACTTCTCTCCTGAGTGACATCTAAGATGACCAACAAGGGCGGATTTAATGGATAAAGAACGGCATAACATTTCCCACATACAAGACATAAAAATAGATTATCTCCTGTGTGAATTCTTCATTGCTGCACAATGTTTAAATTCCTTTCTAAAACTTTCCCACATTCTGAACATTACATTTGCTTCTCCCGAGTGACTTCTAAAACATTCCACACGTTCTTACATTCAGAACAAGAATGCAGTCTATCTTGTGTGATATTTCTGATATTCTACAAGACCTGATGCTCTACTACATTTTTGTTGTTTACCATATTTTAAACTTTGAAGTGCCTTCGCTGATGTTCTACAGCATTTTGTTTGTGAGTAAAACATTTTCCACATTCAAGACATGAAAATGGCTTCTCTCCAGTGTGAATTCTTTCATGTGACTTAAGGTAATGTTTTCTAGCAAAACATTTCCCACATTCATTACATGCGTATGGCTTCACCCCTGTGTGAGTTTTACCATGATCGACAAGAGCTGATTTATGGGTAAAACATTTCCCACATTCAGGACACAGAAATGACTTCTCTCCAGTGTGAATTCTTTCATGTGACTTAAGGTATGTTTTACTAGGAAAACATTTCCCACATTCATTACATGTGTACGGCCTTTCCCCTGTGTGAATTCTGTGATGTATAAGAAATACAGAATTTTGTGCAAAACATTTCCCACAGACTGGGCATGAATATGGCTTCTCCCCTGTGTGGGTTCGTTCATGTAAAACGAGATTATATTTCCTGGAAAAAGTTTTCCCACATTCTAAACATATAAATGGTCTTTCATCTTTGTGAACTTCCTTGTGCAGAGGTTTCCGTCTAGGTTTTCGTTTGCCAATCTGTGATTGATTAGATGAAGGTTCCTGGTGGCCAGTGGTCTCAGTGGATAGATTTCTGCTCCGGAGGACTCGGGGTTCATTAAAAGGTAATAGAGTTGCTTGTGTGATATTGCTATGTGTTGATATATGGAGATGTCCATGGGAGTCGGTCATACAGTTTTCACCTGGGGGGGAAAAAAACACATTTTCTTATTTTCCCAAGCAAAATGAGAGACAAAAAGACAAAGGTAAAGATACAATATGTAATTCAATGTAGCACAAAGCGAGGGCAGCAATAAAGCAGTGGTGGGTGCCCCAGACAACCCTTTTAAAGAGGTATCCCCATCTGACAAAAGATATTCCCTATGCTTTGATAAGCAGCTGATTGTGGGGTCCCTAGCAATCAGACCCGCAATCTTGGAAATGGGGACGCCCGTCTTAGTGTTCAATGTTCCGCTGATTCCAATAGCTTCAAAGGAGAATGAATAGAGTGGTGGCACAGCAACGGTGTGTCATATAGGAAAACCCCGTAGGCAGGGGCATAGCTAGGGGTTTAGCCTAGGGGGGGGGGCTAGTGAGTCTCGCCCCAACCGATTATGTTATCCATAGGGAACCTCATAGATGACAATTAGAGATGAGTGAACCTGGAGCATGCTGGAGTCGATCCGAACCCGAACCTTCAGCATTTGATTAGCGGTGGCTGCTGAAGTTGGATAAAGCCCTAAGGCTATGTGGAAATCATGGGTATAGTCATTGGCTGTATCCATGTTTTCCAGACAACCTTAGAGCTTTATCCAAGTTCAGCAGCCCCAGCTAATCAAATGCCGAACGTTCGGGTTCGGATCGACTCGAACCCGGTTCGCTCATCTCTAATGACAATGCTTTCCAAATAATAAAGGGTATATTCTGCTACATTACTCATAGTGAACAGGGACTGAGAACAGTGGAAAAGACTTTCTACATTTCACATATATAACCATGTAAATATTAAAGGGGCTCTCCAGCTTTGCAAAAACAGAAACAGCGCCACTCTCCTCCAAAGCTTGTATATGGTAGTGCAGCTCATTTCCACTAAAAGAGAATGGAACCAAGTTGTAATACCACAAACAACATAAAGGAAGCTGTGGCGCTGTTCTTGTTTTCTAATTAGCCATCCATCCATTTTTCTATCTCTTTATCTCATATCTAGCTGTCTAATATCTATTGGGCAGCATGAGGACTACACCATAGCTGATGGTCAATGACCAAATAGGCAATACCCGAAGGGGATACCCGCAGTACCAATAGAGTAATGTATAGTACAAATGCTGGGTAATAACAATAAATAGTCCCATGGAGTTCAAGGCAACTATACTAAATATTCTATATGCAAAAAAGCCAGACTACTGCAACATAACTAAATGGAATAATTACTTTATTACTTCATAGAAACAATACATGACAATACATTAAAATGTAGGAGACATCAGCCCGGATAATCCTGGTGTACAGGGTATATGAGAGCAGCCAATTTATGCCCCCATGTAGTATTTAGACCCAATTTTAGCCCTCATATAGTTCGCAGGGTCCCTCTATGCTCTCATATAGTAAAAAGGCCACCCTCTATACCCTAACATAGTAGATTATCCCCCCTTGGTCCTCCATATAGAAGATAGACCCTCCCTGTGCACCCCCATATAGTAGTTAGGCCTTCTGTGCCCCAATATAGTAATTGCAGTATTTCCCTCTGTTTCCATGTAGTAGTAGTTATGGCCCTCTGTGCCCCCGTATAGAAGTTAGACTCCCCTCTGTGCATCCATCTAGTATTTAGACCTCTCTGTGCAGGCAATTCCCCCCCCCCCCCAAAAAAAAAAAAAAAAAAAAAAAATGAGTATCTTCCATGTAGGCATCCCCTCCAGCACCATCTCATGTAGGCAATCCCCCTTGTATGTATTCCCCATGCAGCCACCCCCTTCCCCAGCAGTAATCCCCCTGGTAATCCTGGTGGTTACATACCCCCACCACACCACTGAGTAGACCGTACCTCCAGATTAGGTACCCCCTTTTCAGTTAGCCAGCACATCCCATACCCCAACCCCCATAGATAACATCCTTCCCAGGAGTTAGTCCACACCCACCCACATAGGTCTCCTCCTCTCTAACTAAGGGAAAAAACATACTTACCTGCTGTGCGGTTGCAGTACTGTAGTCTTCTGATGTCAACTCTCTCCCTGCTCTGTGAGCGCACGAGTTACATCACTCATGTCCCACAGCTTTAAGGGAGGGAACGGCCTCTTGTGGCCACAACAGTGATTGGCAGGGTGGAGAGCTAATGCTCTCCTTGCCTTGTCAATCACCCTACTGCATTCAACTGTATGTTCTCCTCGCATCCAAGTACATACAGCTAAGTGTTCAGACATAACATTCGGTAGCCATGTGGGACCCCCAGAAGCCTCCAACAGCCAACAGACATTTGTAAGGTCTATCTGCAAAAGCAATAGCTTTTGTGGACAGCATTAACTGGCCAAATCTTCAGTGGGCCCCCTGCCTGTGTGGGTCCAGGAGCGGCTGCCCCCACCAAATTACGCTACTGCCCTTAGGGTACCTTCACATGTATCGTATCGCAGCAGATTTCACGCTGCAAGTTCCACAGTGAATTTAGCTGCGATACTGGGTACTGTCATTTTATATGGCTTTACAGACCCGCAGCAGATTTTTCATTTTAGTACAAATATTACAGTCACCCTTCTTACCTCTACATTAATCTCCCTTTCATTATGCCGTCCTTTGCCCCCTTTATAGTATTAAACCCCCACTATACCCCCGGAACAGAATTGACCAATTCCACCTATATAGTTTTATGCTCTTTCTCTGCCCCTGTTAAGTATTTTACCCCTCTGTATCGTATTTGGCTTCCTCTAAACTGTATACCATTTAGCCCCCTATGTGCCTCCAGTATAGAATTAGGCCTCTCTGTGCCTCCAGTGTGGTATTAGCCCCTCCCTCTGTAATATAAGGCCCCTCTGTGCTCCCTGTATGGTATTAGCCCCTCCCCCTGTAATATAAGGCCCCTCTGTGCTCCCTGTATGGTATTAGCCCCTCCCTCTGTAATATAAGGCCCCTCTGTGCTCCCTGTATGGTATTAGCCCCTCCCTCTGTAATATAAGGCCCCTCTGTGCTCCCTGTATGGTATTAGCCCCTCCCTCTGTAATATAAGGCCGAGTTTTATTCATTTCCGAGTTTTATTACATTTCCGGGTTTTATTCCTGATCATGCACGGTAAACGGCGTAGATGCAAAAGAGTTCTATGTTCGGTCACATTAAGTCCAGAAATTTAATAAAAATTGATCAAAAAGTCGCTTAAACGCAAGCAAGGTACCGATAGAAAACGCAGATCATGGCGCAAAAAATAACACCTAACACAGCCCCATAGACCAAAGGATAAAAGTGTTATATGGATGGTAATAGAGAAATTTTAAGAAACATTTAGTCTTTTTTAAAGGTTTTAATTTTTTTTTAAGAGCAGTCGGATAGAATAAAAGCCATACAAGATAGATATCATTGTAATTGTACCAATGTAGGGAACATAGATCACATTTCAGTTTTACCATAGGGCGAACGGTGTAAACACATATCTTCCTCATATAAAAAAAATTGTGTTTTATTTTTAATTTCACAGCGCAAATAATTTTTTTTTCTGGTTCCGCAGCATAGTTCATGGAAAAATTAAGTCTGTCATTGCAAAGTACAATTGGTGGCGCAAAAAATAAGGGCTCATGTGGGTCTGTAGGTGAAAAAAATGTAAGTGCTATGGCTTTTTAAACACGAGGAGGAAAAAAGGTGAGCGCGAAAACTAAAATTGGCTCAGTCCTTAAAGGGTTAAAATGGCTCAGGCAGCCATATAATAATGTACAAAATAATTAGAATCATAAAATAGATTAGATAAAGAGAACAGTGCTTCAGTGTCTTGCTCTGATCAGCAAAAAATAAAAAACTAGGAGATACATGACCTCCAAACACTTTCTACATTCAGAACAAGAGAACACCTTTTCCTCTTTGTTTCCTTACATGTGATTTCCGAATAAAACCTTTTCCACATTCTATACATGAAAATTACTTAGTGACGTAAAGATGATGAACAAGGGCGGATTTAATGCCATAACATTTCCCACATACACAACGTAACAGATTCTCTCCTGCATGAATTCTTCTTAGCTGCACAATGTGTAAATTACTTTCTAAGACTTTCCCACATTCTGAACATTACATTTGCTTCTCCCGAGTGACTTCTAAAACGTTCCACACGATTTTTTACATTCAGAACATGAATATCGTCTATCCCGTGTGAGATCTCTGATATTCTACAAGACCTGATGTTCTACTAAACTGTTTTTACCGTATTTTAAACATTGAAGTGCCTTCGCTGTGTGAATTCTTAGATGTTCTGCAGCATTTGCTTTGTGACTAAAACATTTTCCACATTCAGGACACGGAAATGGCTTCTCTCCAGTGTGAATTCTTTCATGGGACTTAAGTTGTTGTTTCTGAGTAAAACATTTCCCACATTCATTACAAGCGTATGGTTTCTCCCCTGTGTGAGTTTTAATGTGGTCGACAAGAACGGATTTATAGGTAAAACATTTCCCACACTCATTACATGTGTACGGCTTTTCCCCTGTGTGAGTTCTGTGATGTATAAGAAATCTTGAATTTTGTGCAAAACATTTCCCACAGACTGGACATGAATATGGCTTCTCCCCTGTGTGGGTTCGTTCATGTAAAACGAGATTATATTTCCTGGAAAAAGTTTTCCCACATTCTGAACATATAAATGGTCTTTCATCTTTGTGAACTCCCTTGTGCAGAGGTTTCCGTCCAGTTTTTTGTTTGCCAATCTGTGATTGATTAGATGAAGGTTCCTGGTGGCCAGTGGTCTCAGTGGATGGATTTCTGCTCTGGAGGACTAGGGGTACGTTAAAAGGTAATAGAGTTGCTTGTGTGATATTGCTAGGATTTCCTTCACAATGTGGTGATATATAGAGATGTCCCTGGGAGTCGATCAACCAGTTTTCACCTGGGAGAAGAAAAAATATTTTCTTATTTTCCCAATCAAAATGAGAGAGTAATGCAATGTAGCACAAAGCGAGGGCAGCAATAGCAGTGGTGGGTGCCCCAGACAACCCTTTTAAAGGCATAACCCCATCTGACAAAGGTATTCCCTATGCTTTGATAAGCAGCTGATTGTGGGGGTCCCTAGCAATCAGACCCGCAATCTTGGGAATGGGGAAACCCGTCTTAGTGTTTAATGTTCCGCTGATTCCAATAGCTTCAAAGGAGAATGAATAGAGTGGCGGCACAGCAACGTGTGTCATATAGGGTACCTTCACACGTACCGTATCGCAGCAGATTTCACGCTGCACCTTCCACAGTGAATTTAGCTGTGATAATGGGTACTGTCATTTTTTATGGCTTTACATACTCGCGGCAGATTTTTCATTCTACTGAGAAACTATAAAGCCCCTTTCCACTTAACCCACCGTTGCTGGGCTAATACGTGACCTGCCTGTGCTTACACCTCCCTGCTCAGCCAATCAGTGGCTGCGGCGGGGCAGTGCACTGATTGTAAATGTTAAAGGGGTATTCCACTCAAGCATAAACTTTGATATGTTGCTGCCCATGGTGAGACTAACAATTCCTTCCATACTTGTTATTATCTATTCAGTCACCTTCCCCCAGTTCTCAGCTGCTGCTTTCTGCTGAAGACACAAAAATCTGGGTGTGAGATTTTCTCTCTGTCTCCCCCTCCTCCCTTCTGACACAGCTGATGTAAACAAATCCCTGGCAGGCTTTACCTGCAACATTGTAGCTTCTTTGTAATGCTGGAAGGGTTAATCACAGTAAGTTCATTAGCAACTGGACCTCAGATGAACCCTCCCAGCATTACAAAGAAGCTACAATGTTAGACACCTGGTCAACGCTGCCAGAGCCTGCATACCGGCCACGTATCGCAATCTGGATCCTCCTCAGATCTCTATGTTGCTGCAGGTCAAGGAAAAAAAAAAGAAGAAAAAAAGCTATAATGTTGCAGATAAAGCCAGGCTCACACACAGATTTGTGCTTTTAGCAGAACGCAGCAGTAGCTCAGAACTGGGGGAAGGAGACTGAATAGATAATAATAAGTATGGAATGAATTGTTAGTCTCACCATGAGCAGCAACATATGAAAAGTTACGTTTGAGTGGAATACCCCTTTAAACATAAATAATTCCCTGAAGTATATGATCCTTCTCTGTTCTGGGTGCTGCCTCTGGTTAAATGACCTTTCACACCATTATTGTGGCACAGATATATTGTTATCCTGTAGAAATAGGGTACCAATGTATCAGTGCACAGATTAGCACAGGCCCCATTTACATTAATGACCTGAACATAATCACCCTGTTTGATCTTTCACCCATAAAAACTAGAGCCCATTAGTATAAAGTGAAAAACAATGGAAAAATGGTAAGTATATAAAATAATTCCACTTGTTGGGATTACTGGGACCACAGACCTATGACATAAAACTTGACATATTACACTGGTCTACATTTGAACAAAATTCCAAATTTCACCCAAAAATTCCAAATTCACAACTCCATATTTGAAGGCAAAAAATATGCAATATGTAATTTTTTTTCCACAAATGAGAAATGTTTGATTAAAGGTTTTATTAAAGTCTAATATTTTAGGTAATAAGTTCTGAAGATGCAACAGCATGCAATATCCTCGTTTCATGCAACCCCCCCCCCCCCCCCCCAAACTATATATGTATATCATCTAACCAAGAGAGCAATATTTGTGTTAAATTAAATTTTTAGGGAGTAATTTTCTCTTTTTGGATTCTCTGGAATAGTTCTAATCAGGGCTGTCATGTTGTAAACACCAGCAGTAGTCTGCCATCATGTTTGTGTTCCATCTTCCCTGATTTCTAGGTTCCATGGTCTTGATGTCTTGGTGAAAGCGTTTTCCACTCATAGATCCGAGATTTGAAGGGAACTAGCTCAGGTGGGTATGAAGAAAATGCAATTTAACGCTCATGTTTGCCCTAAGTCTTTGAAAAGAGATCAATATTGATCAATTTTGAACTAAAAAGTTATAATTTTCTGCCCTAAAGTTGCAAAGAAAGTCTTAAAGACCGAGCCCATTGATGCACAAAAGTCCGGGTCAAATTAGTGCAATGTTCCAAGAGCCATAACGCTTTTATTTTCCACCTACAGGGCTGGTTGGGGAGTAATTTTTTTTGCGCCATGATCTCAAGTTTTTATTAATATCATATTAGTGTAACAGAAAAATTTTGATCACTTTTTATTAATCTTTTTCTTTTTCTGATATATAATTAACAAAAGAAAAAAATCTGCAATACTGGTTTTTTTTCCATTTACGCTGTTCACCGTGCGGGAACAATAATGCTATATTTTAATAGATTGGACAATTCCGTACGCTACGATATATAATATCCCATGCAATGAGAGATATAGCAGTCGGCACTAACGGTAAATATGTGATCGGTGTGGTTTAATCAGAGGACTAATTATAGTAATTGGTGCAGACGGGGGTGCTCTCTCTCAGTATGAAAAACCAGTCATTCATGTAATAAAGAAGAACGGAAGAAAATGAGCTGGTACTCACCCATGTTCAGACATTTTCACTGCACTTTATTATTCATCTTTCATAAAAAAATTTCACACAAAACATCTATCACGCTATCAGGAGGGTGTTGGCGTCGCAGACGCCCGACGGTGTGAGCACCTGATTTTTTTTTTTAATGAAAGACGAATAATAAAGTGCAGTGAAAACGTGTGAACACGGGTGAGTGCCAGCTCATTTTCTTTCGTTCTTATATACGATATATATAGAGGGCCGATCCGACAGGACGGAGGTAAGTGGCTTACCCCCGCCTGTCGGTACAAACCATCGGGACCCCTGCAGTCTGCGGGGTCCTGATCACTCAGTGACAGGAGCTTGTCCTGTCACTGACTACCTTAAATGCCGCGATCGCTATAGATTGTGGCGTTTAAGGGGTTAATGACAGGCAGCTTCGTTATGCTGGGCTCCCGGGACACTGATGCGGGGCCGCTCTCATTACAGCGGTGCCGCACACATCAAGCCCCTCTCACAGTCAGGAACGTACATGTACATTCCTACTGCACCTGGTATGTGCAGCAGTAATATATATGTACATATTGCTGACGTGAAGGGTGTAATGACGTCAGAAAAGGCAGACCAAGCATTCTTTTCAACGGTTTTTATCTTTGGTTAGAAGTCTTATTTGTGGGACATCAAATATGCCAGCTTTTAACTTCTCTTGGGTAAGAGCAGGGAATTTGGTACAGATGTACTTGAAGCGGTACTGCTTCATGAGTCCCAATTTTATATGCAGTGGAGAGAGCAACACTTTCTGAGGATTAACAAGTGCTTCATTCTTGATATTCTTTTCACCAGTCTTGACTGTCTCTCTAGCACGCCATTCTTTCCTTGTATAACCTTCTGCTTTTGCTCTGCTGTCCCAAAGGACATAAGAAACTAGAACATTTTGTGTATCCCCTTTGTTGTCCTAGAAGAATCGATATAACCTTCAGGTCACCACATAAAAACCAGCAATGATCATTAGATTTGATTTCTTGTAGAATGGTCCACAAGGATTTATAAGTTGCTTTCATATTTCTTGAGTATGCAATAGGAATGGAAGCTAATTTATCGCCATTGTGAAGCGACACACACTTTAGACTTCTCTTTGAACAATTAATAAAGAGCCTCAATTCTTCCGTTAGATAAGTATCACATCCCATTGCCTCAATAAGTCCTTTGACATTGATGCACTATACAAGCTCCTCTTTCGTATGGAAATATTTCAGAAGATCCTTCTCTCTGTTACGATACATAAATGTGGTACCGGGAAGCAGCAGGTTCTTCTGCTTTATCCTTGAGCCGAGTAACTCTGCTGACAACTTCGGAAAATCAAGATCTCGTACTAGGTTATTAAACTCAGCTTGAGTGAATGGCTGGCACATTCTGGTAACAAATTTTGGGGCCATGAAATTTTCATAATTGGTGTTGTCGTAGTCAGAATTCATTGTGGTCAGAATTTTTCAAAGTTGTAGAGCGGTACAGGAACTTCGCCACAGTGACTTACCGGTCTTGTGGCTGATGGGAGGTTTGGGTACTGGATGTAAGATTTTATCCTTCAATTCATGCCTGCAATATTTACCATGCAGAAGTAGCAGTCATCAACATGGTTTCGAGGCTCTCACCACACCATCGGAATTCCAAAGCTGAGACTTTTTCTCTTACCCTTAGTCCACTGTCTCAGGTTTTCCACACAAGTCCTGCACACACTTTATGTGGTGCCCAAGGTTTTTCCTGGTCACCAAGTTTAACCCCGAAATATGCCTGATAAGCTTTACGCACAAAGTCACCTATATTTGTCCTTTCTTTTGGTGATGTAAAACAACCACAAATGTAACAGAATATATCAGGATCATTCCTGCACCGTCCACAAACTGTTTGTGTGTCTGGGGGCGGGGCATGCTCCTCGATGTCAGCCATCTTATGGACAGAATCACCAGAGGGCAGGACAGCACAGCCTGGAGGAGGGGAGTCTGATTTTAGCCCTATGAGGTACACAGGGAGCTGGTGTCAGTGAGTAAAACTTTCTAATACTGTACACTGAACTATTTTACTATAAAGTGGAGGCAGGCCATTTAACCCCTGCGACTTGTAAGCCTCATGAATGACTGAATGCTGCCGACGCTGCTTATATAGCCACAATATGCCGACGTCAGCAGTTTTTTTTTAATTCTTCATTTATCAGGTTTTATCATATTAAGACAAGCAGATAATTGCAGGCTGCAAATATAGAAAAGTACATAATGAAGAACGTACATCGCAGTCACATTGTAACAACAGCAGACGCTGCAAAATAAAAGCAGCCGACGTCAGCACTTTTAAACTACTTATTCAGTGTTCTACCTATTGCATATTCAGCATATCTTTCTGCATACCATTATCTTTTTTTCACACTCAGCATTTCCAAATGAAAAAATATATATAATATAATATATATAATATATATATATATATAATATATATTTAATTAATATATTTAATATAATAAGTGACGGTATAACTGCAAGAGTTTATTAGTACACAGAATTTTGCGTAAAAAACGGACGTGACTCAAGGAAACAGGTGTTATTTTTGGATTCACCAACCCAAAATACATAAAGATCACGTTATCTTGTATTTAGTAAAATTGATGTATACCAGTGTTATCACTAAACTGTACGTTCCTTCACTGGATATATATCACGTTTGTGTAACCCCAATAGATTGATCCCCTTCAACAACAATAATAACAGTTCTAAGGAGGACATTGCTTCTGAATTTCCTATCAGTCATGACATTATAATGACATTTATAGTAAAACAGGATTTATAAAAACCTCTTACCATTCACGGACACTGAAGGTAATAGAGCGAGCGGACTCGATAAACCCACATCCCATTCCTGCAAGGATCCCATAATAAAGAACATTAATAATATAACACAACCAAGAGTAGCCACAATCTATGACAGCTACCAACAACAAGATGACAGAGCGTACAGTATACTCCTGTGCTGCTGGAGGAGTCTTGTATACAGCTTCATTACATCAATCTATAGAGGATTTACAGGAATCTCGGCTCCATCTACCTGATGATCCAGGGGGACATGTTGCTGCTCCTCTTTACAATCCTGGGAATATAGAGGACGGGGACATCTCTCTGGTGGATTTCTCTGACTGTCTCCATCTATAGAAAGTAACACAGTGACTGAATACATTGTCTTTATGTGGTGAGCCCAGAGAAGCTGCAGCGCACAGTACTGGGAAGCAAGCAGAGGGCAGGAGAAGAGCGGAAGCGTGGAGAGAGAACGTATGAACAGTTTAGGGCAAGGGCTGCACGGACATTGCTAACGATTATCATTTTGCAAGAGCTGCATGAACATCGAGCCATGTAATAGGCTCATTAAATGAGCGCCAATTCTGCAGATCAATACTCATTTACATTATTGATTTGGTTAGTATAATTCATCACGATAAGGCCAGGTTCAGACTATGTAACTGTGCGCTGTATTTGCGGCTGTAATTGTGCGGCGGTATTTTTGGTGGTTCATGCGTACGCTGGAAAGTATAGGATATACGGCTGCACAGTGCACACTATGTATGACTCTACGGCCCGATCGTAAACGGACCTGTAAAAAATGAACAAGACCATTGTTTGCGGCTGGACATGCGGCCGAGGATTGACAGGCGGTCCGTACGGAGTACTTCAAAAATAGCCGGCAATGATGCCGAATGCCGATGCCTCTAATAGTTTTTTTTAATCCAAATTATTTTTATTGAAATATATGCATTTTTTTTCCCATTAACAAACAAAAACTCCCCAGAGGGCATACCCTCCGACCCCAACCCTCCCTAACCCTCCCCCCATTCGCCTCTAATAGTTAATATATTAAATTAATAAAACACATTTCCTTTGTAATTCAAGACACTTTTCAATAATTTATTTCTAACGAATCCATCATTTTGCTATTAAATATACTGTTAAAATAAATAGATATATAAATAAATGTATATTTATATATATATTTATTTTTTGACAGTATATTTAATTGCACAATGATGGATTCGTTAGAATTAAATTATTGACCAACGAAACTGAATTTATTTCAACGAAAATGTGTTTTATTAATTAAATATTAATTAGTACAGGAAGCTCCATAAGCCGTTAATTCATATTGCCGGTAATAGAGCATTCTGTACTAATCATCACTTTACTTTAATGAAAACATCAAATCTTTCTTCTAATTATGTTATCAAAATAGCATTATTAGAAGAAACATTTAGAATTATATGTGCGCTCAGCTGATTGGCTGATCGGCTCAGCGCACGTATAATTAGCGGGTCCGCAGTACAGTGACTTCATTGTGCTGGGGACCAGCGAAGAGGACACATCGGGGTGAGTATAGAGCTCTCCCCACCCCCTCCCCAGCACTGCACCCCTCCCAGCAAGGAAGGGGGGTCAGTTAACCCCTTCCTTGCTGGGATGGGTGCAGTCTGACATCAGTCTGGCCCCCAAGGGGTTAAGGGGGATGCAATACATCCTCCCTTAACCCCTTGGGGGCCAGACTGTAAGCAGCGATCTGTAAAGATGCTGCATACTGTAAGGAGCACAACACCGCTCACAATGATGGGTGTTGTGCTCCTGTTTGTGTGTTTTTTGTGTGTTTCTCCCTTTTTGTTTTTCAGATATCGGTATCCTGTGGATTACGTCGGATTCCGTGGACTACGTCGATGACCAGCGTTTTTTTTTTATGTTTTTTTTTAATAAAATGGTCAATGAGGGGTGTGGGGGTGTTTTTATTTGAATAAAAATTTTTTTTAACTTGTGTCTTGTCTTTATTTCTTTACTTTATAGACTTAGTAGTGGAAGCCGTCTAATAGACGGAATCCATTACTAAGTTGGGGCCTAGTGTTAGCCGGTATAAAATGGCTAACACTAACCCCCTATTATTACCCCAGTACCCAATGCCACCAGGGGTACTGGGAAGAGCCGGGTGCCAGTGGTCCCGGAGCGTCACAATTGGCGCTCCTGGACCGGGCGGCGGCAGGCTGGTAAGATTTAGGCTGGGGAGGGCCTAAACCAATGGCTCTTCCCACCCTGGTGTTACCAGGCTGCTGTCGTTTGGTTTTTAACCCGGCTGGTTATAAAAATAGGGGGGACCCTATGCGTTTTTTTTAAATTATTTATAAAAAAAAAAAAACGCATAGGGTCCCCCCTATTTTTATAACCAGCCGGGTTAAAAACCAAACGACAGCAGCCTGGTAACACCAGGGTGGGAAGAGCCATTGGTTTAGGCCCTCCCCAGCCTAAATCTTACCAGCCTGCTGCCGCCCGGTCCAGGAGCGCCAATTTTGACGCTCCGGGACCACTGGCACCCGGCTCTTCCCAGTACCCCTGGTGGCATTGGGTACTGGGGTAATAATAGGGGGTTAGTGTTAGCCATTTTATACCGGCTAACACTAGGCCCCAACTTAGTAATGGATTCCGTCTATTAGACGGCTTCCACTACTAAGTCTATAAAGTAAAGAAATAAAGACAAGACACAAGTGAAAATTTTTTTTTATTCAAATAAAAACACTCCCACACCCTTCATTGACCATTTTATTAAAAAAAAAAACATTAAAAAAACGCTGGTCATCGACGTAGTCCACAGAATCCGACGTAATCCACAGGATACCGATATCTGAAAAACAAAAACGGAGAAACACACAAAAAACACACAAACAGGAGCACAACACCCATCATTGTGAGCGGTGTTGTGCTCCTTACAGTATGCAGCATCTTTACAGATCACTGCTTACAGTCTGGCCCCCAAGGGGTTAAGGGAGGATGTATTGCATCCCCCTTAACCCCTTGGGGGCCAGAATGATGTCAGACTGCACCCATCCCAGCAAGGAAGGGGTTAACTGACCCCCCCTTCCTTGCTGGGAGGGATGCAGTGCTGGGGAGGGGGTGGGGAGAGCTCTATACTCACCCTGATGTGTCCTCTTCACTGGTCCGCAGCACAATGAAGTCACTGTACTGCGGACCGGCTCATTATATGTGCGCTGAGCCGATCAGCCAATCAGCTGAGCGCACATATAATTCTAAATGTTTCTTCTAATAATGCTATTGTGACAACATAATTAGAAGAAACATTTGATGTTTTCATTAAAGTAAAGTGATGATTAGTACAGAAAGCTCTATTGCCGGCATATGAATTAACGGCTTATGGAGCTTCCTGTACTAATTAATATTTAATTAATAAAACACATTTTCGTTGAAATAAATTCAGTTTCGTTGGTTAATAATTTAATTCTAACGAATCCATCATTGTGCAATTAAATATACTGTCAAAAAAAAAATAAAAAAAATATATATATATATATATATATATATATATATATATATATATATACATATATTTATATATCTATTTATTTTAACAGTATATTTAATTGCAAAATGATGGATTAGTTTAAATTTAATTATTGAACAACGAAAGGCACTTTATTACAACGAAAATGTGTTTTATTATTTTAATAGATTAACCATGAGAGACATCGGCATTACTGCAGAGGATCGCAAACCCCGGTAATAGCAATTCATGTAAACTGTGTTCCCTGCTTTCCCAGATGCATCCAGAGGTGTTTGCATCACTTTCTTAAGATTTTATTTGTTATTTTTAGTTGAACCAGATTTCAAAGTAAATGACCGTATGTTTTGAGCCGCATGTCTATTTTTTCCCACGGCCGGAGTTTCATCCGCACATTTACAGCCGCATAAAAAATACAGCCGCACAGTTACATAGTGTGAACCTAGCCTAAAGACGTTTTCTGAACATCCATTTAGTAGTGTCAGTGATAAATAAGTTTAAGAAGAATTCTTTCTTACTATTTGTTGACATCTCTAGTCCACTTGTTCCATTATGGTTTTCCTATAAGGATGCAACAATAAAGACATGAGAGAGAAAAAAAGAGGATGCTAGTTATCCTATAGGGTCTAAAACTCGAGAAGTCGGCTTGGTGCAGTTACTTAGTCTATCACGTACATCTACATGGGGGAGTTCTGCAAGAATGAGCATCAATTGTCAAAAGGTGGAAGTATAAGGGAAACCATTGGTAGTCACAACCTACCACAGCAAGCAATAACAAGATGACTAAGGGTATGTTCACACTGAGCAAAACAGCTGGAAATTCCAAGCGGAAACCATGCTGCGGACTCCGTTTGGAATCCTGCCTGCCTCACTGTCTCAATGTGATGTCTTGCGCCCCATCAGTATCAATTCTTTGAGCGGAAGTGTTCGAGACATTACATTGAGAGTACAAACACACTTGGCGTATCCACAGCGAGTTTTTCGCAGCAGATCCCGGCCCTATACTCTCAATGGCAGACAAACACGCAGCAGGGATGTACATCCCTGCTGCGAGTTTGTCCGCAGTGTAACGCCTGGAGTCGTGGATCCACTGAACCATCACTAGCGATGGTACTAACCTCAACAGGGAGCGGAGCCTAAGGGGACGCTGGTTTCCACCAGAGCCCGCCGCAAGGCGGGATGAACCTGCTGCAGCAGGCGACCCCCAGGTCGCTACCCCTGGCTTGGTTGCTAGTGACGGCAGGCGAGGCGTGGCAGGAGCAGTAGACAGGAGATAGTGCAGGCAGAGGTCTGTAGGCGTAATCGTGGGTGGCAGACAGTACTCAGGAACAACAGGAAGGCAGAAGACAGGGACTAGGGACCGGGTTAACGGACGGGAACAAGGACTGAGGTCAGGAACAACAGGGAGCTGGGCCAAACGCTATGGGAAGCATGTAGAGGCTCCAACACGAGGGACAGGGCATGCTGGGATTTATAGGGAGTGATTGGTGCAAACCTCCAATTAGGGGCGGACTGGCCCTTTAAATCTGAGACAGCCGGCGCGTGCGTGCCCTAGGAGGCAGGGACGCGCACGACGGCCGGCACAGACGGAGACAGGAGCGGGGCGAGGTAAGGCGCCACCCGGGGCCGAACTGGTAGCAGCGCCGGGTCCCTGCACATGGACCCCGGCAGCTGCATGGGGCAGAGAGAGGTTGCAGCGGCGGCCTGGAGCGCAGCCGTGACAGTACCCCCCCTTTGGCCTCCCCCTCTTTCTTGCCTGCAGGAACCTCTTGATGAGATCTTGGTCCAGGATGTTAGTCTCGGGTTCCCAGGACCTCTCCTCAGGACCAAATCCTCTCTAGTCCTTTAGGAAGAAACATCTTCCTCTGACAGTTTTCATGGCCAGAATGTCTTTAACAATGTAGACGTCGTCCGAGACGGCTTGTGGAGCAGCGAACAAAGACTTATTGGAGAATCAGTTGAGGACCACTGGCTTTAAGAGGGAAACATGGAAGGCGTTCGGGATCCCCATAGCAGGGGGTAGACGGAGTTTGTAGGTGACTGGGTTGATGCGTTTTAGCACCGAGAAAGGACCGAGGAATCGAGGGCCCAACTTGTAGCTGGGAATCTTGAGTCTGACATATTTGGCCGAGAGCCAGACTTTCTCACCTGGGAGAAAGTTTGTGGCAGGTCTCCTTTTCTTATCCGCCTGGTCCTTCATGGGGTCAGATGCCTTGAGCAAAGATTGTCGAGTCTGTTCCCAGATCGACTGCAGGTCGGACAATTCCTCCACGGCTGGGACCTCGGAGAATGGAGAGAGAGGCAGAGGAGGACGAGGGTGATGCCCATAGACCACATAGAAGGGTGACTTGCCTGTGGAACTCGAGTCCAGATGGTTGTAGGAAAACTCTGCCCATGGAAGTAGGGTGGACCAGTTGTCTTGGCGAGCTGAGACAAAGTGACGTAGATAGTTGCCCAGGATCTGGTTGACCCTCTCCACTTGCCCGTTGGTCTGGGGGTTATAGGCAGACGAGAAGTCCAACTTCACTTGGAGCTGTGAGCAGAGGGCACGCCAAAACTTTGAGACAAATTGTGAGCCTCTGTCTGACACGATGTGAAGGGGAAGACCATGTAAGCGGAAGATGTGTTGAAAGAACAACTGGGCCAGACGGGGAGCAGATGGAAGTCCAAGAAGAGCCACAAAATGAGACATCTTGGAGAAGCGGTCAGTGACCACCCAAATGACTGTGTTTCCCGCAGATGGAGGCAAGTCTGTGACAAAGTCCATGCCTATGTGGCACCAGGGACGGCTTGGAACTGGCAAGGGCTGTAATAGGCCGGCAGGCCTTAGTCGGGAGGACTTGTTTTTGGCACAGATTGTACAGGAAGCCACAAAGTCTTTGACATCTTGGAAAAGGCTGGGCCACCAGTAGTGGCAGGAGATCAGTTGCCCGGTCTTTTGGACTCCAGGGTGCTCGGCCACCAATGAGGAATGTCCCCACTTCAGAATCCTTCCTCGAAGCGCAGGGCGAACATAGGTCTTTCCGGGGGGGTACTCCCTGAAGAGCCATAGTGGCGACTGGCATCAGACGATCAGGAGGTATGATGTGGCGAGGAGAGTCCTCTTGTCCCATGACATCAGATGCTCGGGAGAGAGCATCGGCTTTCACGTTCTTCTCAGCCGGACGAAAATGGATAACAAAGTTGAAACGTGAAAAGAAAAGCGACCACCTGGCCTGCCGGGGATTGAGGCGTTGGGCCAATTTGAGGTAGAGAAGGTTCTTGTGGTCCGTGTAGATGTTGACCAGATGCCTAGCCCCCTCTAGGAGATGACGCCACTCCTCCAGTGCCAAGAGTTCTCGGTCGCCAATAGTATAGTTCCTCTCGGCAGGGGCGAAAGTCTTTGAGAAGAACCCATGGGTTCTTGTCTTGCCTGATGCGTCCTTTTGCGAGAGGACGGCTCCAGCGCCCACTGAAGATGCGTCAACCTCAAGTGAAAACGGCTTGGTGGCATCTGGGCGGACTAGAGCAGGGGCAGAGGCAAACTTTAGGCTAGTGAAGGCTTGCTTGGCCTCAGGTGGCCAATGCCTGGGATCCGCCTTCTTCTTAGTGAGAGCCACGATGGGTGCGACCAGGGTAGAGAAATGTGGGATCAACTGCCGATAGTAGTTGGCAAATCCTAGGAGGCTCTGAGTCCCACGGGAAGTGGCCACTGGAGAACAGCTGAGAGTTTGGCTGGATCCATCTGTAGACCTCGATCGGAGACAATATACCCAAGAAACGGGGAAGGCTGTGATGGAAAACGCACTTCTCCAGCTTGGTGTACAAACGATTGGCCCGCAGTCTTCGTAGGACCGGACGTACTTGGGTCACGTGAGTCTGCTGGTCAGGGGAGAAGACCAGAATGTCGTCGAGATAGACGATGACGCAGACAGAGGAGGTCACGAAATATGTCGTCGACGAATTCCTGGAAGACCGCTGGGGCATTGCATAGGCCGAATGGCATGAACAGGTATTCGTAGTGCCCATCTCTGGTGTTAAAAGCTGTCTTCCATTCGTCTCCTTCACGAATACGGATTAAATTGTACGCTCCCCTGAGATCCAGCTTGGAGAAGATCCTGGCTCCACGGAGACGGTCGAATAGTTCGGGGATAAGCGGAAAAGGATATCGGTTCTTGACAGTCACCTTATTTAGGCCCCGGTAGTCTATGCATGGTCGGAGAGAACCGTCCTTCTTCTGCACAAAGAAGAATCCTGCGCCAGCAGGGGACGTGGATTTGCGGATGAAACCCTTCTGGAAGTTCTCCCGGATGTAGGAGGACATGGCCTCAGTCTCGGGTACGGAGAGAGGGTACACCCGACCTCGTGGAGAAGTTCCAGGAAGGAGGTCTATGGGACAATCGTACGTCCGGTGAGGGGGTAGAGAGTCCGCCTCCTTGGCAGAGAAGACATCAGCCAAGTCTTGGTATTCCGCCGGTAGGCCGGGTAGAGGGTTGACGAACTCAGGTGACGTCATAGAGCACTTGGGCTGAGGAGGCTTCAGACAACGGTTTGGACAGTCCAGACCCCAACTGAGAATCTCCCCGGTTCTCCAGTCTAGCTTAGGGGTATGTAATTGCAGCCAAGGAAGGCCCAGCAGGATGTCGGAAGAGGAATGGCGCAAGGCGTAGAAGGAGATCTTCTCCTGATGTAAGGCGCCTACCTGGAGGACTAGAGGTGCAGTCTGGTAGTGTACAGCTTCGGTGAGAGTCTCGCCCGTGACCGAGGAGATAGACAGGGATCGGGCTAGCTGGGTCACGGGTAGCCGCCATCTTTGGACCAATGTGGCTGCAATTAAACTGCCTGCAGACCCAGAGACGATGAAGGCAGTAGTCTGGTGAGTTTGTCCTGAGGGTGTCTGGATGGAAACGGGCATAGACAACCTTGGAGAGGTAGCATTCACACCTAGGGAGGCCTCTCCTACCGGACCTAGGTGCGAGCGTTTCCCGGACGCTTGAGGACATCTCTGCCGGAAGTGATCAGGGTCACCGCAGCAGAGATTCAGCTCCAGACGACGAGTTCTCTCATCAGGCATCAGGTGAGCTCGTTCCACCTGCATAGGAACCTCAGGAGTCGGCTGGGACACCGGAATGACAGGATTCTGAAAGACCGGCCCCAGCTGGTAATGGCGACGGGACAGGCTTAGTCGCCGTTCTTGCCGGACCTCCTCCTCTCTCTCAGAAAAACGAGTATCGACCCTGGTGGCCAGTAGGATGAGTTCGTTCAGGGAGGTAGGAAGGTCTCGGGCGGAGAGCACGTCCTTCACCCGACTGGACAGGCCCTTTGCGAAGGTGGCTACTAGAGCGGCCTCATTCCAGTCTAGCTCTGCTGCTAGCGTGCGGAATTGGATGGCATAGTCGCCAACGGAGGAACTCCCTTGTGAGAGATTAAGTACAGCAGTCTCTGCTGAAGACGCACGGGCAGGTTCCTCAAAGACCCAGCGAAACTCTGCCAGGAAGATTCGGAGATTGGCAGTAATTGGGTCATCTCGGTACCACAGTGGCGTGGCCGAGGCCAGGGCCCTACCCTCCAAGAGGCTGATGATGAAAGCCACTTTAGAGCGTTCAGTGGAGAACTGGCTGCTTAAAAGTTCAATGTGCATGGTGCATCGAGCCAGGAATCCTCTGCACAACTTGGGGTCACCACCGTATTTGCTTGCGAGAGCCAGTCGAAGTTTCGAAGAGGCAGCAGGAGGTGGTGTGCGCTGGTCTGTAGTACGCTGCTGTAAGGCGGCAGTCAATTGCTGGATGTGCTGCAATTGCTGCTGATCTGCTGAGCCTGTTGGGCGACCACTCTGGCTACGGCACGGATATCAGGCACCTCGCCGGGATCCATGGTTGGAGCCTACTGTAACGCCTGGAGTCGTGGATCCACTGAACCGTCACTAGTGATGGCACTAACCTCACCAGGGAGCGGAGTCTAAGGGGCCGCTGGTTTTCACCAGAGCCCGCCGCAAGGCGGGACGGACTTGCTGCATCAGGTGACTCCCAGGTCGCTACCCCTGGCTTGGTTGCTAGTGAAAGCAGGCGAGGCGTGGCAGGAGCAGTAGGCAGCAGTACGGTATGGGAAGCCTGTAGAGGCTCCAACACGAGGGACAGGGCATGCTGGGATTTATAGGGAGTGATTGGTGCAAACCTCCAATTAGGGGCGGACTGGCCCTTTAAATCTGAGACAGCCGGCGCGTGCGTGCCCTAGGAGGCAGGGACGCGCGCGCCGGCCGGCACAGACGGAGACAGGAGCGGGGCGAGGTAAGGCGCCACCCGGGGCCGAACTGGTAGCAGCGCCGGGTCCCTGCACATGGACCCCGGCGGCTGCATGGGGCAGAGACAGGTTGCGGCGGTGGCCCGGAGCACGGGACGCCCCCGCGGCCGTGACACGCAGCCTGCCCCGGTAATACGCAGCCTGCAGCAGAGCTGATACTTCACCTGATTCCGGCCCCGACTTCCTCCGGCGGTTCACGGTGTCTTCACATCCCGCTTGGCCAATCAGAGCGCTGCGGCGGGGCAGCACACTGATTGGCCGAGCAGGACGTGTCGGGAACCACCAAAGCAAGCAGGAGCCGGGATCAGGTAAAGTATCGGCCGGGCGGTTAACGGGGCGGGCTGCAGACAAACTCGCAGCAGGGATGTACATCCCTGCTGCGTGTTTGCCACTGTAAGTATAGGGCCGGGATCCGATACGCCAAGTGTGTTTGTTGCCTGAGACGGTGAGACAAGCGGGATTCCAAGCAGAGTCCGCAGCTCTGTTTCTTTCCACTCTGGATTACCGCCTGTTTTGCTCGGTGGGAACATACCCATAGAGTGTACAGTATACTCCTCTGCTGCTGGAGGAGTCTAGTATACAGCTTCATTACATCAATCTATAGAGGATTTACAGGAATCTCCGCTCCATCTACCTGATGATCCAGGGGGACATGTTGCTGCTCCTCTTTACAATCCTGGGAATATAGAGGACTGGGACATCTCTCTGGTGGATTTCTCTGGCTGTCTTCATCTATAGGAAGTAACACAGTGACTGAATACATTGTCTATATGTGATGATCAGATGATCTGTTCTCTCCTCTACAATCAGGGAAGGTCTCCTCTTACCCGGTGATGTGAGGGGCGGCTGATCCTCCATCATGACGTCCTTGTACAGATCCTTGTGTCCTTCTATATACTCCCACTCCTCCATGGAGAAATAGACAGTGACGTCCTGACACCTTATAGGAACCTGACACACACAATGATCCCGTCATCCTCCAGACACCTCCCTTGGTGTTACTGTATAATGTCCCAGCATTCCCAGCAGCATTGCTCACCTCTCCAGTCAGCAGCTCAGTGATCCTGGAGGTCAGTTCTAGGATCTTCTTCTCATGTATCAGTGATGGAGGTGGAGGATCTGTGATGGGGTTCTGGGTGCCGTTCCAGCCTCCGGACACAGGGGGCACCACACACTCACCAGACGACTTCTTCACTACTGTGTAATCCTGTGTATGGTGGGACACTGATCACAATGGAGAGTCTAGAGACTATATTACACAGCATGATTTTCCAGGGGAACATCTGTCAGATCAGCGCTTGCTTCCCTCTTGTTCCCCGCCTGCCTCCTGTGCTATTAGATGCACAGAGAGCAAGTGGGGAGCAACAGGAGGAGCTGCCCATTGAGGTCAGTGGCGGTCACTGACATGATCGGGATCTTACAGCATGTTGACAGACCATGATCACCCGACATCGTGAATGCCGGCTAATAGTTTCCTTTCAACATACGCTATTACACGAAACGATTATCAACTTGAACGTCCGGTAATTAGGCAAGTAAGGCCGATAATCATTTTGTGTAATAGGGCCTTAAAGGGGTTGTCCAGCTAAACTTTTTCTTTCAAATCAACTGATATCAGAAAGTTATACAGATTTGAAATGTACTTTTATTAAAAAATCTTAAGTCTTCCCATACTTATCAGCTGTTGTATGTCCTGCAGGAAATGTTTTATTTTCAGTCTGACACAATGCTCTCTGCTGCCATCTCTGGCCTTAGACAGGAACTCTGTCTCGGTTTTCTATGAATCCCCATAGAAAACCTCTCCTGCTGGGCAGTTCCTGTCTCGGCCAGAGATGTCAGCAGAGAGCGCTGTGTCAGACTGAAAATAAAACAACATTTTCTGTAGGACATACAGCAGCTAATAAGTATGGGAAGACTTGAGAATTTTTAAAAGAAGTAAATTACAAATCTATGTAACTTTCTGACACCAGTTGATTTGAAAGAAAAAGATTTTCACTGGACAATCCCTTTAACCCTTTGAGGACCAGGCCCAAAATGACCCAGTGGACCGCGCAAATTTTGATCTTAGTGTTTTCGTTTTTACCTCCTCCCCTTCTAAGAGCTCTAGCACTCTCAGTTTTCTATCTACAAGCCATGTAAGTGCTTGTTTTTTACAGGAATAGTTGTACTTTGCAATGGCGTCTTTCATTTTACCATAACATGTATGATGGAATTCCAAATATATTATTTATGAAGATATAAATAGGTGAAATCGTAAATAAGAATGCAATATGGTAACGTTTGGGGAGTTCCTGTGTCTACGTAATGCACTATATGGTAACAGCGACATGACACTATTATTCTATAGGTCAGCCCGAACACAACCATATGCAGGTTACACAGATTCTCTAATGTTATATATGTATTTTTTTATGAAATCCTTTTTTTTGGCAATTAAATATTAATAAAATGGGCCTATTATGACGCTTATAACGGTTTTATTTTTTCACCTACGGGGCTGTATGGGGTGTAATTTTTTCCGCCATGATCTCTAGTTTTTATTAATACTATATTTGTGAAGATCGGACGTTCTGATCACTTTTTATTGATTTTTTTTAATATATAATGTAACATAAAATCGGTAATCCGCGCACTTTTTCCCCTCTTTTCGTGTACGCCGTTTACCGATCACAATGACGCGTTATATTTTAATAGATCGGACAATTACGCACGCTACGGTATATTATATGTTTATCTATTTATTTATTTTTATATGTTTTATTTATATAATGGGAAAGGGGGGTGATTTAGACTTTTATTGGGGGAGGGGTTTTGGGGTAGTGTAATAGTGTTTTGAACTTTTTTTTTTTTTACACTTTTGAAGTCCCTTTGGGGGACTTGTACATACAGTACTTTGATTTATACACTGATGATTGCTATGCCATAGGCATAGCATTGATCAGTGTTATCGGCGATCTGCTCATTGAGCCTGCCTGTGCAGGCTTAGTGTAGCAGATCGCCGATCGGACCGCACGGAGGCAGGTGAGAGACCTCTGGCGGTCCGTTTCAACGATCGGGACCCCCGCAGTCCCGATCGGTAAGTGACAGGGGACTCCCCCTGTCACTTACACTTAAACGCCGCGGTCGCGCCGCGATTGCGGCGTTTAAGGGGTTAATGACACGCGGCAGCGCGATCGCTGCAGCGTGTCATTACCGGTGAGGTCCCGGCTGCTGATTGCAGCCGGCCCCCACCTGCTATGAAGCGTGCTCCGCTCCGGAGCACGCTTCATAGCGGGAGAAACACCCAGGACGTAAGGTTACGTCATGGGTCGTCTGGGGACAGACTTCCATGGCGTAACCCTACGTCCAGGGTCGTCTAGGGGTTAAGAATCCTTCACTTCTCCAGTAATTTCCCAGTATTGGTGATAGTTATAAGAGTGACGTCATGTGAAGCTCTCACCTCTCCGGTTAGCCAGTAGATTATCTCTATGCTCAGGTCTAATATCCTGGCAGCCATGTTGTTTCTGTCTTCAGCCATTCTTGCTGGGTCATCGATTAAAAGAACCATCGACCTTGAAAAGGAAAAATTTTCTGAGGGAAAACAAAGAGTGCAAAATCCTTTAGAACATATTCTGTGACGCATGAATTTGGAATTAGAAAGGACTACAGATAACATACAATGGAAGTCCCCCAGGCACCATAGATGTGTTACCACCGGAAGAAATCGTAAAGATTGGCGTCACCCTAATGTCACTATTTCAGTCTGCCATAAACTTGTATAGAGTTTCGCTTCAAGTCTATGGGAATGAATAAGGGTCCTGTTACACGGGACGATTATCGTGCGAAAAATCGTTACATTGTTTGAATTTAAACGATAATCGTTCTGTGTAATTGCAGGCAACGATCGAAAAATTGTTTGTATGTCGTTGATTTAAATCTGAACCTAAAATCATCGTTAATCGTTCGCTGTAATTCCACATTCGTTCGCTCAAGTTCCGCATTTGTTCACGAATCGCTCTGTGTAATTGCACTTTGTTCATTGTTTTGATGAGATCAGAAGGAATAAACGATCATAGTACCGATTATAGTAACGATCGTAACTAACGACCATCGTTCTGTGTAACATAGTGAACAATTTCAGGTTAACGATAAACAATCTCGTTTGCGATCGTTTATCGTTAGTCGTTAAAAATCGCTCCGTGTAATAGAACCCTAAGCAGTTGACTAAGTACATCACAATTTTAATTTGTGATTTATTAGCTAATCTGTAACTTTCAGTTGTCACAGAGCCGAAGGTTTATAGCAGGGGTAGGGAACCTTGGCTCTCCAGGTGTTGCAAAACTACAACTCCCATCATGCCTGGACAGCCAAAGCTTTAGCTTTGGCTGTCCAGGCATGATGGGAGTTGTAGTTTTGCAACAGCTGGAGAGCCAAGGTTCCCTACCCCTGGTCTATAGTGCCAGCCATACACAGACAGCCCGCAACCTCAGCTAAAGCAAAAATTGTTCTTGTCTTTTAGGGGTTAAGAGTCAATTTCTTCAAGTTGCAAAGGAACAAAATAACTGCTGTGACAATAGCCTTTGTTTAGTTAAGCAAGTTATTGCCATCACATGGTGATAGCATGTTACCAGGATATGCTGTCACTTTCTGACAGGTAGCACTGTGTCCCCTTCACACTTTTCCCTCTGCAACACTTAACCCCCCCCCCCCCCCCCCGCTACCCCTTCAAATCAACTGGTTTCAGAAAGTTATATGGATTTTTAATTTACTCCCATTTAAAAATCTCCAGTACTTATCAGCTGCTGTATGTCCTGCAGGAAGTGGTGTATTCTTTTCAGTCTGACACAGTGCTCTCTGCTGCCACCTCGCTCCATGTCAGGAACTGTCCAGAGCAGAAGCAAATGCCTATAGGTGAGGTGGCAGCAGAGAGCACTGTGTCAGACTGAAAAGAAATCCCCACTGCCTGCAGGACATACAGCAGCTGATAAGTACTGGAAGATTGGATATTTTAAAATAGAAGTAAATTACAAATCTATACAAACCTTCAGAAACCAGTTGATTTGACAGAAAAAGGTGCTGCCACCTGGACAGTCACCAGCTATAAACCAATAATATAACAACAACACAACCAATAATCCAGGAACCTGAAAAACACTGAACTAGAACAAGAAAAAACCTGTCTGACTATACAGGAAATAAAAGAACTCGGACTACAAGTCACACGGACCTAGACTGAAATGGAGCAGGAAACCTAAATCCCATACCCCCCCCCCCTTACTTCAGACTGGTCCTTCCACTCTCACAGAGTCTTTAATCCCCCCACCCCATACAGTCACATGACCAGTCCACCCTGTATAGTGCAGTACCAACTGTCTGTATAGATAGCATACTGTCCTTAGAGGAGAAAAGAAATTAGACATACCGGCCTTGTAACTAAGGCTGGGTACACACTGCGTTTTCAGCATACGTTTAACGGATCTGGGTTTTTTTAACGGACAAAAAAAAATAGTGTCAGCAACAATTTTGTGTCCGTCCAAAAAAACGGATCTGTTTTGATCCGTTTTTTTTATAATGGAAGTCAATGGAAAAACGGATGCACACAAATGCATCCGTTTTTTTGCAAAAAACGGATTACAAGAACGCAGTGTGAACCCAGCCTTACAGAATGTATGTGTACGGAAAAACTGCTTAGTGATTCCCATAGACTTCAATTGAAACTCTATACAAGTCTATGGCAGAGATTGTTTCAGTAAAGGTTGTGCTCTTCAAATCCCCCCCACCCATTAAAAAGCTCCAAGGGAGGGTATATGCACACTACGGAATCCGTGTAGATAACTTCCAGCAGATCCCCCCCCCCCCCCCCCCCCCCCCCGCATGGGCTCCATTCTATGCTCAGGCAGATTCTGCGGAAGGCGGAACTTCAAGCAGATTCCCTTAGCTAAAAACCATAAAGGGGTAACCCCCTAGTGCAAGGCCTTGATGGGGGTGGGGTGGTTTCCCCATGTGCAAAATTTTTAGGGGTGCAAAATTTTGCACCCAAAGGCTGGGTTCACACTACGTATATTTGAGGCTGTATATTTGAGGCTGTATAGCAACCAAAACCAGGAGTGGATTGAAAACACAGAAAGGCTCTGTTCACATAATGTTGTAATTGAGTGGATGGCCGCCATTTAATGGCAAATATTTGCTGTTATTTTAAAACAACGGCTGTTATATTGAAATAATGGCCGTTATTTACTGTTATATGACGGCCATCCACTCAATTACAACATTATGTGAACAGATCCTTTCTGGGTTTTCAATCCACTCCTGGTTTTGGTTGCTATGAGGACCTGACATGAGGACCAAATACAGCCTCAAATATACATAGTGTGAACCCAGCCTAAGAGAGTAAAGTGATCACCACTCGGTATTGTACAGAAGCAGGGAATCCAATAATAAACACTTCCATGGCGCCCTACGCCGCTAGCATAGCACACTACAGAATGTGTGTAGAAGAGCAGGGACACCTGTCTGGACTTATCTGCTCCGGCATCACAGGCCTTCTAGTGCGGCCTCCGGGATGACATCTTGCTGGAACGGTCTAGTGGAAAGGATTATCTACCTAACAGGGGTGGGGTTTTTTTAAAGTGTAACTATCACTTAAACAAACTTCTGACATGTCATAGTGAAATGTTACAAGGTTGTATCAATGGGGGCTGAGACCTCCGCCAATTGTTAGGATAAAGGGGCAGAAGCGCTCACAGTGCTGTTTATAATGATATAATGTGTACGGTGCAGAGCCGTGTGTATATACAGTGTACGGTGCAGAGCTGTGTGTGTATACAGTGTATGGTGCAGAGCTGTGTGTGTATATACAGTATACAGTGCAGAGCTGTGTGTATATATAGTGTACGGTGCAGAGCTGTGTGTATATACAGTGTACGGTGCAGAGCCATGTGTATATACAGTGTACAGTGCAGAGCTGTGTGTATATACAACTTAGTGCAGAGCCATGTGTATATACAGTGTAGGGTGCAGAGCTGTGTGTGTATACAGTATACGGTGCAGAGCTGTGTGTATACAGTGTACGGTGCAGAGCTGTGTGTGTATACAGTGTATGGTGCAGAGCTGTGTGTGTATATACAGTATACGGTGCAGAGCTGTGTGTATATACAGTGTACGGTGCAGAGCCATGTGTATATACAGTGTACAGTGCAGAGCTGTGTGTATATACAAGTTAGTGCAGAGCCATGTGTATATACAGTGTAGGGTGCAGAGCTGTGTGTGTATACAGTATACGGTGCAGAGCTGTGTGTATACAGTGTACGGTGCAGAGCTGTGTGTGTATACAGTGTATGGTGCAGAGCTGTGTGTGTATATACAGTATACTGTGCAGAGCTGTGTGTATATACAGTGTACGGTGCAGAGCCATGTGTATTTACAGTGTACAGTGCAGAGCTGTGTGTATATACAAGTTAGTGCAGAGCCATGTGTATATACAGTGTAGGGTGCAGAGCTGTGTGTGTATACAGTGTACAGTGCAGAGCTGTGTGTATATACAGTGTACAGTGCAGAGCTGTGTGTGTATATAGTGTACAGTGCAGAACTGTGTGTATACAGTGTACAGTGCAGAGCTGTGTGTATACAGTGTACAGTGCAGAGCCATGTGTACTGTATATACAGTGTAGGGTGCAGAGCTGTGTGTATATACAGTGTACAGTGCAGAGCTGTATGTATATACAGTGTACAGTGCAGAGCTGTGTGTGTATACAGTGTAGGGTGCAGAGCTGTGTGTGTAAATACAGTGTAGGGTACAGAGCTGTGTGTGTATATAGTGTAAGATGCAGAGCTGTGTGTGTATACAGTGCAAAGCTGTGTGTATATATAGTGTAAGATGCAGAGCTGTGTGTGTATATACAGTGTAAGATGCAGAGCTGTGTATCTACAGTGTACAGTGCAGGGCTGTGTGTGTATATATAGTGTACAGGGCAGAGCTGTGTGTGTATACAGTGCGGAGCTGTGTGTGTATATATAGTGTACAGGGCAGAGCTGTGTGTGTATACAGTGTACAGTGCGGAGCTGTGTGTGTATATATAGTGTACAGGGCAGAGCTGTGTGTGTATACAGTGTACAGTGCAGAGCTGTGTGTGTATATATAGTATACAGGGCAGAACTGTGTGTGTATACAGTGTGCAGAGCTGTGTGTGTATATATAGTGTACGGTGCAGAGCTGTGTGTGTATATATAGTGTACAGTGCAGAGATGTGTGTATACAGTGTACAGTGCAGAGCTGTGTATATATACAGTGTACAGTGCAGAGCTGTGTGTGTATAGTGTACGGTGCAGAGCTGTGTGTGTATACAATGTACGGTGCAGAGCTGTGTGTGTATAGTGTACAATGCAGAGCTGTGTGTATATATAGTGTACGGAGCAGAGCTGTGTGTATACAGTGTACGGTGCAGAGCTGTGTGTGTATACAGTGCAGAGCTGTGTGTGTATACAGTATACGGTGCAGAGCTGTGTGTATATATAGTGTACGGAGCAGAGCTGTGTGTGTATACAGTGTACGGTGCAGAGCTGTGTGTGTATACAGTGTACGGTGCAGAGCTGTGTGTATATATAGTGTACGGTGCAGAGCTGTGTGTGTATACAGTGTACGGAGCAGAGCTGTGTGTATATATAGTGTACGGAGCAGAGCTGTGTGTATACAGTATACGGTGCAGAGCTGGGTGTGTATACAGTATACGGTGCAGAGCTGTGTGTGTATAGTGTACGGAGCAGAGCTGTGTGTATACAGTGTACGGTGCAGAGCTGTGTGTGTATACAGTATACGGTGCAGAGCTGTGTGTATATATAGTGTACGGAGCAGAGCTGTGTGTGTATACAATGTACGGTGCAGAGCTGTGTGTGTATAGTGTACAATGCAGAGCTGTGTGTGTATACAGTGTACGGAGCAGAGCTGTGTGTATACAGTGTACGGTGCAGAGCTGTGTGTATACAGTGTACGGTGCAGAGCTGTGTGTATATATAGTGTACGGTGCAGAGCTGTGTGTGTATACAGTATACGGTGCAAAGCTGTGTGTGTATACAGTATACAGTGCAGAGCTGTGTGTATACATTATACGGTGCAGAGCTGTGTGTGTGTATATAGTGTAGGGTGCAGAGCTGTGTGTGTATAAAGTGTACGGTGCAGAGCTGTGTGTGTATACAGTGTACGGTGCAGAGCTGTGTGTGTATACAGTATACGGTGCAGAGCTGTGTGTATACAGTATACGGTGCAGAGCTGTGTGTGTATATAGTGTAGGGGGCAGAGCTGTGTGTGTATACAGTCTACGGTGCAGAGCTGTGTGTGTATACAGTATACGGTGCAGATCTGTGTGTGTATACAGTATACGGTGCAGAGCTGTGTGTATACAGTGTACGGTGCAGAGCTGTGTGTATACAGTGTAAGGTGCAGAGCTGTGTGTATACAGTGTAGGGGCAGAGCTGTGTGTGTATACAGTGTAGGGGGAAGAGCTGTGTGTATATATAGTGTACGGTGCAGAGCTGTGTGTGTATATAGTGTACGGTGCAGAGCTGTGTGTATATAGTGTACGGTGCAGAGCTGTGTGTGTATATAGTGTACGGTGCAGAGCTGTGTGTATATATAGTGTACGGAGCAGAGCTATGTGTATACAGTGTACGGAGCAGAGCTGTGTGTATATATAGTGTACGGAGCAGAGCTATGTGTATACAGTGTACGGAGCAGAGCTGTGTGTATATATAGTGTACGGAGCAGAGCTGTGTGTATATAGTGTACGGTGCAGAGCTGTGTGTGTATATAGTGTACGGTGCAGAGCTGTGTGTGTATACAGTGTACGGTGCAGAGCTGTGTGTATACAGTGTAGGGGGCAGAGCTGTGTGTGTATATAGTGTAGGGTGCAGAGCTGTGTGTGTATATAGTGTACAGTGCAGAGCATGTGTGTATATAGTGTACGGTGCAGATCTGTGTGTGTATATATAGTGTAGGGTGCAGAGCTGTGTGTGTATATAGTGTACAGTGCAGAGCATGTGTGTATATAGTGTACGGTGCAGAGCTGTGTGTGTGTATAGTGTACGGTGCAGAGCTGTGTGTATATATAGTGTATGGTGCAGAGCTGTGTGTATATATAGTGTATGGTGCAGAGCTGTGTGTATACATTGTAGGGGGCAGAGCTGTGTGTATATAGTGTACGGTGCAGAACTGTGTGTGTATAGTGTACGGTGCAGAGCTGTGTGTATATAGTGTACAGTGCAGAGCTGTGTGTGTATATATAGTGTACAGTGCAGAGCTGTGTGTGTATACAGTGTACAGTGCAGAGCTGTGTGTGTATATAGTGTACAGTGCAGAGCTGTGTGTATACAGTGTACGGTGCAGAGCTGTGTGTATACAGTGTAGGGGGCAGAGCTGTGTGTGTATACAGTGTACGGTGCAGAGCTGTGTGTATATAGTGTACGGTGCAGAGCTGTGTGTATATAGTGTACGGTGCAGAGCTGTGTGTATATAGTGTACGGTGCAGAGCTGTGTGTATATAATGTACGGTGCAGAGCTGTGTGTATATAGTCTACGGTGCAGAGCTCTGTGTGTATACAGTGTACGGTGCAGAGCTGTGTGTATATAGTGTAGGGTGCAGAGCTGTGTGTATATAGTGTACGGTGCAGAGCTGTGTGTATATAGTGTACAGTGCAGAGCTGTGTGTATATACAGTATACGGTGCAGAGCTGTGTGTATATAGTGTACAGTGCAGAGCTGTGTGTATATAGTGTACAGTGCAGAGCTGTGTGTATATAGTGTACGGTGCAGAGCTGTGTGTATATAGTATATAGTGCACATTACCTTCTCAGGAGGAGATGTTCATACACTATAATGAGCACACACAACTCTTTTGGACCAGTCTGGATCTTGATTCCTCCCACACACGTGACTGATCACATGACTATGACATCATCAAAGGTCCTTTAGTTCTCAAGAATTTAGCTTCTGCTGTCCCGTAAACCTGAGAGGCCCCGCCCCTTCCAGTGACATCATCACTATGAGGCATAACTCCTCCTCCTGCAGTCTCTCCAGTATCCATATCAAAGACAACGTGTGAGACCACATATATACTGAGAGGGCTGAGAGCTCAGTGCTGTGGGGAGGATGAGCCACAGAGGAGGACACTGCTCCATCTACTCTGCCCTACCTTATTATTTAGGATAGATATATGTTTATCCCAGGCAGGTTTACATTTACTGCACACTGGAAGTGTTTCTAAGTATATAAATAAGACCCCAACATCTCATTTTGTTATGCTGCGTTTACACGTAACGATTATTGGCCCGATCGTACGATTAGCGATGTCGGATTTACGATTTTTTTTTTATAACGCTCAGCGTTTAGATGGTAAGATATATCGTACGAAAATTTGCACTGCGATCGTTTTGCGATCGTTTAAGCCTATCTAACACATTGGTTAAATCGGCGAACGACTGTTCACACGGAACGATTTGCGAATTTTTTGCGTACGATGAACGACGATTTGCTGACCTGATGAAAGATCACGATGTAAGATTTATCGTGCGTCGTTCGATCGTTCGCTGCGTTTACACGTACGATTATCGTTCCAATTGAACCGTTATCGCGCAAATTCGCACGATAATCGTTACGTGTAAACGCAGCATTAGTTTCTTAAAGGGGTTATCCAGCGCTACAAAGACATGGCCACTTTTCCCCCTACTGTTGTCTCCAGTTCAGGTGTGGTTTGCAATTAAGCTCCATTTACTTCAATGGAACTGAGTTTCAAAACCCCACCCAAACTGGAGACAACAGTAGGGGGAAAGTGGCCATGTTTTTGTAGCGCTGGATAACCCCTTTAAAGCCCTAGAGGACCCTGCTCCGCACAAGCACTTGCAAGGTAGCCTCAGCTGGAGGTTCAGGTGTCCTGTGAAGCATTGTGCAGTTTTGCGCGACCCCGTTCTGAACCGCCGCAATCCAGGTATTATAGCCCCTCTTCCTGGTGTCTAGTGGCCGGATACCCCCTGCCTTAAAAAGAAAAAAAAACAACTAAAGTGCAAAATTGCACATTCTTGGTTGCATCAAATCCAGAAAAATGGTGATAAAAAGTCCTCAAAAAGTTGCATATATGCAAGTAAGGTACCAATAGAGAGAACAGATCATGGTGCAAAGAATGACACCTCACTCAGCTCCATAGAGCAAAGGATAAATGCCCTAAAAGGATGGGAATAGAGCAATTTTAAGGAACATTTAGTTTTTTTAAAAGGTTTTAATTTTTTAAAAGCCATCAAATAAAATAAAAGTTATGCAAGTTACATATCGTTGTAATCGTACTGACTTGACGATCATAGATAACAAGTCAGTTTTATATTGCGCATATAATTCTTTTCTGTTTTTTTTTTTTTCAGACTATAAAAATGAAGTCTGTCATTGCAAAGTACAATTAGTGGTGCAAAAAATAAGGGCCCATGTGGGTCTGTAGGTGAAAAAATGCAAGTGCTATGGTCGAGGAGGAAAAAATAAAATCACAAAAACGAAAATTGACCCGGGAGGGAAGGCGTTAAAGGACAACTCCCGCGGGACCCCAAAAAAAAAAAAAACACAGACACACACAGACACCATACTCACCATCTCTCCGGTGACGATCGCCACGCGATTCGCCCGCCGTCCGCCTCTCCGTCGCCACCTTCCGCCATCCAGCGATGCCTCTTACTTCCGGGTCCAGGGGATGGAAAAGGCTGCCAGTGCGCTTGCGCACCGGCAGCCTTTTCATTGGCTGGAGCGCATCACATGGCTTCCAGCAAGCTCAGCCAATCAGGGCTGAGCAAGCTGGAAGCCATGTGATGCGCTCCAGCCAATGAAAAGGCTGCTGGTGCGCATGTGCACCAGCAGCCTTTTCATCCCCATTCACTTTGCATGAAGACGCCGAGGAGGAAGAAGACCCGGACCGCTCCTCGGCTCTGACGTCGTCGTCACCAGATGCCGCCCCGGAGAAGAGGACCGTGACGATCGTAATAGGTAATGTATACATTCCTTAACTTCCGGGGTGGGGGGTCGGGGGTCCGAAAGTGGGGGAAGGGGGCCAGGCCGGGTATTTAACCACATTACAAAGTTATATAACTTTGTAATGTGTGTTAAATGAGCAAAAAAATTTTTTCGCCGGAGTTGTCCTTTAAAGTAAGTAAGCTTGCTGGTATTAAGCTGCCATCTAGTGGCCGTTTCTTTGTACTGCAGCCTGCTAATTTATATATGATACCTATTCCTAATAGGCCTGTTTATGATCTGTGCATACTTTTATATAGATGTCTTCTAGTCAATCTGAAAAGAAAGCAACTCAGCTGTGGACAGTGTGAAAATTTGCTTCAGTATGAATACAGTATGATAGTCTTCTATAAACCTTCAGATTTTCTTTATTTCTTATGGTTACATAGATATATTTCAGTCTTGTGTGAAACTTGCCGCCCTAAGGGTAATGAAGAACCCAACATTAGAGACATGATTACGTGGGTGAAAGACTTTCTTGAGAAGTCCATTGCTAATTCTAAGGATTGTCGCCATTCCAGTCATTAGAAGAAGGCTAAACGTAGTCTTTCTCCATTTCTATCTCAACCTGTGACTACTATATCTATTTGTGTCTAAAATATCAGGGTGTTTTTAGCCAGTTTGATAGTAGTTTCTTCTTTCTTCTATCCCTGAGGTCAGAATTCAAGGTTATTGATGAAGTCGGATCATCCTCTTCCTCAGATTCCTCCTCAGACTGGACCTGGATACAGTAAGTATAGCTGTTATATAGCTGCCTTCAGGAGACTGGACCTGGATACAGTAAGTATAGCTGTTATATAGCTTCCATCAGGAGACTGGACCTGGATGCAGTAAGTATAGCTGTTATATAGCTTCCATCAGGAGACTGGACCTGGATACAGTAAGTATAGCTGTTATATAGCTGCCTTCAGAAGACTGGACCTGGATACAGTAAGTATAGCTGTTATATAGCAGCTTTCAGGAGACGGGAGCTGGATACAGTAAGTATAAAAAAAAATTTTAAAAAATTTTTTATTTATAAAGCGCCAACAGATTCCGCAGCACTTTACAATTCTGGGGTACATACATAGACAAAAAAATAGACATTACAGAGATATACATATAATTATCCATACATGAGGAGTGAGACCCCTGCTCGCATGCATCAGCTTACATACTACTAGGAGGGGGTTTGAGACAAAATGGCAGAGGGGCAAAGTGCTTCATTGTTCTTATGGTCCGGCCATCTATATAAATAAGGCAGTGCAGGTAAGGGTGGGTGAACCGGTCACCAGCCAATGCCTGCATGCACAGGTCTAAGTGCTTAAATGCTTGGTGTGTGTGTATATGTATGTGTGTGCGCATGGTGGAGGTGTGTGTGTGTGTGTGTGTGTGTGTGGTGGAGGTGTGTATGTGTGTGGGGGGGGGGGGGGTTGGGTTTGAGGGTAGCAGTGAAAATTAGGGAACCTGGTAAGCCTGCTTGAACAGAGGAGTTTTGAGGGCACGTTTGAAGCTTTGTGTATTGGAGGTGAGCCTCACAGTCTAGCTGTTTTATAGCTGCCTTCAGGAGACTGAACCTGGATACAGTAAGTAGAGCTGTTATATAGCTGCCTTCAGGAGACTGGACCTGGATACAGTAAGTATAGCTGTTATATAGCTGCCTTCAGGAGACTGGACCTGGATACAGTAAGTATAGCTGTTATATAGCTGCCTTCAGGAGACTGGACCTGGATACAGTAAGTATAGCTGTTATATAACTGCCTTCAGGAGACTGGACCTGGATACAGTAAGTATAGCTGTTATATAGCTGCCTTCAGGAGACTGGACCTGGATACAGTAAGTATAGCTGTTATATAGCTGCTTTCAGGAGACTGGACCTGAATATAGTAAGTATAGCTGTTATATAGAAGCCTTCAGGAGACTGGACCTGGATTTCTGGTAAGTATACCTTCGTTTTACAGCATAACAAAATAAATAAATAAATGAATGTATATTGTAAACTTGCTTTATATCACATCTACTGTTGATTTAGATTTTGAAAGTTATAATGGCAGTGACACTTTAAATTACGTTCAATTATCGCGCTACTTATTATATTAAAAAATATAATTGAATAAAAGTTAAAGGAGTTGGCCACTTTATAGTAAAATAGTTCAGTGTACAGTATTAGGTGTACTCACTGTATATACTGACAGCAGCTCCCTGTTTACCTCATAGAGCTAAAATGAGACTCATGTCCTTCAGGCTGGGCTGCCCTGCTCTGTGGTGTTTTGGTCCACAAGATGGCTGACATGGAGGAGCATGTGACCATGCCCCGTGTCCACCACTGAGCCTGTATAAGTCTACGGAGGACACAGGGGACAGGGCCTGGTCACATGCTCCTCCATGTCAGCCATTTTATGGACTGAAACAAAACAGAGCAGGGCAGCCCAGCCAGGAGGAGGGGAGTCTGATTTTAGCTCTCTGAAGTACACAGGGAGCTGGTGTCAGCATATACAGTGAGTACATTTACTAATACTATACACTGACCTACTTTTTTTCCCTATAAAATGGCCAATCCCTTTAAGTTTTAACAAATATCACTGGTCTTCATAGACTATAGGAAACCATTTCTTTTTTAAACATCACAGCGGTGGCGCCTCCCTAGCAGCTGTGCAGCTGCAGTTTCTAGGGATGCTTTCCCTTAGCTCATCCTTCAGTCCTCCCACAGCACTGCAACCAGTTAGTCATATCAGTGAGGTTGCAGCATGTGCTGTATTCATTCCCTCTTTGCTCCTCTGGCTTGGGCATTGTTCAGAACTGGGCAGCATTCTTTAATCAAACCTCATTCTTCCCTAAACATCCCAATAAAGATATACTATACATATACCTTACTCAGGGGCATGGCTAGAGCTTAGAGATTACATACAGTCACCCCCACTGAGACAGTAGGGGATGATGGATCGTCTTGGGAGACAATGAGGGTCCTATTACAACTACGACCCGATCATTTTAGTAAACAAGCACCGATCTGCTAGATTGGAGCTTGTTTACTGGAACTATTAGACGGCCCGATAATTGGGCAGTAAGGGCTGCATTGACATTGTTAGTGATGTCCATGCAGCCCTTGCCCAAACAGACCGGGATCGGGAAAAGGTAAGGTAAGAGGGGGGAGATTTATTACACATGATGTAAAGTGAAACTGGCTCAGTTGCCCCTAGCAACCAATCAGATTCCACCCTTCATTTTCCAAAGAGTCTGTGAGGAATGAAAGGTGGAATCTGATTGGTTGCTAGGGGCAACTGAGACAGTTTCACTTTACACCATGTTTGATAAATCTCCCCCAAGGTGTTTGGGCGATCGATTTTGGGTACAAACCAAAACCAATGATCCGCCGATGAACGGTTCATCGGCTAATCGTTGTCTCTATTACATGGAGCGATAATTGCTCCGTGTAATAGGGCCCCAAAGTTTTAATAAGAAAAGGAGCCATAAAATTATCTCTAGTTAATTTATTTTATTAATAACTGAAATGGAGGTAACAGCAAAAGAACAATGTGAAGAAAACTGAAGACCAATGTCAGGTTCATAAGTTTGCCAACCACCACGTGACCTCCCGTATATTAGCCTAATCACAGTGCGCCAGCGCATGTGTACATTGTATTCTCCAATATATTGTGATTGTATGGTACTTTGTGTGTGCACATTTCAGCAGATTAACATCTTTCACATTTCCTATAATCTGAATATTGAAATGGTTTCTCTAGTGAGCTCTCCAATGTTAAAAAAAGACCCAATTTCTTGCAGAATCAATTACCACATTCTACCTTAGATGAATTCTTAGATGTACCATAAGATTTGATTTATTACTAAAACATTTACCACATTCAGAACATGAAAATGGCTTTTCCCCTGTGTGAGTTCTCAAATGTTCAACAAGACGCGAATTACTACTGAAACATTTTCTACATTCTGAACATAAAAATGGCTTCTCCCCTAAGTGAATTCTGATATGAGTCATAAGATTTGATTTCTGACTAAAGCGTTTACCACACTCAGGACATGAAAATAACTTCTCCCCTGTGTGAGTTTTGTGATGCTGAATGAGACTTGATTTGGTGTTTAGACATTTCCCACATTCAGGACATGAAAATGGCTTCTCTCCTGTGTGAGTTCTGTGGTGTTTATCAAGACCTGCTTTCTCACTGAAATGTTTTCCACATTCAGGACATGAAAATGGCTTCATGCCGATGTGACTTTTTAGATGTTCTATAAGACTTGATTTGTAGCTGAAACACTTTCCACATTGAGGACATGAAAACGGCTTCTCCCCTGTGTGAATTCTTTGATGTGACCTAAGACTTGATTTCTGGCTAAAACACTTTCCGCACTCAGTACATGTGAATGGCTTTTCCCCCGTGTGAGTTTTTTGATGGTCCACAAGAACTGAATTATAGGCAAAACATTTGCCACATATTGTGCATGGATACGGCTTCTCCCCGGTGTGAGTTCTCTGATGTTCAAGAAAGCTAGGTGGCCATAAATAAGGATAACATAGATAAGGATAAAGTGCTAAGTAATCTGTGTAAACTCCATCTCTCTTCCTGTTTATGAAATACGTGGGTCTCTGGTCCCCTTGGTCCAGTCAAGGGATCCTTTAACCCCTTCTTAACCCCTTAGTATAAAGAAATGCATGGAATAAATAAGACTACTAGACCAAAGAAGTAGGTCAGGGATGGGGAACCTTCAGCCCTCTAGCTGCTGCAGACCTACAGTACAATTCCCAGCATGCCTGTACAGCCATAGCTTTGGCTGTCCAGGAATGATGGGAATTGTAGTTTTGTTATAGCTGGTGAGCCAAAGGTTCCACATCCTTGATCTAGGACATTTGCTTTAAAACGACTCTGTACCCACAATCTGCCCCTTCCTAACTGCTTGTACCTTTTGGATATCTGCTTTTAATCCAAGATCTGTCCTAGGGTCCGTTCGGCAGCTGATGCAGTTATTGTCCTAAAAAACAACTTTTAAACTTGCAGCCCTGTGTCAAATTGGCGTGGCCTAGAGTGTCTGTGCCCAGGCTTGCAACACCTCTCCGTCCCTCCTCCTCACCCTCATCACCATTAGGAACGCCCCAGGCAGGATTTTTTTTTCTGCACATGTGCCTTAAAGGGGAACTCTGGATAAGAAAAACTTGTTTTCTATTAAAAGTACGCTAAAAGTTATATAGATGTGTCTATACAATGTATTACTGTATCTGTGCGGTTCTGCCACACTGGTAGTTGATAGAAATCCATGAAGTTAAAAAAAATGGCCCCTGTGCAAATCCACATTGTCTCCTGCTCCCACTGCTCTCCCACCTTAGGAGACAAATCTTCCATGCCTCTGTCTCACATTGTGTGTGTTTGCTGAGCACAGGCTGATGATGCAGACAGGGGGCAGGGCGTGATCTCACAGGAGGCTTTGCTGGATCCCCCAATCCCCTGAGTGATTCACTATCTCTGACTGGCCAGAAGCAGGTGCAGCACTAATTTTACAGATTATGGTGGGGGGACTGTGATGATCAGCTGAGGGAAAGCATTGCATTCTGGGAACTGCTTAACCAGGAAGGACAGAAACACAATACAGAACAGCCCCCCCCCCCCCCCCCCAACAAATGGATTTTTTGGTAGTTTCAAAACTGGGATAGACAGGTAAGTAATGCTATATGCTTCTGCAGAAGTTAAATTTTTTTTAACCTCTAGCTGGAGTTCCCCTTTAAAGCGACTCTGTACCCACAATCTGACCCCCCCCCCCCCAAACCACTTGTACCTTCGGATAGCTGCTTTTAATCAAAGATCTGTCCTGGGGTCCGTTCGGCAGGTGATGCAGTTATTGTCCTAAAAAACAACTTTTAAAATTGCAGCCTGTGCCAAACGTGAGTATCCCTCCTCCCCACCCTCTTTATCATTAGGAATGCTCCAGGCAGATTGTCTCCTATTCGTCAGCTGTGTGAATACTGAACATGGGCTGGATCGTTAAGGCATCTGTGCAGTGTTCAGACAGGAGAAAATGTTTCAGTGTCATTCCTAATGATGAGGAGGGTGGAGAGGAGGGACAGAGGGGTGGTGCAAAGTTGGGGCACAGATACTTCTGTTGGGCACGGGGCTGCCAGTTTAAAAGTTGTTTTTTAGGACAATAACTGCCGAACGGACCTCAGGACAGATCTTGGATTAAAAGCAGCTATCTGAAGGTACAAGTGGTTTGGGGGGGTCAGATTGTGGGTACAGAGTCGCTTTAACGATCCAACCTATGTGCCGTGCTCGCACAGGTGATGAATTGGAGAAATCCTGCCTAGAGCATTCCTAATGAAGAGGGCGGGGAGGTGGGACAGAGGGGTGGTGCAAGTCTAATGCACAGACACTCTAGGCCACGCCAATTTGACACAGGGCTGCAAGTTTAACCATCACCTGCTGAGCAGACCCCAGGACAGATCTTGGATTAAAAGCGGTACAAGTGGTTTGTGGGGGGCAGATTGTGGGTACAGAGTCGCTTTAATTAGCAGGTGGTGCAGAGACGCTGGAGCGTTGACCTGAAGAGGGGCCTATTGTTAAAAAATGTGGCAAGCAGGTGCCTGGTCGGCAGAACATGTGGCAATCTAGGTACAGCGCAGATTATGGTAAATTTATAGTAAAATAGCCCTTACCATTCACTGACACCGAAATGGGTTTATTGTGTCCGCTTGTCACTCCACCATCAATTTCCTGCAAAGGTCCCATAATAAAAAACATAAGAAAAAAGGAAAAAGAATCTAGTGTATCTTCAATTTAGGTGAGAAGTGAAAAAAGAAACTTCGGAAGGTGAAGGTCAAAAACTATGAAAATTGGCCCATGTAGGCAAGGAGTTTTCCAAGCAGCGATCAGATAGGATCAACCCTGTATGTTACACATCGGCAGAACAGTTTCTGTAATTTTGCTGCATGACATAATGTGATCTTGCAGTGACGGCTGTGATCACTTACAGCTCTTAGGTTACTTAGTTGTGAAAGAAGCCTTTCACAACTGCAGGAGACTGAAAGGACACCTGTTACCCCGGCTGCCGGGGTGGAGCCCCTCATACTTACCCCTTCCTCCAAGTCCCGGACACGATCACGCCACCAAGAAATCCCTGTTGCAAGCCGTGCGCGCGCTCACCAGAGATGAGTCCGATGCCCATAGAGAATGACTTGAGCACTCATTCTCTATGGACGTCGGACTCATCTCTGGTGAGCGCGCGCATGGCTTCCAACTGGGATTTCTCGGCGGTGGGATAATGTCCGGGACTTGGAGGAAGGGGTAAGTATAAGGGGCTCCACTGGGCTTCACCCCGGCAGCCGGGGTAACAGGTGTCCTTGAACCTTCTTTCCTCCAGAGAGCAGTCACATTTATCCTTAGTGGTGATCGTACTGTGAGAAGCTGCTCATAGTATTCATATGTTTGTGCAGGTTTGTAACGTAAACCTCGAAGTATCCTCAAAATGATAAATGCCATTACTTAATCTCTCCTCACAGCTGGGTTTCTCCTAAATATCTTTCTTGCTCCATTTTATACTACTTTCACATGTGTTGCCAAAAAACTGAACTGAATGTACATATATAGATAAAGCTACACTAAAATTTTATAATCTAAGAAGAGGATGTATCTAACTATTAAGTCAACAACTGTATTTAGAGGAATCTCCGCTCCATCTACCTGATGATCCAGGGGGACATGTTGCTGCTCCTCTTTACAATCCTGGGAATATAGAGGACTGGGACATCTCTCTGGTGGATTTCTCTGACTGTCTTCATCTATAGGAAGTAACACAGTGACTGAATACATTGTCTATATGTGATGATCAGATGATCTGTTCTCTCCTCTACAATCAGGGAAGGTCTCCTCTTACCCGGTGATGTGAGGGGCGGCTGATCCTCCATCATGACGTCCTTGTACAGATCCTTGTGTCCTTCTATATACTCCCACTCAGGGCCGGCGTCAGCACCCGGCTAAGTAGGGCAAATGCCGGGGCCCCCAGCTCCTCTAGGGGCCCACTCCCGTTTGTTACTACATTTTTTTTGTTAGTAAAAAAGAAAAAAAAGTGTAGTAACAAAGGGGACTGGGCCCCTAGAGGCCGCATGTGACAGTTAGGGGCCACGCCGATCCATACTGGGGCCCCCGAGCACCTGTCTTCCATCACAAATCTTCCCTACAGCCGAGTAGGAAAGAGGACCTTTGAGTCTGAAGGACCTTTGATGATGTCACGGGTCATGTGATCAGACACATGACCTGACAGAGGGCAGCAGGTAGGCTCTGCAAACTAAGTGTCCTGTATGTACTGGTTCTTCTACTTGTTTTGTGTATAGAGGTCCTGCTGTAATATCTATCTATCTATCTATCTATCTATCTATTTCCCTATCTCCTATCTATCTATCTATCTATCTATCTATCTCCTATCTATCTATCTATTTCCCTATCTCCTATCTATCATATGAACATGGTGAGACCTCTAGTTCTCCTATATTCAGGCCCTGCAGTGATATACAGTGTGTGTGTGTGTGTGTGTGTATATATATATATATATATATATATATATATATATATATATATATATATATATATACACACACTGTATATCACTGCAGGGCCTGTATATAGGAGAACTAGAGGTCTCACCATGTTCATATTATAAATATATATATATATATATATATATATATATATATATATATATAATGCTGGTGCTGCTAGTTCTCTAGTATACAGCTCCTGCTCTGTGTGTGTGTATGTATATACACACACACACACAAACACACACAGAAGGAGCTGTATACTAGAGAACTAGCAGCACCAGCATGATATATATATATATAATCCTGTGACGGGGTCTGACTCCTCCAGAGTCCTGACTACTGCAGAGATCAGGAGATACAGGAGGAGAAAGATATGCAGCAGCCGCATGTTTCTTCTGCTGCAAATCTTTCCTCGCCTGTCTCTCCATGATTTGCTCCTCAAAGGGGCCCGCCGAGGCTCTGTCGCCCAAGGGCCCACAAAAAGCTGGAGCCGGCCCTGCTCCCACTCCTCCATGGAGAAATAGACAGCAACATCCTGACATCTTATAGGAACCTGACACACACAATGATCCCGTCATCCTCCAGACACCTCCCTTTGTGTTACTGTATAATGTCCCAGCATTCCCAGCAGCATTGCTCACCTCTCCAGTCAGCAGCTCAGTGATCCTGGAGGTCAGTTCTAGGATCTTCTCATGGATTAGTGATGGAGGTGGAGGATCTGTGATGGGGCTCTTGGTGCTTCTCCAGCCTCCGGACACAGGGGGCGCCACACACTCACCAGATGACTTCTTCATTACTATGTAATCCTGCGTATGGTGAGACACTGATCACTACAGAGAGTCTAAAAATCCTTCACCTTTACAGTAATTTACCTGTATTATTAAAGATAAGAGTGATGTTGTGGTGTCCCACTGTTAAGTGCCCTAGGCACCTGTCGCAAAGTTCTCCCTCCAGGTTAAGTGGTGATTAAGGTAGTATTCTCTAGTTTCACCACTAGGTGTCAGTGTTATTTTCTAAGTCTTGTTATTTCTTGCACAGCTAAAGTTAGCAAAGGGTTAATGTTACTGTGTTATCATGTGTTCTGTGTTAGCCTATAGGAGGTGCTCTCTCTTCTACCTATCCCTGTTCTTCATACACACACAGCCCCTGTGGGAAAAGTTAGTTAGGCCCATGTGGAAGGTCAATTCGGTCAGTCTTGTCTAGTAAATAGTAAAAGATGATGCTGACACTCACCAATTCTTTGTGTTCTTTTATTTTAAAGTATCACATAATACAGGTACAAACAGGAGGACGCAGTGTTTTGGCTTATGGCCTTGATCAGCTCCGAGCTGATGAAGGCCACGAGCCGAAGCGCCCTGTCCTCCTGTTTGTACCTGTATTATGTGACACTTTAAATAAAAGAACACAAAGAATTGTTGAATGCCGGGATCATGTTTTACTATTTGCTGGGACCAGTTCCAACCACGAGCACCACCCCATTACAGAGTTCCGTCTGTCTTACTCCAGTACCACAGTCTGGTCTAGTAAGACACACGTGTGTACAGATGTGGTTAGAGACAACTAGTTCTTCCATTACTTCTACTATCTACTATGCAGTGCTAAACACTTTGATAAGGCCAGCGATACGATTTTACCTACCTGCACCGTACCTATATGAATACACATATATATAGGCCTCTTGCTCAGAAGCTCCAGCACATTAGAGAGTCCCTGATAGGGTTAACTTATAGTTGGACCATTTCTTACCTTGGAAAACTTCTGATATGACACTAGAAAGAATGTTTTGTCTCAAGAACTATTTCCCTCAGAGACATGTTTATCAGCGTCCAAGGCCGTTCTCAGAGGAAAGCTGCCTGTCTGTTACAGTGGGAATAATGTGAAAGTATCATTGCAGAGAATGTATTGTTCTAACCTTTTTGAATAATAATAATGAATACTAATATAGATGCCATTGCGCATGACTGAATATCTAAATCACTAGCACCGCCTCATCTATGTCTTATTAGCATTTGTTACCACCCTATATTTTATCTGTCTATAAAATGTGATTACCATAATAAAACTTGGGCCATTTTCTCCAGGCTTATAATCATGATACATTGTCTTATCTGTGTCCATGACGTATAAGTAACGAGCTGGTAATACTGCAGGATTCCAACTCTAGATATAATTAAAGAACCATCCTTTACCTGGGTTTTTGGCTTCTCTCCATAGAGAGAGGTCAACATATAAATTTAACCTTAACATTTGGCGCCCTTGGCAGGGACTCAGCCGCTTGCAAACCAGAACGCAGATAGACGGGATGTGGTGATTTATCCGTCATCGGACGCGCAGATATAACTGGCCAGGTAAGAAAGACTTTCCTTTCTTACGTACTATCTGTGCCTCAGGGGAACGGATTGAATGAGATTCCCGTCACCTGTGTTCTCTATATGTTTGTAAAGCTGAGTCTAATTTGTTAGACAAAGAACTCTGTAACCCAGGATAGGACAAGGTTAAAGTGCTGCATTGCCATCGCAAACTGTTGTGTGATTGAGATAAGCTGTTGCTGTATTTATGCTGAATTAAGGAAAGGGATTGCCGAACATGATCACTTCTGCGTCCTTACGGGGAGGCTGTGATTAATGCTTAACCCTTGTAATACAGCATGGCATCGAGAACAGCTGCGAGGTCACAGACAGCGGGCGCATAACTTTTGGAGTGAACGGGTTCCTGATAAGTGATATCTGTCTCGAGCAGCGGGAACAATACTTGTATTGATCCCATTATTTGTGCTTGTACTGTGGTAGAGAGCAGGTCAGAAGATCTGTGACTTACCCCCTTGCCCCCTAGGAGGAATTAGCAACGAGGGACAGTAGGTTGCTGTAGTGCGTCGCCATAGTGTGTCACTGTGACGGCTGGGCCTATAGCAAGGTTGCTGTAGTGCGTCGCCATAGTGTGTCACTGTGACGGCTGGGCCTATAGCGGCTGTGCTTGTTAAAACCTAAGGTTTAGGTTTCGTTCCCCAATACGCTACCTAGGGATTAGCTGAGCAAGGATGAGACAGTTATTCACTAAAAGAAGGGATCCCCAGTCTCCACAAGAAGTTTATGTGAAGCTGATGTGAAGCTAAGGAAGATATAGTTAGCGATGGGCATGAGAAGATGCAGTGCAAGATCTAGAACAGATCTTTAGGAGGTTTGATATGAAGGCAGATACATGCCTTAGCCCCACCAACCTCTGGCTCTCTGACCAACACTTGGGAAACCCCTTACACTCCTGTGCACACTTATTTTTGCCTTGTGGGTAGGTAACCAGACCTACATGTAACATGCAGGGCAAATGGGTCCTTGGAATTTCCAGGAACCTTAAGGGTCAATGTAAGTACTATCCCTAAGGGGGAATCAAGGATTAGAGTTCTAAGAGGGGAGGGTGTGGAGTAGATAGATGAGAGCCAGAGGGTCAGACAGAAGGAAAACATTTAGGATAATGGGTGGGAAGCACAGGTCCAGCTGGGTGGACATGTCATGTGCCGGTGACCAACAATATCTAGATAAGACAGAATATTGTAGTGTGTGTGGCAGACCCAAGCCACATCATTATGTTACACCATTGTACCCAGTTTATATCTGTATACAAACCCCAGATCCTGCGAAAAGCCAACCTACCTCCAATGGTGGCGTATAGACCCTATGTTCTGCAGGAATCTTCCCCTTGGTTGGCTGTTGAAGTAGTTACTTTGATTTAAAGTGCCCCTGACCTGATAGTAAGACCAATGCCTTTGTGGAGGTGGGCAGCCTAACCTCAAATAGTGTATATTGCCATGTAAGTGTCTGAGTACAAAGCCACGTACTCAGACAAGGAGAACAGTCCAGCTCATTGCTAGATACAGTACTGAGAGAGCTGAAGAGGTTAATTAATGCTGCGTAGTGAAGCAGCATACAAAGTTTTTTTTGTGTGTTATTTGTTATGTTTTGTACAAGGCCATCAACCAGCTCTGAGAGCTGCAGATCACATGCAAGCAGCATTAGAAAAAAGAAAAAAAAAGAATCAGAGCTGTTAGTGTAATGTAATGTACGCTCCTACATTATACTGTATTTCAGCCAGTCTTACTAAGCTGGTGTTCCCCTTTAGAAGTATGTTACGTGTTAAAAAAAATGTTGATCATTTTCTGTTGTCCCGACCGTGGAACATTTGCTTATTTGTGTACGCCACTTTTCTGTAATCAGCCCTCAAAGATGGCGACTGAAAGCCAACCACTCCCACATATCATCCACGTCTGTATTATAATTGTGACGTCTCAAAACCATGCCCTAAGCCAACACCCTTATATCCGGTTATCTAGTCCGGTGGCCATTTTAACTCCTGGCATTTCTGTCCTCCGCCCATACTGCTTAGTGTCACTGAGGGGGCGGGCACAGGACTTTCCGATAGAGTCTAACAACTGTTTTGCACATTTATTAATGAATATTATTACCTGATGGTGAAGAAAGTTAGACAAAGGTTTGTTGGAGGGAAAAGCAATGAGACTGTTTGAAGGAGCTGGGTCTATTAGACCTATTAGTGTATAAGATTGTTATACGGGAGTGTCAGTAGGAGTCAGAGAGAAAAAGTACGTTTTATTAGGAATGTCAAGAGAAAAGTGATAATTGGTAAAGATCAAACGCAGAATTTTGTGCACTTATTAAGAACCCAATGGTATAAGGAGTAGTAACTTACTACTGTAATATATATTTCTATGTAACTTTATTTAACAAGTGTTTATATATATATATGTGTACATATGTGTACACATCTATCCTAATAAGTTCTACGCAAATTGTTTTTTTTCCTACTAAGTTATAAGTATGTGTGCCACTGTCCAAGGTTACAGTCTGGTGCATAAGAGCACAGCGCTGATATCTTCTGTAACTTCAAGGATGTTAGAAAAAAAAAAAGAAGTTTTAACTCTTGTATCTATGATTTTACTGCTCACTGCTCAAGGTTAGAAGTGAGGTACAGAGCGTTCTACTTACTGATAAGAGACGCTTACTAGAGGAATGGATTCATTTCAGCTAATGATGGTACAAATTAAGCTGAAGGTTCTGACAAAAAGAATTATTCTATATACCGTATGTTTTACATTTCATCTTTAAGGTGTGTTTTATTTAATTTTTTTATCAAAAGAAGGTTAATATAGGACGAGTGTACAATGTTTAATTATTTTTATTTGTTATTTTTAGGGGTAACAGTTTTGTGATGATTATAGCAAACTTAGCTCATGAATATATATGTACTTTTATCCCTAGTAAAAACCAAACCCATGTCCATGGCTCCAGTCTGCACTCCTTATGCCCCCCCAATATATATATATTTTGTGTTAAGTGCATTGAATCTAGCATCTCTGTTGCCTCTTGATGTAGATTCAAATGGGGGAGGGGATAGAGGTGAATGGAAATGGGAGTAGCCCATTTTGATGTTTAAAAAAAAAAAAAAAAAAAACATTTTAAACACCGTACAAATTTTTATTTTTGAATAAGGATGTTTTTATTACTTATTGTGTTTGATATTTTAAATTGTGAAAGATGAAAATGTAATTGAAAGCCCAAATATTAATGAAAGTTTAAAAGTTTTCATTGTAGATTATCCCAGACTTTTCAAAGATGGATGACACAAGACGCAAGGATATATGGTGACCGCCATGCAGAGTGACGTTCCACTGCAGAAACCGCTCCTGCTATAAGCTGGAGGTGAGGACAATCACTGAGACATGTAGGATGGTTGAAGGTAACTGTGCAGATGTCTATATGAAGCCCACCATTATGGGTTAATTGGCAAATTAGAGATTTGTTTGGTCCCTGGGCTTACCAAAAAGCTGCCATAGAGCGGCTGACGCAACGTTCACGCAGACAAACCCTGATGCCAAAAAGGGTGATGGATGATGGATAAAGCTGGTGATGCGGTGGTTTCTGTGCTCTTCCCAAGGTAACAGCGTACAAAGCGTACAAGGGAATGGGGAGATGTTTCCAGTCTCTTCCTGAGGTAACCGTACATAGTGTACAGGTGGAGGGGAGATGTGGATCTGTTTGTTTTTAAGTCTTTTCCAGAGACAATCAGCAACAAGCTGAGAGACCAGCGGATAGAGAAGAGGTACTGGGTAAAGATGGCATGCAGACAGTAAGTAAGTAACTGTGTTTGCCGCCTGCCTTGTATCCCACTGTAAGTTATCTGACAAAACCAGCAGAAGGAAGCCATGTGTAATGTGATGTAGTATCCTCACATTGGGCGGCCCAGGGGTCAACAAATATAGCAGAGAGGGTTGTGTACGGCTGTATTGTCTACACCTGCCATAACCTACTGTAAGTAACACGGTAAAGTGCCTGTCTGCATAGTCTGTCATCTTCCTGCCTGTTTCAGGGAATGTAAGTGGACGTCATCCACCTGCCACAGGTGGTCCATATAGGTATGTCCTTGTCTGTATTGGTGTCTTCTTTACAGGTCAAGCCAAAACTATGGGAGACGACAAAGCCAATGTCTGAGGTGATACGAGTGGCCTCAAAAGAAGCGATATAACTGAGGCCAAGAGTCCAAGTGTCTGTAAAGAGGCCTGTCAGTCAAAAGATGGGTTTAAGGATAAAGGATCCATACCAATGCTACTATTACAAAAAGGATCATATGATATATATTATTCTCATAAAAAGGCTTTGAAACTTTAGGTGATGTATGGTTTACACTTTGCTTTTATTTCTATGGTGGTTATTTTATGTGTAATATATGATGATCTCAGTGAGACAAGAGACAATTCAGTAGGATCCAAATATTATATCGGTATTAAGCGCCCAGTTACTTCATATTATTGGTGTATGTATAATACTATATGATTATGTACAGGAAGAGATGTGACCATGCGACCAGTCATTAGTCCTGTGTGATCTAATCATAAAGACGTTTTCTAGGTACAAAATGAAGTAAAAAGACTAAAAAGAAGTGGAAATTTTGAAAATCCCTTATTGAAGAGTGTGAATTCACTATCTGGTTATTATAAGTGAATCTAGTGGTTACATAGTAGGTCACATTGTGGAGATTTTATTGCATTTACCTGTTATGCTGTTTTTGGTTTATGTATCAATCAACTTTTCATTTTGCTTTTGCCATGAGATAAGATTTGCTCACATCAAAACTTTTTATTTTCAGAAACTTTTTAAAGTTAGTTTTTGTGACTTTCCAATACCCACATGATACCAAAGTGGTAGATTCCTTGTGATAGAGTCACGTCTGTTATATACAGTGAAGAACTTATTGTCTGATCACTCAGTGTCACAGGGAGACGTAGGAGTGACAGGAGACTAGTTAGGTTCGGGACGGAGGATTGTCTTACCTTTAAAGCAGTCCTACGGTAAAGGGACCTAGAGAAGGGGGCTACATCTGTAGTCAAGATTAGGGACAAGATTAGGGACAGGAGTGATGAGACAATAAGGTTTGGTTATTTTGATAAAATCCGGAGAGGTATTTGTCATATATATATGATTGTTTGGGTATTGATAATAAGCTTTTATTTGTTTTGTTGTAACTAAGCTGTATATTGATGTATACTGTACAGACTCACCCATTGTTTAGTATTTTCTTTCGGTTATTGCAGATCTTCCTACCTCATCTGCTGTAAGTTTGTTCCACTATCTTTAACTTTCAATAAAACGTATGGTACTATTTTTGTCTATCCTATGGTGATGCCCATAAACTAATGGGAGTCCTTCAGGGTCTCTTCCAAGTGGTCTTATGCATAATACTGATCTGTTTTTCAGTAAAAGTGTTCATGTGTATTTTCTCTCGTGTAAAACCTCGACAAACAGGAAGAAGCTTCACCCTCATATAAGAGACTAACGTTACTATGCTTTCTTTTTCTTATCGGTTCTCTTGAATCTGTGCCGCCTGGACATTTCTGGAGGTTGGATGCTGTACTAGTACTTGGAGGATGTTTTCACCTGTGGTCCCTTGATCAACCTGCGACTGAGGGTAGAGTCCTTAAAACCTCCGGCTACGACCCAACCACCAGTGATGAACCATATCCATGCTCCACGGATGTCAAATGGGGGAATGATAAGGCCAGCGATACGATTTTACCTACCTGCACCGTACCTATATGAATACACATATATATAGGCCTCTTGCTCAGAAGCTCCAGCACATTAGAGAGTCCCTGATAGGGTTAACTTATAGTTGGACCATTTCTTACCTTGGAAAACTTCTGATATGACACTAGAAAGAATGTTTTGTCTCAAGAACTATTTCCCTCAGAGACATGTTTATCAGCGTCCAAGGCCGTTCTCAGAGGAAAGCTGCCTGTCTGTTACAGTGGGAATAATGTGAAAGTATCATTGCAGAGAATGTATTGTTCTAACCTTTTTGAATAATAATAATGAATACTAATATAGATGCCATTGCGCATGACTGAATATCTAAATCACTAGCACCGCCTCATCTATGTCTTATTAGCATTTGTTACCACCCTATATTTTATCTGTCTATAAAATGTGATTACCATAATAAAACTTGGGCCATTTTCTCCAGGCTTATAATCATGATACATTGTCTTATCTGTGTCCATGACGTATAAGTAACGAGCTGGTAATACTGCAGGATTCCAACTCTAGATATAATTAAAGAACCATCCTTTACCTGGGTTTTTGGCTTCTCTCCATAGAGAGAGGTCAACATATAAATTTAACCTTAACAACTTAAAGGGAGAAGAGTCTAGGAACATACAATCCCACACCATGAACCAGTCTAAAAAGTGCAGGGCAGTATCCTGACACACAAGAGGAACTAGCCTGGATAGGACAAAGCTACCAAGAAGGTCTACGTATCGTATCTCACAGTGCAGATAACTGGGACACCCCCGGAAACTTAGCTTTGCCCAGATAACCACGACTGGGTCTTGTATCATCCTTGTCGGACGGGACACTCAATACTATAGGGTACAAGGTGGTCAGATAATTGTCTATACACGGGTAAAATTAACTTCTCACTCTAAAAGTTCCGGCAGACTGCACAGTAAAGCTGTTCTATCTTTATATCACTAGGACTCTGTTATATTTTTCTATGCACCAGAACCTTTACACACCAACTGCACACCTTGGGTTATTTTTCCCCTTTCTGTGGCAGTAGCGCTAGTCCGGGTGGGTCAAGAGCCCAAGGGACCCATCACAACCCAGCAGGTCACTGACCATTTCTGGGGAGTACAGTCAGCCACAACACAAAGCAGGTGCCAACATTACACCTGTGTGCTGAACTAGTACTGGCGTCACTACAATACCACCTTTGGCTGAGCTGTACAGTAACATTGACAATCCAACACTCGTACCTACCGTTCACCACAACCTCACGTGAAACTCTCACCTCTACGGTTAGCCAGTAAAATATCTCTATGGTGAGGTCTAATATCCTGGCAGCCATGTGGTTTCGGTCTTCATCCACCCTTGCTGGGTCATTGCTAAAAATGACCATTGTCCTTTAAAAGAAAACTTTAGCTGTGAGAGTCTTGAATCTAATAAATCTGAGAGAAAGCCTGAGTGAAAAATCACATTTGGAGGAACATCTCACACGAGGTGTAGGGTTTTGAAATAGAAATTTGAACGAACTCTGGTGAGTTATTGTGTGGTTTCAGATAACAGCCTGGTAATCATTGTATGCTATATTAGCTCCAAAGTCCCGGTCCTGGACCGCCGCCACGATATCTTTGTCTGAAGCCATGCGCGCGCTGATCAGTGATGAGTCCGAAGCTCATAGAGAATGACGGCTCCAGTCATTCAGGGGGGCCGGGCGTACGGACCCCTGCATGGGGGGTGACAGGTTCCCTTTAAACAATTACACAGACAGGTGCCACATGTAAAGATATTGGTGCAAAATCTGACAAAAATACTAAATTTAAAAAAAAAAATGTATTCCCCCCCCCCCCCCCCCCCATATATTTGCACATCTGTATTAAACAACTACAGGTGCACTGAAGGTGATGTCACTAAGAGACCAGAGACTCGATACGGCTGTTCTTCTTGGGATTGATACATAATAACAATATAATAACCAAAGTAAACTACAGATAAAACCGGCCTGGGTGTAAATATCGTAAGAAAATACACAAAACAAATCACATTACAAGTCCCACGTACCTGCCCAATAAGTTATCTTCAGGTGTAATTCCCTAATGCCTATAGGACCTTTGATGATGTCACAGTCATGTGATCAGTAACAGACGTACGTTAGATGTTGTAAATGTTTGTTGCGAAAGGACCTGCGATGAGGTCACATGATAGGATATGCTAAACAATGAAAAACCTTTACTCCTCCTCCTATTATGTAACTGATCACATGATAATGACATCATCAAAGGTCCTTTAGCTTCTCCACAAATGTGACTGATGAAATGGTTCTGACATTATTAAAGGTCCTTTATCTTCTCTAGTAGTTTGAAAGGCTAAAAAATACCTAAAAACTTCTCACAGAGTCACATTATGCACTAGGATTTCCAAAGGGGCAGAAGCACTCAACCTAGCACTGTGTCTCTTTGGGCCCTATTCCACGGGCCAAGCAACGATGTAAACGAGCGCCGAACGGCGCTTGTTTACTGGGCCTATTCCACAGCCCTGATGATCGTGAAACAAGGGCTGCAGGGACATCGTTACCGATGTCCTTGCAGCCCTTGTTTCATACATTAACTGTCCGGGCGCAGGTCTTCTCCTTCTCGGCAGCATCGACTTCTGGACGCTGGCGGCCGCACACATCTCCACTGGTCTCATAGGCTTTAGAGATGAGCGAACCGGGTTCGGGTTCGAGTCCATCCGAACCCGAACGATCGGCATTTGATTAGCGGTGGCTGCTGAACTTGGATAAAGCTCTAAGGTTGTCTGGAAAACATGGATACAGCCAATGACTATATCCATGATTTCCACATAGCCTTAGGGCTTTATCCAACTTCAGCAGCCACCGCTAATCAAATGCCGAAAGTTCGGGTTCGGATGGACTCGAGCATGCTCCAGGTTCGCTCATCTCTAATAGGCTTCATTCTATGTTTAACCAAATTCCGCCGTCAGCCCGAAGAATGAGCGAGTTCATTTTTCGGGCGGATGGCGGAATCTGGCAAACCATAGAATGAAGCCTATGAGACGAGTGGAGATGCATTACAAAAACACAGCCACTTTCTTCCAGGGACAGCACCTCTCTTGTCTCCAGTTTGTGTGCAGGTTTTGCAACTTAGTTCCATTGAAGTGAATGGAGCTTAATTTTAAACCACACCTGGCATGGAGATAAGAGTGGTGCTGTGGCCATGTTTTTGTAGCGCTGGATAACTCCTTTGAGCTTCACTTCAACTTCAGGCCCCAGTCACATTTAATTTTTTTTTTTTACTTTATAATGCCAATCAAGTTACCAAATGTATGCACAGGCTTTTTACAAAAAAACACATCTGCCATGCGTCTGTAGTTTGGGGTTCTGCAAAATTAGCTAAAATCAGGTGGCATTTTGAAGACTAATGGTGCGTTTACACAGACAGATTTATCTGACAGATCTTTGAAGCCAAAGCCAGGAACAGACTATATACATGGATCAGGTCATAAAGGAAAGAGTGGGATCTATCCTCTTTTCAAATCCATTCCTGGCTTTGGCTTCCTAAATCTGTCAGATAAATCTTTCTGTGTAAACGCATCCTAATATGGATGTATTTTGGTGACTCCCATTGATTTCTATGGGTGAATCTGTGCTACAATTCTGAAGTGTAATTGTTTGCTGCGGATCACAGCCTAAATATGGATCCGTAAGTATAATGGATGTGTGTAAGGGCCCATAGAAATCGATAGGTGAAATATTTGAAAGAGGCCGTAGGTGTCTGTGGGGTTTAAAAAACAAAACAAAAAACATTCTAAATATCACAGAATTGCAAAACTTTAATGAGTGATCCCTTACAGGGTAAGAAAATGCTGTGTCTTCTATGAAAACAAAGCCACCAATATATAGTATATTTCAGAAATGACGGCGCTGTGCACAATAGTAATTTCAATATTCCGCATCGATTTTAAATTTGGCGCTAGAATAGAGTTCTAAACACCGCTCTCCTGCCGCATGCGGTGAGAGAGCCAGCGCCAACTCATGTGTACGGTCATCAGTTGTATATATAATCACCCTTGATAAAGTTTTGAGAAGAATGATTATCAGGCAGCAAGGTGCTCAAGTGTCATTTTATAAAGTGCTTCCATACTGAATTTGGCGCCTAAGTATCTTAATGGAGGCGCCACTGTCTCCGCTCTCCAAAGTTGGTGTCTGTGAAAAAGAAGGCGGAGTTTCCTAATCTTTCTCCAGCCCCAGTGTAATGGAGGGGGTGGCTATGGAGATGGAGCAGGAAGTGTCATTTTCTAATGCACGGTAAGGCTCCGTTCACACGGAGCAAAAGCCTCCGTGTTATAATGACAGTCTATGGGAGGCTCGCGCACCTCCTCTCTCCGCGCTGAAGAATGCCGGGATTCCGTGGTGGAATGTAAGTGGAGCCATAGGGCCCTATTCCACCGGACGATTATCGTTTGCATAATCGTTAACGATTAACGATCGCTATTGCGAAAGACCTGAAAACGTTCACTCATTTCCATGGAACGATAACCGTTACTTATGATCGTATTTGCGATAGTTTCTTCTTTGCTATTTCTTCGCTATTGCGTTCGTATCTACTGCAAACGACCGTACGACGTCTTATTCAATGCGAACGATTTGCGAACGAGCAACGATAAAAATAGGTCCAGGTCTTATAAATCGAACGATTTCAACGATTTCGTGCATTTCAACCGAACGATTATCGTTTAGATTTGAACGATTTAACGATAATCTGAACGATAATCGTCCGGTGGAATAGGGCCCTTACATACTGATATTGGCACCTCCATTAAGGTATTTTGGCACCAAATTCGAAATGGAAGTAATCTAGACAAATGACTATTGTATCCCCCCCCGGTGGTGTTTTGGGACCTCTAAAATATATTAGTATCTGAGCTTGTTTAGTCAGTTATAGCTAGTTTATAATACAATAATGACCAACCATCTACCACTCAAAAACATTTTTTTTTTAAATGACGCTGGTTATTTACCATAGAAAAACGTACATTTACAGAGTGTCAATCAAGCTGGGTCAGGAATGGAAGGGGGAGCAAGGTGGTGTTACAGCTCTCAGCATATCGGAGGTTTGGAAACACTTCACTGTCCTTTGCATCTATTAGTGTCAGTAATTTGGAACATGAATTGCAAATCACAGATAAAAAAAGAACCTATCACATATAGTTTTATACTAATGACACTCAAAAGTAGGGGTCCATTTACACAGAAAGATTATCTGACAGATCATCTGCCAAAGATTTGAAGCCAAAGCCAGAAAAAGACTATAAACAGACATCAGGTCATAAAGGAAAGCCTGAGATTTCTCCGCTTTTCAAATCTATTCCTGGCTTTGGCTTCAAATCTTTGGCAGATATTCTGTCAGATAATTTTTCTGTGTAAATGGACCCTTAGGGGCCTATTCCACGGGAGCGATAGTCGGCCGGATCGGCAAGATTATCGCTCGGTGTAATAGAGAGAACTATCAGCCGATGATTGTGTCATCGGCTTATTGTTCACTTAGGTTCAAACCTAAAATCGTCGTTCGCCACCCGCACATCGCTGCAGTGGAATAGCGGTGCTTGTCGGCGACCGACGATCCAAGCAGCATACATTACCTGACAGGACTTCTCCTGCGCTCAGTTTTTCTCACCGGGTCCCGCGCGCAGCATCAACCCCCGAAGCGGCCTGACTGAGCTGTCAGACCGCTCAGCCAATCACAGGCCAGGACCGCCGCGGGCAGTGATTGGCTGAGCGGTCTGACAGCTCAGTCAGGCCGCACCGAAGCTGATGCTGCGCCGCGGGACCCGGGGAGGAAGATGAAGTGGAGGAGAAGCCCTGCTAAGTAATGTATGCTGCAAACGATCATCGGGGCCGTGGAATAGGCCTGTCATCGTTGCTTGGCCTGTGGAATAGGGCCCTTAGTGTATTTATAAAACTACAGCCTGCTTTTGTCTCTGTACAGGAGCCATCCCTTTGCTAGATCCTTCCCTGGAGAGATATCTGGCTAGGCCTGTGTTTTGAGACTTGTAACTGAGGCAGTCTGTATCTAATGGTGCGTTTACACGTAACGATAATTGGCCCGATCGTACGATTAACGATGTCGGAGTAACGATTTTTTTTTCCATAACGAGCAGCGTTTAAACGGTATGATATATCGTACGGAAAATTCTTTTTGCGATCGTTTTGCGAACGCTTAAGCCTATCTCACACATTGGTTAAATCGGCGAAAGACTGTTCACACGGAACGATTTGCAAATTTTTTGCGAACGACGATTTGATAACCTGTTGAAAGATCAAAATGAGCGATGTATCGTTCGTTGTTTGATCGTTCGCTGCGTTTACACGTACGATTTTCGTTCAAATTCGATCATTGTCGCGCAAATTCGTACGATAATCGCTACGTGTAAACGCACCATAATGTTACCTAATCATCTGTCCTGTTGCTGTAACATTGGGTGCTGCCATCTTAACGTAAATACACCAAGGAACACATATAGATCTATACTAATGACACTAGAAAGCTTACGCTGGGTAGCGAGAGATCACAGAGTAGTGACGTGGTGATGGGCAAAGGCTCGTGTGAGCTAATGCACCGCCGCAAAGAACCGTGTGCCGTCACTTGTGTAATATGTATGTCCTGCAGGAAATGGTGTATTATTTCCAGTCTGGAGAGCAGGAGAAGTTTTACATGGGGATTTGTTCCAGCTCTGGACAGTTCCTGACATGGACAGAGGTGGCAGCAGAAAGCACTGTGTCCGACTGGAAAGAATACACCACTTCCTGCAGGGCATACAGCAGCTGATGATTGGAATCTGTGCTGTGGTTCTAAAGGGAAACGTCCAACACACAACCTGATGGGCGTCTATAGAAAGTGGCAGTTCAGTGTGAAGACATAGGGGAAGATTTATCAAACATGGTGTAAAGTGAAACTGGCTCAGTCGCCCCTAGCAACCAATCAGATTCTACCTTTCATTCCTCACAGACTCTTTGGAAAATGAAAGGTGGAATCTGATTGGTTGCTAGGGGCAACTGAGCCTGTTTTATTTTACACCATGTTCGATAAATCTCCCCGGTAATCTTTAAACGCCAGGTCTTACGATGACCACACTTCATATATTAAGAACCCTAACATGGCTTCTTTCCTGTATGATTTTTTTCATGCTTCACAAGACTTGTTTTCTGACTAAAATTTTTCCCACATTCTGAACAGGAATATGGTTTATCCTCAGCGTGAGTTCTCAGATGATGAACGAGAACAGATTGATAGGCAAAACATTTCCCACATTCTGAGCATGAAAATGGCTTCTCCCCTGTGTGAGTTCTCAAATGATGCACGAAAGCCGATTTAAAGGTAAAACAGCTTTCACATTCTGAGCAGGAATACGGCTTCTCTCCGGTGTGTATTCTCTGATGCTTCACAAGATTTGATTTCTGGCTAAAACATTTCCCACATTCTGAACATGAAAATGGCCTCTCCCCCGTGTGACTTCTTAGATGGTCCATAACGCCTGATTTTTTGGCAAAATGTTTCCCACATTCAGGACATGAAAATGGCTTCTCCCCTCTGTGACTTCTTAGATGGTCCACAAGACTTGATTTTTTTGTAAACCGGTTCCCGCATTCAGAACATGAGAACAACTTCTTACCTGCATGAATTTTTAGATGTTCCACAAGATTTGATTTGTGACTAAAATACTTCCCACATTCGGGGCATAAAAATGGCTTCACCCCAGTGTGAGTTTTTTGATGTTCAACAAGACCCGATTTCTTGCTAAAACATTTGCCACATTCGGAACAAGAAAATGGCTTCTCTCCTGTGTGAATTCTTAGATGTATTTTAAGACTTGATTTCTGTCTAAAACATTTCCCACATTCAGGACATGATACTAGCTTCTCACCCTTGTGAGTTTTCAGATGTCTCTCCAGACTGAATTCCCTGGGGAAAGTTTTCCCACATTCAGAACATGAAAATGGCCTTTTATCTATGTGTATTCTCTCATGCAAAGTAAAATACGATCTGTTTTTATAATGTTTCCCAGATTTAGATGATTTCTTTGGTCTATGTCCAGTTCTTTGTTTGGCAATCAGTGATCGACTAGAGGAAGGATTCTGACAACTGTTGGCATCAGTGGATTGTTCGGGAACATTTGTTTCTCCCACATTATCTTCTCCTACATTGTGGGAAGATATATGGAGGTTTTCATGGGAGCCGCTCGTACAGTCTTCACCTGGAGAAAGTAACAATTTTACACAATTAAAGGAGAAGTCCGGCTGCTGGAGAGGATGATGGTAGGGGGACACTGAGGGGCACAGGGCACTGGAGGGACACTGAGCATCCCCCTGCCATCATCCTCTCCAGCAGCCACAGCCGAAGAGAGACATAAAGAGGACATGGGGGCACAGTGCCGCTGCCAGCCATACTGACGCTAACATGTAGAGAATAAGAAAGAGGCGACATGAGTGCACAACACCGCTGCCAGCCATACTCACTTTTATCAGGCTCCTTCTCGCTCTCCACAGCTGTCCCCACCAGATTTCTCATCTCATTTTCCAGCTCTATAGACTGGGTGTCCATCTGCTGTGATGTGCTGCCTGCAGGAATAAAATCTATAGGGTGAATTAAAAAAAGAAAGATCAATGATCCCAAATACATTACTGGTTTTCATTCATTAAAAAAAAAAGAATAATAGTATATATATATATATATAGATATATATACACACTATTTTTTTATTTTATTTTTTTTTTAAATCAAACACACACAACTTTTATAGATTTGTAATTTACTTCTATTAAAAAATTTCAAGTCTACCCATACTTATTACTTGCTGTATGTCATGTATGTGTTGTTTTATTTTCAGTCTGACACAGTGCTCTCTGCTGACATCTCTGGCCGAGACAGGAACTGTCCAGAGCAGGAGAGGTTTTCTATAGGGATTCACAGAAATCCGAGACAGAGTCTCGGACAGAGGTGTCAGCAGAGAGCACTGTGTCAGACTGAAAATAAAACAACACTCCCTGCAGGACATACAGCAAGTAATAAGTATGGGAAGACTTGAGATTTTTTAATAGAAGTAAATTACAAATCTATATAAATTTCAGAAACCAGTTGATTTAAAAGAAAAAGATTTTTGCAGGCTAACCACTTTAAGAAAAAAAAAAACATCAGACAGAAGCGAGATCTGAGACGCAGAGAAGGAGGTACAGTAATACTGGTAGGATACCGGTAAAAGAGATATGTTTTTCTGGGTACAGTACAACTCTACAGATCTGTCAGTCTGTGAACTGCCAGCAGCGATCTTATAGATCATGACATCCTGTACTGAAAGTACACCTAGGTCATGTGACACAGAGCCGACAGTAAACGGGCTGTACTTCTCCCGACTTGTTTTCCTGATCGGTCACTGTATGAACACTCAGATCCTCACTGCTAAAGTTTTTTTTTTTAAAGTTCCCATTTAAACACTATAATTTTTTGTGGGTCAGGCTTGTGATCACATGACCTAGTTACAGTAATACAATGCATGAATGCTGCTGAGCTAGAATGAAATAGATAGGACTGTTGGACTAGTGATGATACATGTGCAGGGATTAATATAAGGCTCTTACCACTCATTGGCGCTGACTCTGCTTTCTCGAGGCTACCCGTAATTTCAACATCAGTTTCCTGCAAAGATTCCACAATGAAAACATGATAACAACGGAAAAGGAATCAAGTTTATCTTATATCCAGGAGAAGGTATGATCCAAACTGCCCTTAAAGGGGAAGATTCTCTTACAGCGCTGATCGGGCAAGAACAGTCAACCAATGTGTAATGTCTGATCCTGCACTGCTGCCTATGGTCAATAACACAAGCTCTTGATTTATATTTAGCCTGCAGAATTTTTATCTACATTGCAGCTCAGTTAGGCTAGGTTCACACTAAGTTTTTTTCATCCGTTTTTTTTTTGCAAAAAAACGGATGGAAAAAAAGAATGCATGTGTGTGCATCCGTTTTGATCCTTTCTTTTGTTGAATTCTATTATAAAAAAAAGGATAAAAACGGATCAGTTTTTTTAAACGTACACAAAAACGTAGTCAACCTCATTTTTGTGTTTGTTAAAAAAAAAAACAGATCCGTTTTGATCCGTGTTTTTTTTTTTTTATAATGGAATTCAATGGCACGTGCATCCGTTTTTACATCATTTTTTTTGCAAAAAACAGATGAAAAAAAAAAAGGATTGCAAAAACGTAGTGTGAACCCAGCCTTACCATGTGAGCATCAGAATAGAAGGTGGTGTTTGGTGTGATGGATCACGTTACATCACGTGGACGGCTGGGTGCATGTGTGTCACTTACCTGGGGAGAGATGGCTCCAGGATGCACTATAAGAAGACAAGATGGCGGGCTCTGTATGATGGTCAAAGTTCTGCCGGAGACCTTGTATCCTGGCATCATGTGGATGTTACTGTGACACGTATCACCTACCTAACCACTGTACACACCCCTTCATGGCAGCGGAACCCCTTATAGAAGCAGTTAGCAGGATAATGCCCCGGGGACCACATTACTTAGGAACAAGGAACATGATAAAGAGATCAAAGTGGTGACTTGGCCTCCAGATTCCCCCGATCTCAATCCGATCCATCATGTGTGGGATGTGCTGAAGAAACAAGTCCCATCTGTGGAGGCCGCACCTTACACTGTACAGGACGTGCTGCTGATACCACAGGAGACGTCACAGGGCTATGGGGTCTATATTGGGGAGTTGGTTTTTAGCTTATTGGAGCCGACTGCTGGAGAAGTCTAGTATACAGCTTCATTACATCAATCTATAGAGGATTTACAGGAATCTCAGCTCCATCTACCTGATGATCCAGGGGGACATGTTGCTGCTCCTCTTTACAATCCTGGGAATATAGAGGACGGGGACATCTCTCTGGTGGATTTCTCTGGCTGTCTCCATCTATAGGAAGTAACACAGTGACTGAATACATTGTCTATATGTGATGATCAGATGATCTGTTCTCTCCTCTACAATCAGGGAAGGTCTCCTCTTACCCGGAGATGTGAGGGGCGGCTGATCCTCCATCATGACGTCCTTGTACAGATCCTTGTGTCCTTCTATATACTCCCACTCCTCCATGGAGAAATAGACAGTGACGTCCTGACACCTTATAGGAACCTGACACACACAATGATCCCGTCATCCTCCAGACACCTCCCTTGGTGTTACTGTATAATGTCCCAGCATTCCCAGCAGCATTGCTCACCTCTCCAGTCAGCAGCTCAGTGATCCTGGAGGTCAGTTCTAGAATCTTCTTCTCATCTATCAGTGATGGAGGTGGAGGATCTGTGATGGGGCTCTGGGTGCTGCTCCGGCCTCCGGACACAGGGGGCGCCATACACTCACCAGACGACTTCTTCACTACTGTGTAATCCTGTGTATGGTGAGACACTGATCACTATGGAGAGTCTAACAATCCTTCACCTCCAGTCATTTCCCAGTACAGTGGTACCTTGGTTTAAGAGATCACAGATTTTCAAAATTGTGACTTGGTGTAAGAGCTCCCTGTACTGGGTGGGAGGGCGAGTGGGGGATGGGTATGGCCTGCATAGTGTGGTCTCCAGCACTGTACTCTGACCCAGGAAGTCTCCCTCACCATAAATCATGGCAGATACACTTCAGGCAGGGGCTTGCATCAGGGGACAGGACTGTGGAGATAACCTCTTCATAGCTGTAACCCCTTTCTCCCCGGACAGAGAGTGCTGCATGTATGTGCCCACATCTGCCCTGCTCATTCCTTTATGCTCCCTGCTGTTTCTGTCAGTCCTGATTGGTCCATACTGAACACACACCCTTCCCCTTTGCAGTCATGTGACCACACAGACCTCTGACAGCAGCCCTGCTTCTCTATTCTAGCCTGTTATACTACTCTACTGCGTTATGGGGATCTGCAGCTCCATCCTGTATCTGCAAACTGCTGCTGTGTTATCAGGGTTTTGCACTTGCTATACATTATACACCACATGCTGATTACTATACTGTACAGTAACTTATAATATCACATATTCTGCTGTTTATAAATGTTTGTTTCATCTGTTTTACATGATAGAATATAACATTATTATTTTTGGGAATGGAACCAATTTTCTGCATTTCAATGATTTCTTATGGGAAGTTTTGCTTTGGGTTAAGACTGGATTTGGATTACAAGCACGGTCCCAGAAAGAATTATGCTCGTAATCCAAGGGACCACTGTATTAGTATCAAAGATAAAAATGACGTCCTGTGAAGCTCTCACCTCTCCGGTTATCCAGTAGATCATCTCTATGGTGAGGTCTAATATCCTGGCAGCCATGTAGTTTCTGTCTTCATGCTTCCTTGCTGGGTCATTGCTTAAACTGACCATTGCCCTTTCAAAGACAACTTTAGCTGTGAGAGAGAAAAACCTGAGGGGCTACAAAGAGGACTGAGAGCACATTCACAATTGGAAGAACATCTTATAAGAAGTATGATGTCTCCCACTACACAGTGTACTAACTGCAGCAGCCAGTACAACACGTCTCCAGCTCCCCCCAATAATAAACGTCCTAATTAGAGATGAGCGAACCGGGTTCGGCATTTGATTAGCGGGGGCTGCTGAACTTGGATAAAGCTCTAAGGTTGTCTGGAAAACATGGATACAGCCAATGACTATATCCATGTTTCCCACATAGCCTTAGGGCTTTATCCAAGTTCAGCAGCCACCGCTAATCAAATGCCGAAATTTTGGGTTCGGATCGACTCGAGCATGCTCCAGATTCGCTCATCTCTAGTCCTAATCCTCCCAAACCCTTAGTAGTATCTGCCTAATGATCCCCATACACCTTAGACTTCACTTGGTGTATTTGGCCATCAATCTAAGATGTATGGGTCTCTCCCGACTCAGGTCTCGGTGGAGGAGATGCTGCACTATTACATTTCTTCCACTGTGATGAAGAGTCATAGAGGAGTCGTGGGAGTCCTTCTCCCTTCTCTGTGCCCGGTGGCCTCCTGCACACTCACACCAGCCTCCACGTTCGTGCACCTGACGATGCTGTCAAGGGCCGCGCCTCCTCTCTTTGCTGTTCACACAGGCGTCGTAGACAGGAGGAGCAGTGCATGTGTGCTAAGGGGCTGAAGCCAAGGTCAGTTGGGACACTCATTTCTCTACTCATATTTCCCACCCATCAATAGACTGATTAAAACTTAGCAAACAAGTTTGTTAACCAAAGCTAAGATTAAGGCAATCTATTGGTGGCTGGGAAACACAGATTTGGGCCTCCTCGGTGGTTCAATCTCTATATTTGCTTCCCGTCTACAGCGCCTGCAGAAGAGAAGAGGCGCCCTTGACAGCATTGGCTCAACAATCTAAGCTGTATTTCCATATAAAAACTGAGGCTATAAGTGCCATTCCTTCATATAACCAACCACATAGACAACTCCTACTCTTTATAATATAGGAATAGCCTGTGATCTCAGTGAGTTGCTATTAAGGCCTGCCTCAGTGTCAAATGGAGAATCTATGGGAGGGTTTGCGTGCTTGTGCTCAAAAAATTGACATGAGCAGAGGTGTGCAAGCCCTCCCATTGAGTCTCTGTTTCACACTGAAAAAGGACGCTGGTTGACCTTGGGGAGATCAACCAAAACAACCAAGCCAAGGAATGTCTCCACTCAAGGAAACCACCCAAGCAAGGCATCCATCCACAGACAGCTGTTTCAGGGTATTTGCCCCTCATCAGTGTGGAGTAGGATTCTGGCTAGTGGGAGCAATGACTAGTAAGTGCATGCAAAAGGACGATGGTTGACCTCAGGGAGATCAACCAAAACACAGCAGAGACACCATCATGTGTCTTGACGCCAGTATATTATAGAACATTGCTTTCTGGGAAATCAAATATGCAAAAGAACGCTGCAGAGACCCCATCAAGTGTCTCGACGTCAGTGAACTAGCCAGACCTTCCTCCGGGAGGGAACAACCAAGCCAAGGAATGTCTCCAGTAAAGGAAACCACCTCAGCAAGGTATCCATCCACAAACAGCTGTTTCAGGGTATTTGCCCCTCATCAGTGTGGAGTAGGATGTGCAGGTGTCTCTGCAGTGTTCTTTTGCATATTTGATTTCCCAGGGGGAAATGTTCTATAATACACTGACGTCGAGACACTTAATGGTGTCTCTGCGGTGTTTTGGTTGATCTCCCTGAGGTCAACCAGCATCCTTTTACATGCACTAACTAGGCATTGCGCCCACTAGTCAGAATCCTACACCACACTGATGAGGGGCAAATACCCTAAAACAGCTGTCTGTGGATGGATACCTTGCTTGTGTGGTTTCCTTTACTGGAGACATTCCTTGGCTTGGTTGTTCCTTCCCGGAGGAAGGTCAGGCTAGCTCAATGACGTCGAGACACCTGATGGTGTCTCTGCAGTGTTCTTCTGCATATCTGTTTCACACTGCGGCAGATGGGATTCCATGGCGGAGAGTTTCGCTGCAGAATTTACACTGAGGAATAGGCGACGAACGGAAGAGGAAAGTTTTCTGCTTGAAATTTTTTGCCTATTCAGCTCTGGCAGAATAGGGAGAGAATTTGTGCAGAATTCAAGCCCCATTGAGTTCTATAGGATTCCTCTAGCGGAATTCGCCCATCCATGAATGAGTGAAAAGCCCATTATACACAATGGAAAATAGAAATGTTCATATTTTATGGGCGGAATTTAAAGCGGATTGCGCATGCATTTTGACTGGAAATCCGCTTAAAATTCTGCGCTGATTCGTCAGTGTGAACATACCCTTAAAGAGGTCTAGAGGATCTACAGCAATCTAGGGGTCTCTGAAACATTGGGGTAGAGATGTATGAACAGAACTCACCTCCTGAACCCTACTCTGTGAGCTGAAGGGTCATCACAACCACAGAGACTGTATGGTGCTGCCACCTGCTGGTTTGGCTGCTATATATCACCTATATAACAATGACACAATAATTAAGCAAAAGCTTAAATTAGGATGAGAGCAAAACACCTGCCTGACTATACAGAGAAGAAATAACAGTCGGCACTACAAGTCACATGTACCTGACCAATAACAGGTGTAACACACTAGAAACTACAGGACCTTTGATGACGTCACGGACATGTGCAGATGCTGTAAATATGAGCAGCTAAAGGACCTTTAACTAAGTCACATGACTATGACATCATCACAGGTCCTGTAGCCAGCTCCTCCCCGGCACAGGGAGAATAAAGCACGCGCTAAGGAGAAGGAATCTAGAGGACCTGACTCCTCCCACAGGTTACTGATCACATGACCCGCACATCATCAAGGTCCTTGAGCTCTGAAGCATTTAGCGTCTACTCTCGTGTAGTGCCTGGAGGCCCCGCCCCTTCCAGTGACGTCACCCATACCAGAAACAACTCCATTCTAGTGACAATGGCGGAGGAGCTGGTGAGCGGGAATCCCGGGCAGTGACAGGAGCGGGAGGGGGCGCTCTATAGGGCTTAGCTTCGTATTATTGTTGTGGGTGTGTACAGGGACTACAAGGCCCAGCATGAATAGCCTGACACATTCTAATGGTGTCCCCTAATGTTACTCACCTGCTATATAGTATGTAATCCCTCCCCTCAGCCTCCTCCATCATCTAGTCCCATGTAAATATAATCCCCCTCCTTAGCCTCCTCTATCATGTAGTCCCATGTACATATAATGCCTCAGCCTCCTCCATCATACAGTCCCATGTAAATATAATCCTCCTCAGCCTCCTCCATCATACAGTCCCATGTAAATATAATCCCTCCCCACAGCCTCCTCCATCATACAGTCCCATGTAAATAGCATCCCTCCCCACAGCCTCCTCCATCATGTAGTCCCATGTACATATAATTCCTCAGCCTCCTCCATCATACAGTCCTATGTAAATATAATCCCTCCCCACAGCCTCCTCCATCATACAGCCCCATGTAAATAGCATCCCTCCCCACAGCTGCCTCCATCATGCAGTCCCATGTAAATATAATCCCTCCCCACAGCCTCCTCTATCATACAGTCCTATGTAAATATAATCCTTACCTTCAGCCTCCTCCATCATACAGTCCCATGTAAATATAATCCCTCCCCTCAGCCTCCTCTATCATACAGTCCTATGTAAATATAATCCTTACCTTCAGCCTCCTCTATCATACAGTCCTATGTAAATAACATTGCTCACTTTAGCCACCTCAATCATACAGTCCCATGTAAATAGCATCCCTCTCTTTCATACAGTCCCAGAAAAATAGCATCCCTCCTCTCAGCCTTCTCCATTACAGTCCTATGTAAATATAATCCCTCCCCACAGCCGCCTCCATCATGCAGTCCTATGTAAATATAATCCCTCCCCTCAGCCTCCTCCATCATACAGTCCCATGTAAATATAATCCCTCCCCACAGCCGCATCCATCATGCAGTCCTATGTAAATATAATCCCTCCCCACAGCCGCCTCCATCATGCAGTCCTATGTAAATATAATCCCTCCCCACAGCCGCCTCCATCATGCAGTCATATGTAAATATAATCCCTCCCCACAGCCACCTCCATCATGCAGTCCTATGTAAATATAGTCCCTCCCCACAGCCACCTCCATCATGCAGTCCTATGTAAATATAGTCCCTCCCCACAGCCGCCTCCATCATGCAGTCCTATGTAAATATAATCCCTCCCCACAGCCGCCTCCATCATGCAGTCCTATGTAAATATAGTCCCTCCCCACAGCCACCTCCATCATGCAGTCCTATGTAAATATAGTCCCTCCCCACAGCCGCCTCCATCATGCAGTCCTATGTAAATATAATCCCTCCCCACAGCCGCCTCCATCATGCAGTCCTATGTAAATATAGTCCCTCCCCACAGCCGCCTCCATCATGCAGTCATATGTAAATATGACCCTTTTCCTCAGCCTCCTCCATCATACAGTCCTATGTAAATAGCATCCCTCCCCTTATCCTCCTCCATTATACAGTCCCATGTAAATATAATCCTTCCCTTCAGACTTTTCTATCATACAGTCCCATGTAAATATAATCCCACATCCATCTCCATCATACAGTCCCATGTAAACACCTCCTGCCCCCTTGAAAAGGAAGAATATAAGTCTGAATTCTATTGTTTTACACTTTGCGATTTTTTGACCCTTTAACGTTTTTTGTCCGTTTTCAGGCCGGAGCCGCTGACAGGTGAAGGTCGCCCTTTGCTCTTCAGGATATGAATCTGTCGTCTCGCGGATCACTATGACATTGGGCCGTTGTTATCTGCGGACATAGTTTGGTTTCTGAGTATCGGACGCTCCCAAACGTCTAGTAACCATGATGCGATACTGGGGCGAGATCCCGGTGCCCAGCGGGCAGGCAAGCCGCAATTCCTTTGATCTCCTGCAGAGGGAGTTTCGCACTGTGGAGATGCAGGAGCCCCCGCTGCACCAGCCCTCCGCCAACAGGCCCAGGGCCACCACCATGCTGGACATCCCCTCCGAGCCCTGCAGCCTCACCATACACACCATCCAGCTGATCCAGCATAACCGCAAACTGCGCGGCCTCATAGCTGCTGCTCAGACCCAGAATCAACAACCGGTGGAAGGGATAAAAGTGGAGGAGAGTGAGCCCCTCCCCCAGCGCCCGCCCTCCCCAGCCCTCCCAGACGACCTGTTACCGCAGGATAGCAAGACGCCCAGACTGCCATTCCAGCTGCGACACAGCGACCCAGAGAGCGACTTCTACCGGTGAGACTTCTTATTCCCACGTTCTGTGTTTCACGGACAACATGGAAGTACACAAAAATGTGGTCAAACACGTTTTTGTTTACATTAAAATTCTTTTCTTTTAACGTATACAAAACGAATGCATTTTGGTTGTGTTTTTTTTTTTTTTTTTAAATAATGGAAAAATGGATGAACACAAATGCATCTGTTTTTCCACTCGTTTTTTCGTCTGTTTTTTGCAAAAGTGAACCCAGCCTAAGGCCTTAAAATGACGTACACCTAATAGACTTGGATTTTAACAATCTTGGCTCGCTGTCTGTGAATGGAAACAATCCTACAGCTGTGAAAAATATTAGATCGACAGGTCAGGTTGCGTTGCAGTTTACAGTACTGATGGAAGAATGTAATTGCATTGGAAACTGCAATAAGCCTGATTTCAAATCTGAAAGACAAAGCGATTGCTCTGTTTTAAAGAAACATGGCTACCTTCTTCCATAAAGCACGTGTCTGTGCCTGGTATTGCAGTGCAGCTCCATAGAAATAAATGAGGCTGAGCTGCAATACCACATGCAACCTACAGGAGGAGCAGTCAGGTCAGTTCTAGAGCTGGGCTGATCGTGGCCGTCACGTCTGCCAGTGTCTGGACCAATCAGGGAGAAGCACTGCATGATGGGAAATGTAGTTTCCTGGGTAGCGCCATCTTGGATATAGACCGGCTTTAAAGGGGTAGTGCACCAAAAATTTTTTTCTTTCAAATCAACTGCTGCCATGAAGTGCCAGAGATTTGTAATTTACTTCTATTTAAAAATCTCAAGCCTACCAGTACTTATCAGCTGCTGTGTGTCCAGCAGGAAGTGGTGTTTTCTTTCCTGTCTGACAGAGTGCTCTCTGTTGCCTCCTCTGTCCATGTCAGGAACTGTCAAGAGAAGGAGCAAATCCTCATAGAAAACATCTCCTGCTCTCCAGACTGGAAATAATACCACTTCCTGCTGGGCATACAGCAGCTGATAAGTACTGGAAGGCTTGAGATTTTTTAATAGAAGTAAATTACAAATCTCTGGCACTTCATGGCAGCAGTTGATTTGAAAGAAAAATTTTTTGGGTGCACTACCCCTTTAAGAAAAACTTGTAACTCTGGAACAGTAGCAGCTAGAAGGACAGGAAACGTTTCAAAATTCTCAGGGGGACTCGGTTTCCTTCCCTGTAGGGATATCTGGCTATTCCCGTGTTTTGAGACTCCTGACTGAGGCTCCACAGACTTTTTTTTTTTTGCCTAGAACATAGATACAGCATGCAAGCAGAATCTTCCTATAAAGAACCCCACAGTTCTCTATACTGCCGCTCCATTTTAAGTCTATAACTACAGAGATAGTTGACGCAGGAAAGTAAAGCCTGCTGCCGTGAACTTTTACCACTTTTCACCCTGACTGATCACAACTTTTGAGATGTCAAAAGATATTTGTAATGACCAGTACGCCTTAATGTGTTTGTCTTGGTGGTAGACGTAATTCTCAGAATATATTTGCCCCCTTTCTTGTAATCAATTCTTCTTGTTCTTCACTTTAGTGGTAAAGGAGAGCCTGTGACCGAGCTCAGCTACCACTCCTGCCGCCAGCTCATGTACCAGTCTGTGGCCACCATCCTCGCCCACGCCGGATTCGACACAGCCAATGAAAGCGTCCTGGAGACCCTGACGGACATTGCCCATGAGTACTGCCTTAAGTTCACCAAGATGCTGAGGTTCAATGTGGATCGGGAGGCTCGGCTGGGCCAGACACCCTTCCCTGATGTCATGGAGCAGGTTTTCCATGAGATGGGGATCGGCAGCGTCCTGTCCCTACAGAAGTTCTGGCAGCAGCGGATTAAGGATTATCACACCTACATGCTGCAGGTACGGCTCTGCATTAACAGGGACGTCCCAGGTTCTTGCACATAATATCCGTAACCTTATATATGCTCCAGTGTTTGACATCGATCACCTGGGCCCATGTCATATACTCTCACCCGACCCATCACATAACTGTATGTTAGCCTGGGTTCACACTACGTTTTTGCACTCCGTTTTTTTCCATCAGTTTTTGTAAAAAAACGATGGAAAAACAGATGCATTTGTGTACATCCATTTTTCCTTTGACTTCCATTATAAAAAAAGCATCAGTTTTTTTAAACGTACTCAAAAGCGTACTTTTTTTTTTATATATATATATAATGGAGGTCAGCGGAAAAACGGATCAAAGCAGATGCATCCGTTTTTCCATCCTTTTTTGCAAAAATGGATAAAAAAGACGGATTGCAGAAATATAGTGTGAACCCAGCCTTATAGTAGGAGGAAATCTCGGCACTCACCATTATCTTTCTTGCTGTTTTATTCACACAGCAGGAGAACAATCACAAACAATGGTACAGTACAACCCGTTTCAGCAAGGAATGCTTTTGTTTGACAAGTGCCAGGCTTTAAGGTCCTATTAGACGAAGTGATTTTTAACGACCAACCATAAACGATCGCAAATTAGATTGTTTATCGTTAACCTAAAAACGTTCACTATATTACACAGAACAATGGTCATTCGTTACAGTCGTTACTATGATCGTTATTGCGATCGTTACTATGATCATTTACTCCATCTGATCCCGGCAAAACAATGAACAATGTGAAATTACACTGAACGACTAGTGAACAAATGCGGAACTTGAGCGAACGAGTGTGGAATTACAGCGAACAATTAACGATGATTTTAGGTTCAGATCTAAATCAACTACACATGAACAATATTTTTTAATCTTTGCTGCAATTGCGAACATTGTTTAAATTCAAACAATATAATGATTTTTCGCACGATAATCGGCCCGTGTAATAGGGCCCTTAGCTTCTCCTACAGCACATGGCCTGTCAGTCAGTCAAATGCAGGTGGTGTCCTCAATCTGCTATTCCCATGTTGACCCCCAAGTTGCTGCTTATTAGGGATCTGTGTAATGCAAGACAGGACAGAACGCCCCCCCTCCCCCCCCCCCCACACCAATTAATTCAGAATTCTCTAATAGATTGTATGGACGTGATTTTCTAAACCTGACAGCTCCTATAACTGTGGATGTAAGGAGAACTGTATCCATTCTGTGTCCGTATCTCATCCTGCAGTGATCATATTGAGGATTATCTGCTCACCCTTAATAGTAGTATCAGAGATTCACAAGCTCAGCTCTGCGGTGATTGACATGGAAGATTAATCCTCTGTCTGTTCACAGGTCAGTAAACAACTGTCTGAGGAGTACGAGAAGATTGTTCACCCTGAGCGGGTATCTGAGGATGCAAAGCCTGTGAAGATTAAAGAGGAGCCAGTGACGGATATTACCTTCCCCATCAACGAGGAGTTGGAAGGCGACCTGGCTCCTGGGGACCAGTCACTACCGGTTGGGGTATTAGGAGCCCAAAGTGAGAGGTTTTCTTCTAACATGGAAGTAGAGTCCTCCCCCCAACCTTCAGGTAAGAAAGAAGCCACCCTACAATGTATAACTTATGTAATACTTCCACCTAAGAACAAATATAAAACTGACTCCTCTGTATAAGAATATAACTACTATAATACTGCTCCTATATACAAGAATATAACTACTATAATACTGCTCCTATATATAAGAATATAACTACTATAATACTGCCCCTATATACCAGAATATAACTACTATAATACTGCCCCCTATATACAGGAATATAACTACTATAGTACTGCTTCTACATACCAGAATATAACTACTATAATACTGCTCCTATATACAAGAATATAACTACTATAATACTGCTCCTATATACAAGAGTATAACTACTATAATACTGCCCCTATATACAAGAATATAACTACTATAATACTGCTCCTATATACAAGAATATAACTACTATAATACTGCTTCTATATACAAGACTATAACTACTATAATACTGCTCCTATATACAAGAATATAACTACTATAATACTGCCCCTATATACAAGAATATAACTACTATAATACTGCCCCTATATACAAGAATATAACTACTATAATACTACCCCCTATGTTTAAGAATCTATATAAGATTTTTTTTACTAAATAGCCAGGGCACAAGTGACCCAATTTAGTCCCCTGGTATTAGTAGGAATTCCGACGATGGTTTCCTGGCTCATCACTGTGTTACGTGCTTTACTGACATATCCTAAACCCATTTACTTACCTGTCTGTTTGTAAGTTTAGCACTTAGGACCATTTTACACAGGACAATAATTTGCCAAGCCAACCAACATCACACTGTATAATAGGGAAAACAATCATTCGATGAAGGAGCAAACATTAGGACCTTCCACTGTCTCTGATATCGGGATGGGGGAAGTTCCAGGTGACCCCGTCCCCATGATGTCCATTAAAATCTGAATTTGCTGAACAGAATTTCTCGGTCTCCTAGGTCTACAATAATTGATGGAGGGCAAAATTCACAAGGCAGCTGACTGAGCTATATAGATCTTTTATGATGAAGCGCCAATTATTCCATAATGTGAAACCTCTAACACCCACTTTATACTTTATACTTTGTCAAAAAGATATAAAATATAACATAAAAAGGCTATAAATACAGCATGAAAGACCACAGTCCATTTCTGTCAGGAGCCTTCTCCCGCTGAGTGCTTCCAGCTTGAGACGTTTTCTTACCTAGCGGTGGGGGGCGGTCATGGTGCTCTACAATCTTGGATCATTATTCCATCTGTGTGGAAAAACTGTCCTATTAGGGCGGTTTACTTTAAACACTCTAATAGTTTCGAAGTTCTGCATAGAGGTGAAAAAGTTGTCTGTATAGATTGTTCCCATATTTTGCCTTTAAAAATTTTTTTATCATAAAGTTACTGTTAAATGTTATATTGAAGGATCAGGTTACATGTTGTCCATACAACTCTAAGGGCCGTATTAGACAGCCTGATATTTAGGAGGTAGTGAGCGTGTGCAGACCTGTTGGGGGCCGTGGGCAGCTGTGGGAGGGGCTGCCCGGATGATCTTTTGAACATCCGAGTAGCCCATCAAAGATAAAGATGGTCTGCTACTGCTGCCGCTGCTGTTACTCAAAGCGATGGCCAGCAGATCGTCGTTATCGAGATTTTGGTTCATGCAGAGAGGCAACGATCAGCTGACATTGTGCATGTCGCCTGATCGTTGCCTTTCCGCATTAGCTATTACATGAAACTATTATCGTCCGATAATCATTTTGTATAATAGTCCCCTAAGGGCAGGGGAGGAATGAAGAGGGATATGGAGGGGGACTGGTTTGAGCCAGAAGCAGTGACTTCAGAGACCACAGACATACACAGAATACTGTGAGTATTAGATCTCATTGTGCTAAATTTATCACTTACACTGCTCATTGCTGCTCTATAATGTTCTCCATGCTGCGCCTGCTTTTGAGGGTGCTATAAAGATATAGGAGGGCATGATCCCCTATCACTGTCAGTGAGCAGCAGGTGATGAAAGAGATCAGGCGGAGGCGTTGCAGTGGTGAGCACTTTACTACTCCAGCCACGCCTTTTACGTTATTGCAGCCACGATCAGGCTGACAACAAGTATTGTTATTGTCATTGCAGTTATTGCTACATAAAAATGTAAGGAAATGTTTTCTTACAAATTAAAATTAGATTTATATAAAATATTTTATTTGTATTTTTATTTTTTCAAAGTAAAAACAGAAATAATTACAACAAATTCATGATTAGCACTACAAATGACAGTATTAACAGTGAATTAACACACAAGTTTACAAAAAAATTAATAACATTTTTTATTTATAAAAAAATAAAATACAGTTAAGGAACCATAATGTAAATTAAAAGGGAGGTGGAAAAAAAACAGACAAAAAGAAAACACATATTTCCCCTCCCCGATTCCCATGCAACATTTCCGGCCGTGAGCCATTGCTCCTTTAGTTGCTCAGTGGTCGCAGCAGTGTCCTACCACAATCAATATAATTTTGTTATAAATGGTAGGCAGGGGAGGAGGTGTATGGAGCTCACACCATACACAGCAGGTTTCTGTTGCTATGTGCACCAGACACCTGCTGCTAATGACCGACATCAGTGATCCCACTACTTCAAGGGGTTATCCAGGACTAGAAAAAGCACTGCTACTTTCTTGCAAAACCCACACCCGAATTGGAGCGGATGATCAGACACCTCTGCAACCAGAGACCTTTACTCAGGGCCCTATTCCACCGGACGATTATCGTTTGCATAATCGTTGAAGTTTAAGGATCTCAAACGACCGCTATTGCGAAAGACCTGAAAATGTTCACTCCTTTCCATGGAACGATAAACACCCAAAGATAAAAAAAAAAAAGGATCAGAAAATGTAAACCCCCCTCCCCTCCCAAAAAAAACAAATAAAATTCGGCATTGCTGCGCATGGAATTGTCTGAACTAGCAAAATGCAATATTATTGATCCTACATGGTGAATCTCTTAAAAAATAATACCGTATGGCACCATTTTTTTTATTGGTCACATAAATAAAATAAGTATCTTAAAAGGGTTGTTCATCTATTTTTTTTTTTTCAAATCAACTGGTGCCAGAGATTTGTGATTTACTTTTATTTAAAAAAATCTCCCGTCTTCCAGTACTTATCAGCTGCTGTATGTCAAGCAGGAAGCAGTGTATTCTTTTCACTCTGACACAGTGCTCTCTGCTGCCACCTCTGTCCATGTCAGGAACTGTCCAGAGCAGAAGCAAATCCCCATAGAAAACCTCTCCTGCTCTGGACACTGCCTGACATGGACAGAGGTGGCAGCAGAGACCACTGTGTCAGACTGGAGAGAATACACCACTTCCTGCAGGACATACAGCAGCTGATAAGTACTGGAAGACTGGAGATTTTTTAATAGAAGTAAATTTCAAATCTCTGGCATTTTCTAGCACCAATTGATTTAAAAGAAAAAAAAAATTGGGGAACCCCTTTTAAAGTATCTATAGAGTGGGAGTAGTGGAAAAGGAAAAAGTTTGAAACTTTTTTTTTTTTTTAATATATATTTAGCTGAGTCAGCACCTCCTGGCAGCAATAATAGAGGTTGTAACCATAATTTTAATCCATTATTAATGCTAGAAAGGCGCATATTATTATTTTTTCCTCTCTTTTCTCGGAGACTATTAGCATTATTACATGTGAAGTGGAACCGCGGTACGAGCGCCATCAGCGTGAAGCGTGCTATTAAGCTGAAATGATGCTTTGGAAAAATTACTATGCAGACACACTTATTTGCCTGTGAAAGTGGATTGTAGTTGAAATCAATTTGCCTTTCAATCAGCTTACAGATTTTTTTTTTTTTTCCTTTTTGGTTTTCTGAAATATTTGCAATTGGTTAATGAAGAAGCGGCGGTAAACAGTAGAGGGCTCTCCGGCTGATCGTCGATTATGATTAAAGTTCTTTCTCCTGAGAGCGGAATTTCTGTGCGGCTTCACGCCCCTAGTTTCAGGCTTACTAGAGACTGTTGTAACCAAAGCTGTAAGGCAGGAGCGTCACCCTAACTAGAGCCCTGTGGCTACAGTCGTTAAAGGGGTAGTCTAGAGATTAAGCGCTAAAGTGCTCTCCCCATCATTGTTATCCTTCCTGCTTCATAGCCCCCAAGTTATGTAGCTGGGATCCCCAGTGATCAGCTGTAATCTGTAAATAAACCTGGCAGTAAGGGCCCTATTACACGGGAAGATTATTGTGCAAAAAATCGTTATATCGTTTAAATTCAAACGATAATCGTTCTGTGTAATTGCAGGCAACGATCGAAAAATCGCTCGTATGTCGTTGATTTAGATCTGAACCTAAAATTATCATTAATCATCCGCTGTAATTCCACATTGTTTCCGCATTTTTTCACTAATCGTTCAGTGTAATTTCACATTGTTCCTTGTTTTGCTGGGATCAGAAGCAATAAACGATCATAGTAACAATCGCGATAACAACCGTAACTAACGACCATCGATCTGTGCGATATATTGAACAATTTCAGGTTAACGATCGTTTATCGTTAATTGTTAAAAATTGCTCAGTGTAATAGGACCCTAAGTGTTAAATTTTCCTGCAGCACCTCTAGAGGTGGAGTGGAGGATTACACAATTTAGGATTAATCCACTTATATGAATGGATGGTCTGTATAGAACAAGCAATGTATTGAGCATACATGTTCTTGCATGACTAGAAGACTGACTCAGCGGGCAGACCCCCCCCCCATGGATCAGCTACCATGTCTGTCAGAAAATAAGACCTAACTCAAAAATAAGAACTAGCTTTATTTTGCAGGCTTTTTGGAGTAGGGTTGAAATATAAGCTCTACTTCAGATATAAGCCCTAGTTACAGTCAGCTGACCTGATCCCTGGCACTGGGTGCTGAGCATCGGACAATCAGAGCCCCCACCTGCTTAACACAAGTCGCAGGAGTGGTTAGAAGATGCACAGAGGGAAGAGGGAGATATATAGAATGGGGACTACCTTCAGAGGGGCAGGGAGAGGTATACAGTATGGGGGAACAACTACAGAGAGGGAGGGAGGTATACAGTATTGGGACTACCTGCAGAGGGGGGAGGTATATAGGATTGGTGGCCTTACTACAGAGGGGGGATGTATACAGTATGGGGACTACCTGCAGAGGGTGTGGGTTATACAGTATAGAGAAACGGCTACAGAGAGGGGAGGGAGGTATAGAGTATGGAGGGGGCCTTACTGCAGGGGGGGGGGAGGTATACATTATGGGGAAACAACTACAGAGAGGGGAGGGAGGTATATGGTATGGTGGCCTTACTACAGAGGGGGGATGTATACAGTATGGGGGCTACATGCAGAGAGGGGATGTATACATTATGGGGGAACAACTTGAGAGCGGGGGAGGGAGGTATATAGTATGGAGGCCTAACTACAGGGGAACATATAGTATAGGAGCATGAGAACGGTAGGACATACAGTATGGCGGCTGACTACTATATAGATGTGGGCTACAGTGTAGGGGCATCTGTGCTTCTCAAAAATAAAACCTACCATGAAAATAAACTCCAGCCTATTTTTAAGAGAACGCATATGGGGGAGATTTATCAAACATGGTGTAAAGTGAAACTGGCTCAGTTGCCCCTAGCAACCAATCAGATTCCACCTTTCATTTTCAAAAGAGTCTGTGATGAATGAAAGGTGGAATCTGATTGGTTGCTAGGGGCAACTGGGCCTGTTTACTTTACACCATGTTTGTTTTTATCTTATTTGATCCACATAGAAGTTTTGTGTAAATGGAATTACTTCTCATTTTGATCCATGACAGACACTTATCCACCTTGTGTTGTGTTTTACAGGGTCTGATGTCAACACCTCCCCTCTATGGAGCCTGACGCAGGTGAAAATGGAACCTCAGGACAACGAGGAAGGGGCGGTACACGGGCACAGCGTTCTGGGAAATGACGTTTTTGAAGAGCCCATGTCCGGGATGAGCGATTCCGCCATGCCTGGGAGCCCCAATGGATCTGAGGGCAGCTATGGATCCCAGTCTCCAGACAGTCTCATGGGGTCTTCTCCAGTGTTCAACCAGCGACCGAAGAAAAAGATGAGGAAAATGTAACTGGATTAGACTAGGACAAAATACATGACTAGACTTATCAGTGTCCAGACCGGTATCGCATCCGGCGGTCTTCCTTCTATCATGAGGAGGTGGTGAACGCTTAGAAAACAAACTTAAGAACAAGATACATGTTTGTATATGGAAACTGTTGGTAAATTAATAAATAACCTAAGATGTTAAAGTAGCAATTTATATGATGCTAACTCATCAGAAAAACTCCTTCACTGTAATCTGTGTCATCCTGGCTCAGTAGCAACCATACATTTTGAACTTTTTCATTTTGACAGCTGTGTTATATGATCTCAGTGACTACCAGTCTTGTACATGAACTACTGTGTTTAGGACTCCTGTGAACTATCATTCATCAAACCCCACCAAGCTCCGCTTTCCTTGCTCACTTATATGTTCCTCTATATAGAGCTGTGATGGCGAACCTATGACACGCGTAGCCATAGTTGCTGACACGCGGCCTCATGCAAGCCCAGCGGCTTTACAGTGCGGCCCGACCCCACGTATTCCCCGTTCCACGTACCGCCCGGATGCAGTACTGTGACGTCACCCGGCACAATAGCTGCGTACGGCTGGCCACAGCTGTGCCGCTCTCCCGCCTTGTCTTGCTCCTGCCTTCAGCGTTGTCTCCTGGTGCCCCAGCCCACATCCTGGACCGCAGCAGTATTGTAAGTGTGTGTGGGGAGGTATGCTGGTCGGGGGATGGATCAGGTGGGGTAGTGTGTGTGTGTGTGTGTGTGTGTGTGTGTGTGTGTGTGTGTGGGGGGGGGGGGGATGGGGCCAGGTGGGGTATTGTGTGTGTGTGTGTATGGGTGTGTGGGGAGGGTGTGTATGTGGGTAAGGAGGTCAGGTAGGGTAGTGTATGGGGAGGGATGGGGGTCAGGTGGAGTAGTGTGTGTGTGTGTGTGTATGTGTGGAAGGGTCAGGTAGGGTACTGTATAGGGAAGGATAGGGGTCAGGTGGGGGTGTGTGTGTGGAACGGTTAGGTAGGGTAGTGTATGGGGAGGGATGGGGGTCTGGTAGGGTTGTGTTTGTGTGTGTGTGGAACGGTTAGGTAGGGTAGTGTACGGGGAGGGATGGGGGTCAGTTGTGGCTGGGTGTGAGGGGAACAGTTAGGTAGGGTAGTGTACGGGGAGGGATGGGGTCAGGTGGGGTAGTGTGTGTGTTTGTGGTTTTTAGTTTACTTCACACATTAATTATTTTTTGGTTTATTAAATACAGTTATATATTACCATTTACGTATTTTTATTTAAACTACAAATAATGCAAAATTATGTTTTTTTTTTCCCCAAGTGACACACTATTTGAGTGATACTCGTTTTTTCGCCGAATGCTGACACACCAAGCTCAAAAGGTTGCCCATCACTGATATAGAGACTGCTGCCGGAGAGAGAGTTTCTGCATTATCTGAGGAAGCAGGAGAGCAGTGATATAGTAGAGGAATCCCTACAATGATTAGCTGCAGTTATATAAAACTTTCATGACTATTTTCCTCCTTTCCTTACCTGACTGCGAGTGTATAGGGTAGGGGCAGTAATGGTATGCTGCATTACCTAGGAATACATAGAAACCCTGCAGGGTGAGTTAGACGACACTAGGTCTGTGTCACTGACCTATCACTCGCAAAATTTGTGCATGTGTGAATATGCACATAGAAACCAATGGGATATTGTTTTGTCTTTAATTGCGGATGTGCAATTATGGGCAAATTTTGCAGACATCTGAATGGCTTTGGCTTCAAAAATCTGACATTTTTTTGGCCCTATTACACAAAACAATTATCGGCTGTATAGTCTTGACACAAAGGTAGTGTCACTGTGACAACCAATTGGCTGAGTGGGTACTCCTGTCACGACTTAGATCAGAATGCCGTGGAACAGGGCTGGGCAGTGATGGAGTGGGAGCGGCGGGGTATTGTTGAAGGTATAGCTCTTTTTTTTTTTTACCCTAGCCTGGCCAAATTAAACTCTGCAGAGAACCCCTTTAATTTCAGAATAGGTTGGATTAATGCAAAATAATTTTTGCATTAATACATTGCCCACCCGTAGCTTTACATCTTTCCATTATCAATTTATTACTGATTCTGCACAGTTTTGCTGTTATCTAGGTACATTCACCCCCACCGAATGCATAGAATCATCATATCCAGTCCAACCCGACACCGCTCCCCGCAACACCCCCCCCCCCGAAGCGGCACAACCACCTCTACAGCCCCACCCCCACTCAACTTACAGCATACATAACTCTGCTACGCCGCGCACTTGACTCTGCAACGACGCGCACCCAACTCTGATATATCTTGTGCATATCAGCTCTGCTACATCATAGACCAATCAGAGATAAGCATTGCATGATGGGAGATGTAGTTTTCTGGCTGGCGCCATGTTGGTTATAGTCTGGCTTTTTAAAAAACTTGTAACTATGGAAAGGAAGCAGCTAGAAAGACAGGGGATGGCTCCAAATTCTCAGGGGATCCTGGTGAGTAAGGCCAGCTAGGTTTGGGAGCATTTTATTTTTTTAGCTCTTGGGGGGGGGAATACCCTTTAACATGGCCGCTCTGCCGATACACCACAGTGTGAGCAGAGCTGAACGGCTTACATACTTAGAGAAGAGCTTTCTGCTTTTCTTTGTTATCCAGACGTCTCATGTGACGAAGATCCTGTAATTAGTATTCACCAGCCGGGCCTGTGTTCAATTCATGAACCCATTCACACCTCTTTGTAAATCGTTGGCATCTGTAAGCCTTGTGAGTGATTCTCCAGCCTCCCACATCCACTTTATTCTCTTATATATGGGGACTGACGCACTGTGAGGATGACAGCGCCAGAAATGTGGTGGTGGATGAATAACAGATACCGTCATTATATACATGAGTGGCGGTACTACACTATGTCGCCAACCCGTGACTCTGCACTTGTAGCAGAACTACAGCTCCTAGCATCCCTGCTCAGGTCCCTCCTGGATCATGCTCCCAATGGCCTCCATAATATAATGTGTATGCCTTCGAGGTGGAAATATGTCTACGTTGTGCTATTTATTAGACAGGTAATAAGTCTGTATGCGTACTCCAAAATAGTATAAATAAAAACTACAGCAAACCCACAAGAAAAAGCCCTTGCACAGCTCCATGTATTGGAAAAAGATTGTTAAAGGGGTTATCCAGCGCTACAAAAACATGGCCACTTTCTCCCAGAGACAGCACCACTCTTTTCTCCGGTTTGAGTGCAGATTCTGTAACTTGTTCCCATTTAGTCGAATGGCCTAATTGCAAACACACGACCTGGAGACAAGAGTGGTGTTGGAAGAAAGTGGCCAAGTTTTTTTGTAGCGCTGGATAACCTTTTTAAAAGCTTCTCAATACCTTATATCCAAGGTGGGGAATCTTTTTACTGTAACGTACAGACAATTTTAGAAAACTTAGAGTGTCACTGTTGTATTTTTTTCCCCAGAAATCAACAGTACAGGCGATTTTAAGAAACTTTGTTATTGGGTTTATTAGGCAAATATGCTATTATCTGCATTCAGGGTGCCTTTACAGTGATCTGCCAGGACCTAGCCGACTCGCAGCGGTATTAACGCTACGAGTCGGCTAGGTCCTGGCAGATCACTGTCACTACATACACGCAGCGTGTATGTAATTCTGCCGGCCACTTAACCCCTTCAGCTGCTGCCCGGCTCCCGCTCCGCTCTGTATACATACCTCCTCGCTCCACGGGGTCACGGTGTCCTGCTCTCCTGCCCGGCCAATCAGTGGCTGCGGCAGGGCAGTTCAGACCGCTGTGTGTATGTTGTGACAGTGATCTGCCAGGACCTAGTCGACTCGCAGCGTTATTAACGCTGCGAGTCGGTATGTGTGAAGCTACCCTCAAAAAGACTTTCCCCAGGTCCCCTTCCTTTTCTCTACCTATCAGGAAATCTTGACTCTTTTACATCAGTCGGGCCCTGTGTAACCTATGGAGGGGGGAGGGGGGAGATTAGTCTGCAGCAGAGAACAAAGGATTACACAGCGGGACCTGTGTTAAAGCTGGTATTCAGAGGTCAGAGCGGTCAGTGCTGACATCAGAGGAGATAGCCGGTGATGTAGCTGTAAATTAACTCTTTGTTGTCCTGTTTTGGTGCCTCATCCCCCTCCACCCCTCCCCTCTCCATAGAGAACCATGAAGACAGGGGGGAGAGCTTCAAACTGCTTTTTCATGATAAAAATGCATTTTTCGGCTAATAAACTCATTACACAGTTTCTTAAAATCACCTGTACTATTGATTTCTGCAAAGAAAATTTAAACGACTGGTACACTTTAAGTCATCACCTTTATTCCAATAACTTAGTCCATATGTGCAGTGTATATTTTCCATTAATAGCCTCCACCTTACACATCAAATGTCCATTCACTTTAATATGTTCATGTGACTACATTACTAGATGTCTTCAAATGCATATTGAACATGTTGAAGCTAGAGATGAGTGAACTTTAAGCACACTTTGGTTCGCTCTGCCTTTGATAACCAGTGGACGAAGAAGTTTGATGTAGCCCTAGAGAATCCTGGAAAACATGGGTACCGCCGTGATTATTACAAAAATATACGTCACCTTGCCGTCTATGGGATCCCGGCAGGAGCGTATACACGGTATACACTCTGGCCGGGATCCCTAGCGGAGCCGCAAATAACTGATGTCAGTTTTCTGCGGCTGCTATTCATTTAATAGCGGCCACAGAAAACCGTGTCAGTGCACACTATAGAACGAGCGGCTCCGGCGCACGCTCCATAGTGTGCTGAGGGGAGTTCTGATGCAAGCGCACACGGATGGCCCGCATCAGAACTCTGCGGCCCTAAAGATCATCTGGCCGGTACTGCAGTACTGGCTGAGATGATCTTTTCAGCGACCGGCCGGGTCACGGAACGGCCGGTCTCTGAGCGACTTATAGGGGGACATTTATTAGCGCTGCACTAATGGTGTATGCCACAGAGAAGGGGCAGGTTCTTACCTTCTTTGTGGCGCACACAAGCTTTAGCTCTCGCTTGCCTGATGGATGGACGTGGCAAGGTGGGGAGGAGGTACAGCTTCCTCCCACATCTAATTTATCAAGGTCCACGCCAAGAAACAGGTATACACCATGCAAAAATTTTGCACATACCCTTAAACATTTGCAGGGCTGGCCAGCTTTACTAAGAGAGTCATGCGCCTTTTAGTAAATCCGGCTGGGAAAATGGGAAAATGTAAGACAAGCAAACAGTCAATAAATATTCCCCATAGTGTCTATACAAAACTTTTACTTCCCTTGTAAATCTATGGGGGAGATTTATCAGACATGGTGTAAAGTGAAACTGGCCCAGTTGCCCCTAGCAACCAATCAGATTCCACCTTTCATTCCTCTCAGACTCTTTGGAAAATGAAAGGTGGAATCTGATTGGTTGCTAGGGGCAACTGAGCCAGTTTCACTTTACACCATGTTTGATAAATCTCTATCTATCTATCTATCTATCTATCTATCTATCTATCTATCTATCTATCTATCTATCTCCTATCTATCTATCTATCTATCTATCTATCTATCTATCTATCTATCTCCTATCTATCTATCTATCTATCTATCTATCTCCTATCTATCTATCTATCTATCTATCTATCTATCTATCTATCTATCTCCTATCTATCTATCTATCTATCTATCTATCTATCTATCTCCTATCTATCTATCTATCTATCTATCTATCTATCTATCTATCTCCTATCTATCTCCTATCTATCTATCTATCTATCTATCTATCTATCTATCTATCTATCTATCTATCCATAAACCAATACAAATCCCTTCCCTGTTCTGGTCACCTTTCTTCCATTCTCCGTTAGTCGTGCGCTGTGCATTATGCATAGTACATTGGGCTCTATGATATGATGGACATAGATGAAAGGCTGCGCCTCACCTGCTGACGTCCCGGCCGGCGATCATTATCCCTCATATCAGTCTTCACTTTAGTTTCGTCTTTTTCAGGTTTTATGAAAATTAGGAACGTGACAGGATGGAGGATCAGTCAGAGGATTGTAAGGATTACTTACCTGAAAATGCTAATGTCTCTGGATGAAAGAAAGAGACAAATACTCAGGAATAAATTACTGATCAGCTATTTTTATCTTATTTAGAATTTAGCATGGTTGTACGGATTAAAGGCACAGTACCCCTATAATAGTACTAGCTGTAGAGCATGCAAGCTGCATTATTCATAGTCTAGCCATAGTGGATCATAGTGGGTGCCCTTGTATTACCATGTAGGTAGATGGGAGCCCCCCCTTAGGTAGATGGGCATACCTCTGTAGATATACAGGTTCCTGCTGCCAACACCAATGTATAAAGTACAATGAATTTATTAAAATCTGTTATAGTTTGTAAAATATATAGTGACAGTTACACTTTAACCCATTCAGGACCGAAGATGTAACTCTACTTCTATTGTTGCAGTGCATTCCCACTGTCAGTGATAGCCGGGCACCCGCTGCAACTGGCGAGACCCGAGGAGAGCTCGGATTGCAGAAGTTAACCCTATAGACGCCGCGATCACTGCATCTGTAGGGCAGAACAGATGGAGAATTCTCCCTCTGTTCATCTTCGAGGCTATTCCAAGTGATCACACAGCCCCGATGCTAGCTATGACAACTGGAGGCCTCCCTGAGACCTCCAGTGGCATAGCTATGGTGGCTGATCAGGCAGAGTTTGATCAGCAATGTCTATGACAGGCGCAGGTTAGGGCTATGTTCACACAATGAAGGTTCTGTAGTAATCACGGCCTTTGTAACAGCAGCCGTGATATCTACATTACTTACGTAGTGCTGCCCTCTGAGGAATCCCGGGCAGAGGGTATATACATGGTATACTCTCCGGCCGGGATTCCTACTGGCGCCGCAAGAAACTGACATGCCGCAGAAAACCCTGTCAGTTCACACAATGGAGTGTGCGGCTCCAGCCGCTCCACTGTGAGTAGTGGGGAATTCTGATGCGGGCGCGCACGGATGCGCCCGCATCAGAATTCAGCGGCACTAAAGATCATCTGGCCAATACTGCAGTACCGGCTGAGATGATCTTATCTGACACCGGCCGGTCTCTTACAACGTCTGAACATAGCTTTGCACTGCAATATATTATTTCTGTCATCAGGCAATAGGATAGCGAAATCCCCACGGTGGGACAGTGAAATAAAGTAAAATTGTAAAAAAAAAAAACCTAAAAAGAAAAAATTATAGGGCTATGTTCACACATATTATTTCTGTCAGTCTTTTTTTCAACCAAAATCAGAAGTGGGACTAACAGGGCAAAATTATAATGGAAAGATTTGCACAGTTTCTGTGTTTTCAACCCATTCCTGGTTTTGGCTGGAATAAACACTGACGAAAATACTGTGTGTGAACAGAGCCTAAATAAGGTGAAAAACAGTACATAGATGATCCCCATGTCCCCCAATGCAAAAAAAAAAAAAAATACATAATTATAAAGTACACATATTTCACTGTCATCATAGAAAACTTTTCATATGTCATAGAGGCATGTCAAAAGTTGTGATGGGTCCAGGTCTGAATGTTCCAACCCCTACAGATTGGGAGGGAGAACAAGCGGGGAGAAGACTATACTAAGCACTATCCTCTCCCAGCTCAGTGTCACGTGATTATTAGAGATCATAACGTAAGGGCCCTATTACACGGAACAATCGTTCGGCGTTATTGCAGGAAACGATTGAGAAATCGTTTGTATGTCGTTGAACGTTGATTTAGATCTGACCCTAAAATTATTGTTAATCGTTCGCTGTAATTCCACATTCGTTCGCTCAAGTTCCGCATTTTCTAACTAATCGTTCAGTGTAATTGCACTTTGTCCATTGTTTTGCTGGGATCAGAAGGAATAAACGATCATAGTAATGATCACAATAACGATCCTAACTAATGACTATCGTTCTGTGTAATGCTACGTTTACACTGAGCGATAACTCGCCCAATCGATCGTTTAACGATTTTGAAGCAACGATTTAGTTTTTATAATGTTCAGCGTTTAGACAAAGTGAAAAACGTTTAAAAAATCGTTATTGCGATCGTTTTAAGATCGTTTAAGCCCATCTCACACATAGGGTAAATCTTTAAAAGACTGTTTACATGAAGCAATCTGCGAATTTTTAGCAAACGACCAACGGCAATTTGAGAACATGTTGAAAGATCAAAATTAACGATTTCTCGCTCGTCGCTTGATCATTCACTGTTTTTACACGAGCCGATCAATCGCTCAAATGAGATCGTTATCGCTAAAATTTGAACGATAATCATTCAGTGTAAACCCGCCATAATATGATAAACGACTTCAGGTTAACGATAAACAATCTCGTTTGCTCGTTAGTCGTTAATTGTTAAAAATCGCTCCGTGTTATAGGACCCTAAGTCTATGGAGCCCGTCTGATTAGGCTGACACAGGCTCGTTCTGACAATCGGTACGGGTGTGAACACTCAGACCCGAACCAATCAAAAGTTTTCTATGATGACAGCAACACTTTAAAGGAGAAGTCCAGTATTGTATTGCCCCCCAAAAGTTATACAAATCACCAATATACACTTATTACTTACTTATTACTTATACACTTATTGATATCACTTCCTGGATAATATGGTGATGTCACTTCCTGGATAACATGGTGATGTCACTTCCTGGATAACATGGTGATGTCACTTCCTGAATAACATGGTGATGTCATTTCCTGGCTAACATAGTGATGTCACGACCCGACTCCAGAGCTGTCCGGGCTGTGGCTGCTGGAGAGGATGATGGCAGGGGGGATGCTCAGTTTCCCTCCAGTGCCCTGTGTCCCTCAGTGTCCCTCTGCCATCATCCTCTCCAGCAGCCACAGCCCGCACAGCTCTGGGAGTCCGGTCGTAACATGACCATGTTATCCAGGAAGTGACATCACCATTTTTATCCAGGAAGTGACATCACCATGTTATTCAGGAAGTGACATCACAATGTTATCCAGGAAGTGAAGCCTTGATGCAGTAGTAAGTGCAGGGAAAAAAGCATGTTATAAGCATTTCCTGTGATAAGTGTATATTGGTAATTTGTATAACTTTTGGGGGGCAATACAATATTTCAATAAAAATGTTCGCCGGACTTCTCCTTTAAGGCCAAAATCAGCCCGGTCGTGAAAGACTTAAAAATACACTCCAAAATAAATAATATAGACCTCCACTAAAGGGTACCGAAATTTTCTATACTGACATGTTTTCACTTCAGAACAGATTACCATTAACATAGACTCCAAACCAGACCACCCTCCCCTATTACTGCAAACTATAGACCAACCCTTATATGGACTCCCGATCCCCAATTTATACAGAATTTCTTCTCTATAATGCCCCCAGAACAGTCTACTCTACCCTGATATACAGATGTGTCTGCTCTTCCTGGAGTCCAGGATATGACCCCATATATCCCCGGGGACTGTATACTGCTAATCCTGTCAACAAATGTGGCCGCACCGTCTGGAAATACAGTTATGGGTTGCTAACTATAATAAACCAATCTCGCAGCAATGTGGATTCGTACCCCCCCCCATCTGTCATCGCCTTCCAGGCTGAACGCTAAACTTTACAGCCTTGTCTTGTTCTGCAAATACACGTGTTTCCCCATACAGACAGATGCATTCACAGAAATATAGGTGCAAATGGCCTAACCATGTCTGCGAGCACTTGTTTGCAATCTTGCTATTTACTATTTTAGGAATTGTGAAGATGGAGAGGGCAGCAGCCCCGCAGTACCCTGACTTTCCTCTGGGTGGCAGCCTTTAACTGTCTACTTTATTGTTGCCGCCAAGGAAAAATAATAAAATCAGCAGTAATTTCTGTGTAAGTACAATGTCATTTTCAGTTGGTATTTTCAATTGAAGATTAGAATCACCTCCATTTGTTTCTATGGAAACACTGGAAAGTAACAAAGAAAACTCTATTATTTTATTATTATTCTCCACGGAAAATGCAAACTTCTGACAGGTTTTTTACTGACTTGTCAGACAGTTTGTAGAAGTCCAACAATCTGATGTATTATCTGGGTGAAGACCCATACTGACAACACATGACAGACAGGTCTGCAAAACGTAAAGATTATTGTCACCAGTTTCAAGAATATAACTGCTATAATACTGCCCCTTATGTACAAGACTATAACTGCTATAATACTGCTCCTATATACAAGAATATAACTACTATAATACTGCTCCTATATACAGGAATATAACTACTATAATACTGCCCCATATGTACAAGAATATAACTACTATAATACTGCTCCTATATACAAGAATATAACTACTATAATACTGCTCCTATATACAAGAATATAACTACTATAATACTGCTCCTATATACAAGAATATAACTACTATAATACTGCTCCTATGTACAAGAATATAACTACTATAATACTTTTCCTATATATAAGAATATAACTACTGTAATACTGCTCCAACTACTATAATACTGCTCCTATATTCAGAAATATAACTACTATAATACACGGACTGGAGAGAGAGGAACAGCTGCACATCCCATCTATGGCTGACACTAATGCTGCTAGGCCTAAATTAAAAACCAACACCAGAGTGTCTGTATATGATTTTATCAAGCCATAATAGCCCCGTGTACCAATGTGCAGGTCCTCTGGTTCACACGGGTCCCTACGCTAACTCCACACCGTGTCGGTCAGTGACCGCCACCCCCGCAAAGCGTGCACGTGCAGGAAAGGCGGGCCATGGAACGGCCCTGAAACCCCCATGTCACAGGACCAGACCCAAAATGCCCCACCAGAACCCGGCCAGCACCACTGGCGGGGGAGGCTGCCCCCAAACGACACAAGTATGGATAAGGTATTACACTTACCACTGTTGCTCTAACAGAATGGGGAAGACATAAGGTACTGACATGTGAGCGCAGGCATATCCTGCTAATTTTGGTCATGTGGGTCTTATGAAGGAGTGCGAGCTGTTCAAAGAGGGAGAACTGTAAAACAAGGACTGGAGAGAGAGGAACAGCTGCACATCCCATCTATGGCTGACACTAATGCCGCTAGGCCTATATTAAAAATCAACACCAGAGTGTCTGTATATGATTTGATCAAGCCATAATAGCCCTGTGTACCAACGTGCAGATCCTCTGGTTCACACGGGTCCCTACGCTAACTCCACACCATGTCGGTCAGTGACCGCCACCCCCGCCACCTGTGCTCACATGTCAGTACACGTCTTCACAGGTAGACTACAATTGTTTCTCGCAATAACGCGCTTCTTCCGGTCTACGGATGACCGGAAGAAGTGCGTTATCGCGAGAAACAATTGTAGTCTACCTGTGAAGACGTGTCTGCTCCTCACACCCCCTCCCTGCATGTAATGAAGCGAATCTCTCAGTAAACCAGCCATAGACATACAAGACATACCGAATCGGTGAGTGCCCTTCTATTTCTCACTTCACTCACATTACGTTTTCTGTTCAGCGGAGCACCACTGTGCATTGTCCCGGCGGTTTGAGCTGCCTACACTCGGTTCCAGCCTCAGGTGTTGGAGATTGCTTGGCTGGTGCCGTCCACCTCTCACTCCGTAGTATTATAGTAGTTATATTCTTGTATATAGGAGTAGATATATTCCTGTTTATAAGAGCAGTATTATAGTAGTTATGGTTCAGGGAAGAAAAAGAGTGCTGCACCTCACACCTATGGCTGATACTAGTACCTCTCGGCTGCATAAAAAACATCGGAAATCTGTATGTGAATTGATCAAGCCACACTGCCCCATGTACCGTGTGCAGGTATCTGATACACATGGGTCCCTACACTAAGTCCACACTGTGCCAGTCAGCGACCACCACCCCCGCAGGCATGCACAGTCAGGGAAGGGAGGCCATGGAACGGCCCTGCAACCCCCATGCCACAGGACCAGACCAAAAAATGCCCCTCCAAAACCCAGCCAGCACCACCGGCGGAGGAAGCTGCCCCCAAACAGCACAAGTCTGGATAAGGTATTGCACTCACCATAGCTATCAAAGATAGAATGGGACAGACAGGAGGGATTAAAACCATGAGCACTCAGGTGTCTCCTGCTAATTGCGGTCATGTGGGTCATGTGGGAAATTGTATTGCGGGTTTGGCGGTCGCTGACCGACACGGTGTGGAGTTAGCGTAGGGACCCTTGTGGACCAGAGGACCTGCGCGGTGGTACACGGGGCAATATGGCTTGATCAATTCATATACAGACACTCTGGTGTTGATTTTTAATATAGGCCTAGCGGCATTAGTATCAGCCATAGATGGGATGTGCAGCGGTTCCATTCTCTCCAGTTCGTGTATTATAGTAGTTATATTCTTGTATTTAGGAGCAGTATTATTGTAGTTATGACTATATGGGGAGAAGCGGACTGCACCACCTATGCAATCTCTGACACCTGGGTCCGGGATAGAAACAAGCAGGACAACAATCTTCAATGGTTCTCTGCTGAGAAGAGACGTAATGTACAAACAAATGAGAGAAAAAAAGCGGGCACTCACCAACTGTATGTGTCTTCTGGGTAGTTTATTCGAGGTTACTTCATAAATGCAGGGAGGGGGGAGTGTGAAGCAAACAAGGTAAAGGTAGACTACAATTGTTTCTCATGGTGAAGTACTTCTTCCTGTCCGTAGGTTTCCACTATGGGACCACCCACCCTAATGTGTGTGGAAGAGATTAGACTTTGCACTTAGGTTTAGGTTTTATAACGGAGTTCGGTAGTTATTACATTCTTCTCCTGTTTCCTCTCTAGTCCTCTGGGTTATTGATTAGATTCTTATGAAATTTGGAGAAGTTCCTGCAGACGGGAAAGCTCATTACTTCTGCCCCACCTCGCCGAGGGATTTATTTAATGGTGACCAATAGTTTGTTGAGGTAAATTAGTTTTAAATATAGACAATGACTTTGCGGTGGCATTGTTCTAAGCTGAAGGCTGAGGTACGGACGGGACGTGAAATGTGTGAGTCAGCGTTCCCGTGTCTCCAAGAAGCGATGGGTGCTGTATGACTGCAGAAAAATCAATGGATAAATGAGGTGTGGACACCACAGCCATTCATATCAGCTGGATCACTCATACTCTTACAGTCTTCATCCCAGAGGCCACAAGTTCTGGCTATTGTGGAACTACAAGTCCCAGCACAGTAATTTCATCAAGAGAAATAGAAACAGTAGAACCATAGAACACATCCGTTATTAAAGTGACTCTGTACCCTCAATCTGCCCCCCAAACCGCTTGTACCGTCAGATAGCTGCTTTTAACCCAAGATCTGTCCTGGGGTCTGCTCGGCAGGTGATTTAGTTATTGTCCTAAAAAACAACTTTTAAACTTGCAGCCCAGTGTCAAATTGGTGTGGCCTAGAGTGTCTGTTCACTAGGCCTGCACCGCCTCTCCAGCCCTCCTCCCCACCCTGTTTTCCGTTCCGTTTCTCCTATTCATCACTGCCTCCTTTATATTCTTGTACATAGGAACAGTATTAGGCTATGTTCACACTACGTAAAACTACGGCCGTAGTTCTCACCGCATTAGTAGTTAAATTCTTGTATATAGGGGCAGTATTATAGTAGTTATATTCCTGTATATAGGAGCAGTATTATAGTAGTTATATTCTTGTATATAGGAGCAGTATTATAGTAGTTATATTCTGGTATATAGGGAGCTGTATTATAGTAGTTATATTCTTGTACATAGGAGCAGTATTATAGTAGTTATATTCCTGTATATAGGAGCAGTATTATAGTAGTTATATTCTGGTATATAGGGAGCTGTATTATAGTAGTTATATTCCTGTATATAGGAGCAGTATTATAGTAGTTATATTCCTGTATATAGGAGCAGTATTATAGTAGTTATATTCTGGTATATAGGGAGCTGTATTATAGTAGTTATATTCTGGTATATAGGGAGCTGTATTATAGTAGTTATATTCTGGTATATAGGGAGCTGTATTATAGTAGTTATAATCCAACCAAAAAGAGAAAAGAGCTTGCACTCACCAGAAAATCGCTGCAAATAAAATCCGTTTATTCAGTCTCCATAGACATGTGTGGAGAGGGGAAGTGAAGGCAGGGGCGTGTGATGGCTACAGGACGTCACTGCTAGGGGGAGTGGTTCTTAAATAGGTGAATAACAGGTACAAAAAATATGTGTATAAAAATACATTAAAAACAACATATAAGCACTTATAGAAAGGGACCGAAGTCGTTCCTCTCATTAAGACCTGCAGGCCCCACGGCATTGAGCCGACTAATCCAAATAGTCTCTCTTTGTAAAAGTCTTTGGTGACCGTCTCCCCCCTCCTTTAGTGGGTGTACTCTTTCCAGACCTATGTAACGGAGGACTTTAGTATCTCCTCCATGCATCTCTTTTACATGGGTAATTAGTCTGGGAACACCCTTTCCCAATCTGACAGAACAGCAGTGCTCCTTATACCTAGTGCTCATTGCCCGCTTTGTCTTTCCGACATAAAAACGTTCACATTGACATATAATTGCATAAATAATGAAGGTGCTTTTACATGGACCAGATTTAACTGTCACTAAAGCGGATAAAGGGGGCGCCACTGTAGTTCTCTCCTCTAGCTACTACAGCAGTGAGGCTCATAGACAGATGATCGATCAGTATACAAACCTATTAGTCAAGATCCTAATAAAAAGGTAACTGAGAAACTTAGAGCTTTGCTCAACACACACGTAAGAGAAGGAGCTGTGACAGAAAAAACAGTCCATAAAAATGCTGAGAGACCCCCCGGGTGTCGTGTCTGCAATTGGATCTGTCACGGAGGGTATCTCTTAGTACTTGGACTGGCTATTACGTCACTTATTAGATGGTTTTGTTACCTACCTTAAGGATTCTCCTGACTTCTTGCTATCCCTAGAGGATATCCATCTTCCAGCTGACTGCGCCCTTGCCTTGATTGATGTCGAGAGCCTCTACACCCGCATCCCTCATGATGCGGGTGTAGAGGCAGTAGACAGAATCTTGGAGATTACCAACCACTCTTCCACTATTAGACAGTTTGTTAGAGATGGACTTTTGTTTATCCTTAATAACAATTTTTTCACATTCGAGGGTGCATGGTACGGGCAAGCAGTCGGCACGTGGACGATATTTTAGTGTTTTGGGAAGGGACTGAAAAGCAATTTAATGATTTTGTACAATATTTAAATGAAAGTAATGGAGTTAATATGATTTTTACGAGCAAATTTGGGGGAAAAGAGTTGGAATTTTTGGACGTTTTAGTTCAGATGACTGATGACAAAATAATAACTTCTGTCTACCGTAAACCTCAAGCTACCAATTGTATATTACACTACGACAGCTCACATCCCAAACAGACTAAAAACAGTATTCCCTACAGTCAAATGCTTAGATTAAAGAGGATAAACAATACTGACGAGTTGTTCAACAAACAAGCACAAGAACTGGCCCTCAGATTAGAAAAGAGAAGAGAAGATACCCCGCTAGAGAGAAGGTCCAAGGTAGAGATAGGACCCAACTTTTACAATATAATAAAAAACCACTAAGAACACACAAAAAAGGTTTGCTTTCTCCTTTCAAAACACGGCTATGAATAATTGCATTAGGGAAAGTATCAAGCGACATTGGCATTATTTAGAGTCTGACCCTGACCTTAAAAATGTTGCGGCTTTAAAACCGCTAATCACATATCGTAGAAATAACACATTGGGGGATATTCTCAAGAGGAAAAAAAAATCTCTCCCAATACTCTTACATCTAATGTGAATAAAAACTGGCTTAGTAATCAATGCATTATAGGTAATAAAAAATGCAGACAGTGCGCATATTGCAACCAGATGCTTCAAGTAGCATATATCAGAAACAATGGTGTCGAGTGCTTCATCAGGGAATTAATCACATGTAAAAGCACCTTCACTATTTATGCAATTATATGTCAATGTGGACGTTTTTATGTCGGAAAGACAAAGCGGGCAATGTGCACTAGGTATAAGGAGCACTGCTATTCTGTCAGATCAGGTAAGGGTGTTCCCAGACTAATTACCCATGTAAAAGAGATGCATGGAGGAGATACGAAAGTCCTCCGTTACATAGGTCTGGAAAGAGTACACCCACTAAAGGAGGGGGGAGATCGTCACCAAAGACTTCTACAAAGAGAGACTATTTGGATTAGTCAGCTCAATGCCGTGGGGCCTGCAGGTCTTAATGAGAGGAACGACTTCGGTCCCTTTCTTTAAGTGCTTATATGTTGTTTTTAATGTATTTTTATACACATATACCAAGTTTTTAAAATTTACATACTTATGCTGGAGAGTGAAGTTCGTGATGGTGATATATAAAAGAGGAATAACATCTACTATGAGAAGGAAAAGGGGACTGACATCTATCATGAGCAAGATCAGGATTGGAGCTGGGATTTGATGAAATATACTATATAAAATGTCTTTGGACTGTAATGGCCGATATTAAATCACTAATTTTTATTATATGATTTTTTCTCACCTTGTGTGTTTTTATATTTTTTATTTGGTTTTTTTTTTTTAGCACATTTTTCTAGCCTTGACGGCATCTAACACTTATAATAATCATATTGATTTTATATTTTTTCATTTACGATGTTAGAAATGCATATGAGTGGTCAAAATGCACTTGCACTTTGTAACCATTGGCACGGTCACCTTATTTATTATTGCACTTTAATATTTGTTTATATGGTATTCAATTGTGAATGCAGTATGCACAAGGCACTTAAACTAGTAATACGGTCTAATGATCATTACTGATCAATTTACATGTGGGTAGTTATGTCTTATATATTGCACTTTATTATAATCATTTATTTATTGTGTTATTCAATATTGGGTCGATTACCTGGGAAGGGTTAAGACCAAGTCCATTGGTGTAGAATAGGGGTTAAGATCTAATATAGCCCAGCTCCGGTTGTGCGCATGTCTGCGATGTGCTGGCAAGGGAATCTTCCAGTCTGGTGACAAGAAGCGTTGTGCGCATGTCCGCCTGCGGTCCACGCGGCGGATATGCGTTCCACGCTGTCTGCCGGAAGTGGAAGATGATGCAATATCCTGCCTCTCTCTCGGACAAGCGCCGCTACCCCCGGAAATGACGCTCTATCTCACAGCATATTTAAATGGCACATGACAGCTTGTAGACACGCCCCCTGAGGAAGCGCCAAACGTGAAACGTACGTTGGGGAGACGCTGACATGGGTGAGTGGTGATTTGATTACGGGCTCACAGGGTTTATGGTTCTCTTGGGTGGAAGTTAGGAGATAGTCCCCATTGTGGGAAGCTTGTACTTGGTCTTATCCCATCCCCCTGTGTATAACCTATGTTTACACTGCACTGAGCACTTTCGGAGCAGTTGCCTGTTTGAGCCTATGCTACCCATCTGACTGTGTCAGTTTATCTGGATTGCCATAAAACACCATGTAATGTAGTTTTTTATATTTTTTATCATGAGCAGTGTTATTGATTAATAAAGATTTTTTGTCATTATATTTGGTCCCTTTTGTTGTATATATTGTACCTGTTATTCACCTATTTAAGCACCACTCCCCCTAGCAGTGACGTCCTCAGGCCAGAAGATGCGTGGTTAACCACGTGAAACGGCTGTAGACATCAGACGCCCCTGCCTTCACTTCCCCTCCTCACACATGTCTATGGAGACTGAATTAACAGATTTTATTTGCAGCGATTTTGTGGTGAGTGCAAGCTCTTTTCTCTTTTTGGTTGGATTATACCTATTCTGTTTTAGCTTTTTGCACCTCCACGCTGCACCCCGTTGCCTAAAATCCTCATTTGGAACTATCCTAGCTCATGGGTATATAACAAACACCGCATGAACATTGGTGCTAACTCGGATCTACTTTCCACATTATTATAGTAGTTATATTCTTGTACATAGGAGCAGTATTATAGTAGTTATGGTTCAGGGAAGAAAAAGAGTGCTGCACCTCACACCTATGGCTGATACTAGTACCTCTCGGCTGCATAAAAAACATCAGAATTCTGTATGTGAATTGATCAAGCCACAGTGCCCCATGTACCGCGTGCAGGTATCTGATACACATGGGTCCCTACACTAAGTCCACACTGTGCCAGTCAGCGACCACCACCCCCGCAGGCATGCACAGTCAGGGAAGGGAGGCCATGGAACGGCCCTGCAACCCCCATGCCACGGGACCAGACCTAAAAATGCCACACCAAAACCCAGCCAGCACCATTGGCGGAGGAAGCTGCCCCCAAACAGCACAAGTCTGGATAAGGTATTGCACTCACCATAGCTATCAAAGATAGAATGGGACAGGCAGGAGGGATTAAAACCATGAGCACTCAGGTGTCTCCTGATAATTGCGGTCATGTGGGTCTCACCAGGAGGAGTGCAAAACACAGAGAAAAGAGAGAAACAAAATACGGTTCAGGGAAGAAAAAGAGTGCTGCACCTCACACCTATGGCTGATACTAGTACCTCTCGGCTGCATAAAAAACATCAGAATTCTGTATGTGAATTGATCAAGCCACACTGCCCCATGTACCGCGTGCAGGTATCTGATACACATGGGTCCCTACACTAAGTCCACACTGTGCCAGTCAGCGACCACCATTCTGTGAGAGCAGCAATGGTAAGTGTAATACCATATCCATACTTGTGTCGTTTGGGGGCAGCCTTCCCCGCCGGTGGTGCTGGCTGGGTTTTGGTGGGGCTTTTTGGGTCTGGTCCTGTGACATTGGGGTTGCAGGGCCATTCCATGGCCTCCCTTCCCTGCATGTGCACGCTTTGCGGGGTTGGCGGTCGCTGACCGACACAGTGTGGAGTTAGCGTAGGGACCCGTGTGGACCAGAGGACCTGCGCGGTGGTACACGGGGCAATATGGCTTGATCAATTCATATACAGACACTCTGGTGTTGATTTTTAATATAGGCCAAGCGGCATTAGTATCAGCCATAGATGGGATGTGCAGCCGTTCCATTCTCTCCAGTTCGTGTATTATAGTAGTTATATGTGGAGGATCTCCTAGTATTCTCCCATTCTACCTGCAGAGGAATGGAGAGAGGTAAGAGCTTGTTCACACTTCTACACTTCTGATGTTGGTTTTAATTGTAGCTGAATAAGCTTTCGTGTCAGCCATAGGTGCGATGTGCAGCCATTTCTCTGTCTTTTTGGCTTGTGCATATTTTATGTATTCTGTCCCTTTTTTCATTGTGGCTAGCACTCGTGCTTTGTAAGACCCATGTGATCCAAATTAGCAGGAAGCACCTGTGTACATAAGGGGAGGATCTCCTAGTATTCTCCCATTCTACCTGCAGAGGAATGGAGAGAGGTAAGAGCTTCTTCACACTTGTGTTGCTTGGCGTCCACTTTTTCGTCCGGTGGTGCCTGCAGGGTCTGGGGGGCCCTTTAGGGTCTGGTCATGTGACAATGGGGTTTCAGGGCCATTCCGTGGCCCCCCTTCTCTGCTTGCGCACGTTTTGTGGGGATTGTGGTCGCTGACTGGCACAGTGATGTTTTTTGGTTAGGGACTCATGTGTATCATAAGACCTGCACGTGGTACATGAGGCAATATGGTTTGGCCAAATTATATACTAACTTCTGATGTTGGTTTTAAATGTAGCTAAATAAGCTTTCGTGTCAGCCATGGGTGCGATGTGCAGCCATTCCTGTCTTTTTGGCTTGTGCATATTATAGTAGTTATATTCTGGTATATAGGAGCAGTATTATAGTAGTTATATTCTTGTATATAGGAGCAGTATTATAGTAGTTATGCTTCAGGAAGATACAGGTGCCGGCACTGTCTGAATACTGCTCAATCAGTAGCTGTGCGCTGGAGTCGGATTAAGGGCTAATAAACTGCACTGGTAAGTAGCCGCGGTGCTCGAACAGAGACAAGGGCAGTACGGTGTATAAAATAGAAAATAAGTCCAAGCACTCACCGGATGAAGTGATCTCTTTGTGCGTTTATTCAAGACATCACAGGGAGGGAGCGGTGGCAAGGGTGCGGGGGCGTGTAGCAGACAACTGTTTCGAAACAGTTGTCTGCTACACGCCCCCGCACCCTTGCCACCGCTCCCTCCCTGTGATGTCTTGAATAAACGCACAAAGAGATCACTTCATCCGGTGAGTGCTTGGACTTATTTTCTATTTTATACATTATAGTAGTTATATTCTTGTATATAGGGGGCAGTATTATAGTAGTTATATTCTTGTATATAGGAGCAGTATTATAGTAGTTATGTAAACAGGAGAAAATGATCGAGCACTCACCAGGAGATGTCTTCAGCAGTTTATTTCATGGATTCCATAGCAGGGAGGGGGAAGGTGGAAAGGTGTAGGTGCAGGCGCATCACCTGGAATAGCTATTTCGGGACTCCTCCCTTCGTCTAGCCAGGCCGGGCTAGACGAAGGGAGGAGTCCCGAAATAGCTATTCCAGGTGATGCGCCTGCACCTACACCTTTCCACCTTCCCCCTCCCTGCTATGGAATCCATGAAATAAACTGCTGAAGACATCTCCTGGTGAGTGCTCGATCATTTTCTCCTGTTTACATTGTACCTGTACCACTTCATTGTAGCACCCCAGGCGTCTCAACTGTAGATCTCCTCTGTGCCACCGTCTATCCAGCTTTAGGACTGTGATTGTATGCAGTGCGGGCTTGCTGTTCCTCCACTCTTTGCGCATTATAGTAGTTATATTCTTGTATATAGGAGCAGTATTATAGTAGTTATATTTTTGTACATAGGAGCAGTATTAATATAGTTATAAGCCTTGAAGACAGAAATGGCTGCACATCGCACGCATGGTTCATACAAAAGTCTATCAGCTAAATTAAAAACCAACATCAGAAGTTAGTATATAATTTGATCAAACCATATTGCCTCATGTACCATGTGCAGGCATCTGATACACATAAGTCCCTATGCTAAACGACACTGTGCCGGTCAGCGACAGCCGACCCCGCAAAGCGTGCGCAAGTAGGGAAGGGAGGCCATAGGATGGCCCTGCAACTGTCACAGGACCAAACCCCAAGGGCCCCCCCTAAAACCCCGCCGGCGGAGAAAGTGGCCACCAAGGAACACAAGTGTGAACAAGGTCTTACTACTCACTAAACCATCTGTAGATAGAATGGGGAAAAGAGGAGGTACTTACGATATGTACACAGGTGCTTTCTGCTAATTTGGATCACGTGGGTCTTACAAGGGAGGAGTGCTAGCCACAATGAAATGTGAGGCAATATGGTTTGAATAAATTATATACCAACATCCTGGTGTTGGTTTTTAAATGTAGCCGAGAGGCATTAGTGTCAGCCATAGGTGTAAGGTGCAGCAGCTTCTTTCTCTCCATGTCCGTATTTTACATTTCTGTCTTTCTGAGTGGCTAGCACTCCTCCTGGTAAGACCCATGTGACCCCAATTAGCAGGAAGCACCTGTGCACACATGGTAAGTACCTCCTATTTCTCCCATTCTACTTTCGGTGCAGTGGTGAGTAGTAAGACTTTGTTCACACTTGTGTTGCTTGATGGCCGCTTTCTCCGCCGGCGGTGCCTGCTGGGTTTGGGGGGGCCCTTGGGGTTTGATCCTGTTACAGAGGGGGTCAGGGCCATTTAGTCCCTACTTGTGCTCGCTTTGCGGGGTTGGCGTTCACTGACCGACACAGTGTGGAGTGTAGGGACTCATGTGGGCCAGGGGACCTGCACGTGGTACATGAGGCAATATGGTTTGATCAAATTATCTACCAACATCCTGGCGTTGTTTTTTAAATGCAGCCGAGAGGCATTAGTGTCAGCCATAGGTGTGAGGTGCAGCAGCTCCTTTCTCTCTCCATGTCTGTATTATAGTAGTTATATTCTTGTATGTAGGAGGCAGTATTATAGTACTGTAGTCATTATACTAATAATTCGCTGTTCCTGATCTCATTATATAATTACCATAATAAGATGGAATACATGTTGATTTCATCCTGTTCATTGCCCTATATTACTTATCTACCTCATTGTATATCCCCCGTTACCTTTAATATATCAATCTAATGATTTTCAGCAAATGACTAAGGCTCAGTCTCTCTTTTCAGAACACAATGTATCTATAAGCTGGTGAAAACATACCAGACGTGTTTCTACTTTGAAGTTGAAACATTTGACACGTGTTGTATCTGACAGGAGGTTCAATTAAGGAATCATAAAAAAACGTGGGAGGCTATAAATGGTGGAGATGGGGATAGAAAATGATGATGATGGGAAGAATGTATTGTCTACTGGCGAAAATCCACCTGCTGCCCCATAAAACAGACAGCCATTAATTAAAGCTTCTACGAACACCCCGACATTTACAGCTCCAGACACTTTGGGGGAGATTTATCAAACATGGTGTAAAGTGAAACAGGCCCAGTTGCCCCTAGCAACCAATCAGATTCCACCTTTCATTTTCCAAAGAGTCTGTGAGGAATGAAAGGTGGAACCTGATTCACTTTACACATATTTAATAATATCCCCCTATGGTACTGTTGTAGGTTCACTGTATATTATTAAAGTGGTACTCCGGCAAAAATCTATTTATTTCAAATCAACTGGCTTCAGAAAGTTATATAGATTTGTAATTTACTTCTATTTAAATATATCTCCAGTCTTTCAGTACTTATCAGCTGCTGTATGTCCTGCAGGAAGTGGTGTATTCTTTCCAGTCTGACACAGTGCTCTCTGCTGCCACCTCTGTCCATGTCAGGAACTGTCCAAAGCAGGAGAGGATTTGCTGCTGCTCTAAACAGTTCATGAAATGGACAGAGGTGGCAGCAGAGAGCACTGTATCAGACTGGAAAGAATACACAAAAACACTGGAAAGAATACACCACTTCCTGCAGGACATACAGCAGCTGATAAGTGCTGGAAGACTGAAGATGTATTTGAATACAAGTAAATTACAAATCTATAAAACTTTCTGAAACCAGTTGATTTGAAAGAAAAATATTTTTGCCGGTGTACCCCTTTAAATGTTTACTGTATATCAATGTTTTTTGTTAACTGTATGTCACTGTTATTTATTGACTATGTGGCATTGGTTTTTATAGCTTGTAAGATGTAATGAGACGTTCATTGTATGGTACTATTATAGCTTTACTGCTCTGTTACAGTATGTTTACTATATGGCACTTTTTTTTTTTTTTTACTGTATGGTACTGTTATATGGTCACTGTATGGAATTGTTATTTATATACTGTATATCACTGTTAAGGGTCCCATACATCTTGGAGCTTAGTTTTCTGCAGCCACCACTCGCAGCAGGTTCAGCTGTCAGTGTGAACGACCACTGACAGATGATGTAGGTGGTGATAGGCACTGTTATGGCACTGTTATAGACTTCCTGTATGGCACTGTTATATGTATGTTTACTATATGGCACTATTAGTGTTTAACTGTATAACTGTTATATGTTCACTGTATATTACTGTGATACATGTTTACTATATGGAACTACTATTTATTAACTATATGACTTATATGTTCACTGTATGGCACTGTTAGATGTATGTTTACTATATGGAACTACTATTTATTAACTATATGACTTATATGTTCACTGTTATATGTATGTTTACTATATGAAACTACTATTTATTAACTATATGGCTATTATTTGTTCACTGTGTGGCACTGTTATAGATTTACTGTATAGCACTGTTAGTTATAAACTGTAAAGCACTGTAATAGGTTTACTCTATTGCACTATTACATACTATATCACTGCTATTATATTTTCGCTGTTTGGTATTGCTGCATGGTTACTGTATTGTCTACATTTACATTAGCATATATGGAACTATAACTCTACTATTATGGCACATAGAGGGAGTCTCTTCCGATTTCTGACCTTTGTCCTGCGGTGTTCGGCTCTAGACAGTCGTTTCTGTATTCTGAGGAAGTTCTGAATTACTTGAACATTCTGGAAAACTGGAGTGTGTGATGTTATTTATTGAAATCAGAGAGGCATGCTGCATTGCTAATTGCACTTTGCTGGGTTATAATTGCTATCTGAAGAGGGCATGAATATTTCAGATTTGATTATGCAGAACGCTACTCCTGGCTGAGAACCAGCACTCATCTGTTGCCATTATTACTGCTCATGTCTTCTCTGCATCTGGAAGGTTCACATCATATCTGGATCTTCATGATTCTCTCGGTTTGTAGACTGTATGTGAGTTAAGGCCTGGAGTCAGTATTGTAAAGTGCTTCGGAATCTGTTGGACCGATATAAATAAAAATTCTCATTCACTTCTGACTTTGTGATGGTGGCGGCAGCGGCCTGTGCTCTTGGCCACTGCCGCACCCGCACCTGCTCCCCCCACTTTCTGCTGTGGGCAGACGCCGGAGCCCCTGTGCATTGGGCCTAGCACTGCCATCTACTTAGCCATGCAGGGCAACTCACCATTAGGGCGCCCTAGGGCACATGCGGGGAGGCGCGGGGAGTGTTTGTTTGGGTGAACCCCCTTCCGGGTCAGCTGGTACGGTGTTGTGGTAGCTGAGTGGGTCTAGAGCAGGGGTCTCAAACTCGCGGCCCGCGGGCCAACTGCGGCCCTCGGGACACTAGTTTGCGGCCCCCACCTCAATGGTAGCTTCCCTGTAAGTGCGGCCCTTATCAGCAGCTCAGCCGCGATTGGCTGAGCTTAACTTTATGCTCAGCCAATCGCGGCTGAGCAGCTGATGACGCGGCAGAGGGGGGCCGGCATCAGGGACGGCTGCAGCTGTTCGGCCGGCCTCCCGAAGACGACGGAGAGGTGGGCAGTGGCGGTGGAAGGGGAGTTGTGCGGTGCAGGGGCCAACAGCCGCCTGGCAGAGCCGCCGCCCCCTAGCGTCCCTGCCACACATGCAGCTTCCCGGTCTCTGGAGGAGGAGGCCGCAGGGACTCAAGGTGATCGCATCGCTGCAAGTCCTGGGGCTGTTCAGCAGGATCGGGGGATGCAGTGCAGATCCCCGATCCTGCTTTACAGCCCCAGGACTTGCAGCGATGCGATCACCTCACCCTGCAGTCCCCGCGGCCTCCTCCTCCAGAGATTGAGGAGCTGCATGTGCGGCTGAGAGGAGCACGCCAGTGTCGGGGGTGAGAGGAGGAGGAGGAGGAGGAGGAGGGGTGTGTCCAACTCCCCCAGTCCCCTCTCAGCTCCCCCCAGGTCCCCCCAGTCCCCTCTCAGAGACTCCCAGTCCCCTTTGTCACCCCCCTGCTTCCCCCAGTCTCCTGTGTCACCCCCAGCTCCCCTCTGTCACCCCTGCTCCCCCCAGTCTCCTGTGTCACCCCCAGCTCCCCTCTGTCACCCCTGCTCCCCCCAGTCCCCTGTGTCACCCCCAGTCCCCTCTCAGGGACCCAGTCCCCTTTGTCACCCCCAGTCCCCAGTGTCACCCCCCTGCTCCCCCTAGTCCCCTGTGTCACCCCCCAGCTCCCCTCTGTCACCCCTGCTCCCCCCAGTCCCCTGTGTCACCCCCAGTCCCCTCTCAGGGACCCCCAGTCCCCTTTGTCACCCCCAGTCCCCTGTGTCACCCCCCCCAGCTCCCCCCAGTCCCCTGTGTCACCCCCCTGCTCCCCCCTGTCCCCTGTGTCACCCCCCAGCTCCCCTCTGTCACCCCTGCTCCCCCCCAGTCCCCTGTGTCACCCCCAGTCCCCTGTGTCACCCCCAGTCCCCTCTCAGGAACCCTTAGTCCCCTTTGTCACCCCCAGTCCCCTGTGTCACCCCCAGTCCCCTTTGTCACCCCCAGTCCCCTGTGTCACCCCCCTGCTCCCCCCAGTCCCCTGTGTCACCCCCCAGTCCCCTTCTTGTGGAAAACCTGATGCGGCCCAGCCTCACCCAGACTCTACCTCCAGCGGCCCCCGGGTAAATTGAGTTTGAGACCCATGGTCTAGAGTCACTTCGGCATTTGTCACAGTAGCTTTGAGTGGTATAAGACCCACCCTGGACAGTTTGGCGCCTCACCAGCAAAAAAAAAAAAAAAATCCAAGTATACAGATGTGTGTGCGGGTGCGGAAAAGATAAGCCAGAGTCCAGTGCTTTAGTAAAGTAAAACAGTTTACTTAGAAGAAACATACAAAAGTAGTACTTGTGGTGATAATAGAGTCCAGTGCAGTTACAATCTTGTGATAACTCGGGTGCTAGTAGTTGAGGTAGAGACCAGGTGCTTGTAGTAAGTAAATGCTTTGCAGTAAAGAATAGAGGAGAGGAGTTGCCAGAGGGGCCCTGCCCAAGGTAAAAGTGTACAGTAGAGGTGTGTAGAAGAAGAGATAGAGAATATTCATACTCACAGATGACTTCTAGTCTTGACACCCTTATGCCCCCTAGTTGCAAGCTACCCATCCTAGGTGGGTAATATGAGCCCCGGGCCTTGTTATCTGGGTTGAGAAGACTCCCGAGCCTTCCGAGCCTGCGCAGTAGAATACATAGACGTTTCGTACCTTTGTTCCACTGGGGTCAGTTCCTATGACTTCTGAGGTAACTGCCCTGCACTTTTAGAGAGGTTTATGGCGTGGGCAAGGTGATCCCTGTTTCTCCCCTTGTAAAAGGCTTAGCACTGCATAGTGGTTCTAGTGGTCATAAGAAGAACTGACTTGTCTAGTTGCCTCCATGTTAGACTGACTCCAGACTACAACTAACTCCAACTGAACTGACTCCTCCAACCGGGAACTAAGTCCTAACTTCAGGGGTCTATCTAACCCTGTCTGTGATTGGTGGGGCTGTGTGTGTAGAGAGAGAGAGAGAGAGAGAGAGTGAAGAAGATAGGCTGGGTTCACACTGAGGAATAGGGGCTCATGCACACTGAGCAAAAGACGAGGAATTGAAGTGGAATCCGCTCTTAAATTCTGCTTGAAATTCCTCCCGTAAAAGAATGAACAGAGCAATGTCTCATTGTGTTCAATGGGATTTCTGCTCTGTTGTTCACATTGCAGAATTTCCAAGCAGAATTTTCTGCCGCAAATCGAATTTCAAGCAGAAATCTTCAAGCGGAAATTCCTCTCCTTTTTTTAAAAAAAGAATTCCCAAGCAGAATTATCTGCCGCTGATCTGCTTTCTGCCCAAAGAATTGACATGTCAATTCTTTAGGCGGATTCTGCTAGAGGAATCCTATCAATGGGGGATTTAATTCTGCTTGAATTCTGCTCAAATTCTGTTCGAATTCTACTTAAATTCAGCTCCTATTCTGCTCCTATTCATCCAAAGCTAAAGAGGCGAGGAATTTCAAGCAGAAAACTTTCCTCTACAATTCCTCGAGAATTCCTCAGTGTGAACCCATCCATAAGCATAAGAAAGGAGAGAAAGCACCTGTACCTTTGAGTGGACAAAAGGCAACATGTGACACATAACAGTTAACCCCTGGAAGACTTCAGCTGTGCAGAGAATAAGTTATACAGAAACACAGTAGTGACACCTAGTTAAAAAAAACTAACTGCAGTGGCTACCTCATCCCGCTTGTGTGAACCCGAGGGAGTTACCTTACTCAGGTGCAATAAGACTTAGGGGCCTGTGCCGCGTCACTACACAGGCACGCGCAGGCTCAGTTATATTTAAAGGGGCAGTACGCCCTTAATTGGACCCTGCTCTTAAGTGTTTCCCCAATAAATACCAGACTCTGCCCTCACCTCCTCTGCATGCTAACCCCTTGTGCTGCAGTCCCCAGCTCTCCTACCCATGGTTCCTGCTGCCTGTGGTCCCAGCCCATGACTGCTGTCCTGGTTCCAGTCATGAGTCCTGCTGTGTAACTGCCAGCCTTCCTGTCTACGTGTATCCAGCTATACCTCGCCTGCCTCCGCTAGCAAGCCAAGCCAGGGGTTGCGATCCGTGGGTCGCCTGCCACAGCAAATCCAACCAACCTTGCGGCAGGCTCCGGTGATGACCAGCGGTCCCTTAGACTCGGCTCCCTGGTGCGGCTTACACCATCACTAGCGGCAGTTCAGTGGATCCATGACTCTTGCCGTTACAGACTTCACTGCATGGTGGGGGATGGGAGTTGATTTTCATTGCTATCTAGTTCTAGTTAAGATAATTATTTTGAACTATTGCAATGGGTAAAAGCTAGATAAGATAGGTGGCCATTGAGTCAGAAACACCTTGCTGCAAAAGCCTAAAATAGTAAAGAATTGTATTGACCTGTGACACATATCATTAAATAAATAACCAAAAATCAGTCAAACCTGACAGATGGAGGATGCTGGGAGCGGCTGTGGATGAGATACCATTCCGCTGACTCAGCTCACTGTGAAATTGTATGTTGGTCCAGAATTTCAGGGAGCAATGTCTGGATTGATTCTAAACTCCCGGTAACATATAGTCATGGATCACCCCCCCCCCGATTGTGACATTTTAATCTACCCAGAAGTTGATGTATGAGAGCTCGACTACATGGGGGAGGGGGTGGGGGAAATGAAGAGCGAAGGAGAGGAAAAAGAAAGTGATGGAACGGGAGAAAGAGAGAGGAAGAAGGGGAGAGAGAGGACAGAGAGAGATAAAAAAAAGAACAAAAGTGAGAAGGGGAGAGAGATGGGGGAGAAGAAGAGTAGATAGGGAAAGGAGAGAGAGTTGGGAGAGAAAGAAAGAGAAGATAGGGAGAGGAGAGAGAGATATGGGAGAGAAAGAAAGAGAAGATAGAGACAGGAGAGAGAGATGGGAGAGAAAGAGAGAGAGGAGATAGGGACAGGAGAGAGAGATGGGAGAGAAAGAGAGAAAAGATAGGAAGAGGAGAGAGAGAAATGGGAGAGAAAGAGAGAGAAGATAGAGCCAGGAGAGAGAGATGGGAGAGAAAGAGAGAGAAAGAAGGGGAGAGAGAAGACAGAGAGAGATGAAAGAAGAATGAAAGTGAGAAGGGGAGAGAGAAGAGAGAAAGAGAGAAGATAGGATGAGGAGAGAAGGGAGAGAAAGAGAGAGAAGATAGGGACAGGAGAGAGATGGGAGAGAAAGAGAGAGAAGATAATGAGAGAAGAGTGAGAGATATGGGAGAAAAAAGACAGAGAGATAAAAGAACAAGAGCGAGAAGGACAGAGAGATGGCAGAGAAAGAGAGATGGGAGAGAAAGAGAGAGACATGAAGAGGGAGAGAGAAGGAAAAAAAGACAGACAGTGAGATAAAGAAAAGAGGAATGGGATACATGAAAAACAGAAAAAGAGAGACAAGACAGTGAGAGATAGAGCGACAGAAAAGATAGAACAGGGAGAAAGAAAGAGAAAAGAGGAATCGGATAGATGAGAAATAGAGAAGAGAGAAAGACAGACGAGAGAAAAAGTCCAACAGCACCAAAAGTCCCAATGTAGCAGATAGATAACAGATGTACGCTGGTTGGTCCACAATCCCATTCTCCATATTTCTTTCTTCCCCTTCTCTTTCTATTTCTCGTCTTTCCCTTTTCTCTCTCTTTTCTCCCTGTTCTATCTCTGACTCTTTTCTATATGTGACTCACTTTTTCTTTCTCTCTCTCGAGTAGCAAGGAGTCCAACAGCATCCAAGTGGAATAATCTTCAAGACTTTATTGAAGGACCAAGAATACAATACGTTTCGGCTCATATTGAGATATACTTGACCAAAGGCTCAATGTGAGCCGAAACGTCGTATTGCATTCTTGGTCCTTCAATAAAGCCTTGAAGATTACTCCACTTGGATGCTGTTGGACTCCTTGCTACGAGAGAGAGAGAGAGAGAGAAAGAAAAAGTGAGTCACAGATAGAAAAGACTCAGAGATAGAACAGGGAGAAAGAGATAGAGAGAAGGGATAGACAAGAAATAGAGAGAGAATGGGAAGAAAGATAGGGAGAGCGGGAGGAGGGAGAAAGGGAAAGGGGAAAAAGAAAAAGAAAGCGATAGAAGGGAAGTGAGAGAACAGAGTAGATGAAGAGAGAAGGGAGGAGAAAAAAAGAGAAGTGGAGAAAGAGGGAGAGAAACGCTGAGGTGTACCTGTAGCTGTTGCAAGACTTGTGTGGTGTAGCCCGGGTGTGAGGTGCGACCGGTAACTTGCTAGATGGTGTGTTGTGACTCCATTACAGTATTGGTTGGGATATAGCTACGCCAGATGTTAGGTTGTCGTGACGCCAGTGCCGGTTGGGCACACAGGTATGGTGGCACACCTGCTTTTATTTTAGGGAGGCTGACTATACCCTTTCTCCTGTGGTCGGTGACCTGCCGGCCTGTGAGGGGGTCCCTAGGGTACTTATCATGGGGTCAGGGGTGGAGTTTTGACCCACCTGTCACCGCCACCCACAGGGGAAATGACCCAAGGAAGATGCAGTTACTGTGTTGATGCTTAGATAATGATCATTGAGTCCTGTTACCATAAATAAACTCTTCTTTACTTCAGGAATACTTGGTACAGTGATATACAATAGACTTCTGACTTGACAATAGACTCTAGACTGTAGTGACAGGATTTGTGGTGAGAGCTTGAGTGGTAGAATAGTCGTGCTGGCTTAGTTGCATGCTGAAAAGTAGAGTAAGAGCAGAGGAGTTGAGAGGAGGATGTTGAGAGAGTCCCAACCCAAAATAGTACTGTGCTCTGCCGGAACTTTAGAAGTAGAATAAGTAGAATACTTGAGAGTAGAGAGAATACTTGTGCCCGTGTTTTGACCTTTGTCTTTGCACCAACTATTGCCCACCAGTGTCGGGCGACCCATCCTAGAGGGTGACACAAGCCCCAGACCTTGTTACCTGGGTTGAGCAGAATGGTCAGAGTTTTCTGACTACACCCGCGCTGCGAGATAGAGTACGTAGGCTTCTAGCAACTTTGCTTTATCCGGATCAGTTCCTTTTGCTTTAGGATACTGTCCTGCACCTTTAGACTTGTTCTCGGTGTGGGCTGGGGTGATCCCTGACTTGTCCTCTCTGTGAGCATTTAGCACTGCATAGTGTGTAGAAGTGCTGCTTTCAAGAAAAGAGTGTCCTTGTCTCCCATGTATGTCTGTAGACTAGACTACACTGGACTCGTCCTCTACCAGGGGACCTGGCATAAGCCAGGGCCGAACATGACTGCTGTAGGGACCGTTCTGGCTTGCGTCTCTGTACAGGAACCAGCCTAAGACTACTTGTGACTACACTTCCTCTCCCCATGTGAGAACCTCCTACAGGGTATATAATACCTGTTGTGAGTGGGTGGGATGAGAGTGTGAAGAAGAAAGAAGGTACTACTTCATTACCACTTCTACTTAGAGTACAGGCTTTTGCGAAGGGTGTATACATCAGCAACACCCATGTTGGGACACTGCACTTGTCCCCATGTAAAGGTTGACCGCATATGCCTGATCTGCTAAGACTCAGCCCCAGTGCTCAGTAACATATGGAGCTCTGTGCAGCAGCACTGACAGGTGCAGGGATGTCACACAGGTTAGAGGTTGGTAAAATCACCCCCCCCCAAGTTCCCCCATAGCAGTCACGTAATAAACATGGTGATACTGCCCCCATACTAACACACAGAAGAAATATAATTCTTGGACTAAACTAACAAAATACTGGAGTTTGTTCCGGCGGTATGTGGTGAATCGTCCTTCATGGAGATAATGTAATGTCAGCAATGAAATGAAAGGAAGAGCGGCCATCAGGAGATGATGCGACCCCCTCACCCCACCCCCCCGGCCTCCTCAGGTCTTCTCTTCCTTTTTGTTACTTATTTATTATTTGTTGTTTTTTTTCCCCATCAATCTTTGTTACGTCGGTGTATGTTTATTTCACGGCTCCTGTCATTGACGGCTCACACAATGTACTCAGCACAATATTGGGAGAACATTGCCTTTTACTTCCAACTCGTGGAACATTTTGATCAGTAGACATAGCAGTAATTTTTCATGAAAAAAAAAACAACAAAAAACTACAAACTTGTGCACTGAAACAACACAAATAAAGAGAAGTTTGTGTTTTTAGGATTTGGTAGATCTGATGAACATTTGAGATGTTATGAGGAATCTTAATGAGGTCACTGTATGGCGGTACATTGGTTCTGTGTGGCTGCACTATGTAACTTTCATATGGAGATATTCTTTGAGTTGTTGTGAGGACTAGTATCTGATAAGTCCATCCTCTAAAACAGAGCAACACAGATCTGGACTACATTGTGCCTTTAAAGGGAATTTTTTTTATCAGAAAATGACTTATTGTTGAAATGATGATTTTATGTTAAACATATGTTTTAAGAATTTTTTTGGTGATTTTTTTTGTTGTAATTTTTCTATCTATATTATAAAATAATCCTGATATCTTGCAGTTTTCACTCCCACTCTGGGGCTAAAACTAAGCTGAGACTTCTTGTTCTGTCTGTGGTGATAAGAGAAGACTGCTGTAAAATGATCAGTACAGTATTGCAGCGACATGTGACACTAGTAGATAGATAGCATCAATACAAAACAAAAGCAGCTCCCTGTGGAATGACCTGAGGGTGCTCAGTAATGTTTTACAATTATCTCAAGTCCGTCGATTGTTGTCTAAGTCCATGAGTCTTGCTGTAAAGCATGTCACTAAATGCTGTAAAAAAACAGCCCAGGCAATATGGCAGTCAACATAACAATGTACAAATCGTGAAAAAAAAAAATTTAAGTCAGAAAATAGAAACAGTTTAGAATAAAATAAAATAAAATAACAAGTTTTAGTATCTGACTTTAGGCTATGTTCAATGGGATCCCGGCCGGAGTATGTACGATGTGTATATGCTCCGGCCAGGATCCCATTGAAAATAAGGCATTGTTCCACTCCGCATAAAGTACTGCCGTTGTTGCCGATGGCAACAATGGCCGTACATTTACGTAGTGTGTACATAGCCTTAATCAGTAAATGAAATTTGAGGTGACACACTCCCTTTAAGACCATGTCCATCTTTGAACCAGTTTTTTTTTGTGCTCCATCAAATCAGAAATAAAAAATCCTTCTGCTTAGCCAGTGCTTCACTGCAACTGCGCTAGTGCAGTATATTGCTATGAAGAACACCAAGTGACGTGTATATTCTGTGCTATTCTGTGTGTATACAGTATATGAATAACGTATCTATAAGTAGTAACCTAACTCAGCAATGAAAGTACTTTTCTTTCATTGCATCTGTGAGTCAAACAGAATGTTCCCAAGGAGAATCTGAGCGGTGTGTTCTCTTCGAAATCGTGGATTGTACAGAGATGTTAATGTGAGGGGGGAGGAGGAAGGCTAAAGCAGTGAAAGGATGGAAGGGAGAAAAAGTTTCTTTAACACTGAACCTTGAAGCACCACAAGCAGGGATGACCCAGTAAGCTTTAAGCCTGCAGCATTACAAGCAATAAACACCCACTGAGCTCAAAACTTACAGCACCTTAAGCAAGGAACAATCTCTGAGCTCAAACATAGCAGCACCACAAGCAGGGAACACTCTCTGAGTTCTGACCCTGCAGCACAACAGGCAAGAAACACACTGAGCTCAAACCTTGCAGCATCAGAAGCAAGGAACACTCCTCGAGCTCAAACCTTGCAGCACCACAAGCAGGGAACACTCTCTGAGCTCTGAACCTTGCAGCACCACAAGCAGGGAACACTCTGAGCTCTGAATCTTGCAGCACCACAAGCACTCTTTGAGCTTGTAGATCCACAGGCAGAGAACACTCACTGGTCTCTAATCCTTTCTTTACTGCAAACAAAGACCATTAACTGAGCTTAGAACCTACAGCCTCACAATCAGGAAACACACGCTGAGCTCTTAACCTAAAGCACTACATCAAGAAACTGTGAAGCGGAAACACCCACTGAGCTACAAACCTGCAGGTGTTAAAATGTCAGAATAAGAAGATCTTGAAGATAAATGAAGCAATGCAAAAGTAACAAAGGTGCACCCCCCAATAACTGCTGAACAAATTTTATTGCCATAGTTGTAACCACCTTCAGATCTGATGACCTCCTTGCTCAGACAACCCAACTTGTGTCATTGTTGTGCACTCAGTATACAGTCACACCTCTAGTAAAGGGAAGAACTCCAGAGCAGAGACTTAGCTTCCTGGTACATGGGGCCTGAAGGGTTCATGGAGTGACAGGCCATTGTGAAACAAAGGCATTGCTCAATACAACTAGGCCTGCATGAGCATGACCTGCCCCTGCCAGAGATGCACATGTATATACTGTAGCTAGAACAATAACATGCACAGGACAGAAGAGAGATAGTGAGAGCCCCGGATAGTACATGGTCCACCTCTTGGACCCAGACTGCACTGTACCCCCATCAACAGTTTCATATAGGACAGATGGAGAACATAAGCATGACCCTCTGCACTGGTCACCAAAAAAACAGCTGAACCAGCAATTTCCATGGAAAGAGTAACATGTATGTGGGACCACATCAATGGAAAAAGTAAAATGTATGTGAGGTCCCATCAGAGAGAAGAGTAGCATGTATGAAGGGCACTATCAATAGAGAGAATGACATGTATGTGGCGCACCATAAATGCAGAAAGTAACATGTATGTGGGGCACCATCAAAGAGGGGAGTAACATGTATGTGTTGCACTATAAATGGAGAGTAACGTGTTTGGGGCTACATCAGTTGAGAGAGTAACATGTGTGTGTGGGCACCATCAATGGGGAGAGTAACGTGTGTAGGCACCATCAATGGAGAGAGTAACATGTATGAGGGCACCATTAATGGAGAGAGTAACATGTGTGTGTGGACACCATCAATGGAGAGAGTAACATGTGTGTGGGCATCATCAATAGAGAGAATGACATGTGTGTGGGCACCATCAATGGAGAGAGTAACATGTATGTAGGCACCATCAATGGAGAGAGTAACATGTATGAGGGCACCATCAATGGAGAGAATGACGTGTGGGCACCATCAATGGAGAGAATGACGTGTGTGGGCACCATCAATGGAGAGAGTAACATGTGTGTGGGCATCAATGGAGAGAATGACATGTGTGTGGGCACCATCAATGGAGAGAGTAACATGTATGTGGGCACCATCAATGGAGAGAGTAACATGTATGTCGGCACCATCAACGCAGAGAGTAACATGTATGAGGGCACCATCAATGGAGAGAATGACATGTGTGTGGGCACCATCAATGGAGAGAGTAACATGTATGTGGGCACCATCAATGGAGAAAGTAACATGTATGTGGGCCCCATCAATGGAGAGAGTAACATATATGTGGGCACCATCAATGGAGAGAGTAACATGTATGTGGGCCCCATCAATGGAGAGAATGACATGTGTGTGGGCACCATCAATGGAGAGAGTAACATGTATGTGGGCACCATCAATGGAGAAAGTAACATGTATGTGGGCCCCATCAATGGAGAGAGTAACATATATGTGGGCACCATCAATGGAGAGAGTAACATGTATGTGGGCCCCATCAATGGAGAGAATGACATGTGTGTGGGCACCATCAATGGAGAGAGTAACATGTATGTGGGCACCATCAATAGAGAAAGTAACATGTATGTGGGGCACCATCAACGCAGAGAGTAACATGTATGAGGGCACCATCAATGGAGAGAATGACATGTGTGTGGGCACCATCAATGGAGAGAGTAACATGTATGTGGGCACCATCAATGGAGAAAGTAACATGTATGTGGGCCCCATCAATGGAGAGAGTAACATATATGTGGGCACCATCAATGGAGAGAGTAACATGTATGTGGGCCCCATCAATGGAGAGAATGACGTGTGTGGGCACCATCAATGGAGAGAGTAACATGTATGTGGGCACCATCAATGGAGAAAGTAACATGTATGTGGGCACCATCAATGGAGAAAGTAACATGTATGTGGGGCACCATCAAAAGAGAGAGTAACATGTGTGTGGGCACCATCAATGGAGAAAGTAACATGTATGTGGGGCACCATTAATGGAGAGAGTAACATGTGTGTGGGCACCATCAATAGAGAGAGTAACATGTATGGGGGCACCATCAATAGAGAGATTAACATGTATTCCGGCACTATCTATGGAGAGTAACATGTATATGGGGCCACATCTCCACAGTAGTTGTATAGCATGGGTCTCCAAACTGCGGCCCTCCAGCTGTTGCAAAACTACATTTCCCATCATGCCTGGACAGCCAGATCCAAAGCTTTAGCTGTCCAGGCATGATGGGAGTTGTGGTTTCGCAACAGCTGGAAGGCCGCAGTTTGGAGACCCATGTTGTATAGGATTGTAGGATGGATGTTTGTTGGGTGTTTCAGCACCATGGACAGATTCTCACTCTTCGTACTGGATATGTGGTTAGGGAGGTCGTCTTGTCTTTGTAGAGTAAGACGTTCTGAGACGTGTGAGATGTGTGTTTGCTATCACTGAATAAAATGTTTAAAATGTTTCCTTTACCTGCACAGAGCACTGTACTATTGTTACTCTGGTTCACATGGTGTTACTTTTCTGTTGGGACATCAATAAATGAAGCAGAATACTGACGCTATTTGGGTTATTTATATCCTCACTTATTGCATATGATGAAGAACCCATAAAGTCCAAAATGTGCCAGTATTCTGATACATATATGAATATTCCACTTAGATCAATGTTATTAGTGGAAGTCCTATTGTTTACTATGTATTCAGGCCACCCTATAGTTCCTCAATAGCCACCTTATATCCACCCTATAGTTACCTAATAGGCACCCTATAGTCACCCTATATCCATCTAATAGTCACCCTACAGCCACTCTATAGCCACTTCATCACCCTGTTGTTACCCCAAAGCCACCCTAAAGTCACCCTATAGCTCCCCTATAGTCACCTAATAGCCATCCTATAGCCATCTTATATACAACCGATAGCCACCCTATAGTCATCCTATAGCCATCCTATAGTAATTTTATAGCCATCCTATAGTCGTTCTATAGCCAACCTATTGTCACCCTATAGCCATCCTATAGCCACCCTATATCCATCCCATATTCACCCTATAGTCATCCTATAGCCATCCTATAGCCACCCTACAGTCATCCTATAGCCACCCTATAATCACCCCTTAGCAATCCTATAGCCACCATATATCCACCTTGTATCCACCCTGTAGTCATCCTATAGCCACCCTATATCTATCCCATAGTCACCCTATAGTCATCCTATTGTCATGCTATGGCCACCCTATAGTCACCATCTAGCAATCCTATAGCCACCATATATCTACCTTGTATCCACCCTGTAGTCACCCTATAGCCATCCTATAGTCATTCTATAGCCACCCTATATTCATACTATAGTAACCCTATAGCCACCATATTTCCACCCTATAGCCATCCAATACCCACCATATATCCACCATATTGTCATCCTATAGCCACCCTATGGTCACCCTATAGCAATTCTTTAGCCACCCTATATCCATCCCATAGACACCCTATAGCCACCATATTTCCACGCTATAGTCATCCTATAGCCACCCTATGGTCACCCTATAGCAATCCTATAGCCACCATATGTCCACTTTGTATCCACCCTGTAGTCATCATAAAGTAAATAAAAAACACAAAAACATTTTTGTAGAACTCTTTTTCTTCAGTTTAACAAAACAAACCGACTTCTTTCAGTCATAGATTAATACATTATTACTTTTATTTTTCAGCGATTTAAATCACATTTTTTTGCAATCCGGCGGCAGATAAGAAGAACATTTTCCTGCAACGCTAAGAATCTCCGGGATCTGTCAGCAAAACAATAGCTCATTTGTCAAAGTTGCTTACAGGAAAATAACAGTTATCATGCTTTAAACAAGGAATCAAAACTTCATAGCGGGCGCAAAGCCAAGGAAAATCGTATCTGAAGAAAACATATTCAATCCTGAATGTAATGTAATCAGAGTGACACGTTCCACCGGCTCTCCACAGGAGCGCTCTCTCTACAGGTCTATTAAGAACAGTCTTTACATATCCTTCCTGGGCTGCGCCTTTTATTGTTCGGTTGTCGGGATATCACTTGTGCTAACACTGGGGAATTTCTTACGATTAGTGCAAGCATTTATGGATATTTTCACGTTCTGAAATGGTGGTGTTGTCGTAGTGTCTCATACTGTGGATCTAAGAAACCTTATTGGTGTGACTGGTACTATCACCTCTAGTGCTGTAACAGCAGATGAAAAGTTTTCTCTTTTGTTTCTTTTAAATATATACCAGGATGTTCATTGATGTTCAGAAATTAGCTACTTGCTGATTCATTAATGTCCAAGAGTTAGTTATTTCCTGTCTTTTTGACGTCAAGAAGTAAGCTACTTCCTGTCTCATTGATGTTAAAAAGTTAGCTACTTCCTATCTCATTCATGTCCAGAAGTTTGCTGCTTTCTGTCTTCTTAATATAAAGAAGTTAGCTACTTCATGTCTCATTGATGTCAAGAGGTTAGCTACTTCTTGTCTCATTGATGTCCAGAAGTTAGCTACTTCCTGTCTTATGGATGTCAAGAAGTTAGCTACTTCCTGTCTTATGGATGTCAAGAAGTTAGCTACTTCCTGTCTTATTGATGTCCAGGAGTTAGCTACTTCCTGTCTCATTGATGTCCAAAAGTTAGCTACTTCCTGTCTCATTGATGTCAAGAAGTTAGCTACTTCCTGTCTCATTGATGTCAAGAAGTTAGCTACTTCCTGTCTTATGGATGTCAAGAAGTTTGCTACTTCCTGTCTTATGGATGTCAAGAAGTTAGCTACTTCTTGTCTTATTGATGTCCAGGAGTTAGCTACTTCCTGTCTCATTGATGTCCAAAAGTTAGCTACTTCCTGTCTCATTGATGTCAAGAAGTTAGCTACTTCCTGTCTCATTGATGTCAAGAAGTTAGCTACTTCTTGTCTCATTGATGTCCAGAAGTTAGCTACTTCCTGTCTTATGGATGTCAAGAAGTTAGATACTTCCTGTCTTATGGATGTCAAGAAGTTAGCTACTTCCTGTCTTATTGATGTCCAGGAGTTAGCTACTTCCTGTCTAGTTGATACCCAGAAGTTAGCTGCTTCCTTTTTTATTGATGTTAAGAAGTTAGCTACTTCCTCTCTTGTTGAATGCCAACAGTTATTCACACTGATGTCAAAATTAGCTTATACCTATCTTCTTGATGTCAAGAAGTTAACTGCTAGTTCCTTTCTCATTGATATCTAATAGTTAGTCTCTCCCTCTTATTGATGTCAAATTAGCTTATTCCTGTAGGGTATACAATATGTAGTGATATCAGTCAGTCACTGATTGGCTAAGTGGTCTTTCTCTGCTCAAAAATAGGTCCATCTGGGAAGGAGAAGTGAGAAGATTCAGCAGGAGACCCAAAAATTATGTTGAAGGACACCAGGAGAGCACGGAGAGGTAAAAATAGTCTGTTTGTTATGTTCTCCCTAAGGGCAGCAACATATTAAAAGTTTACTTTGAGCGGAATACCCCTTTAACGGCAAACAGAATAGATGAGGAGTCCATTACCCAAGAGATTCTCCAGTGCTGGACTCCTCACCTACCATGTCTTATTCTTATTTTGCTTGAAACTTGAAAATATAAGACAGTGGAAAGGTCTATGGATGGGCTAGGTTATTGTCTGATATTTCTGAAATAGGGGACTTTGAAGCATATGGTCATCTTTAGAAAAGCTTGAAGAGCAGACTAAATGTTTATCCCAACAGCAGGAAAATCCTAAAGGCGTGGTGGCATCTGGACTCCCATTCTGGTCATTGAAAAAGTTCATCTTGTGGGCAGAGATGGTGGTCAAAGCTGGAGATCAATCGGAAATTTACTCCTGGAGAAGGTCAATGGTGCTGAATCATGGCTACTCTTTTTTTTTAAAGATATTTTATGGCTACTCCTTTTAAACTTTGAGGATTTCTTGAGCACATCCACTTCCTTCCACAATCCTTCTGAAGTTTGATTTGATTTTGGAAAGTACGAAAGGAACCTGATAAACTTTCAGCTGTAAAATGTTCCAAGCGGAATATAAAAGGATTACAAAAATTATACCTTGAGGTGATTTGTGTCTGCCAGATCATATCAGCTCTGTTTTCTAGATGCAGTTGCCGATGTAATCACTCTTCTCCGGTGCTCCGAGGGGTCTGTTCAAAGAAAACTAAATGTCTCTTTTCTTCCAGATGAAAGAAAATAAGAAACAATGGCACTTGTCAGGAATGAAAGTGCGAGGCCGCCTCACTAAACAACGCTCCCCCTGCTTATTTGTAAGAGGGGCTAGTTTATTCTCTGTGTACCCCCAGACAGCTGTCAGGCGCCTTCTTATGGAAGTGGCAGAAAAGAGATGCATCCCCCAATTAGTTATCACACATCATTTCCTAATTCATCATATAACGAATCCCTGATCGGCTTTGAGACCGGTGCCAAAATCAAATGTTAATAGTACTGCTCAAATATTCTTCATTGCATGGAGACGTCTCACTTTGTATCGCTCCCCATGCAGAGAACACGACTGGAACCAGCTTGGCATTAATATCAATAGCAAGTGATTAACAATGTAAATGCAGATATGTGATTACACGGCTCTAAGAAAAACAAGTGAACCCTACATAGACCGCCATAACTGAGAAGTTAGGGCGTAAAGAAGAAAAGTAAAATGTAGGACCTGGAGGCTCAGGAGGAACAAAAACTAATTTTATACATTGCACATTAGAGATCTTGTACAGGTGTCTGGAAGTTTCCTATCAATAAAGAGTCTCATGCCATTGAAAATCTCTCATTGGGCCACCCTAATCTATACAATGGCCTTCACCTTTGGGGCAGACTGACTATTCGCGCAAAAGGGCAATGACTAAGGGCCCAGATCATTTGCAGTCCCCACTTACTGAATAGCATGAAACATAGATTCAATGAAATTTCATTCAACTTCATATTGGCAGCTATGCCAATGCTTGAAGACCCACAAAGCTCTCTGTCCCAACAACTCAAAAGACCATTTCACATTTTGGCCATTGAGGATTTTTGCCATTTCATCCAAATCCAGCACCAACCATCATAATAAGAGATTGTACATTAGAATCTGTCCAACCAAACCTCCTTCTGACACTCCTCTGCCATTTACAGGTGGTCTAGGACAAATAAGGACTTAATGGTAAAGTCCCCGGTGGTCTAGATCGGTGAGGGAGTTGTTAGTAAAGCCCCTGGAAATCAATTACAGGGAAGTAGTTGTTAATAAAGTCATTGGCAGTGTAGGGCAGTGATGGAGTTATGAATAGAGTCCATGGTGACCTTTCGCAACGAAAGATTTGCTTTTATACAGCAGTTTATGATGATCTTGGGCAGTAAAAGACTTGGTAAAGTTCTTGGCAGTCTTGGGTAGTGAATCAGATATTGGTAATTCCCCTGGTGGTCTTGAACAATAAAGGAGTTAATGGTAATGCCCCTGGTGGTCTTGGATAATGAAGGAGTTAAAGGTAATGCCCCTGGTGGTCTTGGACAGTAAAAGAGTTATTAGTGATGACCCTGGTGGTCTTGGACAGTGAAGAAGTTATAAGTAATGCCCTTGGTGGTCTTGGACAGGGAAGGAGTTGTTAGTAATGCCCCTGGTGGTCTTGGACAATGACAGAGTTAATGGTAATGCCTCTGGTGGTCTTGGACAGTAAAGGAGTTAATGGTAATGCTCCTGGTGGTCTTGGACAGTAAAAGAGTTATTAGTGATGACCCTGGTGGCCTTGGACAGTGAAGAAGTTATAAGTAATGCCCTTGGTGGTCTTGGACAGGGAAGGAGTTGTTAGTAATGCCCCTGGTGATCTTGGACAATGACAGAGTTAATGGTAATGCCTCTGGTGGTCTTGGACAGTAAAGGAGTTAATGGTAATGCTCCTGGTGGTCTTGGACAGTAAAAGAGTTAATAGTGATGACCCTGGTGGTCTTGGACAATGACGAAGGTAATGGTAATCCTCCTGGTGGTCTTGGACAATGACAGAGTTAATGGTAATGCCCCTGGTGGTCTTGGACAATAGAGTTAATGATAATGCTCCTGGTGGTCTTGGACAGTGAAGGAATTAATGGTAATGCTCCTGGTGGTCTTGGACAACGACAGAGTTGATGGTAATGCTCCTGGTGGTCTTTAATGGTAATGCCCCTGGTGGTATTGGACAATGAAGGTGTTAATGGTAATGCTCCTGGTGGTCTTGGACAATGAAGGAGCTAATGGTAATGCCCCTGGTGGTCTTGGGTAATGAAGGAGTTATTCCTAAATTGCACAAGGGTCTGGGGCAGGGAAGGCGTATTTTCCTCACTCTCAGCTTGTTTATGAGGAATGAAGATTATATAATGTTCTCCCTGTTCCACCTCAAGCTTCTTTGAGGTAAAGATCAGAACATTTTTGATAAAAAGAAAGGGAATCATTAACATATGCGAATCCTCCAGAATCTCAAGTGCCTTGTTATTTTGCATGTTTTCCATTGCGCCATAGCTTTCTGCTCACATCGGTAGAGCCCCTGAGAGGTCAGCTCCACCACAATGGGGGGCATACTGTATGCCTTCCATGCAACCCCTTAAAGTGCCCTAATGTGCCCCTAATTCAATCCACACAAAGCAGCCGAGAGCTACAATTCAGCGAACGATGTGTTTGTGCCGCACAATCCTCGCCATTAATTGTCACGGCTCAATATGCCTGTCAAGTAACTGTGCTCAAGTTGACATGCCGAGATTTGCCAATTCCGAGGGAGGTCTCGCGGCTGCATTGAATTCCAAGCCCCGGAGTCGCCCCCTCCCCTCCCCATATCTATAATTGTACGGTTTCTGTATGCATACAGGATGCGATATATAATTTATTTACAAATGGATCAAGGCAGCCGTAATGAGAAGCATGACACGGGTTATGTAAGAGGGGAATAATTGCAGATTTCAGTGATTTACAAACAGCTCAATGTATTTTAATCAGTTTTAGCAGATGGAAATGTTTTACATTCCGGTTTCGAGAAAGAGAAAAAAAAAATGTCACAAATAAAGCACAGGGTTCAGTCGTTTGCTGCTTTTCTGCATTTTAAAGTCTCCTCGGCAAAATAGTCAACTTCAGATTTGCATAAGGGATCCATCTTGACGCTCTCTGAAATCTATATGTTGTATTGTGTCTGTTCAGTAGGGTCTCTGAAAAGTTCTTATTAATGAGAAATATTAATCCCTTAAAGGCAATGCCATTCAAAGTGGGTTGTCCCCAATATATAGTATCTGCACTTACATCCTTGTAGAAACAGTAAACTGCCATGTATAGCACATTGCTGCTAACTGTAGGGTAGCAGGGACTCTTGTCAAAATGATAGGCGTCCCTGCTCTACTTCTTGCCGGATAGTGTAAAAATGTCCATCCACATTCCCATCTCCTGCCTTTGCCCAGGATCGTGATTTTCCTTTGTTGACATCAGTAGCACAAAAGTGGCCATTAAAGGGAACCTGACATTACGAATCTTCAAGTGAGTGGCGCGCAGTTGCCCCTGATCGGGAAGATCTGTTAAGTGTGGATGTGACCACGCTGGGTGAGTCCTGTGCACGAGTCCTTTTCTGATTCAGTAACACTCACCTGGCGATGTTGTATTCACGGTTACCCAATTTTCCGGTGGCAGGAGCGACTGCGCACCGACTGGGTAAAGATTTGTAATGACAGGTACACAGAGAAAAAAATCAGGTTTAGGCCACAGACAGGAGCAGTTGAGTATTTTTTTTATAGCAAACCCCACTTAGTTAATCAGGCTTTTAAGGTATACTATACAGTATGGGTCCATAACACCAAGGGAAATCACAAAATGCTGCCTGTTACTACTGCGCTGTAGGAGAAACATATAAAATAATGACCCATTTTCACGTAACTTCCTGCACCTGTTGGCTGAAACTATTGGCTCACAGACATTCTGTTCCACTTGGTGTTGAGATGATATTGGACCTGGCCAGGTACCATAACAACCAATCCCTGTAGCGTAAGCAGAAAAACAACATCCATCTATCTATCTGTCTATCTATCTATCTCCTACCTATCTATCTATCTATCTATCTATCTATCTATCTATCTATCTCCTATCTATCTATCTATCTATCTATCTATCTATCTATCTATCTCCTATATATCTATCTATCTATCTATCTCCTATCTATCTATCTATCTATCTATCTATCTATCTATCTATCTATTATCTATCTATCTATCTATCTATCTATCTATCTATCTATCTATCTCCTATCTATCTCCTATCTATCTATCTATCTATCTATCTATCTATCTATCTATCTATCTATCTATCTATCTATTATCTATCTCCTATCTATCTATCTCCTATCTATCTATCTCCTATCTATCTATCTATCTATCTATCTATCTATCTATCTATCTATCTATCTATCTATCTATCTCCTATCTATCTATCTATCTATCTATCTATCTCCTATCTATCTATCTATCTATCTCCTATCTATCTATCTATCTATCTATCTATCTATCTATCTATCTCCTACCTATCTATCTATCTATCTATCTATCTATCTATCTATCTATCTATCTATCTATCTATCTATCACAAATATGGCTGACTGCTGTCTCTCCTGATCCCCCCATACACTTGGTCACTTAGCTTGACAGATGGTTGATGGACTGGTTTGTGATATCACATGGCCATTTATAAAGTGTCTATGGAAATTACAGCACGCAACGTGTAGACTAATAAATTGGATATGCTGCAGGTCTGATCATACAGTGTAAATGGTAAACTCAAAATAACATTTTCCTTTATCAGACTTTTTCTTTGAAGTGAATCATAAGACCCTGAGACCCCCCTTCCTCACCCACAGACGGGCCCCTGGGCACATGTAAGGTGCTGGCAGGATGGCGAGCAGTACTCACTATTGTCACCTCCTATAAACGTCTCGTATGGAAGTGCGGTTCATGTAAGGTAAAGTGTGAGATGAGAGGATTGCAGGAAGGATATGGGGGTCCTCAGGATAATATATCACCATCTACTGTTATATTGTCACAAGGAGAAGAACTGATCTGGAGAATGTTCTGAATCGTCCAACTGTGCATCCTGTAAATTATGCCTGCTTATACTAGGGCTATTATATATAAAAAGCCAAGGTAGACAGATAGATACAAGATGATAGATAGATAGATAGATAGATAGATAGATAGATAGATAGATAGATAGAAGATAGATAGATTTAAATAGATAGATAGATAGATAGATAGATAGGAGATAGATAGATAGATAGATAGGAGATAGATAGATAGATAGATAGATAGGAGATAGATAGATAGATAGATAGATAGATAGATAGATAGATAGATAGGAGATAGATAGATAGATATCAGTAAATGTAAGCAGCACCAAAAAATGTAAGCGTTAGTGGATGCCAGCGGACAGGTCCTAGACAACGAACCACAGTCAGCTAGAAGGAAATACTCTGCAGCACTCCAGGTAAGTGAAAAAAACGCGAACAAATTGATTCCATGCAGGAACGATACACAGCAAACAAGGTAAGTAAAACACACGACGTTTCGGCATACCTTACCGCACTTGAAAAATGGTGTAAGGTACGCTGAAACGTCGCGTGTTTTACTTACCTTGTTTGCTGTGTATCGTTCCTGCATGGAATCAATTTGTTCGCGATTTTTTCACTTACCTGGAGTGCTGCGGAGTATTTCCTTCTAGATAGATAGATAGGAGATAGATAATTGAGAGATAGATAGACAGATAGATAGATAGATAGATAGATAGATAGATAGATAGGAGATAGATAGATAGATAGATGCTTGAGAAAGGTCTCGTGATGAGATTGAAACGTTGCAGTATGTAAACTTTTTTAGCTATGAAATAAACACCTATTGGATTTTTTCACTGAAGGAGTGCAGCGGAACTCTGTTTGTTAAATAGATAGATAGATAGATAGATAGATAGACAGATAGAAAGATAGACCTCCAACGTCTGACTGGAAACACTGGGTATAGCAGGAATTAAAAGACTTTTTAGAAGATGACCCTCCTCAGCGTGGACATGCTAGTTTCCTCAGTTGGTAGTCCCACGTCTGGTGTACTTAGAACTCCATGCTAAACTGGATCAGAAACAGAAGAAACTGGAACAGTACAGCAGCTCAGGGACAGGCACTGACTCAAGGCGAGGCCCCTGGAAGATAACACTTTGGCTCTGCATACTGCAGGATCAGCACACACAGGAACTCTAAACAAGACTGCTGAGCTACAAGTCTGACTTAAGTTGACATGGCATTGGACAGAACAGATAAGGAGAATTGTGGTAAAGGCCCTGTTTGGTCCAGCAAATAGGAAAGGTACTTTAGCTCACTTGCTTTACGTGGCTGGTTGACATCCTTCATCACAGATTCCCCTTTAGACTTTTTGAATAAACTTTATACTAGGGCCGTCCTTTACATATATACAGTACTTAAGGTTCTGGGACACAGCACTGGGACTCCTCATAAGCCCTATTGAGCTCTAAAAGACTATTTTTACAGGGAACACTCACCGAGCTCTGGACTTGCATCATCACAGAGAATATCCACTGACCTCTAAACCTGCAGAATCACAAGCAGGGGATGCCCACTGGCCATGGAACCTTCAGCTAAACAAGCATTAAAAGCCCATCTACTTCAATGTTGATTGAGCTCTAAATCTTCAGCTCCACTACCGGGTAAACTCACAGAGCTATGAACCTGCATCTCTTCAACTAGGAGGACACTTACTGAGCTCTGAACCTTCAACTTTATAGGCGAGGAATGCCCAGTGAGTTCAAAACCTGCAGCCCAAAAACATGAATACATACTGAGTGTTGAACCTGCAGTTCCTCAAGCAGGGAAGACCAACTAAGCTCTAAATATGCAGCTCCACAAGCAGGGAACACCAACTGAGCTCTGAACTTGCAGCTTCACAAGAAGGGAAGACCAACTGAGCTCTAAACCTGCAGCTTCTCAAGCAGGGAACACCAACTGAGCTCTAAACCTGCAGCTACACATGCAGGGAACACCAACTGAGCTCTAAACCTGCAGCTCATCAAGCAGGGAACACCAACTAAGCTCTAAACCTGCAGCTACACATGCAGGGAACACCAACTGAGTAGTGATGAGCAAATACTGTTTGATCGAATAAATATTCGATCGAATAGTAAGGTATTCGATCTATCGAATATTATCGAATAGTTCGCCGAATATTCGATAAATATTCGATAAGCGTTCAAATTCCCCAGCTTCCGGTTTTTACCTCCAAGTGGTCGAATAGATGTTTTTCAATAATCGAATACTTGTTCCCATAGACTTTAATGGGATCGAATATTTGATCGAATATTCGAATATTCGGGAGATATTCGTGCGAATATCGAATATTCGAATATTTCACTATTTACTCATCACTACAACTGAGCTCTAAACCTGCAGCTCCTTAAGCAGGGAACACCAACTGAGCTCTAAAAATGCAGCTTCACAAGCAGGAAACACCAGCTGAGCTCTTAACCTGCAGCTCCTCAAGCGGGTAACACCAACTGAGCTCTAAACCTGCAGCTTCTCAAGCAGGGAACACCAACTGAGCTCTTAACCTGCAGCTCAATGAGCAGGGCACCTATTAAGCTCTTAACCGTCATATCCACAACACTGCAATTCAGAGAAAGCATGTCTGTAAACTAGGTTATCAATCAAGAGCCTATATTATCTACACGCATCATTAAAGAGGAATGATAAACTATGCGACTATGTGCTGCTACACATGCTGTTATTTTTATTTTTACTATAGTTTCCTTTTAACTTAGACCCCGTATATTCCCAAAAACCAATGCAATAATTCCACGTGTGTACTAAGCCTTATAGTCTGGTTGGACCCATCACTGGTTCGGCCATTGGGTTAATAAAATTGTATACGGAGTGGTAATGACTATATAAGGTATAAAATATAACTTTTATTTACTCATTAAAATTGTAGCCCTAACAATAATCAAAAAATAACTAATGTGACAAAAAACTAAGACAACTAAATCCCGTGATAGAAAGGTAGGTGATGGATTATGGGACCTGTAGCAATTTTATAAATTGGGGGAGGGAAAGGTGCACACTGCACTAGATAAAATTAATAAATAAATTCTCCCTGCCTTTTGGGGTGATCACCTCCTTAATAGGGTGGCCCCAACCACGATGACGGTCCCTACCCTCAAATAAGTGCACGGGAAAAAAACAACAAAAACCTAGTGTCACCCTACGAATCCCAATCCAAATCCCAATCCCTATCTTATGTGGGGAAGACCAAACGTGAGTTTCGCCGGCGCATCTTGGAGCACGTTGGAGATATCACTCACTCCAGAGATAAGCCTGTGGCCATCCATATGCGCTCACAACATCCTCTGACACCCTTCGCGATCTTATTTCAGGCCATTGAGGTGGTAAAAGTCCCCCAGCGTGGTGGAGATACAGACAGGGTCTTGCTTCAAAAAGAGGCCAGATGGATATACCGTCTCAAAACGGTGTCTCCCTCTGGCCTGAACGAGGCATTATCGTTTGCCTCATTTATATAACACAAAATAGAAATACTAACTCTGATGTAAGTATGAACTAGAAATAGTTGTACATACCTCCTTTTACCTGCCATCATCTATAGGTGTCTATTGGTCACCAAAAATTATCAGATATAATACTCATAGTTGTGGCAATATCTAGGTGAGAATATATGCACCAGTATAGGGATGTGAATATTCGTTTGTTGCATGAATAACCCGATGGCCATTTTTTATTCTGTGCTTTCATTAATTATCTACAATCCTGATCCCTGTGTCGCAATCCTGGTTATTCACATGTTCACTCCGTCGGATTCTTTATCATTTTACCATAATTTCTAAATATATTTTTTCATTACTTCATCAAAACTATGCAGGCCGGTACTGTTTAACATGGTCCTTGTGTAGGGCTAAGCTTGGTCAGATTACATAGATCCGACGGAGGTCTGCAGAATCCAATGTGGTCACCGGATCATGTGACACTAGCGAGATCAGCTCTGTGAGACGCATAATGCGTTCCAATGGGCGGAACTACTGAGAATCTGAACTTCCGGGAGGAGTGGCATGGTGAAGCGCACGCGTGCGTTCCACCCAGCGGAAGTGGAGGTTTACTCATTGGGACACACGTGGAGAAGCGCCACTGCTGGAATAAACTACTTAAGGTATGACTTATAGTGAGAGGCAGTAGCCACATTGACACCCGACCTATCGGTACACCATTTCGGGTGCTCCTCTGGAATGCACGGCCGAGACCCCCATGTATATCGGACATGTTACCTCCCCGCGAATGGAAGGTGGAACAGCATCATCTAGATGAGTATATCTATACCGCGTATTAGTGATTGATATACCTAGGATGTATCTTTAATCCTGGAGGTTTGTTTGTATCCCTATCTAGGACACTGTTAAATGTGAGAGAACGGGGGGGCCTAGGTGTCTTTATCGGATTTTTTGCAAAGCACACAATTTTGTTGTAAACCCTCCATGCCAATGTGAAACATAGTCACAGCAATTTCATTTATAATTTGTGAGTGTTTACACAGTGACACCTTATTGTAGTATATCTATCTTTTATAGCTTATCTATTCGTATATAGTGCAATATAGATAATTGTTTACATCCCATATTTGGTGCAATATAAATAATTGTTTACATCTCATATTTGGTGCAATAGAAACAAATATTTATCTATATCCCATATTTAAATGATTAATGTCCGTTGGTTCCCTGATGAACCCGTAATAAATAGACGGGGGAAACGCGTAGGAACGTGCATTTTTTTTAATTCATTGGTTAATCTGTAATGTATATAGTTCACAGTGTGTACACGGTATAATTTGTCTTTGTTTGGATTGGGATTCGTAGGGTGACACTAGGTTTTTGTTGTTTTTTTCCCGTGCACTTATTTGAGGGTAGGGACCGTCATCGTGGTTGGGGCCACCCTATTAAGGAGGTGATCACCCCAAAAGGCAGGGAGAATTTATTTATTAATTTTATCTAGTGCAGTGTGCACCTTTCCCTCCCCCAATTTATAAAATTGCTACAGGTCCCATAATCCATCACCTACCTTTCTATCACGGGATTTAGTTGTCTTAGTTTTTTGTCACATTAGTTATTTTTTGATTATTGTTAGGGCTACAATTTTAATGAGTAAATAAAAGTTATATTTTATACCTTATATAGTCATTACCACTCCGTATACAATTTGATTATTTTGACTATAGGGTTACCCTATTTTTGGTCGGCAGGAGACCCTGTATCTTGTACCTGCGGTAATTGAACATTGGGTTAATAAAGAAGAAATGTATAGCTACTTGCTGAGTTTATACATAAAAACTTTAAAGTTTCTAACTTTTACAAAAAGTTAAAAAAAAGTTAAAAAAAGCTGGACATGCCGCCATCTGTTTAGTGAAATATTAACACACGTCCTCACTTTCTCGCCCTCCACGTTGCCATCTGCGCTGAGCAGGTTCTTTCGACAGGGGCTGTGATTTTGAGATGTTTTTGGTTTTGCTGTTTGGCACTGAAATGTCTTCGGCTTGTAACACCCTGGGAACGGTGAAGAAAAATTGCTTGAGGTTTCCATTAAAAATGTAATGGTCTCGACAGAACAGATAGCAATATCTGTCTTTAATCCAGACAGGTCTGAGATAGGAGATGCAGAGGAGAAACAATCAGGGGGAAACAATGATGAGCCGAGACAGATTTGACACTAAACCCCAGAAGATCTTCTGTCATTATTTACCCCAAAACGTATTCTTTTAAAAAAAAACACTGAAATAGGAGAAAAGAAGATATCCTGTGGTGTGACGCACGCTATGACTGTTACAGGGTCCATTGACTCAAGGGGACTCATTACTTTTCTCTAACAAAGCTGGCTGGATCACAAGATAGCAGAACTGGGCTTCACCAATAGCAGATGCCTCTCCTGGGTCCTAATTGTGGGTGCCAGTACTCAGATTCCCCTAGGAATTAAAGTAGACATGCAGGTAGTCACAAGAAATTTGGAGGGGGGGGGGGGGGTGCGGAGCAGAATTCTCTGCAAAGCTGACTGTGATATTAGCACTGTCCCTGATGTGATGTCAACAGGAAGTTTTTTTATGTAAATCAGCAACAGGGGATGGCAAGGGGCTCGTAGGCAAAAAAGTTGGTGGAAACAACTAAGGGAAAGGACCGGATATCAAACAATGGTCTATTCCAATTAGTACAATTAGTTGGTCAACTGTTTTAACTAAGTCTTACCATTAATTTTAACCTGACAACAGACTATTCTCACTGTCCCTGCAATGTCCCTACTAGCTTTCCCTAGCAGAAACAACATGAAGGCTCTAGGACAACTAGGAGCACAACTGCAGCACCATCCATATACAAACACCAGGAAATACAAAGAAGAACTGAGAAATACCCAAGAAACTTGGAACAAGTTCAAGAACTGAAGAACCAGTCATTTGTATTGCGAGAATAGTACTTAGTGTGCCAAATAGAATCCTCGTACTCACATATAGAAAAGACAGCCTTCTGCTCAACCAGATCAGGGAGTGCAAGGTTGGGCAGAAGGCCTATATAACTGGGCACGGCAGACTCGTCGATATCTCCCAGGGTAGCCGTGCGTGATCAGTAAGATACTTCATCTTGTGCTCTTTGTCTTATTGTGGATCAGTCCCTTGACTTCTTTTGTCTTACAGAACTGGAGAAGGATCCCTGGCATAGACAAGGTTTTCCCTAGAGGATGGTTTTTCCTTCTGTGGGTTTAACATTGCATCTTACTGTCGTTTCATTTTTTTTTTTTTTGCAGAAGTCAATAGTCCAGGCGATTTTAAGAAACTTTGTAATTGGGTTTATTAGGCAAATATGCCATTATCTGCATTCAAAAAGACTTTTCCTAGGTCCCCCCTCCTCTCCTTTTTGTCATCCACTGCTCATTATCAGGAAATCTCAACTGGTTTACATCAGTCGGATCCTGTCTGTTCGATGGAGAGGGGAGGGGGGAGGGAGATTAGTCAGCAGCAGAGAGCAGAGAACAAAGGATTACACAGCAGGGAGCTGCTGAAAGCCCCTATTCAGAGGTCAGAGAGATCAGTATTGACATCAGAAGAGTTAGCCTGGTGATGTAGCTGTAAATTAACCCTTTGTTGCCCTGTTTTGGTTGCCCTGTCTAGCTAGTGTATCCTCCCCCCCCATAGACCAGACAAAAGACCTCCCATCCGGAACTAACTTACCTTATAAAGGGGTGGCTGAGTCTAACCTCCTATTGGTGGGGCTGTGTAAAAAGGAAAAGAGGCAGGAAGCTTGAGCTCTGTGAGGCACCTGTGATTGGTGGAAACAGTGAACATAGAACACAATAGTTAACCCTTGTCCTTCAGCTGTGCTCTCACAGACAGATATGGGAAAGAGACATAGCAAGTGGTGAAAGTGCCAAAGGCAGCCATCACTTCCTTGTGTGACACCTGACGGAGTTACCTTTACGCGGGTGACATAAGACTTAGTGGATCACCCATACTGGAACACTACACTAACACTCTTTTTATGGGAGGTTACCCTCTTGGCACTCCGCAACTGGGAACACTTTTGCCAAACAACACAATTAAAGAAATAGAGAAGTGCAGGGTTGGGAACTCTCTTTTGAATTTGCAGAGTCCTTGTCTGCTCAGCTCCTACCGCCACATTATACAGGCTATTCTGCTGTATGCAGCCTTTATTGGTGTAAATGATGAATGTGGATGTGCACACAACTCGTCTGAAGTGCAGGACGGTGAAAGCTACAGAAAGTCTAAGCTGCACTTTCTCTTATTTAAACTTAATGACATTATCCTCATGGGAATGATAGAGTATAAGTCGGGGGAGCCGCCTCCATTTTACCCGACACATTGTCTCCTCTCTCTCTCGATGTGATTTACCGACTTATGGAAACCAGTTTCAGATGTGACCCGGGCGATCCGCCATAATATATTCAGTATGGAGATAAGGCAGTGATATTCTCCACATCACCCGCTGTATTGATTTCATCACAGAATCTGCAGCATAAGAGCCATCCACTAATCCACTCTGATGCCACTCGATGCTCTCTTCATAGTGTTTGCTGTTCTTTAGGTTTTTTTTTTATGGGTTTTTTTCTTTATAGATAAAGGGCCTCTAATATTCTCCTGCTACAACTTATACACCTGGAGACCACCCAATAATATATATTTATCCTCACCACTATCACCCTTATCAAAGTAATTGCCCCCTAAACCTAATAACTGGTTGTGCCACCCTTTTGAATGCTCTTCTTTGCGGTATTATTATAATTCAGCCACATTGCTTTATAGGGTTTTCGAGCATGAATGGCCCATGAAGAGACTTGTTGCAGCATCTCAATGGGAATCAGAATAGAACTATGACTCAGCCGCTCCAAAACCTTCATTGTATGTCAGTTGTGGACTTGCTTCTGTGCTCCAGATCATTCATCGGCTGTATAACCCAACTGTGCTTTAGCTTTAGGTGGCAAATTGACAGGTGGGCATTCTCCTCCAGGATTATTCAGTAGATCAGAACTTATCGGGGGACACTTACTATCATTGTGCTCCTGGCGTACACCAAGGAGAAGGTGCAGATTCAATCCTTCTCCTTGGCGTACGCCTGCTGTATTCCCTGCTCGCCCAATGGCAGGCACGGCAGGGCGGGGAGGAGGCATTGCCTCCTCTTGTTCCTGGCTTATCATGATTTACGCTTTCTTGCAGGCGTAATGCAGGACAGAAATCTACACCTGCTGGCAGCTAGGGGCATCCCAACTCTCGCAAGATGGTAGTCACCCAAGAGAAGGCTTGAGCATGTTGTATTTGAATATGTCCAATTCTCTTGTAGATAATTGTGGTGACCCAAGCTAGTTGGTATTTGCCAAGGCAGATGTTGCAGTACTGCCTGTCATTGGGCTCAGAGTGGTATTTACCCTTCCCCGATCCAGACACACACCTGTTAGAAATCAGTGTAGGTGCGGATGTAGTGAAGAGGAACCACACAGTTCAGGATAACCTGGTTCTTAAAGGTGAAATGACAAAATACATTTCCTTTTGTAGCAAGATGCAAATAGTAGCTTAAGAGTTGGCTGGCTGAGATGCCTTCTAGCGGGTATACTAAATTTAGACTATTCTTGACAACGTCTCTTTACATAAAGTCACTAGTTACTTTAGATTTTTTTGACTTAGAGGACCAGTGGCCTACCTTATGGGGGACCTATACAGAAACTGGGTATTCAGCTATAAGGGGCTCTAACCACTTTGTGTTGGTGGCGATGTACTTGAAAGAAATACCTGTATCCACAGCTATGAAGATCAGCCTATTGCTGGTCAAGGGCACTGAGTGACATAATCCAGGAACACAGGCCCCATTAAAGGGTGAGCTAGCCATCGGGGTTCTCCTTTGGACCTAGTGAAGTGCAGCAGAGTAAATTAGCTTTAGTTGCTCTTATCAAACTGCTGTGTTTTTGAATTCTTCTGATGAAGTGGCTGTTGAGTGGAAGAGAAGATAGCCCCTCAGCATGGATATGTCCTTGTCCCTGTCGAGAGAAGCCTCACTGCAGTTTCTCTAGTTCGACATAGCTAGGGGGAGGGGTGCTTAATGTTAGGATCTGTATGTACCCTCTGACAATTGAGTGTCCGCATAAGGCCCGGGGCACAATCTTTTCTGCTCTGTCTAGTACTGACTCTTGACTAAAAACTGAACACATTGGGGGGGGGGGGGCATTTATCAAGATTGTGCCCCTGGCATCCGCCAGGGAGAAGGCTCAGATTCGCCCCTTCTCCCTCGCATATGGCTGCCGTATTCCCCTCTCGCCTGATGGGCGGGGAGGGGGGTGAAGGTATGGCCTCAGGGAGCTTCCCTATAGGTGGAGAAGATATCAGGAGACGAGAATACTGAACTCTACGCCCACTAAGAGAGGAGGGATATATATCAGTGAGGTACCCTCAACAGGGATGGGTTACTCAGCCAACTCTCAGCTGGTGGCAAAAAAAGTAAAATACATGGGTTAAACCTAAAATACAGTCAACCCTTTCCAATTACAACTTAAGCTGTGCCATACAATCACAGAAAATACAGTGAGACACCTAGTGCCGAGACAGCAGAATACATCTTCAATCCACCAAACACATAGTCATACATATAAAACAAGAATGGCACATTGGTTCTAGGACATTACATAAACTACCATCAGAGGAGTCTGGAAGCGTCTTTCTCCACTCTCTTTATTCAGGATTCAGCTGAGCTGACCATGCGCGTGTATTAGAGATGAGTAAACCTCGAGCATGCTGGAGTCCATCCGAACCCGAACTTTCGGCATTTGATTATCGGTGAATGCTGAAGTTGGATAAAGCCCTAAGGCTATGTGGAAAACATGGATATAGCCATTGGCTGTATCCGTGTTTTCCAGACAACCTTAGAGCTTTATTCAAGTTCAGCAGCCCCAGCTAATCAAATGCCAAACGTTCGGGTTCGGATGGACTCCAGCATGCTCGAGGTTTACTCATCTCTAGTGTGTATGGAAGGAATGGAAAAGACAACTGTTGCATGAACTTAGTATAAAAACTGCTTATCTTAGCTCAAGCAGTTCTTTTTTAAATATTGTTCTTCTAGTAATAATGAGAAGCTTTGGTGTTTAGAGAAGTTTTTAACCTTGTATAAAAACTGCAATTTATTGAAAAATAAATAAGAAAAAAATGGCAAAGCTATCATCTTTTCCCCCGAGATGCGGAGTAGTGTCAGTGCGACAGCAAACTGTATATTTTATCTTTTTTTTGTGTTGTTTTTGCACCATCCTTGACCACCCGGCTGCCCCGACCGTTCAAGCAGTTTCACGCTTCATCAGCTCTGAAATAATGTTTTGCCTAATGCAGGCGAGAGGTAATAAGATGCGGCAAATCATGCAGGATCTTACAGGGAGCTGGGCGGCCGCGCTGGTGATGGAGACGTATCTTCAGTGTGTGTTCTATTCGATAATTTGCTGTTAATTTGAATGTAAGCACCAGTAATGGTTACTTAGAGGAAGGAGCGGACGTGTTTACAAAATGTGACAAATGATCCACCAGGCGAAGTCTCAATTATGTAAATATGAACGGCGCATTGTGGTGTGGGGGGCGTTGTGCGGTGATCACAGCAAATTCCTCCAATATTTCCAGCACGGATCATTAATTAGTCTCCACGTTCCACTCACATAATCGCTTCTTCAAACAGTGAGATCTTATTACAGACGCCAACGTGTGGAGGGAGAACACGCCGCGCGTCTTCGTCTTCAAAGCAGACGCGTTCTCTATCTGTATCAATCCCTCCTTTCCTTCCCGGCATCTTTGGACGTGCTTCGACCGGTGTCTGTTCCTGACGAGAACTTAAATTAAGCTGGAGATTCCTGTCTGTTAAAGTGGATTCTTTTCACAGGAAGGAAAGTGGCGTGAAAGGCGAAGATCAACTGGACACAAAAATCTGGAAAATAAAATAATAGATTTACCTTCAATAGTCATAGAAGAAGTAGTATAAATTCCTGATTCATGTAAAAAACCCTTCAATAAAAAAAAATGTTTAAAAAATAAAAATAAAATTCCTGATATGATCTGATGCAGATCCCTTGTCATAGTCTTTGTTGTACTGGTTGTGTGATTTTACTCTGTGCCTCTGTGGGTCCATGTTTCCAAGTACTTCAGCCAACCAAGTAGTAGCCTGTGAAACCAGCAAGTTTTTGTCCTGATGAGGTAGAAAGTCCTTGACCCTCGGACGCTACCCCGTAATTGTATCTTGGCTGGTGGTCAGGGCCGGCGTCAGCACCAGGCATACTCGGGCAAGTGCCAGGGCCCAAAGCGCCTCAAGGGCCCCCCCCCCCGGCACTTGCCCACGCGTAGAATGCACAGTCATTGGACACCTGCAGCAGAGTAATGCTGCCTGCTGCATCGCTTCCCTCCTCCCCGGGACTCCGGGTCGGGTTGCTGACACCCGGGGGCCCCAGAGTGATGTCAGCCGCGGCACAACTACACCCTGCTGGGATCCCTCACTGACCCCTCCTCCTCCTTCCCAGCATGCCAGTCCTTGGGCCGCCTGTCTCCTGAGTCCCTCTGCACATCATAACAGTAAGTATCATTACCTGAGGCTGTGGGGGGAGGGGAGATGACCCGGGCGCAGGCATGAGAGGCGCTGGTGCCACGGAAGTGACATTGTGGCAGCTTTTTCCTCCAGCCTTTACTCCCTCAGCGTCGGGCCAGAGGAGAGGGGGGCGGGGCTCACTGCACGGCAGCCTGTAGAGGCCAAACAGCAGGTCAGGGCCCAGAAGCCTCACTACAGTGCTGCCTGTGCTGTGCTTCCCTGCCCCCTCCTGTATTCCTGGGACTCCTGACCTCCACAGTGGCCCAGGCAGAGGGAGATGTGACAGGTGACAGGACTGCTGCCTGACAGATACAGAGGTGAGTGTATGGTGTCACTGTGTATACATGCATATGTGTGCAAGTCTGTATGGAAGTGTAGTGTGTGTGTGAGTGTATCTATATATGTGTGCTAGGAGTAGAAAGGGATGTTTTAGGGTCACCTGTGGCATATGAGTGGATTTATTGCAGATTTTCCCCTTTACTTTCCATGGGGGAGTCACAATATGCAATAAATCCACTGTGTTGTATTGCAAATGTTTGTTGTTGATCCCTGCAGACTCTAGAAAAATCTACAAGTGCTGACATTGGTTAGATTGTGCAGAACTGTCTGAACTAGAAGGGTACAAACACACACAGCAGATACGCAGCAGATTTGATATTGTGTTCAGTTATTTAGATCTAATCTGCTGTGTATCTACTGCGTATCGGAGCAGTAAATACGCAGTGCATAAGCCGTGTGTGTTTGTACCCTAAGGGTACAAACACACACACCGTATATGCAGCGTATTCTAAATAACTGAACACAGCATCAAATCTACACCATCAAATCTGCTGCGTATTTGCTGCGTATCTGCTGCATATACGGTGTGTGTGTTTGTACCCTTAGGGTACAAACACACACAGCGGATACGCAGCAGATACGCAGCAGATTTGATGGTGCAGATTTGATGCTGTGATCAGTTATTTAGATCCAATCTGCTGTGGATTTGCTGCGTATCGCAGCAGTAAATACGCAGCGTATACGCCGTGTATGTTTGTACCCTTAGGGTACAAACACACACACACCATATACGCAGCAGATCTGCAGCAGATTTGATGCTGTGTTCAGTTATTTAGATCTAATCTGCTGCATATCTGCTGTGTATCGCAGCAGTAAATGCGCTGCGTATACAGTGCGTGTGTTTGTACCCTTAAAATATATGTATTATTGACTGCTTGCTGTAATGTGCCAGAATAGTTTATTTTGGGTCACGTCATATTAAGAAAATAAAGGATGTGGAGGCATCTCATTAATAAAAATATAAAGAACTGCAATCTTTACTCAGCAGGTTTTTAGTGTTGGGTGAACCTGTCAAATTGTTTTCAGACTCCCTAGGGCAGCATCCGACTTGTTCCCCCAACAGAAGTGGCAAGCTGTGCTGCTGTCTCTGCATACTATAGATAGATATGAATATATATGGTATATAGGCTGGTTGGGTTTTAGTGCCAGGGCATTCTGTGTAGGTGATCAGCAGTGTGTTATAATAATAATAAGTATATAATACACTGCTGATCACCTACTCAGAATGGAGAGATAGAGACCCTCTAACAATGATGCCACACAATGCTATACAAAGGGGCCCGCTGAGGCTCTGTCGCCCAAGGGCCCACAAAAACCTGGAGCCGGCCCTGCTGGTGGTATGTGGGTGCCTGTGATGTTTTGTGTGACACCAAAACCGGAACTCAAAGGCGGTTGCAGTATAACAGGTAAATATTACTAAACAGTTTCCATACACTGGAACCACAGACCTTAAAGGGATATTCCAGTCAAACATAACTTTTCATATGTTGCTGCCCATGGTGAGACTGACAATTCCTTCCAATTCTATTTCATCTCCTTCCCCCAGTTCTTAGCTGCTGCTTTCTGCTGAAAACACAAAAATCTAGGTGTGAGCCTCTCTCTCTCTGTCTCCCCATACTCTCCCCTCCCTTCTGAGACGGCTGATGTAAACAAGTCTCTGACTGGCATTATCTGCAACACTGTAGCTTCTTTGTAATGCTGGGAGGGTTATTCTGAGGTCAAGTTGCTAATGAACTCGCAGTGATTAATCCTCCCAGCATTAAAGAGGGAAGCTACAATCCTGCAGATAAAGCCTGCTATGGACTTAATTACATCAGCTGTTTAAAAAGGGAGGGGGAGAGAGAGAGAGAAAAGCTCACACACAGATTTTTGTGCTTTCAGCAGAAAGCAACCGCTCAGAACTGGGGGAAGAAGAGTGAATAGATAATAACAGGTATGAAAGGAATTGTTAGTCTCATCATGGGCAGCAACATATCAAAAGTTATGTTTGAATATGAGTGAAATACCCTTTTAAGGATTGCAATGACACGACCTTAAGCTGGTGGTACATAGTGAGTTGACCTATGTGAAGTGTAGTTGTTATTAGAGATGAATATAACTGGAGTATGCTTGAGTCCGATCATTCGGTCGCTGAAGAAGTTGGCAGCAACCCCAAGGCTGCCTGGAAAACATGGATTTTGCAGGACTCCCTAGTGCTGCATCCAACTTCTTCAGCCACCGGTAATCAAACACTGAATTATTCAGCTCTGCTACACCGGTAGGTTCACCGATTCCTGCGCTAATCACTCTAACTTCAAGTGCACGAGCCCTAATTGACTTAGCCCTTGATGATGCGGCTCCATACACTGTACACACGCTCTTCGGCTGATGACTCTGAATTAACCTGTCACTCTTCCTCCTCCTCCTGTTCGCATTGAAGCTTTTAATACCGGCTGCTTGAACAAAGGCCAGGAAGAAAATCAATGCGGCCGTCTATCTCTACTTTGCTGTGAGTCCTGTAAGTGTAATCGATCTGTAAATGAGTAAAGATTAGAGGAAGGATCTGGGCTGAGTGACATGGGATGTTTAACAAACCAAAGGGGACGAGCCCAGAACGTGTGAGGATAGACGTATCGTACGTAGGAGGCTTAGGAGATTAGAAGAACCTGTCATCGGCACAAGCCAATCCAGAGTCGGCTCTATAGGGCGTTAGGTATATTATTTGGCTTATTCTACCATTGTTCCTTCTCCATTCACATCTAAGGCTGTAAACAACCAGGAAAATCTGGTAACATTGCCAGATCCACTTGGCGTGGAGACACAATTCTGATTTTGTCCAAGGGGCCTATTGCGACACCAATGTGCCTTTGGTTTTTTTGGGATCATAAAAAATGACACAATAACTTTACTTTCGGAGCTAGTTCTATTACAAATTTGAATAATTTTTCTTTAACTTTACTACTGAATAGAGATGAGCGAAGCAGCCGGAAATTTTGATAATTTTTGGTCAAACTCGTTAAGATTCACAAATCGAAGTGTTAACAGAATTTCACTAAAACAGCCAAAACTATAGTAGCTACAATACTGAGGCTATTACAGAAGGCGAATTTGTTAAAGCATGTTGTTGTAAAGATGTCAAAAATCGGAAAATCACAATTTAAAAAAATGTCAATCAGCCAAATTCCGCCATTCCTCTCCTCTCTGTCCCCATATCACTCTCTGTTAGTCTCTCCCTGCTCTGCTGTAACTGCCTGCTGCCATCCTACTCTCTCCTCTACACACAGCCGACTGGCCGCCTCCATTACCGCTTAATGATGCTCCAGACAGCATGTGTGGCCGCAATTTATTTATTTTTTTGCAAATTTTCTTAATAATGGGCTGGAATTCGCTTTGCAGAACAAAGCAAATTGACAGTGCAATTAATAGCGAATCTTGATTTGCCAGGTTCGCTCATCTCTACCACTGAATAAAAAACAATAACAAAAAGTTTTGGGTGGATACAGCTTTTTGATCGCTTTTGAATCCATGTTTTTTGAAGACAAGATGACCAAACCTGTTGAATTGTCCACTTTAAAAAATCCTCACCCACCTCCAAAAAATAAAAAATAAATAATTGCTGCCTTCAGAAATTTTGACAAAAAAATAAAAAAAGTTTCTCTTAAATTTTGAGGAGGCTAAAATGGAAACTCACTGTGGTGGGAAGGGGATAAAAGTCTAGAAAGGATCTTGGGCTCATAAAGGTTATCAGCCAGGCAGCACACCTTGACTGAGCCGGCTTTATGCCTGGGGGCTCCTCTATGATCAATATAAGATTTTTTTTGGTTCTTTGCAGATAGTGGAGATTAATCCGGTAAATGAAGCCATTTTATCCTGAGACGTCTGATCGCATAATCTGGAGATTTCTCAGAGAGTTTCTGGATCTGGAGAAAGTTGAAAATTCTTTTCTTCAGCTGTAATAATGCAGATGCACTTAATGTATAGAAGGGGATGGGGCAGGGCGGCCCTTTATCATCTTTACGATTTACTATGATTTTGATCAGGGGGATAATCGGGTTTAGGTATATAGGGGGAGATTTATCAAACATGGTGTTAAGTGAAACTGGCTCAGTTGCCCCTAGCAGCCAATCAGATTCCACCTTTCATTTTCCAAAGAGTCTGTGAGGAATGAAAAGTGGAATCTGATTGGTTGCTAGGGGCAACTGAGCCAGTTTCTCTTTACACCATGTTTGATAAATCTCCCCCTCGGCAGTGTCTGGTGCAGTAGGGTACACAGTATTCAGAATTGTGGTGATATTGTTGGCCATGATTACCCCGGGGATCACAATTAAAGGGGAATTAAAACGTGTTCAGTAGTGGGGCTAATATAAAGAAACCTGTACTTATCTGCCACCAATCCCCTTCTGGTGCTGCTCTGATGGTGCCGATTCCTGCTGTTAGTACTTCCTGTTTTGTTTCCCGACCCATGAGATATGTTTTCACAGCCAATCTCTGATGGGGGTGGGCCACTTCTGTGGCCAATGACGGGCTAAGTAAGCGTCTCCTATTTTCCTCTGTTAGGACAGAGAACAGGAAGTGCTGACTCTGAAGGACCAGTATCAGCTGAACACATGGGCTTAGCTAGGATTTATGGGGCCCCATAGCAAAAATATATATATATATATATATATATAAGCCAGCAAAATTACCGCAGCACTCCGTAGATGAATTTTCAAACCGTGAAGTTTATTGCTTCCACAAGTGCATTAAGCAACGTTTCAGCTCAATCAATATGAGCCTTTCTCAAGCTGTGCAACATACATGTGTATCAACAGGCTTTAAATAGTTACAAAGTGATTACAAAAACACATCATGTGACCAATCAGTAAAAAAAGTGAATAGTAGTAGAATCGCATCTCAAAAGTAATATACATGACAATCATAAAACATGTAACAAGCTGCTTTTTGGTGGAACAGAGTGGGACACTTACCTGGTTGACGTCTTGGCCTATATTTACTGGTTCTTGGACTTACCATCTTTAAATGCTCAATCACATGGTGCGTTTGTGACGTTGGCAATGATGTGGTTTCCTGGTTCATGAACTTGACGTGCCGGTATAAGTTTTTCGGCTGTACTGCAATCCCTGGGATGAGGCCTCGATGGGAATCTGGACATCCCTGGACTGCCCGGGGGTGACATAGGTCCGAGGGCGCAGCCCTATGCAGGAACCCGCCCTCATTTGGACTATTATGATTCCAACAGTGTGATTGTGAAAATGCCGTCTACTTACAAGGGGTTAATCCCCCATATAGTCCGGCCTGAGCGTCTGGTTTCCATGGAGATCCGCGAAGCCACCCTGCTGAATCACGTGGAGGGTTACGTCACATAACACATGACTCACTTGTGCCTATCCGATCCTGTTACGTTTTTCCATCCGGACGGTCTTTTTTGGCGCATGCGCTATTTGCTTCATCACAAGCCAAGGCGGAGAGATCTCCATATGCCTCGTGCATTTGTTTACACTTGTCCTGGGGCCGACTGACGTCATCCGGTGAGCGATCATCCCACCTGTCTCCAATTGTATATTTTTAAAGACGATTTTTTGATATTTATGGACACTTTATTTCACATTACCCTATGACAGCTTATGCTGTCTCTTCTCACATGTATTATGATTGTCATGTATATTACTTTTGAGATGCGATTCTACTACTATTCACTTTTTTTACTGATTGGTCACATGATGTGTTTTTGTAATCACTTTGTAACTATTTAAAGCCTGTTGATACACATGTATGTTGCACAGCTTGAGAAAGGCTCATATTGATTGAGCTGAAACGTTGCTTAATGCACTTGTGGAAGCAATAAACTTCACGGTTTGAAAATTCATCTACGGAGTGCTGCGGTAATTTTGCTGGCTTGTATACTCTTATACCCTCGGTCCGCAAGGGTATTTACTGCAGGCACCAACCACACAAAGATTTCTGGAGTGCTGCGTCCACCTTATGCTATTTCTATGATGGACCAGGACGTTGGCACCAATACTATTACTATGACTACTTTGGCAAGTATAGAAGCACGGCTCCCACAGGGATCCAGTTTTTCGGAGGAGGAGAGGAACAGGATTGTCCTGGCATCACGAGGTGACCCTTCTTTTCTAAAAGTACCTTCTGCTAATGACATCAAACGTGACCTTGAATTTGAGTGTAAAAAAGAAGTTGGTTTGAAATTACATCTAACCACATTAACTGAATATTATAAGAGTGGCTGCATTCCACGTGGTATGAGATCTCGCTTGAAACCAACACTCTTCACCACCAATGCTGTATTTAAAAAGCGGTTTGAAGATATTTCCAACCGGTATGCACTGGACATTATCTTGCTCAATATGGACCATTTAGAGCAGGAACTATGTGTAATACGTATCCGTATTGAGAAATTGGAGACATCTTTGAGACTTCTGTTATTGGAACAGGATATGGACACTCATATGCAAAAACTAAAAGAATTTCTAGGCAAACATGAAAATGAAATACAGGAGGTTAAAAAGAGGAAATGGCGCAGAGACATGAAAGACTATGACCATGGCAACATCTATAATTGGAACATGGAGGGGGAAGCCAATACGGGACGTAAAAACAAGAGGAATCGTGTACAGAGCAACAACTCGCAAACGGACTCTCCAGCTAAAGTTTTTTTAGGGGCCAATCAACAGTCGGTTACCCCCATTTCGAGACAGTCAAAAAACCAACAAGACGAGGGGGCCGTAAGAGACATCGGTCCAAAAAGAGTGGGCAAAGCCTTCAAACCACCAGTGCAACGAGTGCCCGTGACCAAACAGAGGGAGGGCTCACAGACCGAAACAACATAGCGGTAAATATCTCCTCTACTATACTGTCTGATATACATATGCGTGTCTTAGAGAAAGGACTTTCATTTTGCCCGGGTAATACCACAGATTGGTTCAGTGTACAGATGGATCTTTGGCAGTTCTTTCGTCGCATTAAGTTGCGTGTTTGGAGCGATACCATAGACCAGTCTGTACCTAGTTCCAATACTGGCAGTCAACATGTTGATATATTGTTAAAAGATCTGGATTTATTTGTTAAAAGTGATTTTGTCCCTATACAAACTGTGCATCCCATTGAAACATACATAGAGGTTGTTAAGAGGGATATTAAAAATCTCAGGTCTAATACACCTTTGGACTTCATTGCTCACCCGAACATGAGTACAGACGAAATGCGAGCACTAGATGATTTGGCCCGTAACCGCGACATCACCATCAAGTCAGCTGACAAGGGTGGTGGTGTTGTGGTTATGGATACTAAACAATACATGGCAGAGGCATACAAACAGCTGTCTGATTCAAGTACATATAGACTTCTACAACAAGATCCTACACCTATGGTAAAAACAAAACTAAATGAATTGTTAGAACGTGCTGTAGCTAACGGTGATATTGATAAGAAATGTAGGGAATTTATTTGGGTGGAGCATCCAATTATGCCCCTCTTCTATCTATTACCCAAGATTCATAAATGCCTACACAATCCACCTGGGCGCCCCATAGTTTTGGGGATGGGCTCAGTGCTGAATAAAGCTTCGGAGTTCCTGGATCGGGTATTACAACCCCTGGTGAAAGCAGTCCCCGCTTACTTACAGGACACTACACACTTTCTCACAAAAGTACAAAATCTACGTTCTGGGGAGGTTACGTACATAGCTTCTATGGACATAGCAAGCCTATACACTTCAATCTCACATAGGAAGGGCATTGAAGCTATAGCCATAGCTTTGCAGAAGACTACTTATTCGGACAGCTGCCAACAATTTCTACTTTCACTTTTGGAGTTAATTCTCACTGGAAATTTTTTCATGTTTGATGAGAATTTTTTTTTGCAATGCAAGGGTACTGCAATGGGGTCAAATATGGCGCCTGCGTTCGCCAACCTCTTTGTGGCCCATCTTGAGGAGATATACGTCAATGTGTCCCACCATGCCCCCCACATTGTGGGATGGTGGAGATACATTGACGATATCTTCTTGGCATGGGGTGGTACGGAGGAGGAGCTTCTTGACTTCTTCCAATACTTAAATTCTATGGACCCAGACATAAAACTAACATTAAATCACTCAACTACACAAGTACAATTCCTAGACACAATGGTGTATAGAGACGGGACACACTTCAGTACACGATTATATAAAAAAGACACAGACAAAAATACTTTGCTGCATTACAAATCTAACCATCCGAAGAGTGCTATTAGATCTCTCCCCAAGAGTCAGTTCTTGCGGGTAAAACGTATTGTTGGGGATCAGACACTATTGGAGAATACCATAGATGAATATGCAGAAGACTTCCATTATAGAGGTTACCCACGCACACTTACCTCTAGGTATAAAAGGGAGACTTTAGAGATTGATAGAGAAGAACTCCTGAGAAAAAAAGATAGCAAAGTGAGACCAACACGCATACCCTTTGTAAGCCAATATAGTGGCATGAGTCAACATATAGAAAGAATTCTCTGTAAGCATTGGAGGATTCTGGGGGATAGTTTTCCAGACATCCCTGAATTCAGGAACCGTCCACTTATGTCATATAAGAGACCAAGGAATATCAAAGATTCTCTTGTAAGGGCAGCGACTCATTGTGAGAAACGTCCCTCCCAGTTACTCTTGGGCCCTTTAAAAAATGGATGTTACCCCTGTCGTAGATGTGTGAACTGTAAGCACATTGTTAAGTGTGACAAGTTCACACATCCGGCAACAGGACAGATCTTTCACATTAAAGATCACTTAACTTGTGAAAGTGAATGGGTGGTTTATATTTTGACATGCCCCTGTAAATTACTATATATAGGGGAAACCACTCTTGACTTTAAAACTCGACTCGTTCAACATCGCTACAGTATCCGAAAACAGAGAACTGACCTGCCCGTTTCAAAACATTTTTTGGAGAAGGGACACAGCGAGAATGATCTTAAGGCCATCGTGTTTGAACATATACCATTACCACCTCGTGGTGGCAATAGACATGTATTATTAAAAAGAAGGGAACTTTTTTGGATTGATACTCTGAACACACTGAGACCGAATGGTCTCAATGTAGACTTTAAAATTCTACCTAGCTATTGTAGATGATCATGATCATAAATTTGCACTTTAGGGTACTTCGTGAACTAGACCCTGTTTTTCCTTCCATATCCGATACCACTGGATTGTTACATACATGTGTATTATGTTTAAAAATAACTGAAATCTAAAATAATGTTGTACATTTTCTAATATTTGTTTTCTCTTCATAGTAACAAGCTGCTTTTTGGTGGAACAGAGTGGGACACTTACCTGGTTGACGTCTTGGCCTATATTTACTGGTTCTTGGACTTACCATCTTTAAATGCTCAATCACATGGTGCGTTTGTGACGTTGGCAATGATGTGGTTTCCTGGTTCATGAACTTGACGTGCCGGTATAAGTTTTTCGGCTGTACTGCAATCCCTGGGATGAGGCCTCGATGGGAATCTGGACATCCCTGGACTGCCCGGGGGTGACATAGGTCCGAGGGCGCAGCCCTATGCAGGAACCCGCCCTCATTTGGACTATGTTCCTTGGCCATTATGATTCCAACAGTGTGATTGTGAAAATGCCGTCTACTTACAAGGGGTTAATCCCCCATATAGTCTGGTTTCCATGGAGATCCGCGAAGCCACCCTGCTGAATCACGTGGAGGGTTACGTCACATAACACATGACTCACTTGTGCCTATCCGATCCTGTTACGTTTTTCCATCCGGACGGTCTTTTTTGGCGCATGCGCTATTTGATTCATCACAAGCCAAGGCGGAGAGATCTCCATATGCCTCGTTCATTTGTTTACACTTGTCCTGGGGCCGACTGACGTCATCCGGTGAGCGATCATCCCACCTGTCTCCAATTGTATATTTTTAAAGACGATTTTTTGATATTTATGGACACTTTATTTCACATTACCCTATGACAGCTTATGCTGTCTCTTCTCACATGTATTATGATTGTCATGTATATTACTTTTGAGATGCGATTCTACTACTATTCACTTTTTTTACTGATTGGTCACATGATGTGTTTTTGTAATCACTTTGTAACTATTTAAAGCCTGTTGATACACATGTATGTTGCACAGCTTGAGAAAGGCTCATATTGATTGAGCTGAAACGTTGCTTAATGCACTTGTGGAAGCAATAAACTTCACGGTTTGAAAATTCATCTACGGAGTGCTGCGGTAATTTTGCTGGCTTGTATACTCTTATACCCTCGGTCCGCAAGGGTATTTACTGCAGGCACCAACCACACAAAGATTTCTGGAGTGCTGCGTCCACCTTATGCTATTTATATATAAATAAATATATATATATATATATATATATATATATATATATATATATAGGCTCGGTAATGTGGCCAAAAAATAAAAAATAAAATCTCTTGTGACCAGCCTGCAGCTACAAAATGTACTGTCAGAGCAGAGAGCCAATGGCTGCTTGTTCTGTCAGTCCACTGTATTTAAACTATAGGGGCTCATTAGGAGCCCTTATGGTTAAATATATACTGTAGGTGCAGGAGCAGATTACCTTCTGCTTAACCCCTTATGTACTGCAGTGTCTGAGTGACCCAATGTTCTTTTACATGCTGCAACACAAAAAAAGTGTGAAAAAGGAAGACAAGAAGGTCTCTGTTTCACTGCTCCTGCACTGATAACCCCTGACCTCTGGATGGAACTCTGCACATTTTCCTACTTGATTGCAGCAGCTGGAGAACAGAGGTCAGGTTATAAGAGCAGTGAGGCAGAGATCTTCTTGTCCTCTACTTATTAACCCTTTCTTGTGTTGCAGCATGTAGGTAAACACTAGGTCACCTATACACTGCAGTACATAGGCGATTAAGCAGAAAGACACAGGACAGCTCTTATTTTCCCTGTGCATCCCTGGGCCCCCCTCCCCCACGGGCCCCATAGCAGCTGCCTACCCTGCCTCTATGGTAGCTACGCCACTGGCTGAACAGCGTCAGCAAGGAATTCTTTATTTTTCCCCTTCCACCCTGAGCCCCTTTACATGTAGAAATATTTCTCTTGAATAGCGATAGGGTGTCAGAGCTGAATATCTCTATTAGTCCTGACATCGCTTGACTGGGCAGCTATAATATACAGTACAATGAAATAACATATACAAGGAGCAGATCATACATCATGTGATGCCGCATCCCTCCAATGAGAGAAATATAATATTTAGTCACCCAGTGACTGTGTCTCTATGAAAACTTCTCTGCTGTACGCCTGAAGTTTCTGTTTGGAGGGAGTGAGCGGAGGTCGGGGTGAAGACGCCATCGTCTTCCTCCCAGGGATGTGAATTAGTGTTGATGAATGGATCTTATCCTGTTGTGTTTGCTGTTAATGTAGTAACGCCGGGATAAGCGTCTTCTGCAGCCAGGCCGGAGGATTTAAGAATTTATAAGACGCCCCCAACGTCTCGCTGTGAGGAAAATTGAGACTCGCAAAGGTCTGAGGGAATCTTAGGGCAGTGAAGTCTAAGAAGCCTGAAGAAAATGGGATGATTTAGCCTCATGTTCTATTACATGTTCTGCATTGCAATAAAACTACACAAAGTTTCCTCCATTTTATTTTTATTTTGTTTTATTCTTTTTGTTTGTATTTTTTATGTTTGTTTATGTTTTGTAAATGTTTCTTTTCTTTTGTATTTCACATATTATATTGGTTATTCTGACCCGGCGGTCAGTGTTCCCATCCATTATTAATGGTCTCTCTGTGCTCTGTATGACCGTATGTATCTAAAATCTATAAAACTAAGTAATTAGATGATATTAAGTATTAATCACTAAAACACCCATATTATATATCAATACCTGACTTCCTAGACCACCATGGGTGATGGATATCAATATTAACCCAGGCCATGACCCTGGACCACAAGAGACGCTTAGTATTACCCATAAGCCACTCTGGGCCTAAGGATATTACATACTAACCTATATCCTTTAGCCCTGGCAGCCCCATCAGCATACTGTGCCTCCTGTCAGTCCAATCCTGCCGGCATACTGTGCCTCCTGTCAGTCCGATCCCATCAGCATACTGTGCCTCCTGTCAGTCCGATCCCATCAGCATACTGTGCCTCCTGTCAGTCCACTCCTGCCAGCATACTGTGCCTCCTGTCAGTACGATCCCGCCAGCATACTGTGCCTCCTGTCAGTACGATCCCGCCAGCATACTGTGCCTCCTGTCAGTCCGATCCCGCCAGCATACTGTGCCTCCTGTCAGTCCACTCCTGCCAGCATACTGTGCTTCCTGTCAGTACGATCCCGCCAGCATACTGTGCCTCCTGTCAGTCCGATCCCGCCAGCATACTGTGCCTCCTGTCAGTCCGATCCCGCCAGCATACTGTGCCTCCTGTCAGTCCGATCCCGCCAGCATACTGTGCCTCCTGTCAGTCCGATCCCACCAGCATACTGTGCCTCCTGTCAGTCCGATCCCACCAGCATACTGTGCCTCCTGTCAGTCCGATCCCATCAGCATACTGTGCCTCCTGTCAGTCCGATCCCATCAGCATACTGTGCCTCCTGTCAGTCCACTCCTGCCAGCATACTGTGCCTCCTGTCAGTACGATCCCGCCAGCATACTGTGCCTCCTGTCAGTACGATCCCGCCAGCATACTGTGCCTCCTGTCAGTCCGATCCCGCCAGCATACTGTGCCTCCTGTCAGTCCGATCCCGCCAGCATACTGTGCCTCCTGTCAGTCCGATCCCGCCAGCATACTGTGCCTCCTGTCAGTCCGATCCCACCAGCATACTGTGCCTCCTGTCAGTCCGATCCCATCAGCATTACCTTCAGTGTCTGTACTCTTGATCAGGATCCTTTAAACCATTTTGCTAACATAAAAATGATGGCTAAAAACTTAGTAGCCTTAAAACTTGACTCTCATTGGTCACACCCTGATCTCTCGCTCTCTGTCTCATCTCGGAAGCATTTATGATTACATTCTTGAGCTCTATTCTCATTTACCCTCATGTTCCTGCCAGTCGGATGCTGCCATCCAACCTTAAAGTGTCACTGTCACTTCATAAAACTTTTGAGATGTCATAAAGACATGTTAAAAGTTTTGATCGGTCCGACTGGTCATGTGACACAAAGTCAGGAGAGGACTGCTGCAGTGAGTCTTCTCCCGGCTCGTTCTCCCGATTGGTACAGGTGTGAACACTCAGACCCGGATCGATCAAAACTTTTGACATATCTCTATGACATGAATAACAATAGGTTTAACAGCACTAATGGTCCCTTTGGTTTCCGTCCTTAGTTCTTTCTGTATGCCCGCTGGTAGACCCACACTCCCCAAGTGGGTATATAGCGATAATATAAGTGAAGTCCAATAACATCCACAGCTAATCTTCCAAAACTTTATTGGTGTCCAAGTCCGCATAAATATGACATTTTGACCTCTACTGAGGTCTTTGTCAAGTATACTGTGCAGGATCAACACTGAGGAGTGCAGGGAATAATAGTTCAAGGTCCCGGCAGGATATTAAAGAACTCACAATACTTACTGACAGCACCTCCCTGTGTACCTCATAGAGCTAAAATCAGACTCCCCTCCTACAGGCTGTGCTGCCCTGCTCTGTGGTGAGTCTGTCCATAAAATGGCTGACATGGAGCAGCATGTGACCATTCCCTGCCTCCAGTGTCCTCCATAGGCATATACAGGCTCAGTGGTGGACACTGGGGGGCAGGAAAGGTCACATACTCCTCCATGTCGGCCATCTTATGGACAGAATCACCACAGAGCAGGACAGCACAGCCTGGAGGAGGGGAGTCTGATTTTAGTTCTATGAGGTACACAGGGAGCTGCTGTCATTATATACAGGTAATACACTAAACACAATATTTCCAAAGATTAAAATGAAAGAAAGAAATGTGTACTTACCTACTTTGGCTCCCATTGTGGTTCCTTCCAGTCCCCCACTCTTCTTTTCTTTTTCATGCTTCTAAGATGAGAGGTCAGGGCAGGACCTGTCTGTTCAGCTAATGATAGGCGACAGCAAGGTTCCATCTTGGCCAGTGGGAAGGTCCTGCTCTAAGCTCTCATCTCAGAAGCAATGGGGGACCAGCAGGGGCGGATTAACTTTCCCATAAGCCCCGGGCTGCTCACCAAGCCTGGGCCCCCCAACTATGGCAGCACTAGCGTAGTGTTCATAGTACAAGATAGATAATGTCATGATGCACTGATTTTTGCAAAATTGGGTAAAAAAGCTGCGTTTTTTTTTTTTTTTTTTGCAAATCACGGCAGAACGGTAGCCAGGAGACAATACACCACTCAAAGTATAGGTCTTTTTGGGTGGCCATGGGCTCCCCAAGAGCTCAGGGCGTGGGCTACTGCCCAAAACGGACCTATTATAATCCGCTACTGGGGACCAGAAGGATGCACAACAGGAGCTGCAGGGGGGCACAGTAGTTTTGACTTTTTTTTACAGCATTTAAAAAAAAAAAAAAAAAAAAAAAAAAGAATATGAGTAATTATTCTGACTAAATCATAACGAAATAATTCAATAATTATAAGATGTGCAGGCATGACCATCACTTATGGAATAACACAAAAGGGCCTAGAGGCCCAGAACTTTGGCGGCTGAAATAGCAGCTGATGTCATCAGAGGAGCTGTGAGAGTGTGAAGCCTTCATCTCCCCATGTCATGATAACCTGGAGTGGACGTCTCTTCCCAGCCATGTATTTTTTATGTGCAGGTCCCTCTGTAAAGACAGCTGAGGACATTGTAATTGACAGGCGTATAATGAATACTGCTTCCTCTGCTTGTACCAGAGAATACAGTTAATTCATCCAGAACTCCCAGGTGGTGGCACGTCTGTGCCGGGAGCAATCACTGGCCAAAAGTTCTAGAAGGGGCAAAGGAATGAATATTTTATCACAAGTACTGATATTATACTGTATGTCAGCTATCTATCTATCTATCTATCTATCTATCTATCTATCTATCTATCTATCTCATATATATAAATTAGTTGGGTATCTGGAGGGCACCCATCTCTATAAGCAGAGTGCCCACTGACTGTATGTATGGCAGTCTCCACAGAGTTTAAGTGTCCCTATATTCTTATGCTGCCAGGAATGGGTTAAAATTTGTGTATCTATGTCCCTCCTTCCTGGTCAGTGTTCTAGCCTGTTTGGGCCAATGAGAGCTGCTGGCATGTACCACAGGGCTGAGGCTATAAGTTGTGAGGGGGGGGTTATGTTTCCAGTTCCACTGACCTCTATAGGAGCCGGATTGTTTCCTCTATACTATCTTGTTAAAAATAAATAAATATATATAAAAAAAAAATAAAAAAAATAAAAATAAATATATATATAGTGAACATGAGTATTCAGAAGATAACAGTGATTTGTTTTAACTCACAGCGGGAGGAGTTTACCTGACTAACAGGCATAGGGATCTCCCGCATATGGGTGGGCACAGCGGGAGTCCGCTGGTGGCACACTGTGGCTACCTTCAGCAGTACGAGTAGGCACCGTTTGTGCCAGTTGGTTTCCAGGTTACAGTTAATCAATAAACATTGTGGCCGACCATCATCCAGCAAAGTGTTAAACAGTATGTGTTGATTTATTCTTGGCACCGTTGGTATGGAGCATATATGCAGTCTAAGGCTATATTCACACGTTGTAAGAAACTGGCCGTTCCGTGAAAAGGCCGGGTCGAGGAACGGCCAGTGTCAGAAAAGATCATCCCACCGATGATCTTTACCATTGCTGAATTTGGATGCGGGTGCATCCATCCGCGCCCGCATCCGAATGCCCCGCTGCACACAATGGAGCGTGCAGCCGGAGCTGCACCCTTCATTGTGTGAACTGATAGGGTTTTCTGCGGCCGCTATTCAGTGAATAGTGGCCGAAGAAAACTGACATGTCTGTTTCTTGCAGCGCTGCTAGGGATCCCGGACGGAGTGTATACTATATGTATTCCCTCAGCGGCAACACTACGTAAGCACCGTAGTAATTACGGACGTCATCAACAACAGGCATGATCAATACGGTACTTATGTAGTGTGAACATGGCCTAAGACTGCAGAGGAGGCTGCAGTGTACCCCCGAACACTGATGTCCTTCCTTTATCTCTCTGGTGAGATAACAGATGCCACAAACCATGAGATCCATGTTGGACAGGGATGGGTCACACCTTTTGTACATGATTCAACCAGTAGGACAGTGCACTTATCAGGTAAGTTACTTGAAAGGATTTTCCAGCTCCTGCTGAACAATTCGCCTTCAGCTCCACCACTTCATCTCCACCGGAGCATCGTCCGCCAGCTGTGACTTGTCATGAAGAGGTATGAGGAGAGAAGTGCACTTCAACAAGAAAACACACAACAGCAAATCCACCACAACAACAGCAAAACAATTGTCAAAAGGGACAACAGAACTCTACCAACAATAACAATAAGAAAGGGGCAAACAATTGAAAGCTTTATTAAGTATTAAGTGTTAACATCAATTTTCAAATACAGGAAAAATTATATACAGTATGACAGTGCAAGTGGCAGTAATATAGATAATCAATGTATAAGCTCTATCTGTAAAACCTTATGGTATGGTCCACACACAGCCCCCCAACCCGACGCACGGGGTGCAGAATGCCTTTATAAAGTGACATGTCCAGTAGTACAGGCCCTAGTAAAGGGTGAGCCAGCTGGCAGTATAATCATGTAGCAGGGTATGTCGATGTATATGTTATTTTCCAATTTGATGGCTGTAGATGAGGCCCCTGGGTGTGGATAGGTTTGTTCTCTCTTTTGGTGTTGGCCACACCCGAGGTGTACTAGTCCGACATGGCTAGTGTACAGGATTAAAGGCAAACCAGCAGGATCAGCATATACAATGTCCCAGAGCCGGTGTACCATTGCTGTTCTGTTATATGTAGTTCAGCACAAAGGTATTTGCTGTGGGTTGTAAAGGTGTATTCTGCACTCCCACCACTAGATGTCTCACTATATCCCATGTACTGTATGGCACAGCTGAAAGAGATTCTTTACAAAGAATCGTATGTGATGTTTGTAAGCTGAATGAGACCAATCCCTGTCGAGGGTTCGTTATGCAGAGCCCTTCTCCAGCCCCCAGCTTATCAGAGGCCTTATTTTTGTCACTGGGTGTGTTTCCTCCAATCAAAGAGTTCCCTAAGTGTGGAGGTAAAACCAGTTTAGTCTAGTCTAGCTAGAGTACAATTAAATGGAGAGTAGGCTTGTGAGCTTCCAGTGAGTGAGGTTAGTTTTTCCTAGAAATAAGTTCCAGAGCTAGCCATGTCTGGCTAGAAAACACCTAGTGTAACTACCTGAGACAGAGCAAAACCTATTCCACAACCAGTGGCTAAATTGTTCTGTACAAAACCCGTCCAGGAGTCAGCAGTCAGATAAGTGCAGTTAAAGCTGAGAACTCTGCTCCAAGCGCTAGGATTTCCTAAGGGGTCTCACTGATGGGTAGCTAACCCAAGAGGTGGGGCCTGCATTCCTGAGCTTGTGTCACTCGGTGCCCACAGACAGCAAAAGGTAGAAGGTCATACCTGTGCTTTTTTTTTTAATCACCACTCACACAAGGTGATCAGGTAACTGAGGGTCTGGATAGGTCCAATATTACTGCCAACTAAAGTCAAGTTATCTAAAACACCCAGATACTTTGCTTTTATAGCATTAGGTATATCCTAAGTCTACTATACCTGCGCTAAGCAGAGATTATATCAAGCAACCAGCTTATTCATGTGATCTTAGTCAGCCAAGTGATTTACTGTATCACGCTTTTGCCACAGAAGAGGTGTTATATAGTGTACTGTTCCTTTAAGAAGAAGTTCAGTAAAGTTTGTACCTTTTTTAATCTACCGAGGACTATGTGGTTACTTGCACCTACACCTGCATTACACACCGTTCTATCCAGGGGTGGTATATCCAGGGGCAATGGCTGCCACGCTCCCTATGGATCGGTACAGAGGTTAAGGGGGGCTGCAGTGATATTGGTGGTGTGGATGTTTCCATTACTGTATCTGGTCAGTGGGTTGTGGGGTTGGCCAAGATGGTGTGGCTGCAGTCAAAACCAGACACAGGGAGACAAGGAGGAGGTGATACAATGGTAACATTACTAAGAAACTTGGACGACTTTAGATACATTGCTCTCAATCCTGGTGGTGTGGAAAGGGTTACCTGTGTGGAGAAGAACGGCTGCAGAGAGTGCGTCACTTGTCCTAGTGTTACTGTGGTGGAGCGGCTGAGATCGCTCCCTTGGACGTTTTCCCCTTTACTCTGAACTGTCATCAGACAAAGTTCTCTCATCTTTCCTCGCTTTTCTTTAGGATCTCGCTTTAAAGGGTCGACTGAGAGATCTGAAAGTCTCTAGGCTGTACGCCTCCATATGGGTCCTAAAATAATACCAAGGAGCATATCTATCTATCTATCTATCTATCTATCTATCTATCTATCTATCTATCTATCTATCTCCTATCTATCTATCTATCTATCTATCTATCTCCTATCTATCTATCTATCTATCTATCTATCTATCTATCTATCTATCTATCTCCTATCTATCTATCTATCTATCTCCTATGTATCTATGTATCTATCTATCTATCTATCTATCTATCTATCTATCTATCTATCTATCTCTGGATGTTCCCTCTGTAGATTGCCGCCTCTTGCAGTCAGTACTAGCAGATATCAGCAGATTGCTGTGGGCTAGGTTTGGCAATCTCTTCCTCTTGGCACAATCCACCGGGATCCAATCATATTATTTTTAGATTCAGAAAAATCTTGCACCTCTTGCTTTTCAACTTTCAACCTCTCTCTATTTATAGGTGTTTTCTATTCACTTTTCGGCATCTTTCTAATAACTCAGAACATCAGGCCCCATTGAAGCCAAATTCGGGTCGTTTTTCTGCCCAGCAGATGGTTGCAGTATTTTCTGTGATATACCACATAAGCTTCATCTCCATAGATCTGATGTGAGGATATTATGAGGCTTATACTTCCAGGTTTCATCACTAGATATGAGAAAGTCACCCTGATCCTATATTTAGGGCTGTCAGTTTCATTAGATGCTTTGGATTCTTAGAAACAAGAGTCAGAAGTTTTTTAAGTTTTTGATCTAATGAGTCTGGGAAACCATGAATAATTATAGAAAAAAAGCACTGAATGGTAATCCCTTTCTTCTTCCAGTTTTCTGCTTATAATACAGCCCTAAACACTTTGCGTACAGACTCATTTCAAAGCCCTTGGTGGTGACAGGTGTGCTAAGTATTTTTGGATTCGTTCAGATTTGTCTTTTTTAAGAAATTTATGTTTAAAGACTAAAAAAAACCCCATTCACAAATATCACACAACCCTAACCAGCCAATCACAGCACAGATGCAAATAGCTGAAATGTAACAGCCAATAGAAACTCGCAGGTCCTTCACTCAATGCCTGACAACATCCATGCAGTCACATGTCCCCTATTGGCTAATAGAAGATGGCAGGTCCTTATGATTTTGCTTCACTGACATAAATACAGATTTCTACAAGATTGTCTTGGTTACTGAGAAATTTTCTTTACCATTATAAGGCCACTGTGGATGTCACTGTTAAAGGGCCAGTATCAAAGTCACTTTTAAAGGGCAAATTCGAAAATAAACATCATGGGTTGTTAAAGGGTTAAGGTTACCCTTAAAGTGGCTCTCTGGAAGTCAATGTTAAAGGGGCGCTTTTTTCAAGGAGCCCCTCGTAGCTCAGTTTATTTCTGCCCACCAGCTTTCAGTCACAGCTACAGATACTATTATAGTTATCAGACACAGATACAACTATAATGACTGCCATAGATACTACTAGTGAGTACCAGATGCAGATTACTACTAGATACCATAGGAACCATTAATATATACTACCACGGAGCTCTGCACATTTTCCTACTTGATTGTGCAGTTGGAGAACAGAGGTCAGAGGTTATCAATGCAGTGAAGCAGAGATCTCTGTCTTCTGCTTGTTAACCCTTTTTTAGTGTTGCAGCATGTAAGTAAACATTGGGACACTTACACACTGCAGTACATAAGGGTTTAAGCAGAAGGACACATGCTCTTACCTTCTTCCCTGCCCCCCCCCTGCACTGGCCCCATAGCAACTGCCTACCCTGCCTCTATTGTAGCTATGCCACTGGAATTACGCTGTGTTTACTTAGTGTGAACTGGCCCTAAGTTTGAGGACCTTCGGGTCATGTGATCAGGTCCTTCACCCATTTCTCTCTCTGTGCAGGTACTGCTCCTTCTCCTCTGTCTTCTGATGTTCAGCCCCTCATTCTGCACTACAGTGAGCAGGCTGAACATTAGAACACTGGGCCCCTCTCCCTCTCTGGGCCCCGGCATATGCCCAGGTAAGCCCTGTGCTGGCGCCGGCCCTGATAGTACCAGTCACACATATCCCCATAGTACTACCAGTCACATATATCCCCATAATAGTACCAGTCACACATATCCCCATAATAGTACCAGTCACACATATCCCCATAATACTATTCGCCACACATATGTCCATAATAGTACCAGTCACACATATCCCCATAATAGTACCAGTCACACATATCCCCATAATACTATTCGCCACACATATGCCCATAATAGTACCAGTAACATATATCCCCATAATAGTACCAATCACACATATCTCAATGATAGTACCAGTCACAGATGTCCCCATAGTAGCACCAGTCAGCGCACATGAAGAGTCTGGCATCTTAAAGTCTGTTCAGGACAGTGGCACCCGTTGAGTTAAACCCTTTCTCCTCTTCTCCGCACTCTCAGCGCTGTCACATACGACGCTCCCTGCCGGCAGTTTCAAGTCTTTAGGAAAACGTCCAAGTGCATTTACATTTCCTTGCAGGATTCCCGAAGACGGCACGTCCCTTCTCCTCGCTGTTTTCATCTCACATTTGTGTTGATAATATTTCATTATTCATTTCTCTTGGTATTTCATGACATTTGACAGTCTCCAGCAATAATCCTTCCAGCTCGCCGGCACGCCAGGAAACACGACAGGCCGCCGCGTGGACATTCCCCTATTTATTTATTTATTTAACGTCCCCAGAAATCACAGAATCTTTATTTTTTATGAGATAAACAAAAGTTTAAATTTCAATTCCGCAATAAAACACAATTGAGCGGAGATAGGATTATGAAATATCACAGAGTAGACAGGGATTTAGGGGATTACGGTAGATTCAATGTATCTCTCGCAGAAATCATGACAGGTTTATCCAGAATTTATAGGCAAGTTCTCCCTAAATTAAAGGATTCCTCAGTGGTTTATGCCCTTGACCCGTCCGCCTCTCATTTCTAAATTTGTGCACTGGGTGACAACCAATATGGCTTACCTCACAGCTCCCACAGGTGACACCACCAGGTGGTAACCAGCTTTCCCGAACTCCTGCATTCAGAATAATCCTGAACACACACATACACCTAACACTGCAGAAACCTTCTGGAAGGAAGGTGGAAGTTAACCTAGGCCAGACTCTCTACCGAGAAAAAGTATGTTGAGGTAATTTCACTGTTTGAGTGTTGGAGGGAGAGGAGTAAAGAGATGTTTAAGTTCCTATGATTGTGAGAAGTTCCTTGTGCCCCCTAATGGAGCTGCATCACAGAGGGGAGGGCAGAACGTCCCATTGGGAGCAAGCGGGCGGGTATCCCTGCACCGGCGTCACTCTATTGATGTAAAAATCTTAAAGTAATGTACCTGATGGTACATTTGCTTAAAAGAGGATCTACCATCAGGTCCTCTTGAATTTAACACACCGACAGATCGGCGCCGTCATCCTCTTTAAAGCCAAAAACTCTACTGCTTTTATTAGGCTTCCCCAGGGGTAAGTCTATGTTTTTGATTGTGTGTCACTCGGTGCCCACAAGATAGAATAGTCTGACATTTATTTCTGTGAACGTAGGTAGTCCTCTCTAAAACCCCCCACAGCTAAGAACCTTAGAGTTTGGACAGGGCCCCTCTACTCTGAGCCAGCCGTCATCCCACTATTGTCCTTCAGTGTAAGTCAAGTATCTTACAAATATTTCAGACTTTGTCAAATCTCTATCTTTTCTATCTCTATTCAACCAGCAAAGTATCATGTGAAGTATATCTACAGTGTCATCTTTGATCCCATATCTATCTATCATCTATCTATCTATCTATCTATCTAGTAGAAGATAGTCCACGGCACACCAAGTAACGATGAAAAAAGTTTGGTGTTTATTCACAGCAATATCATGTTACAGCACTCCAGTGACACGACTTTTCAGCAGCCTCGCGCTGCCTTTTTCAAGCGTGAAATGTGAAACTCATACAGAGATTAAATACATCTTAGTGGCAAAGTGATTGGTTACAACAAATGACAAAATTAACCTCACTTGTGTTACAAAGTAATGATGTCAGGGAAAGCCCTGCCCATCCATAGGCGTGTATATTCCGGTGCATGTGATCCATCATGTGAGCACCTCAGTTCCACCCACTGTGTTTGGAAAATCTGTGTATCACAGTGTAAGTGCCCGATTAAAAGTTTCTATATACAAAGTCCACTTGAACAAGGATGGCGCTAGTCCTACACTTGCCGTGTCGTGGCCACGCTTAGTACAGTTTGGCAATCAGTGAAACAACATATGCATTAAACATTTATACTAACTATCTTTTTGTTTATTTTAGATTACATGTCTTGCTGCCGGACGGGTTCCAACATATACTCGAACAGCCAGCATTTTTTTCGTGGACCCGATGTTACCTGTGGAGCGAAAGGTTTCTGTTGGAAGGTTTTCACATGCAGCGGTAATGGTGCGTTTTTACAGATGGACCTGGAGAGGTCCGTGAACACTGGCCTGGTCTGAAGGATAGGGGTTGTACTTCTGGTTAGGATAACTTCCTGCCCATCCATAGGCGTGTATATTCCGGTGCATTCGATCCATCATGTGAGCACCTCAGTTCCACCCACTGTGTTTGGAAAATCTGTGAATCACAGTGTAAGTGCCCGATTAAAAGTTTCTATATACAAAGTCCACTTGAACAAGGATGGCGCTTCTGTACAGTTCTTTTACAGTGATGGAAGATACAAAACCACAAAGGTAAAAAAGAAAACATTTCATGCTATGTCCGGATTCAGCTCCAACATTCCACCCGACAAGAGGTAAACAGTCAGCGCATGCGTATAAAGCATGGCACCCGCGTCCGGTGTTGTCATGGCGACTGAGCTCTGCACGCATCCGGAGGATCACTGCTTGGTAATTAGCCTGCAAGCTTAGCACATAGATTGAGCACGACCCCGGGACGTCACTTACCCATTCAGGTTATGTGTCATCTGGACTGGGACGTCCAACTTGATCAGGAAGTTATCCTAACCAGGAGTACAACCCCTATCCTTCAGACCAGGCCAGTGTTCACGGACCTCTCCAGGTCCATCTGTAAAAACGCACCATTACCGCTGCATGTGAAAACCTTCCAACAGAAATCTTTCGCTCCACAGGTAACATCGGGTCCACGAAAAAAATGCTGGCTGTTCGAGTATATGTTGGAACCCGTCCGGCAGCAAGACATGTAATCTAAAATAAACAAAAAGATAGTTAGTATAAATGTTTAATGCATATGTTGTTTCACTGATTGCCAAACTGTACTAAGTGTGGCCACGACAAGGCAAGTGTAGGACTAGCGCCATCCTTGTTCAAGTGGACTTTGTATATAGAAACTTTTAATCGGGCACTTACACTGTGATACACAGATTTTCCAAACACAGTGGGTGGAACTGAGGTGCTCACATGATGGATCACATGCACCGGAATATACACGCCTATGGATGGGCAGTGCTTTCCCTGACATCATTACTTTGTAACACAAGTGAGGTTAATTTTGTAATTTGTTGTAACCAATCACTTTGCCACTAAGATGTATTTAATCTCTGTATGAGTTTCACATTTCACGCTTGAAAAAGGCAGCGCAAGGCTGCTGAAACGTCGCGTCACTGGAGTGCTGTAACATGATATTGCTGTGAATAAACACCAAACTTTTTTCATCGTTACTTGGTGTGCCGTGGACTATCTTCTACTATTTGCATCGGTCCCGATCAGGACTTGGACCGCTGGCACCCAACGCAATCTAGGAGCAGTGCCGCTTTTGTTGTCTTGTTTCTATCTATCTATCTATCTATCTATCTCCTATTTATCTATCTATCTATCTATCTATCTATCATCTATCTATCTATCTATCTATCTATCTATCTATCTATCTATCTATCATCTATCTATCTCCTATTTATCTATCTATCTATCTATCTATCTCCTATCTATCTATCTATCTATCTATCTAATATACCACATAAAAATAAAATTTACTATAACCTAAGAGTGACTGTGTTATACCAGAAGGGACGATCCAGTATCAGACAGATGGCTGCGGCATCTCTCGGGCTCTCTAGGCTGTTCCATCATGAATATGCACAAGCACCTTGGAAAGTCTTCAAACACCGATCAGGTGTAAATAAAGTGTTCCCTCTAGTGTGTGACCCTGGAGGTAGAAAAGCGGATAAACAAAAGGAAGACATCCTGCAGAAATATTCCACTGTATAGAGCGAGGGGCGTCCTATACAATAGTAAATGGGACCATAAACATTATGTCAGAGTCAGGATTTAAAGCGTCTGCCGGGGGCGAGAGCACAGTCGCCATGTTGTATCCCTCACAGCACTTACATATCTGAATCTCATTTATAAAACTTAGCAAGGGGATTGTAGAAGATTAAAGACAGTAAAGGCTTCTTATACGTCCACATATGTGAGTGTGTACATTGCCTGTAAGCTGCATTATACTTGCAAATACCATACGTTCCTGGCAGCGGTGCATGGTAATACAATGTTATCCAGGGATCAGCCTTACAGCTGTGGCAACACTACAATTTCCATCATGACTGGACAGCTGGACAACTAAATCGATAAATCTCCTACAAAGATCTTTTTTGACTTTCTAGAGGTAAAAATAAATCACAAAAAGAAATAAAGCTAAATAAAATATTTATCTAAAAATACAGGGTGGTCCAAAAGTAGGTGGACAGTATGTGTAATAGAGTTAGGAACTTCAGGGGGGATTTATCAAACATGGTGTAAAGTGAAACTGGCTCAGTTGCCCCTAGCAACCAATCAGATTCCACCTTTTATTTTCCAAAGAGTCTATGAGGAATGAAAGGTGGAATCTGATTGGTTGCTGCTGATGATGCTGACATGCTTACCGTGCACGCACCACTTTGGAATTACATGGTGCATGGGCATTCGAAAAAGCTCTGCCTGTCATAACTGGAGGGGCAGGGAGCTTCCACGATTTTCAGTGGTGAGAGGCATTGTAGCTGAGGGCACTTCAGTGCCCCTAAAACCCTTCATTAACTCTTCACAAGGTAGATGGAAATCATCTATTTATTGGGAAGCTGTCACGAAGACAATGCTACTGTAACTGATCTATCACCATCGTGTTATTGAGCACTAAGAACTGAGCCGATTGATACATGTAACATGTTGATTTTAATCCCTGCTCATTCTGTGTTACGGAGTCCAGTGGGCGGGGTCACTCAATGGAATGGACTCTTTATCTTGTAATAATGCCATGGCCCGAGGTGGCTGAGAGGTGGTGTTGCATCTAGGTACACATCTGGGGTACACTTGCCATGGTGGCCACGAGTGGTGTTGGTACCCATCTCTGGACACACGGCACTGCGCACTCGTACCCACGTATAGACAGGATGTTGTCTTCTGCCTTCTGCCCAACTAGTTCAGTGAGTGCCAAGTTGGGTAGTATGAGTCCAAGGCCTTACAACTGGGTGTAGCAGACTTTCTGAGACCTCCTAGAAGAGCTGTGCGTTGTCAGCAAGATACCTCAGCTGGATGCTATTTGTCTTTCTGGTGGTCAGTTCCTAGATGTGGTAACTGCCCTGAGAATTCAGGAAAAGGGTCCACGCCATGGATAAGGGTTTCCTCAGAGAATGCCTACCCCTTCTGAGGATTTAGCGCTGCATACTGGTAGATCTCTCAGTAGCAGAATAGCTTGCAGTCTTAGTCCCTCCACAGCACTAACTGACAAAAGACCTAAGACCTCCCACCAGGAACTAACCACCCTTTTATAGGGGCAACTGAACTGTATTGTGAGTTGGTGGGGATGGAGGAGACCAGAGAGAGAAGAAGTGTAATAGAGAGGGAAAGACATCTGCACCTATGATAGGACAAGGCAGAACATGTGGCAAACAACAATTAACCCAATACTTTCCTTCAGCTGTGCTTATACAAAAGGCCTAAACAAAGACAGAGAGCGACACCTAGTGGGGAAACACACAACAACACTGTCATCCCCTTCTACTGTGATACCTGACAGAGGCACTTTACCCAGGTTAAAGACTTAATGGACCACCCGTACTGGGACACTACAATAAAGTTTCTCAAAATCAGAACTTTAGAGAAAAAATTATTTTCACAATTTCATTCAATCGGAGGCACCTCAATCTCAGTGAACAGGACCCCCTCCCATGAAGCCCCTCATACTTTGTCAGCCTGATTAATAAGATTTCACATGCCAGGTACACGTATCCGCTCGATCACAGGTGCGCGTTCTCATTATGCGACGGTTAATTAACTGAAGTTGTGACAATTTCTATTTCCATATGAAAAAAATAAAGAATTGGAACTGTCAAGATTTTCCCGTATAAAATGCAAAGACGATAAGATGAGATTGAGCGTCTTTACCGAGGATAACAGGGGGAACCCGGATGCGTCTCCGTTCTGTATAATCAGCTTCTCATCTACGGCAAGACACAAAGTTTCGAAATTAAGAAAAAAAAAGTTGTAATTTTTTTAACCTGCTGAGTCTATTTCCCTTCAGATCCTGCATATTATAGTTTTGTGTTCATCTAATTGCTTTTTTCTAATATGCAAAATGTCTCCCGACGTCTGGGGGGCTGTCACATGTTTCCAAAAAAAGACTGTTAATATTAAATGGTAGTCAGCGGGATTTTGGGAAGGGATATGGCGGGCGCTCTGTGAGCCGGGGATGGCAGCAGCAGACTTATCCTTCCATCTGCCGGTGACAGCAGCCGCCTGTTTGCTCTCTATCTCGGTGTCCCCCTGGATTTTCCTGGGAAGCTGAGATATTCAGAATGAAATAGATAACACTAGACGAGCGGCCGGCTATTTGCATTTCTACATAAGAGATAAATAGGGCGATCAGCAACACAAAGCGGGATCAGCAGGAGTGAGACACTGTAAGTTATCAGCTATAGTACATGGCGGGTTACGGAGGGTAGAGCTATTACCTATTTACTTAGTAAAGTTATCTGCAAAAGTGTTTGCCTTCTAAAAAAAGTCTAGCATCAAACTCATCTCCATATTTTGTGCAGTAAATTGCAGGACACCATGTCAGAAACCAGACGGACCATGATCTGTCCTGTATGGTTTTATTTTGTTTGGAGAGACCAAATAGAAATGTGATCAATAACCTTTATGGTTAAAGAACATTTTTAAAGGGACAGGGCAGTTACAAATGCAGCTTAAAGGGTTTGTCCAGTCCGAATCATACTTTCCTGCCACCCATCCCCACAGCTAACCCTCCCAGTGCCTACTACTCATTGCTGTTTTCCTAGATCAAGTGCCACATTGAACTGTAAGAACTGCCTGCTCAGCCAATCACTGCCTCCAGTGCTGTCCCTCCTTTCTGTGGTGCTGATGTATCACACAATGCAGGAAGCAGGGGTGGGGACTGAGAGCAACAGTGCAGGAGTTGTGGGGGATGGGACAGGTGAGTATGACTTATTTTTCTGTTTTGATATTACCCTATTTAGTTCTTATTTTAAGTGGTTCTTCTCCAGAGCCCAAGATAATCCACTGGTCTACCTAGAGTCAGGTTGTGAATGCAGTAGCTGTCAGCTTTAGCATGTCCTAGCTCATAGATAATATAATCTTATTTATTTTTATGCCCACCTATATGCATGGGCTTGTGCAAGGAACACACGGAAACATAGGACCTTTTTTACGGCAACCAGAACTTCCACTGCCAGCTTTATCTGCATAGGACGTTTAGGAGCTGGCACTGTGACAGGTATGCTTTAAAGCAACTCTATATCCACAATCTGCCCCCCTCCAAACCACTTGTACCTCGAATAGTTGCTTTTAATCCAATATCTGTCCTGGGGTCCGTTCGGCAGGTGATGCAGTTATTGTCTTAAAAAACAACTTTTAAACTTGCAGCCTTGTGCCAAACTGCTGTGGCCTAGAGTATCCGTGCCCTAACCTTGCACCACCCCTCTGTCCCTCCTCTCCACCCTCTTCATTATTAGGAATGCCACTGGCAGGATTTTTCCTATTCCTCTGCAGTGAACACTACACAGGTGCCTTAACGATCCAGCCCATGTGTTGTGCTCACACAGGTGAGGAATAGTAGAAAATCTGCCTGGAGCATTCCTAATGATGAAGAGGGTGGGGAGGAGGGACAGAGAGGTTGTGCCAGCCTAATGCACAGACACCCTAGGTCATGCCAGTTTGACACAGGGCTGCAAGTTTAAAAGTTGTTTTCTTAGGACAATTACTGCATCACCTGCCGAACGGACCGCAAGACAGATCTTGGATTAAAAGCCACTATCCAAAGGTACAAGCGGTTTGGGGTGGGCAGATTGTGGGTACAGAGTCACTATAAGCTGACAAATAGGTCATTCAAGAAAGTCCTCGAGGAACTGCATAGAGAAAAGAGCTTGCATGTGCTGTTATCGGAGTGAAGATTGATAAAGCAAGTGAGGAAATATAGGTCTGCTCACTTGGGTCAGTCGTGCAAAGCAGGAGTGACATCTACATATATGTGCTTGCTAGATAATCTAGGCGGCAGCCATCATCAGCAAAGGGGTCGGGGACTGGATTTGAATAGAAGACTTGTCAAGAAGAAGGGAAAAAGATGGTTCTAGCAGCACTCGAGCATGACTGCAATGTCTAGAAGTGCAGTAACAAATAGCTGTAATTTACAGATAGATGACGTATTTCGAAGGCATACTACCTTCTTCCTCAGATCCTACAACTTTGAAAACTAATACTTTGCTAATAGTGCATTAAACCAAAAGGGTGATGAATACAGAGGAATTATTGCCTTTCTTGACAATGCCAATTTTCCTGTCTGGATCAGGAACAGATTCTTGGATAGAACTTTTTTCTCAGCATGGACAGAAGGCAGCCGGGCAAAGCCTCCTAACTAAATACTGCAAACATTCTAGACCATACAATCACTGTATCTATGCGCTACGCAAATTGTCCATGTTCTTTAAAGAAAGCTCTAGCAGACCTCCATTATAATACAACATAAATGTATCCCAGATGGAATATGGCCATTTTAAATTACACCTGGGCAAAATATATGAATAAGAGACTTAAGCGGTAAAATCTTTTCTTTACTTCAGACTTAAATGGGTCCCTGGTAGGCCCGTGCTGTTGAAATGAATTAGGAGGGGCAGGCCTGCAGATCAGTGCTTTGTTGGTGGTAGTCCCAGATTGTGGGTACAGAGACGCTTTAAGCTCTTCCTGGGCTTATAGTAATGCTGCCATCTTCTATTGCAAGCTGGCAGCTGGGGAAACCACCATGCCTGCCGCCCAACAACTCCGCCAGGGCCTATGCATGCAAGTACAGCAGTATGCCGCCATCTGAATACTCAAGGTTCTGAGATAGTGGCCTTTTCTCTATAAATTAAAAGTACATTTAGGAGAATATATCGAGTCCTCTGAATCTGCTTTTTGTGGTCTTCCCAGCTTGCAATCAAATCCTTTCGCCTCATTACGCGGATAGAGAAACTGCGGTGGATGTCACGGCTCGGCTTTCTGTGCAGGCTGAAGCCGAGAACATGTCATGTCGAGACATTCTCATATAAACCGCCTTCCCAGACGGCAGATGTTCTGGGCGCTGCGGCGGCGGATACACTGTGAAATGTCAGACAGCATCTCTGTTTTCCCAAGGCTTAGAGATCACACTGAGGTTGCTCTATATTTTACACAATTACAATGTACGTTTGGGGGGGAAAAAAAAACCTTCTCCCTGAATACACCAAAGTAGCAATGAGAGTCTGAGAACTCGCTGTGTCAGCAGATTTCTTCAAATAAGGTGTCAAGTGCAGAGAAGCAGAATTCGGTGACCGGAGCAGCGCTCGTGTCTATGTCAAATATTTTGTCAATTAGTTGACTTTGCTGAGTCCAGAATCCAGACCAAGAAGTACGCACTGTGTGGGTATTATCTGCACTGTAGGGGGCAGTATAGCAAGTATTTTCCTACTTTTCTGTTTCTTTTAGATTTATCTTAAAAGTTGTTGTAATAAATTAATTTAAAGCCTCCCATAGATGCAGACATTTTCTTTTCCTCCATAAAAAGTGTTGAACCTGATGGACTCTAGTCTTCTTTCAACCTTGTTTACTATGTTACTATGTAATAATCATTTTTATATGTGTTCTTCTACTCCCTAAGTTGCAGTGCTCCTTGGGAGGGTTAAAATGGGAACTATTAGCAGGTTAGACAAATCTAACCTGATGATATGTCCGTATTGCAGGGACTATCGGGGCGGGCAGTGCCCCTAATGGTCCCACTGGGCCTCCTTGGTGTCTCCTGTACAATAGGAACATATCAGCAGGTTAGATTGGTCTAACCTGCCATAGTTCCCCTTTAAACACTGATATTGGCTCCAATTCTGTACTCCATACTCCCTTTTTCTGAGGTAATAACTTAGTAACCTACTGTAATAACTTTTACATGGCCCAATATGGCGCCATGCAAGGATTCAAACGGGCTCCGATCAGCGAGAACGGTGCCAACTCTTGGTGTCTTTACAAGCCAAGATAAATAGCGTGGCCAGACTGCACAAACAATCGCGGCCATTAACATTAATTATTATTATCTGGTGATATGAGAGATGTGTGGCCCGTGACAATAGATTTTACCACCGCACAAAAGATCAGTTGATGAACGGGCGTTTGCTCATGCCCTAATTGCTAATTGGCGTCAATTTCACATGAGCCAATAATAGGCTGAACGAGCATCTCTAATGCTGCGTTTAAACGGAACGATTATCGTGCGAATTCACACGATAACGATCGAATTCGAACAATAATCGTACGAGTAAACGCTGCAAACGATCAAACGACGAACGAGAAATCGTTAATTTTGATCTAAAATCGCCGTTCGCAAAAAATTCGCAGATCGTTCCGTGTAAACAGTCTTTCGCCGATTTAACCAATGTATGAGATAGGCTTAAGCGATCGCAAAACGAATTTCCGTACGATATATCGCACCGTCTAACTGCTGACCGTTATGAAAAAAAATCGCTACTCCGACATTATTAATCGTACGATCGGGCCAATTATCGTTTTGTGTAAACGCAGCATTAGAACGCTCCTTGCCGATAATCAGCTCGTGTAAAAGGGCCTTTACATGTATGTCAAATATCAGCATTGCTTTTCATATTTATAATTATATTCCCCTTCTAATAGGGGTTTCCAAACTGGACAACCCCTTAAAGTTTTATTGACGGTGAATTTCTGTTATTTAGACTTTTCTTAGTTTATAGCCGGACACCACTTGATTTCTTGTTTTATAATTCACTCGGTACTTATATTAGGTTGTTCCTCGTTTTATATGTTCTTATTTAAATAAGGATTTTTTGTTTCTTCAGGAAAATACCTGGTGTCATCCTTCAGTCAAATCCCTGCCATAATAAGTGTTATATAAGCGTCATAAAGTATCATTAAGTTGTGGTGGGAGCTGCAACCTTTTAATAATTACATTAGAAATAAGATGGTACCAAAAGGATTACGCATCAATCCCCGCCCAGCTGCTAGAGCGAGATCCCCGGCTTTAATAACAAAGAGGGAAACATTAGCCGCAGAGCTCAATCCTGGGTCTCCACGAAGAGGGGAGAAAATGCTCGCTGAGACTACCAGGAGTGTGGAGAGGAAGACACAAGTAGCTGTGACGTTTTACGATCACCCTGATTTTCCCGGGAAGGAGGAAGAGTTGCAAATTGACACTGTGAGATGAAACCATGTATTTGGTTCAAGATAAAATGGCTCGAATCCAAAAGGTTCTGATACTAATCAATCTACCTCATATATTGGCCCATCTGATTCCAAACAGGTGGTAGATGATGAAGAAGACAATGGGGATGTGAGAGGGAAAGGGGTAGTAGTGTACTTTTGGAGATAAAGAATTTTTGGAATGAATAACTGGAGAAATCTTGGTAAAACCATCTATGATGTTACATCATACACAGGCTGACAAGATTGCTCACGGGCTAGATTCTTATGTCATAGGTCCATTGGTAGCTCCAGGTCCTCTTTCTCTTAAGAATCCTTAGGGTACTATTACACGGAATGATAATCAGCCTGATTCAGACGATTATCGCTCCGTGTAATAAATACAACGATCAGCCGATGACAACGATCATCGGCTGATCGTTGATATAGGTTTGAACCTATAATTGTCAGGCGCCGACCGCGCATCACGTGTAATGGCGGTGCGCGTCCGGCAGCTGACGATATACATTACCTGTCCAGGCTGCAGGGCTCCTCTTGCAGTCCGCTTCTCCCCGGGTTCCGAGCACTCCAGTTTCAGAGCGGCCTGTCTGAGCTGACAGGGACAGCCGCGGCCAGTGATTGGCTGAGCGGCCTGTCAGCTGAGACAGGGTGCTCTGAAGCTGGAACGTGCAAGACCCGGGGAGAAGAAGAGCGTAAGAGGAGCCCTGCAGCCTGGACAGGTAATGTATAAAGTTTAGCAAGGGCATCGGTAGCGATGTCCCTGAAGTCCTTGTTAAACGATTATCGGGCCGTGTAATAGGCCAAGTAAATGAGCGCTGACCTAGCAGATCGACGCTCGTTTACAGGTATTATCGAGCCCCCATCGGCCCGTGTAATAACACCCTTAGTTCTGAAGCACCTCCTCCTCTACTTTGGTATCATTAGATCAGTAGCTCCCCCTCCTCTTCCATGTTTGTATCCATAGGTCAGTAGCTCTCCTATCTCACCCACTTTGTTATCATTAGATCAGTAGCTCTTCCTCCTCTTCCACTTTAGTATCCTTAGATCATAGCTCTGTCTCCTCTTCCTCTTTAGGATCCTTAGATCAAGAACTCTGGGGGACATTTATGAAACTTACATCAGGGGTGTACGCCAGGGAGAAGGTACGCCTGGTGTATCCCCTGCTCGCAGGCAAGGGGGTCTCGGGGGTGTGGCAAGGCGGAGAGGAGGCGTGGCCTCCTCCAACGGGTCAGTTATCATGATTTACGTCAAATCACGATCTCGGTGAAGGGATCGGGCTCATGGCCTGTCTGATTCACTAAGAGGCATGCGGCGTCGGGAAAGGTGGCGGGCCTAATTTAGGACGTATAAGTTCACCGGTCTTGATAAATCCCCCCCTCTATCTCCTCTTTCACTTTGGTATCATTAGCATAGCATCCCCATTTAATTCCCTGTTGGCCAGACAGTGATCTATGTGAGCACAGTCTGGGCCCAAGGGGGTTATGGAAAAGAGAGGAAACCGTACACAAGTTTTTTTTTGTTTTAAAGCATGTAGGACACCCCCCCCTCCACACACCTTCCATAAACAGCAGTCTAGTATTACCAGGGTGGGAAAGGCAATTTATTTTGGCCCTCCCCAGCTTAAAGTGACTCTTTACCCACAATCTGACCCAAACTGCTTGTACCTTTGGATAGTGGCTTTTAATCCAAGATCTGTCCTGGGGTCCGGTCGGCAGGTGATGCAGTTATTGTCCCAAAAAACAACTTTTAAACTTGCAGCCCTGTGTCAAACTGGCGTGGCGTAGAGTGACTATGCATTAGGCTGGCACAACCTTTCTGTCCCTCCTCCCTACCTCTTCATCATTAGGAGTGCTCCAGGCAGGTATTTTCCTATTCATCAGCTGTGAGAACACGACACATGGGCTGGATCGTTAAGGCACCTGTGCAGTTTTCACTGCAGAGGAATAGGAAAAATCCTGATAGTGGGTGGGTATGCTATGCATCTCCATTGAACCCCCTGGTGGACAAACTGAATAGTCTGGCCTCTAGGGGTTAATTGAGGGTGCATATCATTCACATTTAACCCCTTGAGTGCCAGACTGAACAGTCTGGCACCCAGGGGGTTAAGTGAGAATGCATAGCACATCCACTTAACCTCTTGAGGGCCAGGCTATGCTCTATTGAGATCGAGCAAATCAGCGGCTGAGGCGCGACACTCACTGATTGTCTGAGCACAAACTGCAAACTGAGTCTCTGGTCAGCCAATCAACGGCTGCAGTGGTGTCCGGCCTCAGTAGATGATTGGCTCATTGCAGATGAAGGAGCAGAAGATAGAATATACCGCAGGCCGGGAGCCCAGGACAGAAAGTTTAACCCCCTCATCCCTAAGAAAGCACAGTCTGGCCCCAAGGGGGTCAAGATGTAACCCCTGGGGGCCAGGCTTTAACTTTTTAAGCCCAATCAATGGGGTCTGGTTTCAATTCCTCGTTCGGAGTCCGGCTTGCTGTCCGAACCAGATTTTTTGTTTTGGTTCAGATGAATCCGTCGAACCCGGGTCTTCTCATCGCTAATAGTCATGCAACAGGATTGGATCTGTAGTCTGCTGCAATACTTCTCCTGCTATACTGGAAAAATTAGGAAAGAATTTAGGATTTTTCCCCAAAACATGTAGGGGTTAACCAAGCTCAGAAACAGCTTCAGTTTGGATGTGGGTGTTGCAGTTCAGTTACATTAAAGTGAATGAAGCTAAATTGCAATACCACACACAATCTGAGGACAGGGGTGGCGCTGTTTTCCTAAGAAAGTAGCTGTACTTTTCTTTTTATCCTGAATAACCACTTTATTAACAAATGCTATAAAGCATCGCCAGGGCACATTGTGGAGTCTCATGGAGGAAACCCACAGGCACTAAAATTTATGGTACTTGAAGTCAACCGAGGATCGATCTGAGAGGAGTCTGGAAAAGATTAGATACTTAGGAAAGAAACTCTGGCTGAAAATAATTCATCTAAATGGGCTAAAAGATCAACTTAAGTTTTTCAGCTTCATAAAAGCAGCGATTATCGGGCAGCTATATCAGGTTAGGCGACTTCACCGGTGATGGATCGTCCACAGACACTTCCGGATTCTTAGCCATCCGTCCTGACTTCCTTACACATAAAGTTTGTCGTTTGCTTTATCAATTGGTTTATACCGTCTCTCATTTTTTTTATTTTCCATATATATTGGTGGCATATCTTTTATGGATATTATGTGTAACGTGGACTGTGCCATGTTTAGATGTCTCATTTACAAGTAATAATCTTTATTATGGTGTGTATATATGGTGTACACACAGTCCATTCATTGGATGGTTGTGCTGTTTGTACGGATATGCTGTTTTCCTATGTTTGCTATCCAGGTTCACTAAGTTGTGATCGTACAGATACATATCCCATTAACCCTTATGCTTACATAATGAAGAACTATTGTACCACGCAGATATGCCGATACCGATCATGCTGTCCTTAGTAAGTTAACATTCAGCAACACTATGATGGCCATTAAAGGAGAAGTCAGGCGGAAATTTTTATTAAAGTATTGTATTGCCCCCTAAAAGTTATACAAATCATCAATATACACTTATTACTGGAAATGATTATAAATAGCCTTTTTCCCTGCACTTACTACTGCATCAAGGCTTCACTTCCTGGATAACATGGTGATGTCACTTCCTGGATAATATGGTGATGTCACTTCCTGGATAACATGGTGATGTCACTTCCTGGATAACATGGTGATATCACTTCCTGGATAACATGGTGATGTCACTTCCTGGAAAAAATGGTGATGTCACGACCAGACTCCCAGAGAGGATGATGGGGATACAGCTGGCGTATACCAGGGGCACAGCTTTTATAAATGTTCCCCTATGTCATTACACAGCTAGCTAATGGTAATTAAGTCTCTAAAGATAGCTAACCAAATAGTGAAGAGAATGGACTTCCAGTGTTATAGGGCCAACCATGCCCAAGTGGAAATTACCTGCTGTAGACTGATTGTTTACCATGGTAGGGATGAGGCTGTAGTAAGGGCTTGTATAGTCCACCATTGTGGAGTTCTACAAGGCTAAGAGCCAACAAGTCACAAAACCAGAATAGATATATCTTGTAAAAGAAGGATGATGATGAGGATGATGATGAGGATGATGAGGAGGATGATGAGGAGGATGATGAGGAGGATGATGAGGATGAGGAGGATGATGAGGATGATGAGGAGGAAGAGGAGGAAGAGGAGGAGGAGTGCCCCAGGATGGGATGTGCCATAACGTGTCATCCAATAGTAGTGTATTAGATTAGCGATTGGGAGATCCTCTACTAACCACCATGATCGATTCCATCACCCTATGATCGGAGTGGGTGCCGGGTGTCAGCCCCGATGATCAGTTACTGATGAGTTGTGGATAGTTCATCTGTATATTTTATCTGGAAAACCCCTTTAAGGGAGGACAGACATCGTGATCCTATCACTACAGCGAGGTTTTCATTTATTTAGACCATTGTTCCCGAAATTAAGAGGGGAAATTGCTGTTTGAGTTTGAGATCAATGTACAAAGTATCTTACAAAGTTGCAGAACTCAATTTGATGATTAGGCATTCCGTATTAAGTGCAGCCGTCGTCCGGACGTCTTGCCTCCCCGCTATACACCTGCATTAGTCTGGAAGGTTATTCAGCCTCTGTTGATTACTGATGGAGAATTCCTCATTCTGTCGATGATCACATCATTTTATCTTTCTAATGGTCCCGGTGCCGGTGCAGTCACCGCTGCAGTTCTCCTACATTTACCGAGACGTTGAACAAACGATACAAGATTTACGTTATTTAATATTTCATTCTGGCTGAAAGGGAAAGTCTTAATGGAGCTTCCGCTTCTTATCTATGTGGTTTTTACAATTCTGCAGCATCACCGGAGCTCCAAGAGCAACATTATGGCTGTAATATAAGAAACTTCTGTTAAATATTCACCAGTAATAAAGGAAAAGGAATCCGGATGGAAACAATGGATATGTGTGAACTGTATATTATAAGATGATCATCTACCTGCCTGTGAATGAGCATCATATGGTTAAAGTCTGCAACTTAGTATAACTACTATAATTTATCTATTGTCTGTAATATACTGTAGTACAATAGAATGCCTCTTGCTTAGTGCTTAAAGGGGAACTACCAGCTCTTTAGACGAATCTCCCTAGTGGGCATAGGGCGCCGAGGATGTCTGTTATCTTCATCCTTGCTGTTAGTTGCAAAATCCTATGCCTGGTAAGCCGTTAGGCCTCCCCCCCGAGCACTGATCTGGCCAACCCTTGGCTGGCCCCTCCATTGGTAATCATTGGTGGTGGTGGGGGGGGCGCGGATCGCTGTGGAAATAGATGGGGCTGGCCAGGGGCAGGCCGCATCACTGCCCAAGGGCAGTAGCCCTGCCCTAAGTGCTCCTACTGACTTACAGGACAGAGGATTTCACAACTAACATCATGGGTATGGTGCCGAGAATGAAGGTAACAAAAATACCATCATCCTCAGCACCCCGTGCACACTAGGGAGCTATCAGCGGGTTACATTCGTCTTACCTGCTAATAGTTCTGTTTAACCCTTAGGGGACACAGCCAGTTTTCATTTTTTGCGTTTTCGTTTTTCCCTCCTCGTGTATATAAGGCCATAGCGCCTGCATTTTTCCACCTAGAGACCCAGATGAGCCCTTATTTTTTGCGCAACTAATTGTACTTTGCTAAGGCAGATGTAATTTTTGCCTAAAATGTGCCGGGAAACCAGAAAAAAATTATATGTGTGGTGAAATTGAAAAAAAAAATGTTTTTTTTTTATTTGGGGGGTGGTTGTTTTTACTATGTTCGCCCTGGGGTAAAACTGACTCGTTATATATGTTCCTTAAGTTGTTACGATTACAACGATATGTAACATGTATAACTTTTATTTGATTTGATGGCTTGTAAAAAATTAAAACCTTTTAAAGAAAATATATGTTCCTTAAAATCGCTCCATTCCCAGGGTTATAGCGCTTTTATCCTTTGGTCTATGGGTCTGTGTGAGGTGTCATTTTTTGCGCCATGATATGATCTTTCTATCGGTACCTTGATTGCGCATATATGACTTTTTGATCGCTTTTTATTACAATTATTCTGGATTTGATGCGACCAAAAATGCGCAATTTTGCACTTTGGGATTTTTTTGTGCTGACGCCGTTTACCGTGTGAGATCAGGAATGTGATTAATTAATAGTTCAGGCGATTACGCACGCGGCGATAGCAATCATGTTTGTTTATTAATTTATTTATTTATTTTTATTTATAAAATGGGGAAAGGGGGGTGATTCAGACTTTTATTAGGGGAGGGGATTTTGTGTTATTAAAAATACATTTTTCTTTTACTTTACACATATACTAGAAGCCCCCCTGGAGTTAGGGTTATTTCCCCCTGGGGTTAGGGTTATTCCCCCTGGGGTTAGGGTTATTCCCCCTGGGGGACTTCTAGTATATGCACTCTGATCTCTCATAGAGATCCATGCAGTATAGTTATACTGCATGAATCCATGAGATCGGTGTTCTATTACTTTTGGCTGCTGCAGCCAAAAGCAATAGAATGCCGAGCCGGGATCAGCGCCATTACGGAGCAGACCCCGGCCCGGGATGGATGCGGGGATCGCCCCCCCGCAATCGCGCCGCAGGGGGGCGATCCCCCCACTAGACCACCAGGCATGTATAACAGCAAGTATTTAGAAGCAGCTGTCAACTTTGACAGCTGCTTCTAAGTACTTAATTAGCGGGCACGGCGATCGGACCGTGCCCGCTAATAGCCGCGAGCCCGGGCTACTCGCGGCACCCGGGATCGCGGCAGTTCAGAGGGTGGTCGCCGCGCGACCCCCCTCTGAACTCCCATAGCGGCAAGAGGACGTTCAATAACGTCCTGGTGCAGCTATGGGTTAAAAGGATATTCCACTCAACCATAACTTTTCATATGTTTCTGTCCATGGTGAGACTAACAATTCCTTTCATACCTGCTATTATTATTGATGAGTAGTGATGAGCGAGCATGCTCTTCCGAGCTTGATACTCATTAGAGTATTAGGGTACTCGATGGTACTTGTTACTCGGACGAGCATCTCGCGATACTCGAGACAATGGCATCTTCCTCTTCCTGCATGTTTGGCAGCTTTTTCTCAGCCAATCATCATGCAGGAGAGTCTTTAGGAGCTGGTAGCATCACGTGGGAACCCTACATGTCGATAGCAGTGATTGGCTGACAAGATCAGATGACCCTGGCATATAAGAATCCCTCTGCCCAGCTTGGGTCCCCTGATAAAATGCTTGAGTTTCCCATTGACTTCAATAGGGTTCGTTACTCGAAACGAGCACCCGAGCATCGGGAAATATTTGTCTCGAGTACCGAGCACCCGAGCATTTTAGTACTCGCTCATCACTAGTGATGAGAAAACATGCTTGTATGTTCGTACAAACATGAGACTAATTGTTCATGTTTGGAATGGTTATAATTATCATTTTTTAACATATTCAAACATGCGAATGTAGTTGTGTAAGTTTCCTCCCACAAATTTGAAAGAGCCAATGAACGTGTGAGGAAGGAAGGGCACATCCGGTAATGTAGTAGCCATGTTCACTACTGGCATTACTGTGATTGGCTGTACGATTAGTGTCATTACGTACATGTTATAAAAACGCGACACGGAGGTGAATTTTCTCACAGTCTTTCCTGATTCTTGTGCCGTTCAGTAGGGAAAGTGACACAAGCAGGAACAGCATCTGAATTTAGTTAGGCAGCAATATTCACAGTGGTAGTTAGTCAGTGTAGCGAGGGAGAGCTGACCGAGTAGGGCTTAGAACGTTGTAAAATTGTCAGTGTAGGGAGGGAGAGCTGACCGAGTAGGGCTTAGAACGTTGTGAAATTGTCAGTGTAGGGAGGGTGGCAGAATCCAGCATTTTAGCGCTATAAGGATTCATTTCTTAACGCTGTAGTGACCAGGCGTCCTCTGTGAAAAAAAACTTAAGAACCCAACAGTCCTTTTTAGTGTTAATTTATGTATATATTTTTTTCATGAATCTTTCTGTCTGGCTCTGCTGTGTGATTCGCAGTATATACGCACGGCCGAATAAAATATACGCTAGTTGCTCAGCTATTACGTATTTTACACGTTGCACCTAATAATCTGTAGGCATGTGCGTAGACCAAAACTTATGCTTCAATTGTACGTTCATTATTTGTTTGTGAATGTTCTGCGAGCACGAACCGATCACGATAATTTTTTTTTTAATGTCTGTTTTCGGGATCCGAACCGAACATTGGGATGTTTGCTCATCACTAGTCATTATCTATAAAGACATCGTTCATGCTAGAACATTACTGAGGAAGAAGAAAATCATAGAACTTAATGAACTCAGGTAAATAATCAATTGTCATAAAAAAGGAAAATAAAATGATGAAGAATTACGATTTGTTGGAGCCGTAAAACATACAAGAACGGATCGGACGATGGAAAATGAGACATTCGGGGCCACAAAAATGAATCTCTTTATAGTAATTGCAAAGATCCAAAGACTCCCTAATGGCGGTGGAGCGGGCAGATGGATATCAAACGCCCGCGTCTCTGATCGTTTGCCAAGAAAAACATAAAACCTAACAAGGTAACATAATAATACAAGCCATTATCTCAGATTAGATTACCGATAGTGTTCTCTTGTCGTCGCTGTCAGTTTGGAGAGTTTCCTTTTTTTTTTTATACGTATTCATTTAAAGAGAAATTCCAGTAAAAAAAAATTTAATTTCAAAAATTACGAAATGAGTGAAATAAATTCTGGTCAAGATTAGAAACATACTGATATGCTTTAATTTTTGCCAAGGTAGTATTGCGTCATCTGTAAGATTTATTATAACTGTTTCTCTAAGGAGAAATGGAAGAGCTAAAATAGAAGAGCTGAAATCTCCAAGAGCTGAAATCATACAGGTGACCAGGGCCGTATTAATAGCTGCTGCTGCCCTAGGCTCTAAACCTGAAGACGCCCTGAAACCTGAAGACACCCCATCTTCACGCACCAGTTAGCATCATGAAGAAATGGGAGCGTGTAATGAAAGCACATTACAAATATATAACTGTAATGTGTTTTGACTGCTGGGGGGTTGCCCTTTAATAATTCTGGGTGGACATTAAAGCCCTGAAGAAAACGCTAAAAAATATTAAAACTACTGCAAAAATACCAACAAAATCCTTCTCTGTCTACCCACTTCCTCAATTATAAGTATTTTAGATTTGGAGAAACTTTTCTAAGAGAGTAAAAATCTGAAGATTGAACCCTGAACTCTGAATGTTCCTCTGTAACATGAGGAAATGCGTAAGAGTGGCGCACTGCAGCCCTGTCACATCTATCAGTCTTCGCCTACAGCGTAAAATAATATGAGTCCTTTGGTTTTTAGGTTTAGCGGTGACTTCAGGCAACCGGGAGTTAATGATATCATGCAACATTTCTCTTCTCCAGGACACCACAAATCCAATATAAAGAGCTGTGAGCGGCCTTGTATCTGGGAATTTACAGTAACGCGGCCGGCGCTGACATGCTCATAACCTATGATTTTTGCGCCTGGGGCCCAACGAGACAAAGTGACCAAGGTCACCGGCGGAGAGTATCGACATTTACACCGGCCTCTCCTGTTTCAAAGTCAATGTCATTTTTCAGCTTGTCAGTGTTTGCACTCACTGAGCCACAAATTCATCCCTGGCTGGAAATATCCACTGAGGATATTCAGGTGGGGGTCTGCAGGGCGAGATTAACCCCTCTGTGACCAAAATGGCTGCTGTAGAGAAAATCTGTGCACCAATGTGACATAAGTCAGCTGGGGAGGGAATACGGGCCCCGGTGCAGAAAGGGCAAACGGTGTGCAGACCATGAGGGCATCTCTGGGTAGCAAGTGCATCTGCTCCTATTAAAAATAATTATTGCTAAATATACGGCATATTGATTGCAGTTATGTCTAAGGAACATGGACAGATGGTGGTCAGCTCCCCTACAGCAAGGCGTAACATTCCTGGAGGTCTAGTCTGTTGAAAGGGTTAATGGTAACAGGGCAGTGATGGGTTTATGATACATGGTTGGTGGTCTAGGGCAGTAAAGGGGTTTATGGTACATTGCTGGTGTTCTAGGGCAGCGATGGGTTTATGGTACGTGCTTGTTGGTCTGGGGCAGTAAAGGGGTTTATGGTACTCTGGGTACGACAGCCTCTTTCTTTCTTCTTCAGAGCTCCTGAGTTTGAGATCCAGGGCATGCAACAGGCCTTGAGCAACAGGACACTACCAGAAGATGTGCATAGATGTTTCCTCGGAGAAGGGGCACCTGGGGCAGTATCTCGTGTTGCACAGGTTGCGCCCATTGATGATTGACCTCAAAGGCAGTCGCTCCTGAATGCCCGTCCACCACAAATCCTTATGCTTATTGGTCAACTTTGCCAAGGCCACATTGGTCTTTGTGATGGCCTTCGTGAGCCCTGGAACGAGTTCCAACGAGTCCCGGGTAGGGGATGGAGAAGGCCAGGTGCCACTCACCGTAGATCATAGCCTCTGACTTCCCGCAGTTGACCTTTGACCCGGAAGCGTTGCCAAACTGCTCCCAGGTCTGGACGAGTGCAGTCACTGAACACTGATCATCCATGTACAGCGACCTCATGTCGATCTCGGCCTGATCTCTCTGATCTCTTCATTCTGCCGAATAAACTCCGCAAAGAGTTCTATCACACAAACAAAAAGGAGAGGGGAAGAGGGCAGCCTTGTCTGACCCTGGAAAGCACCGGAAAGGGGCCTCCCAGCTGTTCACCAGTACCGTGCTGCAAATATCAAGATACATCAGGCTAACACACAAGCAGAACATCTCCAAACTCAGCCCACGCCGTGCCCTGCCCATGAACTCGTGAGAGACGCGGTAAAAATCCTTCTCCTGAACAAGAATGACCAGTGCCGCATGTCCCGCTTATCGTACTACATGTACCATGTACCTCACAACTTATGATTTCATCAGGTTATGTTGATGTTGACTGAAAAGTGACATCATGAGGTGGCATTATTTCGGTGTCGATAGGACCAATATGGGACCACTGGATGTGTGTGTCATGGGGGAGGAGTAACAATGTCCATTATATTACATGCATGACTGTGACCTCCATAGGACTCCCTTCAGTCTACTGTCTGCTGTCTCTATGGCAGAGACCTAGGCAGAGGCCTCATGCTGTGATCCGACCTCCTGTCGGATAACGCTCCATATTTACCGCTCATAAATTAAACATTTCAGACCTGATTAAACAATTTCTCCAATTCTCACTTCGGAACCTGTTATGACATCGTCATAGCAACTCTGCAAATATTCTCGACATCACCAAGAAATTTATTTCCTTTATTTTATGTGAAGAGTCTTTTCACAGTATATTAATCATAAATTTACAGCTCTAGATTGTAATTCCACAAGTCTGGATCATGTAAAACGAAACAATTCATATTCACGTAGAGAAGGCGTATCCGCGTTTAGAACAATGTGGAGGCTTTGGCTCAGACATGAGACCCAGGCTTATAAAACCTGCCTATATCTGCCATAACACTCAAAAAGTCCATTTATACAGTCATGGCTCCGGCTATGAGTAGCCTAGCCCCACCCACCAAGTCTTCACATACTTATCAGCTGCTGTATGTGCTGCAGAAAGTGCAGGTTTCTTTTCATTCTGACACAACGCTCTCTGCTGACATCACTGTTCAAGACAGGCAGCAGAGAGCACTGTCTCAGATTCCAAAGAAAACATTTCCTGCAGGACATACAGCAGCTGATAAGTATGGGAAGACTTGAGATATTTAAATTGAAGAAGATTACAAATCTATATAACTTTCTGAAACCAGTTGATTTTAAAGAAAAGGATTTCCACTGGATGACCCTTTTAAAATTCACTGCTGGCCACCAAATGGTATTCATTCAAATTTATTGCTGACCACCAGATGGGGATATCTAGTGCTGTTTCAAATGCACTGCTGACTACCAGATGGCGATAGCCATTGCCTATTTAATTGCACAGCTGACCACAAGATGGCGCTATTTAAATGCATTTCTTTCCAACAGTAGGCAATATCCAGTGCTCAACTAAATGCACTTTTGACCACCAGATGGCGATATCTAGTGCTTATTCAAATTCACTTCTGATCACCTGATGGAGATATCTAGTGCTCATTCAAAAGGATTGCTGACCACTAGATGGCGATATGTAGTGATTAGGGACGGGCAAATTTACAGTACCAGCGAAGCACTTCACTAGGCTCAGTGGTCAGCTTGCCAGACGGCTGCCTTAGAACTTAAAGCTTAACTGTCATATTTTTTTTTTATTGCAGAAATCAGTAGTATAAGCGATTTTAAGAAACTCTGTAATAGGTTTTATCAGCCAAAAAAGCCTCCTTCTGTACTCAAGAAGCAATCTCCCAGCCTCCCCCCCCTAACTTCTTATCTGTGCATTATCAGGCAAACACGTCTTCATTACAGAGAAGCCAGTGAAGACGGGTTCTTCTCTCTCCATTGTAAGCCTATGGAGGGGGGAGGGGCTGAGGGAGATGAGGGAGCAGGAAGAGGTGACATGAAGGTCAGCTGTTTGTAGACTCTCTGGGCACCTAAACCGCAGGATTCTGGGGTCAGAAAGGTCAGTGCTTATCTATGAACTTACTGAGAGAAGATTGCAGGGTGTTGTGCTGTGCAGGTTTGCTCCGTGCTCACTCACTCCTAACAGCCCCTCCCCTCTCCATAGCCACATAATGGAGACAGAAATCCTTCTTCTTCTGATGTGAGGGGGGAGGCTGGGAGATTGCTTTTTCAGTCCAGAAGGAAACTCTTTTGGTTTATAAAACCTATTACAAAGTTTCTTAAAATCGCTTGAACTATTGATATTTAATGTTTTCAAAAAAATTACCCTGAAATGACAGTTACGCTTTAAGGCCGCTCCGTGCCGACTGCCGTGCATAGCAAAGTGCTTCGCTAGTACTGTAAATTCGCACATCCCTAGTAGTAATCATTCGAATGCATTGCTGGCCACCAGAAAATCCACTTCCATGGGTAACCTCTAGATGTCATCCTGTCCATGATGAGAAAATCTATTGTCATGCCTTCATGTAGGCTCTGGAGTACATTAATTCCTAACCAATCTACATAAAGCATTTCAGATTATCCACATAGCTGTATTCTATTAAGTAAAAACCTGACATCCCCTATGCACAAACCATTCCTGTAATGACAAAAATAAAATAAATGTAATCAGGCACGGAGATGCAATTTGCATTTGAATCCTCTAGGTGGCACCTCCTCTATAATTCTCTGTTGATATGATAAACTGCACAATCTGCGTATCCAGCGCGGGAGCACAAAGCCTTCAGCGCTTACAGAAAGATAAAATGCACAAAAGAGCCGAGCCGCTCCTCCTGAACGCACAGGGAATGGATTTTACTGACTGTTGTTGTTTTTTTTATGTGCTGTAATTCAGTGCATTAAGCCAGATGCATATCATCACTGCTGGGGTCATAAACACACAGGATAACACTGTAGGATTCTGCTAACAGCGAGGTGTGCACCAAGCAGGCCTAAGTGTTAATAGCCACAAAGGCAAAAATCAGCAGCGGCTCATACTATATCCATACTAGATCATCATGAAGCTCTTGGGTTCCAAAGCCAGACCTCTGAGAGGTATGCCATATTTATAGCACTGGGTGCTTTCTCTTTGGCAGAGGGGCACTTAAAAGGGTACGTCGGTGACATTTTTTATTCTTTCAAATCAACTGGTGTAAGAAAGTTATATAGATTTGCTTCTATTTAAAAATCTCCAGTCTTCCAGTACTTATCAGCTGCTGTATGTCCTGCAGGAAGTAGTGTAACGTTTCCAGTCTGACACAGTGTTCTCTGCTGCCACCTCTGTCCATGTCAGGAACTGACGGGTCTGGGCTGACCCGGCTGACAGGTTCCCTTGTAAAGCTGTTCCTTGTTTAAGTGCTGGACTCTGGGCTGATTTTCTCACTGCCCCTACCTCTGCACCCACACCTTGTGCTACCCTTACAGTGCCAGTTTGTCGGGGGGTGGGTACTACCAGCAAAAACACCAAGCCCACCTGCTGCATAACACCTCAGCACCACGGACCACGGGCCACGGCACATACAGCAGCTGATAAGTACTGGGAGACTTGAGATTTATTAATTGAGGTTAAAGGAGAAGTTTAGGCAAAATGTATTTTTTATATATTATTACATAAGGAAAGTTAGACAAATTCCTAATGTACATTCATTATGGGAAATGCACATAAAATGCTATTTCCCTCAATTTAATAGATAAGTCAGAGTTCTATTCTGCTAAAAAACTGTGACGTCACGAATCAGAGCAGGGCTGGGTGTAATTCCTATGAAGTGTCCTGCAGGGGGCGCATTGTATGGAGAAATTACATAGTAAGAATAACTATATCACAAGTGCCAGCAGCCCCATCCACGGCACATAGGATGAGGATGCTGGCATTTGTGGTGCAGCTGCCTCCCCCCATGCCAGCAGCTCCCAGTGAACACCCCCACCCCCTAAAGACCCCCCAACTACCCCCATCACAAGTGCCAGCAGCTCCGTCCATGGTGCAATGGACGGGGATGCTGGCACTTACAGTGTGGCTGCCCCCTGCCCCCCCCCCCCCGCAACAGTAGACCCCAGACCAGCCACCCACCCCCCTAAAAACCCCAAACTACCCACATCAGAAGTGCCAGCAGCCCCGTCCATGGCACATAGGATGGGGCTGCTTGTACTTGTAGTTGGGCTGCTACCGCCCTCCCGCGACAGCAGACCCCAAACCAGCCCCCCCCCCCCAAGGACCCCATAGCTCATCCCCAAACACCTACTACCAGGTGCCCCCCGAACCTCCTGTCTCTCCCTCTCCTGTCAGGAGACACTGCACTGCACTGAACTTCTCCTTTAACCTCTCAAAGACGGAGCCAATTTTCTGTTTTTGCGTTTTCGTTTTTTCCTCCTTGTGTTTAAAAGGCCATAGCGGTTGCATTTTTTCACCTAGATACCCACATGAGCCCTTGTTTTTTGCGTTACTAATTGTACTTTGCAATGGCAGACTTAATGTTTGCATAAAATATGCTGCGAAACCAGAAAAAAATTATATGCGCGGTGAAAAAAAAAAAAAAAAAGTTATTCTTTTTTTTGTGGGGTGGCTTCGTTTTTATGCTGTTCGTCCTATGGAAAAACTGACGTGTTATACATGTCAGTACGATTAAAACGATATGCAACTTGCATTACTTCTATTTTATTTGATGGCTTTTAAAAAAATAAAACCTTCTACAGAAAAAAAAGATCCTTAAAATCGCTCCATTCCCAGGCTTATAGCGCTTTTATCCTTTGGTCTATGGGGCTGTGTTAGGTGTCATTTTTTGCGCCATGATGTGTTCTTTCTATCGGTACCTTGATTGCGTATATTACAATTTTTCTGGATTTGATGCAACCAAAAATGCGCAATTCTTGCACTTTGGTGGGTCTTTGCGCTTACGCCATTTACCGTGCGAGATCAGGATTGTGATAAATTAATAGTTTGCGCGATTATTCACGCGGCGATACCAAACGTTTATTATTTATTTTATTTAATTTATAAAATGGGAAAAGGGGGGTGATTCAGACTTTTATTAGAGGAGTTTTTTTCACTTATACATTAGAAGTCCCCCTGGGGTTAGGGTTATTCCCCCTGGGGGATATCTAATACAACTACACTGATATAACAAAGCACCAATCCATCAGATCAGTGCCCTTTTGCTTTGGCCTGCTGCAGACCATTGCAATAGAATACCGAGTCATTCTGACGCTGAGGCCCGTCCCGGTAAAACCAAGGGATCCCCCCTCCATGATCACATTGCGCGGGGGGGGGGGGGGGGATCTCGCCACTTGACACCAGGAATTGGCTGCAAATAAGACTGTTAGATGCAGCTGTCATGTTTGACAGCTGCATCTATTGTTCTTAATTAGTGGGAGCGGCGATCGGCCCGCTCCCGCTAATAGCAACAGTTCCGTGCTGCAGATAGCAGTCAGGATAGTGGCAGTTCAGAGCGGGTTAGGGGCCCCCCTCTGAGCACCTCTTGCGGACGTATGTCGTACAGGTACGGCAGATGTCCTTAAAGGGGAAGTCCGGATAAGAAAAACTTGTTTTCTATTAAAAGTTATATAGATGTGTCTATACAATGTATTACCGTATCTGTACAGTTCTGCCACACTGGTAGCTGATAGAAATCCAGGAAGTTAAAAAAATGGCCCCTGTGCCAATTCACATTGTCTCCTGCTCATGCTGCTATCCCACCCTAGGAGACAAATCTTCCATGTCTCTGTCTCACATTGTGTGCGTTTGCTGATGATGCAGACATGGGGCAGGGCGTGATGTCACAGGAGGCGGAGCTGGATAACCCAATCGCCTGATTGATTCACCATCACTAACCGGCTAGAAGCAGGTGCAGCACTAATTTTACTGATTGTAATGGGTGGGGGCTCTGATGATCACATGAGGGAAAGCATTGCATTCTGGGAACTGCCAAAGAAGAAAGAACAGAAACACAAAACAGAGCAAAACCCCCTCAAACAGATGGATTTTTGGTAGTTTCAAAACTGGAATAGACAAGTAAGTAATGCGTTATGCTTCTGCAGAAGTTTCATTTTTTTTTAACCTCTACCTGGAGTTCCCCTTTAAGAGGTTAATTACAAAATCTCTGGCACTTTCTGACACCAGTTGATTTTAAAGATTTTTTTCACTGGAGTACCCCTTTAACCAATCAATAACACCTGAGAAAGCTATTACATTTCAGACCAGCCATTTACACAGTCCTAAGCCCCTCCCATAAATACATTGTCATTGTTAGCAATCCACGCTGGGCGGGCGGGCGGGCGGGCGAGGGGGGGACAAGGACGGGATGCAGTGATGCTGAGTTGAATCAGATCTGTATTGCTGTGTCTGCCGCTGGGATTACACATACCTCCAGGGACAATCCAAGCCCTGGAGATGTGTGAGATCTCTACTCTCTAGAGCTCCTGACCACCAAAGTTCCATCACAACCCGGCCACCCTTCACAGAGTGGAAAGTGTTGGTCGGGAACCTAGGCAACGAGCTGTCAGCTATAGGAAGACAGAAAGGGGCCAAAAAGCAAAACTAAACGATTTTGCTTAACATTTGCAGACTTTTTTTTAAACTTTTCTATTCTCTATCTATTCTCTATCTAATAAAAGTTTAGGTGATGAGAATAGAGAAGTTCTAGAGGTTTGCTCTTCAGCATGTCTTTAGACAGAAGAAACTGGTTGAAAAATGACTCTTTTACATCTTTATGGTAGAATGTAGTGAGCATGCTCTGTGCTATGTGCAGAGATCCATATGTAGGGAGAGGGAAAACCCCCTAAGCTGTAGCCATCACCTTTTTTCTCCCATTGGAGAGCAAAGTGGGCATACACAGTGACATTCGCAGATTGCATCTTGTTTTAGTTTAGTTTAATGACCATGATCTGTGATATTTGCAACGATCAATGAGTAGTAAGAGGGAATCACTTGGCTGCCAACATCAACTCTTGTCTTCTATGGGCGATTGTAGTGGGCATGCTCTGTGATATGTGCAGAGATCCCTTTGAGGGAAGAGGAGCTTAGCTGTCTCCACCAAATGATCCTGTGTTATCTGTTTCCAGCTTTATGAGATAGTTGAAATGAAAGTTATAAATGACAAGAAGTGTTGGCAATATACTGTAGTGCGTGCTCAGTGGTCAGGGTGGAGACCATATTGAAAAATGTGCTATTTTTTGTCCACACAGTCTCCTTACTGCTACAATCGGTGACAATTTCCTCGAATATTTCTTGTTATGACTCTTTACCAAGGTAGAAAACAATCCGTCCTCAGCATGGGAGGATGAAAACCTGATGTTACTTCTTCGATTTTATGACAACCTTTGACTAATTTATGTTTCAGAGCCGCAGCTTCCTAAAGATAATCTCAGGTTAATCTGGGAGAAGTGCGCCGGGTATGAAATCATTCCTGGAAACATTGTGTACGGTATTTAGTGTGTCTCAGACCTGACAACTCATGAAGGTTCTTCACAGTGTGAGACTGTCTGTAAAGGGAGAATTAAAGTACTGAATGTGAGGCTGGAAATGAGGGGAGATTATGAAAACCCTTCATTCACTGAACCAAAAACATGGTGACTGCTGTAAATGAAATAGAATAACCCCCCCCCCCCCTGCAAAACCTCCCTGGGCTCATATGAGACCCCCGCCCTGGCTATAGACAGGGGACAGATGAAACAAGATGAATCAAGATGAAACAAGATGAATCTGCAGAGCTGTCTTATATATTCCTCTTTTCTTTAGGGTCTGGTCCCAGCTCTATAATACTTCAGCACAGTAGCCCTGTGATCGGACACATCCTGAAGAAGACTCTGTTGTGGCAAATGAACAGAATCTGGCTGTTTCCTAATGGTTGTGGACCTATGCAGTCTTGTGTTTACTTGTAGTTCCTCTTCTTGCATCTTCTTCTTAGCATACATCCACAAAACTAACCAGTGTCCCGGAGCGGGGTCTATTGTCTTTTTCTAGCAGGTATAGGTTGGTATCCTGTATATGTGTATGCACTGAAATAGGTAACTGTAGTGTGCAACTACCGCCACTTGGTGTCGCTGTTCTGCAGTACAGTACTCAGATTCAGCTGAAAGCCAAAGGTATGTAATGGGTTAACTGTTTATGATTGATTACATGTTGTGGCCTATCACAACACTTATCTGTAAGTTATCCAAGATTCAATCCATGTCAAGGGTACCTCACACAACACTCTCCCCACACACACATCAGAGGCTTCAGATCCTGTCACAGGGTGGGTTTTGCCCAAACCTAGAGCTCCCTGGAGATGTAAGTGCAGAAGTAGTTATAGTTTTAGTTAGTCTGTAGTCTGTCTGTAGCTTGGCTGCAGTTCTGCATAGTCTGAACAGGATAGAGTATAGACTAGTCATGAACCCAGTTAGTGAGTTATCTAGAGATCACAAAAGAGTTCAAGGGCTTGCCATGTCTGGCTAGAATACCTTTACGGGAGTGAAAGACATAGAAATAACTTATTCACACAAAGGGATTATTGGAGGAAAAAGAAGAAGGATCTGTCTATAGTCAAATGGTGTCAAGACAGCAGTTAGCTAAGTGCATTATTCAAGCCAAGACTTTACTGCAAGTCACTAGTTTTCCAAGTGGGTCGCCCGGACAAGTAGCTCACCCAGATTTGGGGCCTGCATTCCCTGATCCTGTGTCACTCCATGCCTGCAAGATAGCAAAAGGCAGAAATTCATCCCTATGGAAGCAGATATTTTTCTATCACCACCCCCATAGTGGCCAGAGTCCCTCTTGTTGAGAGCCTTCAGGTCAGGATAAGCCCCTTCCCTCGAGTAACTGCCCTTTCACCAAGTTAAAGTCGAGTTGCTCTTACTACCTACACCTAACAGTGCTTAGCTGCACCTTGCCTAAATTACCTATTCAGACTCACTACAGATCCACCTTGTACAAAGGGATCTTGGATAACTGGTTACTTAACTACTATACAAGAACTGCATAAGTTGTACTGTTTGCCAAGTCCTTCACTAAACGCTTTAACTGTTTCAGAACTGGAGTGCGTCTTGCACAATGCACTATACTCACTACTTTGCCTAACTGCAGAACTACAACTCCTAGTATTGTGGTGGTGCCGAGCCAGCGTATCCAGAGGTGGCCAGATAGTCCCACTCCTGGTTCACCATGACAAGTGCCCATGTGGTTCTCCCAACTTCTGACCCCCTGGGTTGCTGCACCCTGGCCTGCTGCCCAACCGCATTTATTTTTATTGTATTTGTGCTAGATTTTAAAATTGTAATTCCCTTAACCTTGTCCTTTTCCTTTCCTTTCTTTGTTGCTTTCCTATCTCCCATCCCTTTGTCTCTTTCTCACTTTCTTTTCCTTTCTCTCTTTCTTTTCCTTTCCTTTCCCTCTCCCTTGCTTTTCTTGTCCCCCTCCCTGTGTTTTGTTCATCTCTCTCTCTTTCTCTATTTATTTTCTTTTCCCTTGCTATACCTTCTTTCTTTCCTTTCATCCCTTTTCCACCCTCTCTTCCATCATTTTCTGCTGTTTTAGAGCTGGCTTAGCTGGATCTTCTCTCCAAGTCTCTCCCTTCTGTTATGTCATCACCTTTGACCAAACCCTACAACCTACATCACCATGTCCTTGTCATATACAGATATGTATATTGGGAATAATTGTAATTACAGCATATTGTCTTGTGCTGAACAATGCCCCAGGCAGAGGAGCAGACAGAGATTTACTGACTGTACAGCTGTCATGTACTAAAATATTCTGCAACAGCTCTGGGCAGGGATCTTTCTGGAGCAATGTGGGAAAACCGCGATGGAGAGCTGAGGGAAAGCAATGTATTCTGGGAAATGTAGTACTGAGCAACTGCTCAACCAGAAGGTACTGGGAGGACATGGTGGGGGAAAGGATTACAGACCCAAAGAATAAGTGGACTTTTGGTGATTGTGAAACTAGAGCAGACAAGTAGGTAATGCTATATGCTTCTACACCATGTTTTTTTTTTTAACCTGATATCAGAGTACCCCTTTAAGTGAACACTGCCAAGAAAGGGTTAAACACTTGCCTTGTGGTTTACATTGGATGATTTCTCTCCATAGTTGCACAGTACATGGTGCCTTCTCTAGATTACAGATGCCATTGGGTTCACATTCTCCCTGCACCCTATTGGTCCACAGCCATGAATCTATTGCCTTCACTTTCACTATGAATTACTGACTCTGAAGCACTGTGGGCTCTGCTGTCCTGCTCCCTGGTACACAATGATAAGATCGCTTATACCATTGACCTCCATATTGGAGCAGTCCCATGTCACCAATAACAGTTTGTGCTCGTGCCACATTTTAATCTATGTATGTGGAGCCCAGGTAACCGCACAACAGTGCCGTCCGCCAATGGTCGCGAGCCTTGAAATTAACTAGAAAGATCTGTCAGCCAGACGGCTCCGATTATTTATTGCCATCATCGCAGTCAGAGGTTTTTCCTATATGGCACCTTGAGGCCCAAATTAAATGTCAGATATAATTTGTGTTTTTTGAGAGCAGCGGAAGGGCGGCAATGGTGTAATTAGATTCTATATCTCCTCTGCAGTGTGACTAATAAGAACCCTTCTTTTTTTTTTTGGGGGGGGGGGGGGGGGAGGTGTCATGTGCTGTGTAACAATCACCCTTGTCCTTACTGTCCTATGATACTGGAGAATAGGCTAAAGAATATCCCACTGTTGTGCATCGTTGATCGTATCACACCGCACAGATAACGGGTACTTATCAATAGTCAACCAGCACTATATTTCTTACCAGATACTAAGAGAGGGAAGACGTAAAAACAGCTGTTCCTGCAGTAGTTTAGACAGGGCCTGGCTGATGTCAGGACCCCTGTCAGGGACAAACAAGTTCAGTCTAGTCTAGACACCAGAGTGTATAGATGCAGCAAGAGACAACCAGTTCTTTCAACACTTCTACTATATTTACTATGCAGTGCTAAGCATTTTAAAGGGAGATTTGACCAAGGAACACCTTAACCTACGCCAAGAACACGTCTACACAGAGCAGGGCAGTATCCTGAACACAAGAGGAACTAGCTTGGATAGGACAAAGTTACCGTAAGGAAGCTCTACGTATCCTCTCTCGCAGTGCAGGTAACTGGGACACCACCGGACACTTAGCTACACCCAGATAACCACAGCATGGGCTTGTAGTACTTTCACAGGATGGGTAGCTCAACACTATAGGGCAGAAGGTGGTCAGACCAAAGTCTAAAGACAACTTCTAGACGTAAACTTCTCACTATAAAGTATATCTTCAAGTTACGGCAGAGTGCACAGCTACATTGGGTTAAGGTTCCTCTGACAAACTCCTCTCCTCTTCTCTTCTCTACTCTTCAAGCACCACTACAACTACCTCTTCTCTACTTAACTATCCAAGCACCGCTACAACTACTTTACCTTTTTTTACTCTACTTACTGGACAGCACTAACACCTTTGGCTGAGCTGACACAACAACCAGTAATAACATCACCCGGTGGTTCACCAGAATTCTATAGATAGATAGATAGATAATAGATATGAGAAAAATGATAGATAGATAGATAGATAGATAGATAGATACTGTAGATATGAGATAGATTATAGATAGATAACAGATGATAGATAGATAATAGATGATAGATAGATAGATAGGAGATAGATAGGCGATAGATATAGATATGGGAGTGGTAGTTGTACAACAGCTGGAGATCCTCAGGTTGAGGAGCACTGGCTCATTGCATTCACATTCCTTTATTTACTGGCTTCATCTCCATCTAACCTGCCTCGCTTCCATCGCCTTTGTGTATTACAAACAATAACAGTGAGTGAGCGCCGCACTGACAGCTCCGGCAGGCAGTTCTGTAAAGGATGACTGAAGGGTTGAAGCACTAATGAGACGCGTGTCTCTAAATATCAGAGGCTCCGGAGACTGGCTGAATCCAGAAGAGACAGGTGGACAACTCAGGCTCCGTGCTCTCCGGCTAATAAACACATTCTTCTACCTAAATTAGCAGCTTAAATGGCAACACAAGCAACGAAGCTGCCGCTAACAATAGAGAAGGAGGCCTGACACCTGCCAGCACCGGATCAGTAAGAACGGCCCTGATGACCATTGATTGATAGCCTCCGAAACAAAGGATGGGTGACAGCGGAAGTATCACACATCCCTAATGAGCAGCAGCAACCATACGTTACACACCGCGCCGATACCAACGCCTCAAACAATAGTATGTGAATCACACTGAATAAAATTCTTCCATGTCTTAATTATAGAATGTGATCACCTATGGTACTTTATGTTTTAATTCTTTAAAATTTTAAAGATCTTTGGTTACTGTCAGTGAATGAGAACACATCCAGTGGCAAGAAACCTTTACATAGCTAGTCCTGTTCTCATCTGAGAAGTGATACAATTGTATCCAGTCTAGACAATGCTCTGTGAGCTCTACAGCCTAGACTCTAGACTGATACATTGTACATAACTAGTCCTATTATTCAGGGAGATATCTGCCTGTTCGAAGCCAGTGGCATAGCTACTAGCGATGAAAGAACATCCCGATGTTTGGCTCAGATCCCGACCACAAACACGCACAAATCCCGAACAGTACATCTCGGTCTACGCACATGCACACAGATTATCAGGTGAAAAGCCTAAATTACACAGTTGCGTACGTTTGTAAGTTTGAATATGTTCGAAAATAATAGTTATAACCATTCCGATCAATGAACCAATTGTTTGTGATTGGCGAACACGAATAATTAGCGTCATGTTTGTACGAACATACAAACATTTACCAACATGTTCGCTCATCACTAATAGCTACCATAAGGGCAGACCACGCCACTGCTACGGGGCCTATGATAATGATGAACGCTCACAGTTAAATGCTGCGACACTCTAACCGACAGAACAAGAAACCATTGGCTTCCTGCCCTTCCAGTCTCTTTTGCGACTGGTGGCAGTACCGCACCTCAAGCCACAAGAAGACCCTCCATACACATACTCACCTGGCCCGGCGCAGTCCCCAGGCATTCATTCTTCCAGTTTCCCGGCATACAAACTGATCAGGAGGATTTGACTGCTGGGATCCCCAACAATCACAAGAACAAAGGCAATGTGCGCAATTGGCCAATGACCCATTCATTCCCTAGGGAGCTTCTGAACATTGTTAGGTAGAACCCTGCCACTTTATTTATTCTGTGGGCAACTGATCTCTGTTTTTGTAATTGATGGGATCTGACTGGTTACTCTGAGCAACATGGATGGATCTTTTGACAGATTTTTCGAAATAAGGGCCCTTTCTATTAGATTTCACCCTTTTATCCAACACAACTATACAGCATCGTATTATCATATAATCTATAGTGCCATAAGAAATATTCCCCCATCCGTGTTACATTATATCTTTTGAGATTTGTATCTATTTCTGTAAAATTTTATAAAAAACCCTCTATTAAATCTACAGACAACCTGCACGACTCCGGGGTGGGGTGAATTCTTCTTACAGAGGCCGTCGTTCACAGGTGACACCATGGAGTTTCGAGGTGACAATCTTCTGTCAATGATAGCTGAAGGTCAAGAGTCACGTCATGAGCGGTAATGTCACTGGAGAGGCTGCTGTGATGGCTGACAGTGATAAAGTGTGATGGGCTGACTATAGACGCCGGCAGCATTACACCAGAGACAGAGGCGAGATGGAAATCCTATCCCTCACCGGTGTCACCACTATACAGTATATACATTACCAGCCTGACTGAACAGAAGGACACCAGGACGTGTCACATTTAGCACAATGACATCAATCCTGTGTGATCAACTTATAAGGATCATTATACAATGTGTACAAAAAATGAAGGAATTTCCATAAAAGACCGAATTATTTGAAAGTCTCTACTGATATAAATTGTGTAATTTGTTGAGAATACAACGACAAATCAATAATCAATTGTAGTGCCCCTATATAGTGTTTCCTATGCACCTGTGTAAAGTTCTCTCTCAGGTTCACGAAGTGGGAGATGGTCTAAGTGTATTACATGTTTTCCCCACTAGGTGTCACTACTTCTGTTTCTCTGTAACTTATTCAGTGCACAGCTGAGAAAAATACTGGGTTAATTGTTTTTGTCACATGTTGTTCTCCTGTCCAGTAGTAGGTGCAGACTGTTTCCCCTTATCTTCTGCCCTATCCTTCCTCCTTCCCCCTCCCCCCACCAATCACAGGGAAGCTTAGTCGGCCCCTAGAAAAAGGAGTTCTAGTTCCTGTTGGAAGGAGTTCAGTTCAGTTCAGTCCAGTCCAATTAGAGAGAGAGCAAGACAGACACAGGGAGTCTTACAGCAAGCAACCACTAGCATGCAGTGCTAGACCCCCTCAGGAGGAAATGGACGTCCTCTGAGGAACACCTTGCCCACACCAGGGATACTAGCCACACAGTAGAGGGCAGTGACCTGGATCCAGTTAGGCACTGACCACAGTGGAAAAAAAGCTGCAGTTAGCCTATGTATTCCACTGCATAACGCACAGCTATCCTGGAAGGTTTCGGGAAGTCTGCGCGACCCAGCACAGGAATATGAGGCCTTGTACTACGCTCACAGGACGGGTACCTCGACACTGTAGGGCATTAGGCAGTTCAGTGAACGTGAGTACGAGGATCTTCTCTTCTTCTTCTCAACTACACCCAGCTACGCAGGCAGAGTACAGCACTACATTGGGCAGGGCCCTCAAGACACTCCACTACTCCACTCTCTTCCATTCACTGATTAACACTTCTTTGCCCTCCTGTCTGCGCCTATTGTTGTTGAAGAGGAAACCTATTTTTGTGTATTGCACTGAAGCACTAAGTAAAGGGACGATATTCTGGCTAAGTCATTTGACTCTGTCTATTCATTAGCACCAATACACAAGCGTATACTTGGGCTATCTAAACTGGAAGCGCAGCCACCCCAGGCTACCGTGAAAAGTGCCCAAGCGACCCATACCCACCTAGCTGCCACAACATCGCTACAGAACTACCCTATTATCCAACCTAGCACTTGCGTGCCACAAAATGGAAACCAAAATCATCAACCTACTGAAGACTGGTGTAACGAATAGAGCAGGCATGAGAAGGTAGATCCTCTGGGTCACCGAGGAGTACTGATGTACCGTCTCCTAAGAGTGGAGGTGAAGGGTTTCACCAGTGTCCACCGTAAGGCAGGATGGGCTTCTCTGCGGGAAACTCCCAGGTCGCTACCCTCAGAGAAGGTCCCTTGGTGACCGCCGACTGACAGGAATGAGGAAATGGAGCCCAGGACTAGGCGTACTTCTTTTGCTGTTTATATGTGTTGATGTTGGCCTGACTGGAATTGAGCATAGAAGAAAGGCATGAAATGAAGATCCAAATGGCTAAAATATTTCTGGGAAGCGAGGAAAGTGGCAAATAGCCAGGGAGCACAGACTGGTTAGCTGACTGACACTCACTAACAACTGAGCACAGAGGACAGAAGGTGGTGGCAAGAAATACCCTCAGGTGTTTGGTCTACAATTTCCTAGAATTTGCGTACTGACCCTTGAAGTACAGAAGAACAAGCAAGCGTCTGCCACTAGAAGGAGCCCAATCACATAGGAAGCTGGCTCAGCTGTGAGAGCCTGTGTGACCCGCAGCAGGTGCAGCATAACAGGCACAACAGTGTGCCAGGCAAAGGGCGGCGGCATGTGGCCTTACAACTGGATTCCAAATCACACTTAAAGTAAAGGACTGAAATCATAATTGAATCATAATTGTGTGAATTTAATCACATCAACTCTTAATGTGACTCAATAACGTCCTTGATATGCCCTCCTGTTCCTGAGATATGTGAATTTATAGTTTGACTGACAATTCGGTTACTAGTCAAATTGGTGTGAACCTAATTTTAATAATGGGAGTGGGAGGGGACACAGTGTGGCAAGGTGGGGAGGAGGCATGGCTTTCTCCCAAGCTTCATTTATCATGATTCTTGTATGCCGGTTTTAAATTAGGCCACGGCCCCTTTTACCCTCTTAGTGAATCCGGCTGGCCGGGCGCCCGAACCTGCACTCAACATACTAAATCTACGCCTGCTTCCAGCAGGTGTAGATTTGCCTCATGATTTAAAGTTGTAAATCAGGGCGTCTTTTAAATCAAGGCGCCCAGGTCTTTGTCCCTGGATGGAGCTAGCTAGTAGTATCCTTCCTACTCAGCCGAGCGTAAGTCAGAGAGAGGCTAACTTGCACTGTGCTCTACTGCGGTACAGTCTTGGTGTTTCTCTCCTTTTTTTAGGTGGTTGACTGTCCACAGTTTGGGAAAATCCACAGCCTTGGCAAGGGGTGAGACTCCCTTGTCTCTGGCTCTCTGGGAGTGAAGTATGGCAAATCATTAAGGTTTAGTCACGTCCTGCCTGGCCTGAAGCCAGGCACTAACTAAACGGTAGTGACTAAATCCCATACCGCAAAGGGACCTTGCTGGGGGCGGGCACACAGCTCCCAGGCAAGCCCCGCCCCATCCGGATTTCATTGGCTGCTCCACTACGGGCTTCCTAGCAGTGAAAATCATACCCTGCCAGACCCCCGACCCTAATCCGAACGTTTAGTATTAGCATTAGGGTTGGGGGTCCGCTTAGGGTTATGTGCCACTGATTTGTCATGTTTAACCCTCTCCACAGCCCCAACCCTAACCCTCCTGATTAGCACCAACCCAGAGGGGGATAGTTAAATGTTTGTAGTAACCCAAATCTGACCCCCAACCCTAATACTAAACCTTTGGATTAGGGTCGGGGGTCCAGCAGGGTCTGATTTTGACTGCTAGGAAGCCCGGAGTGGAGCAGCCAACGAAATCTGTCCGGGGCAGGGCTTGCCTGGGAGCTGTGTGCCCGCCCCCAGCAAGGTCCCTTTGCGGTATGGGATTTAGTCACTACCCTAACTAAACTAAAGGGAAGTACAGACTATAGAGGGAAAGTGTGTGTATAGATAAACCTAGTTTTGACTGCAGCTGTGCTGTGGGAGAGTGCGACATCTAGTGGTTGGAGTAAGGTACAGCAGCTTACTGTCCTAACTGTGACACTGAATAGAAACACTTTAGCCTAGGTGTAAGAAAAGAAGAAAACATGTAGTGGGACACTACACTATAGTCAGCTCTCTCATCAAAATGAGTGCTCCAGACTTCCCTCAGCTCCTCCTTCTTCCCTCAGGTCACATGTTCTAACAATCAGGTTCGTCTCCCTTGACAACGCCACCTTAACAACAAAGACTGTGTTACAAAACAGCGACATCTTGTGGCCAAACGCAGAATGTCTGTTTGAAACCATAAATTATACATTTTCCTATACTCAGTTATATTTCCCTGGCAGACAATGCAGCTGTTTTATCATTCTTCTGGAGGTCCCAATGAACCCCAGTCCTACACTGTGCTATATATAGTAGCTGCTCCTCTAAACTATTGTGTTCCAGCTGCAGGCAGAAGATTGTAGAGATCACTAAGAGGTTGTATGTCTTTATTTGAGATCCTGTTGAAGGATTTTGGTGTTGTTTTTCTGCTGACATTTCGCCTCCACCATTACGAGAACAGAGAATTCCACCTTCTCAATCAATCTAAATGTTCCTATTGTTGAGCTGAGCAGAAGAATTCCCTCCCATTATAAATCCCATTGTTATGTGCATTATATAGAGTAATGTTTAGCTCGGGGAGTGTGCTTGTAATGTTTTTTTTTTTCCATACAGAAATCCCGGTAACATCAAATCCTCAGATTTTTATATCCTGAGCCGTTTCCTGGGCTTGTTGTTACATGAGAAGATGTATTTCTTCCATTTACGGCTGTGTCTTCCATTTCACACTTGTTTGGGTATTAGGTGTTATGAAGACTTTATGTATAACATCTTCTCTCAGGATCGCTGTGCTGAGAGGATTTAGCATAAAACTAATGGTTGAAAATCCGTAAACTATAGAAAATGCACTGGGATCTGGTGAACACAAGTGAAGGTTCTGCAGGGTTTGGGAGGTAGGCTCAGATTTATTCTATGATTGTTGGACACATAGGCCGGTCCCCCTTCCCGATAAAATACACTGTATAACACATCGTGCTCGACTATGATAACACTGACCACATATGTTCCTCTTACCTATAAATGGTTATTTTTATGAGGCCACTCATCATCTTATCTCTTTGTTCTGTTCTCTTTTTTTTAATGTATCTACTAATCTGCCATTGCTTTTTCCCAAACTACTTCCTCTTCATTCACTTCCTTCTCTTCCTCCTCTTTATCTCCTCTAGCAGTGTAGCTATGGAGGCTACAGAGGTAGCAGTCACACTCCCCCAGGAGGCCACCTGGCAGACACGTGGCAGATGAGAGGCCTGGGTGCAGTATCTTAATGCCGTGAGTTATACATCTGATTACCTTCCTTCTCTTCCCTTTTTTCTTTTAATAACTTTTCAACTTTTTGTTTTCACGTTTCTTTTCTGCTGTTGCTTTCTCTTCTTCCCAATCATCCCAGTCTCTTCCAGATCTCCTTCTATTTATTCTTCCTTGCTTCCTTTCTCTTCTCTTTTTTTTTTACTTTGTTTGACTCATTATATTCTTATTTCTTTTTCTTTTTTTTCCCTTCTCATTGTCCCTGCTCTTTGTTGTCTTTATCATCTTCCTCTTCTTCTTTATATTAAGATTATTCTTACTCTTCAGCTTCATCTTCTTTCTCTTGCTTTGATTTTCATTCTTCCCTTTCTCCCACTTTTTCCCCCCTTTCCTCTTCTTTCTTTATATCTTTTTTTCCTTCTTCCTTCATTTTTCTCTTCTTTTCCTATCTCCTCTTACTTCATCTCTTCTTTTTTTCTCTTGCCTTCTTCTTTGTCTTCCTGATTCTTCCTCTCATCTATCCTTCTTTTCTTCCTCCTTCTGTCTCATTCCTTTCTTATTACCACCACTCTCCAGCTTTTTTTGTTTGATGTCTTTTTGTCTTCCACTTTTGCTTCCCCTTCCTCTTCTTCTTTCCCCTTTTCTCCCACTGTTTATTCTTTTAATATTCTTACTCTTCAATTTATTTCTTTCGCATCAGTCTTCCTTTTCCTCTTTATTCCCACTTCTGCTCTCCCTTCCAACCGCTTTTTGTTCCTTTTCTTCGTTTTATTTTTTCTTCCTTCCTCTTTTTTCTTTGTGTTGTCTTCTCTTTCCTTCCCTCCATATCCCTATCTTTTCTTTGACTTCTGATTTTTCATCTTATCTTCTTCTCCCTCTACGGTCTCTTTCTCTTCATTTCCTTTCTTCTACGTCTTACTCTTTGCCGTCTTCTTCTTTTTATTGAAAAGTCTGAAGCCAGGAGTTGAAACTAACCCGAAGACAAAGGGAATTAAGTAAAGTAAGAAATAATGACTTCTTGTGTACTGGCCGTTGTGCTTTGTTCTAGATTATTTCCACTCCCAGGCGTCTCGATCTGAGCTGAGCCGTATTTCATGTCTTGTGATTGACAACTCCACTAAAGGTCCAGTAATGTACCAGGCTCTATCCTTTGTTTGTACAAGGGATCTTATTGCTGTTTAATACAGTTTTATGTTCTTGATGCTATATGGGTTTTACATGCCATACAGTGTATATTGCTTTGTATTAGATGCTTGTCTGTATTACCTACAATATACCCTTTAGCATTAAATTTTTAAGGCCAAAAAGGAAAAGTTGTGGCATTTTGGAGATCACAGGACCGGTAGGCATGTTACTAATATGCAAATGATAAACAAATTATTCAGAATATCTTGATTTATTCAATATGAGCCCCACACTCAGACATACACAAAATTACAGGCCTTGGCATGCTATTCGTGAGGTTATCAATGGGTATCTTAGGAATTTTCTGCCATGCTGAATGCACTTGGACACACACATCATGAAGATGGTAGCTCCTTTTGCAGTTGCTGACCAATAACGTTCCAGATGTGCTTCATGGGAGACGAGTCCAAAGACGTTGATGGCCAAGGTTGCCTCTTTAGGACATATAGGTTGCTCATCATTTGGCCTAGCATTGTGTCAAGCTCAAAAATTGTCCGCACTCCTGATTTTACAGCCAAATCAGTGTAATGTCAAATTGCTAGTGAACATAGTATGAAAACTAGATGTGTCCAGCTATGACATCCCACACCATAATCAGGGGAGTAAGAAGAGTTTGAAGTTCCCTCATGAACTCCTCTTCATTGAGTTGCCACATGGTCGCCATGCCAGTTTCTGGCTATCATTGTGTTTGGAAAAAAAGAAAGAAAGAAAGAAAGAAATAGACCCCCATTACCTCAACCCACGCCAAGGACTAGGAGTCAGTACAGTGCAGGACAGTCCGCAGAAAAGCCAAAGAGCTAGGAACTGATCCGGGTGGAGCAAAGTTACTAGAAGGTTGATGAACTCCATCTCGCAGCGCGGGTGTACTTAGGAACTCTAACCATTCGCCTCATCCCAGGTAACAGGGTCTGGGGCCTGTGTCCCACATCAGTACGGTTCAGCCAAAGCTAGCGGGCAGAAGGCGTGTGAAGACTATAGTAAAGGTCAAATTGCAGGCACAGGTTGTTTCTTCTTCTTCTTCTTATTTTACAAGTGTTTTTCTAAGCACTCCAACATCCCGGCAGAGCACATTACTAATTGGGTTGAGACTCTCACGGCACTCTCCTTTCTACTACCTCAGTGCAACCTTATAAACTCTACTATATCCTACTCAGCACTCATCCCACAGTTGTTCTATTTTCGTGTATTTATTGGAACTGTATCACGTGTACCTGAAGATTCATTGTATTACCTGCTGCACATTTACAAAGAGTAAAGCCACTATTCAGGAGGGTTACTACACCGCTCTGGCCACCTGTGACATAATCCCAAGGGACCCTGCAGCAATCCGACAGGACAACGACAGGAGAGAAGGGTACAACCGGCCTTACACTATCAAAGCAGGCGTGGCAACACACCTGTGTGCCCACCAGGCAATGGCGTCACGTGAAAAAACCCTAAAGGCCCGCCTGTATCTCGGCCAATCCACCGCAAGAGGAGGTGTCACACTTCCACCTAGCAAGTGTCCAGCCGCCCCACCGCTACAACATCATTCGGAGGCTCACCACCTAGGCACGGCTCAATGCCCTTGGTATGCGATGTCCAAAATGATTTACAGTAGAGAATGGATCACTATGCACAATTCTTCCAATCCGACAATCAACCAGTTCTACCTCATCCTAGAGATGTCAGTAGGATTAAGATATGAAAACTGTGAAGCCACCAGAAGCAAAGAAAATCTCACTCTTGTATGCTTGAAGCCAAACCAGAAGACTCTTGTGGAATTTCCTGCTGACAGTCCATAAGGTACAACATTATAATCTAGATAACTTGGCCTCTTACAGCATCTCATCCAGGATCATCACAAGTCAATGACGTATGTTGTCACATGTAGATCACTTGGCAGGGAAAGGATAAGGTAGGACAACTCCTCTCATCAGCCTGTAACTAATTCTTTCTCATTCCTGCAATTTCACGCAATGTTATAGGAATAATTCTCAGAGAACAATCGTGCCTCCTACACTGTGCTGTGCATTATTCTATAATACCTATAGGATTAGCGTTGAGGATGACGTCCATGGGTTTCGGGGTAATATGACAACAACTTACGTCAGATGATCAGAGAACAGTGAGGTATATAGAAAAGACGGGAGCGGCAAATAAAGATAAATATCAAGAATCACTTGGACAAGATGTTCTGGTTGAGGTCAATAAATTCTTAGTGCTGTTGGTCCAGAGCTGGTTATCTGTCCTAAAACTTGGAGACAAAATCTAAGGAGGTAACTAGAAATTGGGCTACAAGGATTTTTCTAATTGCAGGGAGTAAACCTTGTATTCCTCATAGATCCAAGGTCATCAATATCTTAATAGGTGACAAAGCGATGCATTTTAGGTCTTATCTAGACTCGTCATCATTGTATAAGGAACAGAAGAGCTGTGTGACGCATGTATGCTAAGTCTGCGACTTTACTGTCAATTACAGTAATACATACAGTATACGGACATGGCCTTTTACATCAGCCTTTCTGATACTGAGGGTCATCCCGGCCGATACTGCATTTACCAGCCGGATGATCTTAATTTCTAATGCGCACACTGATGCCCTCGCATTTGAAATCACCACTGCACACAAAGGAGCGTACGGCCAGAGCTGCATGCTTCATTGTGGGAACTGTCAGGTTCTCTCCGAACGCTATTCAATGAATAGTGGCCGCAGAAAACTGACATGCTAGTTTTTTGTGCGTCCGCTAGCGATTCCAGCCGTAGTGTATTTTATGTGTATACACTCCCCATGTACATTATATAACTGCTATAATACTGCCCCCTATGTACAAGAATATAACTACTATAATACTGCTCATATATACTGGAATATAACTACTATAATGTGACTGAGGAAGAAATTCTGAGTTTGCACCAGAGTCCGATAACATATAATGTATGCCCACGAGCTAGGATGTGCGAGGTGAGGATAATTAGGCTACGGTATGCAGCATAGGGGTGCAAAAAGCCATGTAGAGGTACAAGGATAATCCAAAAATGGAGATAAAGCCTGAGCTCAGGCCAGAAGATGCGTGATTAGTCACGTGAAACGGCTGTAGCCACTGGACGCCCCTGCCTTCACTTCCCCTCCCCACTCATGTCTATCAAGACGGAATAAAACGGACTTATACCGCAGCGGTTTTGGTGAGTGCAAGCTTCTTTATCTCCGTTTTTGGATAACTGCTATAATACTGCTCCTATATACAGGAATATAACTACTATAATACTGCCCCCTATATACAAGAATATAACTACTATAATACTGCTCCTATATACAGGAATATAACTACTATAATACTGCCCCCTATATACAAGAATATAACTACTATAATACTGCTCCCATATACAGGAATATAACTACTATCATACTGCCCCCTATATACAAGAATATAACTGCTATAATACTGCCTCCTATATACAGGAATATAACTACTATCATACTGCCCTCTATATACAAGAATATAACTGCTATAATACTGCTCCTATATACAAGAATATAACTGCTATAATACTGCCCCCTATATACAGGAATATAACTACTATAATAGCAAACAAGAGTTCAGTCGGCACCACAGCAATCCACACTTAGCAGCGAAGCAGTACACTGGGCAGGGTTCAGCACATGAATGACTGCGTGGGGTGCTACCGTAAAAACAGTACAGTGTTGAATGAAAAATGGTAGAAAAAGACGGTGCACTCACCACATATGACAGTCTTTATTTTCTCATAAGCGATGCATAGCCTGTGTGGGGGGGGGGGGACGAAGGTGTGCTGGAGCGCGCACTTTCCAGGACAGCTGTTTCCTGTCTCAATCAGACACTTCCTCAGTTTTTCCGGCTGAGAAAGTGTCTGATTGAGACAGGAAACAGCTGTCCTGGAAAGTGCGCGCTCCAGCACACCTTCGTCCTCCCCCCCAGGCTATGCATCGCTTGTGAGAAAATAAAGACTGTCATATGTGGTGAGTGCACCGTCTTTTTCTAACATTTTTCATAACTACTATAATACTGCTTTCTATATACAAGAATATAACTACTATAATACTGCTCCTATATACAGGAATATAACTACTATAATACTGCTCCTATATACAGGAATATAACTACTATAATACTGCCTCCTATATACAGGAATATAACTACTATAATACTGCTCCTATATACAAGAATATAACTACTATAATACTGCCCCCTATATATAAGACTATAACTACTATAATACTTCTCCCTATATACAAGAATATAACTACCATAAAACTGCTTTCTATATACAAGATTATAACTACTATAATACTGCTTTCTATATACAAGAATATAACTACTATAATTCTGCTCCTATATACAAGAATATAACTACTATAATACTGCTCCTATATACAAGAATATAACTACTATAATACTGCTCCTATATACAGGAATATAACTACTATAATACTGCTCCTATATACAGGAATATAACTACTATAATACTGCTTTCTATATACAAGAATATAACTACTATAATTCTGCTTCTATATACAAGAATATAACTACTATAATACTGCTTCTATATACAAGAATATAACTACTATAATACTGCTCCTATATACAAGAATATAACTACTATAATACTGCTCCTATATACAGGAATATAACTACTATAATACTGCTCCTATATACAGGAATATAAATACTATAATACTGCTCCTATATACAAGAATATAACTACTATAATACTGCTCCTATATACAGGAATATAACTACTATAATACTACTCCTATATACAGGAATATAACTACTATAATACAGCTCCTATATACAATATAACTACTATAATACTGCTCCTATATACAAGAATATAACTACTATAATACTCCTCCATGCAGAGAATATATGTATGTATGTATGAATGTCTCTCCCCGTCTCCTCCCTATGGTTATTTTTCCCCGTCATCACACTTTAGTCTTTAGCGTTTGGCTGTAAATTAGCAGTCCGCTCATCATAGTGTGAAAATGCAATTATTTTCCCAATTTCACATGGATATTGTGCAGTGTGACTAGTTTATTGCAGGTAGGATTTGGCTGTGCGTTCAGTCAACTCATCTAAATTCAGTGTTGGTAATATAGTGTAGTGTAAAGAACGCCATTATTTTCTATTAATTTCACAGTGACTGAGGAAGAATTTCTGGTAGTAAATTTTAACTCTTCATTTGCAAAGGTCATAGGTCGTGCCTATTAACATCGTATATGGGGCCTGTACATAAAATACTCTGTTCTCCGGCGGACCCAGCTCCTTCCTTTATGCATCCCTCAGTCTGTTACCTCCTACGTTTCTCCTTTCAGCTCCTCCCATCATCTGCCCGATCATCGTCAGTTCATTCCTCACTATCTTAATCATGTGAACTGATCCAGCGTTGTATAATACTTCCTTATTACCTGCTCGTTCGTTTTTTGAGGGGTTTCCTTTTACAGTGCTCCATTTAGATCTGCAACAATATGAAAACAATGAGCAAGTTGCTGTTGATGGATCTATTATTTTTATTCTATGTTTCTGTTGGTTTGATTTTCTCACCTTAGTACTTAGCCCAGGTTATTACTTGGCTTGTTTAACCCTTCCACGACCTGGGGTCATTGATACATCAATGCCCAGGTCGTTTTTGGACATCAGCTTATGGGATCATAATGATCCCTTAAGCTGATGTCCGTATGTCTGCCCCCTTTCCTCTGTCCCCTGACGCTGTTACAATCTTGTGACAGCGGCAGGGGAGAGAGGGGAGGGGGAAGAGTACACGGCCGCTCGCCCAGCCTTCCCTCCCGACCCCCGTCGGCCTCCGTAGCCAGAGCCTGAGGCTTTTCGGTTTCCATGGCCATCATCAGGGCTCTGCGATCACTTCGCTGAGCCCCGATGGACACCGGATAGAGAATTTTCCCTCTGTAGAGGGAGAATTCTCTGTTTGGGGCCCTATAGATGCTGCATTTGTGCTGACCGCAGTATCTATAGGGTTAACTCTCAGGACCGGAGCGCAATTCTGTGGGTTCCTGGCTATCCTCGATCGTAAATTAACGTCGCTGCAGCTTCGTCTTCTGCTTTCCTCTCAGTTAGCGCTCTTAATAGGGTTACACTGGTCTCATGAGGTCTTGAATATTTTAACTTCGGGGTTACCACTGATCAGCAAAATAAAGGGGCGTTTTTATTGTTAACACATGAACAGCACCATAGAGATGTTTGTGGCGGTGTCTGGTACTGCATCTCAGTCTCAACTTGAATAGGTGTGAGCTGCAGTACTAGATAGCGCTGTCCATACTGTGCCCTTCAAAACATTATAGTGCTGCAGTCTCAACTGATCAAATATTGATGGAAACCTCCTGGGATAATTAACATTTTTTGTCTTCATCAGCTGCCAGAAAGTGCCAGAGATTTGTATTTTACTTCTATTTAAAAAATCTCCAGTCTTCTAGTACTTATCAGCTGCTGTATGTCCTGCAGGAAGTGGCGTATTCTTTCCAGTCTGACACAGTGCTCTCTGCTGCCATCTCTGTCCATGTCAGGAACTGTCCAGAGCAGGAGAGGTTTTCTATGGGGATTTGCTGCTGCTCTGGACAGTTTCTGACATGGACAGAGGTGGCAGCAGTGAGCACTGTGTCAGACTGGAAAGAATACACCACTTCCTGCAGGACATACAGCAGTACTGGAAAACTTGAGATTTTATAATATATGTAAATTACAATTCTCTGGCACTTGCTGAGATCAGTTGATCTGAAATTGTTTTTAATTCTCATTATCATTAACCAATAGGAGTGTTTGGATTTTGGATCTGATTGGATCTGCAGGGGACACGTTGATAATGTATACCTGTCTCGTTCCCTCGCTGTTGCTGGATCCTGGGCCACCTGCTTTGTACCGCTTCCTGTGTTCTCAGAATATATGATGACGTTGCGCTCCCATAGGGTACATACTTTGCTTGGCGACAATTTCTGGTGGGAGCACAACATTAAGAAAACACAGAAATCAGTGCAGAGTGGGCGGTGGGCCACCTGCTCTGCACTGCTTCCTGGGTTTTCGTATCCGGCATCGGCGAGGGAATGGGACAGGTAAGTACAGTATACTTTACCGACAAGTCCCCCACAACCCTAGTAGCCTGGCCAAGTATTACTTTTCCTGGACAACCTCTTTTTTGTCAGATTGATATATAGGGAGAGAGGACCCTGCCTGCCAGACATTCTACAGAGTGAGGGGAGGGAGATGGTCGGTGAGGTAAGGGCAGCAAAACTTTTTTCATCCCCCTTAATTTCCTTTGTATTTCCTACTTTCTCTATTCCTAACCTCTGCTGTCATCTCTTTCTCTACTCTGCTCCTCCACTGTTTCCCTGCACCTCTGCTCCTATCTCATGCTCACCTCTCTTCTCCTTACCTCTACTTGTCTTTTCTTCTTAAACCACTGCTCCTTGGGCGTTCTTTAAAAAATGGAAAGGCTTTATACTTACCTTCCTAGATCCCCCAGATATTCAAAGGGTTGTTGGTCCTTTCCGAAATACATCCTGGTACTTACGGGCGGATATAGCGGGTACTCTTGGTGTTCTGAGGTTACCGGATTGATTTACTCATCTTGATACTGTTGTATGATCATGTGGGGGGGTCTGGACCTCACTCCTGCGAGACGGGGAGGGGGGCGTTCTGTTGTTTGATTGGTTTAATAGTTTTGGTAGACTGTGAAGATACAACTGTGGAGAGTTTGTCTTCTCTCCCTTTGGCTATTTATTCTTTGACATTGCGGCCTGCATGTTAAGATATGTTATGCAAAAAACTTCTAATAAAAATGTGTTTGCAAAAAAAAAAACAAAAAAAACCCCACTGCTCCTTCTCTGTTCTTCCTTACCTCTGCTCCTCTCTTCTCCTCTCTCATGCTCACCTCTCTTCTCCTTACCTCTACTTCTCTGTTCTTCTTACACATGCTCCTCTCTTATACTCTCCTTTCCTTACCTCTGCTTCTCTCTTCTCCATACCTCTAGTTCTCTGCCCTCCTAACCCTTCCTCCTCTCCTTACCTCTGCTCCTATCTTCTCCTTAACTCTACTACTCTCCACTCCTAACCTCTACTCCTCTCCTTACCTCTTCTTTTCGCCTCTCCTTACCTCAGCTCTTCTCTTATGCTCTCCTTTTCTTACCTCTGTTCTCCTTACCTCTACTACTTAGTGTACTTATTCTCTCCTCTCCTTACCTCTACTCCTCCCTTCTCCTTACCGCTACTCCTCTCTTATTTTCTCCTCTCCTGAGCTCTACTCCTCTCTTCTCCTTACCGTTACTCCTCTCTTATTTTCTCCTCTCCTTACCTCTGATCCTCTCTTCTCCTTACCTCTACTCTTCTCTTATTCTCTCCTCTCCTTAGCTCTATTCCTTTCTTTTCCTTACCGCAGGTCTTCTCTTATGCTCTCCTTTTCTTACCTCTGCTTCTCTCCTCTCCTTACCTCTACTACTTACTGTACTTAATCTCTCCTCTCCTTACCTCTGCTCCTCTCTTCTCCTTACCTCTACTCCTCTCTGATTCTTTCCTCTCCTTACCTCTACTCCTCTCTTATTTTCTCCTCTCCTGAGCTCTACTCCTCTCTTCTCCTTAGCTCTACTCCTCTCTTTTTTTCTCCTCTCCTTACCTCTACTCCTACCTTCTCCTTACCACTACTCCTCTCTTATTTTCTCCTCTACTGAGCTCTACTCCTCTCTTCTCCTTACCGCTACTCCTCTATTATTTTCTCCTCTCCTTACCTCTCCTCTTCTCTTATTCTCTCCTCTCCTTAGCTCTATTCCTCTCTTCTCCTTACCACAGCTCCTCTCTTATGCTCTTCTCTGATTTGTTGCCTATGGGAATGCAACAATGGGTAAATATTTCAGAATGTATCCGTCATAAACTCAGGTCTTCAGTTCACAGTTAGGGGGCATCCACACGTTCCGTGATTACGGGTCGTGCGCAATAGATACTTTAGTGGCACAAATATTTTGCTACTTTTTCCCATTTAGCTGGAGAGCCCCTACAAGAGAACATGTAGGACCCAATGCAGACACCACTCAATCTTACACCTGCTTAAGCTGCATCTCTGAAGCCGTCATCATCACTTCTTCTAGCTTCTCTGAAGTGTTTGCCAAACAGCTGCGAACCTTCTCCAAGTGGCGTCTGAGTCACTACAACGGATCCCCCACGTTGAGGTCACCTTCTATCCCCTCTCACATGCCTTGGTAAAGTGCGCTGCAACATCATCAACCTGCTGATTATATTCCTTCCGATCCTTACTTTATGCTGCTATAATGTGCTACGTGCCGGTGATAAATGCATTGTTTTTGCCGCAGTCACAATTTGTTTTGGATTTGATGTATTGCAATGTGCGGTGTAAAATGGAGCTTATTTGTCTAGTTATTTTCTATCAACACGTCACCTCGGGCAATGTTCTGCTTGATCAGATGCTGAGAATAGCGAGTAACTTTGGCAAATAGATCTGCGCCCAGGTGGTCACTTAATATCCTATGATTTCCAGGCAGCTTCTGTGTTTCCACATTGTCTGAAACAAATGCAAATCCTTGGGTGTTACAATGTAATCTACACGTTACAGATTGCTTATTCAGGGCTGAGCCCAGCGCTGTGTGCTTTGCTGCTACAGATCCAGCAGGGCTCACATAACAATGTATATTGATATATCATTTGTGGGTGGCAAAAAGAGTATTAAGAATCATTAAAGGGGTCAGGAGGGGGTTTCTAAATCAAGGGTTAACTGGTTTATACCACATGTTTGTGTGCTGACCGGTCACAGGTGCTTGCTCTTTCTAACCTATCCTATCTTTCTTTTCTATTACAGTCAGCCCCACCACTCACATGATGATTTAGAAACCACTTTGCTCCACCTGGATCAGTTCCTAGCTCCGTGGCTCTTTAGTGGATACTGTCCTGCACTGTGACTTCTCCTTGTTCACGGCATGGGTTGAGGTTATCCTCTCCTAAGGGGTTTAACACTGCATAGTGCTTTGTGTGAGTACTCGTGAGAAGGTGGGTAACAGTGTGCTGTCTTGTGTCCTACCCATGCGGGGCACTGGCCAAGACTTAACTCTGGGGACCTGGCAGAGGCCCAGACAAGACTGCTGTGGAGAGCTATCTAGCTTAAGTCCTTCCTCCACACCATCCTGAATGGAAAGCTCTTGCTCTTCCCCCACCAAAGAGACTAACTTCCTCTACAGCGTGTAGGGTGCGTTGTGATTGGGTGAAAAGAGTGCAATAAAAGAACAGAGAGAATAGGTAATAGGAAAGAAGAAAGCAGAAATCCTACTGGTTCACAGATTTTGGTACACATAAACACAATAACCCTTTGCAATCCTTTAGCTATGCAGCTTCCAGATATCAATACACAATATCAATACACTATCTAATGGTCGACTGTTAATACTACTTTTACCATAATAAGACCACAAAAAGTACAGACTTTTATGAAGGGTGTAAACAATAGTAACACCCCTAGTGGGACATCACATACTCCCCCTTTTGAAAAAAGGCCATCCACGGCGTAACACCTTGAGAAAAAGAATAGATGTTTGAAAAAACAAGGTACTACATCTCCTACTTGCTAACCTGAAAGAATGACTTACTCAGGTGCTCTAGACAGCACCAGTGGTGGGACACCACAGATACATCCTGATGGGCAGGAAAACAATCTAGGACAGACATTCACCATCCGTAGGTCCGCAAAATCTTCGGATGTATGCATGCAGCCTTACTAGAGGTTCTAGCAGCCTTTCTTTGTGTCTCTGTCCCACTTTGGAGCTTCCTTCTCCCCTTTCCAATTAGTCAATAAGATATATTACATAGTTTCTCATATATGTACTTGCTACCTGTAATGTTTTCCACTTACTGATGTCTCTTACTTATTTAATCTTTATTATAGATGAGCAAACCTTGAGCATGCTCGTGCCGCATTTGATTACCTATGACTGAAGTAGTTGGATGCAGCCCTAGGTCTGGGAAAACTTGGAGACATCCTATGGCTCAGGTTTGGACAAACCCAAGCATGCTCCAGGTTTGCTCATCATTGGTCCTGATGTTCTTCTATTCTGGCTTCTCGTACGACTTCTGTATCTGCCTCCCTTGTCTATTCCTGGCCCTGCCTTCAGATACCATACCTACCTGACTGCTTGATCACAAAGTTCTGGCTTCCCTCCCAATATTGTTTTTGTTCCACTATCCTTGGTACCAGTTAGGGATGGTCCGCACCTGGTTTGGGTTGGGTTCGTACGAACCCAAACCCTCGGAAATTCCCGCTGTCTGCCCTCTCCGTAGAGAGGGTGGATCCAGTGGGAGGACCGCCTGGAAAACTGGGATACAGCCATAACCATAGGCTGTATCCCAGTTTTCTGGGCGGTCCTCCAGCTGTATCCACCCGCTCCACGGAGCGGACAGACAGCAGGAATCTGATGCCGGGCGTTCGGCAGTTTCGAACCATCCCTAGTACCAGTCCATTCTGCTCTTTTTGACCTGGACTATCTCACATGTTTTTTGTTTTTTTTGCAATAGCCTGGACTTCCTACCATGTTAGAACTATGGGCTAAACCATAATTGGTCACCAAAATGTTACTGCCCATAGAACTTCTGCACCTAATAATCCAACCATTATCTCCAGGGACTCGATTCAGGTATGTATAGGAAAAGAACTAAGTATTCTGAACACGTCTCCCATCAAGGAGCACAGACTTTTCTTTATCCTTTGAGGAGATTCCTCCTGTGCTCATTGTTGCCCCCTGCTAAATATTGGGCTAGGGGTGAGGAGCGGGGGAAGGGAAGTGACAACCGCTCTGAACACAACTGGTGATTTCCCCCGCTCCATATCTGGATGACGACATCCTCTTCCTCTACACATTATCTACTCTGAAGACTTCCAGCTAGGTGTTTATTGTTGTCAGACCATTTTCCTTCTGTAAATTACCATGAGCATCAATCTCTTGTTGTGTGAATTCAGTTAATTGTTTCTCCTCGTAATGAATTCTTGATTTTAAATTAATTTCATTATAAGTTAAGTGAGATCCACGAGCAGAAAAAAAGCGCTACCACACATTTTATAAATGATAATCTCCGTATAATTACTGTGCGCCACATCTAATCCCAATACGGAGTACTTCAAGGGATGAGGAGTAATATGGGGATTCACATTGCTCTTCATCTTCATTGTCCATTGGGTTTTGCGCTATTAACACTGTTTTTAGGTCCCTTATTTTGATCCTATACTTATGATAGGCTGTCAACACGAGATCGGCAGAGATTTAACTCCCAGCATCCCAACAAATCAACTGATTAAAGTGAATGTACCATCAGGCCTGGGCTGAAGCACTGGAGGCAGGCCGACCCTCCCCCAGTGGGAGGAACCCCCCCGACCCTCTATGATGCTGCTCCTTTAGAATCAATGAAAGCCGTATCATAGAGGGGCGGTGGTTTCCTCTCACTGAGGATGGGTCGGCCCACCTCCAGTTTTTCAGCCTGGGCCTGATGGTACATTCACCCTAAAGACAGAAGTAACAGGACTGAGCTGTAATACCAGTTATAACCACTACAAAAAGTATGGCGCTGTGCCTCATGATCAATGTAGTGAAAAGTGGAACACTGTAGCCCCATCTGTCAAAAGATCAGTGCGAAACCCTGACTGGTGTGATACTGGTGCATCAATATCATTGCCATTTAAACTCTTAGTATCCTTTTGGCTATGGTATTTCATTGTGTTTTGGGAGCTGTCCATCCACAGGATGTACTGGAAATACTTATATGGCAGACCTGGGGATCTTCACAAGGCCGCTGTATGCCATATTAACAACATGGGTCCCCATAATCTCAATGCAGGCATGGGCGGGGGTTATAAACAGAGGGGGGTCTCTTCTATCTAATTGCCTAGATGCCCCGGTCACTGCATCATCTATGGGGATGAACATTTGGGACTGGAGTTATGTCCAAAACAGGTTAGTGAAGGCATGTCAGCTTTATAATATAGCCAGTACATGCTGAGCCCATCGTTCCTTTCCTATATTATGAGGTACATGTTCATCAGATGTCAGAAAGAAGTTAAAGGAGTTGACTACTTTAGACAAATGCTCAATGTATCTCTAGTGCCCCTATAGGGGGGATGAAGTATTACATTTTGTCCTATAAAATCAGTGGGTTGTCTGTGTAATTGAGGGCAGGGCTTCGGGAGAGGTATTCTTTTTATCTGCTGTTGACTCTGAGATGAGGGTCCTGAACTGAGACCTCATCTAGCAACTCAGAATTCACTAACAAGGCATCGAATTGGGTTTTTGAACTATACAACTCCTTTCAGGTAAATGTCCAGTAGTTAAATCTGGACATCATAATGGCAGCTCCTCCACCGTGACTGTGTGTTTGGGCCCCAAGAAGTATAAAGGCATAACCATATCAACTCCCCAATGACCAGATAAGTATAGCATTAGGGGTGGGGTGGACTTCTCCCTGGACAACCACAGTTTTGTTCTAAGGATCATTTGAAATTATCCAATTCTGGACGCCCACTGTCGCCACCAGGGGGAGCTTTAGAGCACAATGCCTTCCGGTGATCAACCTACTATCCAAATGATGAAGTGACTGCCTTTGCTTGTTCAGGTCGAGGTCAAGCATAATTTTGACTGTTTTATTACGGGTGGAATATTATCGCTGTGACATTTCCACCTCGTCTGAGTTCTGAGAGTTTCTTTTTTTAATTAGAAAAGAAAAAGTTGAATTTGTGAAGAAATGAAGGTTACGGAGTAATGAGAGTGTAATCCTCAGCTGCACCTTCATGATACAAATACTCCAATTTTTCAAAGCTCTTAATTATTTTTTAATGAAGGAGAAAATGAGTTAATCATGTCAGGGCGAGATATCCTACAAGTGCTTCCCCGGACAAATTCATCTGTTTAGTGGCTGTTAATCTGGGTTCACTCACATTAAAATAAAAAAAAAGAAGAAAATCTTGAGAAATTTTCTGGCAATGGTGGCGGTGCGCCATGGGAAACAAAAGGATAAAGTAATTTAAAAACCTCAGATAATGTCAGGGCTTAAAGGGCATGTTCACCTCCGACATCACCCTCATCCAGTCTACATATAGAATAAAACAATACATCACATTACTTACCAGCTACCAATTACATCTGGTATTGTCTAATAATAATAATAATAATAATATATATATATACATATATATTGTCATTCAGAGGGATCTATATGATGTCATCTAGAGTGTAGCATAGGAAGTTGTTACAAACTGTACTGTAGCGTATAATGTCACCATAGAGTGTAGTATATATTGTCTCCATAGAAAACATAGACGATTGTCGGCAGAAAAACCCCTCCTGGTCCATCTAGTCTGCCCTTATTTTCCTTCTTATTATCTTCTGATTATATATACAGCCCAGCATACCATTATATATATATATATATATATATATACAGCCCAGCATACCATGATATATATATATATATATATATATACACACAGCCCAGCATACCATTATATATATATATATATATATATATATATATATATACAGCCCAGCATACCATTATATATACAGCCCAGCATACCATTATATATATATATATATATATATATATATATATTCTGCCCAGCATACCATTATATATACAGCCCAGCATAACATTATATATATATAAATGAAATGAAGTGAAATGTCCCTTAGGCTGTCAGAAAACACTACCCCTAATAAATCCTTCTCCTCTGAAGTCTTTGCCAACACTGAACTACCAATATAATACTCGGATTGAGGATTCCTCCTCCTTAAGTAAATTTTTTTACCTTTGGAAACATTGAATCATAGAGTGTGGTACATGATCACAGAGTAATATGATACAGGCAGGGCAGGATCTGGCCAGACAGATGTAGAATGATGATTGTAGCCTCTATAGTCAATTACCAGGCCCAGCCAGAAGCCCATCAGGTCCTGGAATCTAACAAGGTGTATACACACTGTTATACTTATGGCTAGCTAACTTGATTCTCTTGACCAACAGACTTGAAGTAATGACTGAGAATATAAATGTGATACAGTCTAAAGACTTGGATTTGGTGAAGCGTCCTCCATGATGTTCAGTTGAAAAAAAATATATATCTGTAATTGTTCCTATAATGGCGCACACATACACACACAGTGCTGGATTTGTCATTGTAAATGCTGTATTCAATGTCACGTTACCTTGTGTCCTTAATGGCAGCGAAATAAAATAAAGTCTCTTCAGGAAATGGCTTTTAATGTGATTATTATTTATACCTGACATTTCAAAGCTACAAAGCTATTCTACATAAGAAAGGCGCCGCTCCCCCAAGTACCGCAAGTGTCATTATCCTGTACCCCAAGTGTCAGTATGTCACTAACATGTACCCCAAGTGTCAGTGTGTCATTATCCTGTACCCCAAGTGTCATTATGTCACTAACATGTACCCCAAGTGTCACTATCCTGCACCCCAAGTGTCAGTGTTATTATCCTGTACCCCAAGTGTCACTATCCTGTACCCCAAGTGTCATTATCCTGTACCCCAAGTGTCACTATCCTGTACCCCAAGTATCAGTGTCATTATCCTGTACCCCAAGTGTCATTATCCTGTACCCCAAGTGTCATTATCCTGTACCCCAAGTGTCAGTGTTATTATCCTGTACCCCAAGTGTCAGTGTAATTATCCTGTACCCCAAGTGTCAGTGTTATTATCCTGTACCCCAAGTGTCAGTGTCACTATCCTGTACCCCAAGTGTCATTATCCTGTATCCTATATGCCGTCCCCAAGCACCTATAACTAACATAACTTGTAAACAGCCGTATAGTGATGCTACAACTGCTCAGCCTTTATCTCAGGAAGCCGCTATATTATACAGCAGAGCAGATGATTATTATTATATGTTATTTCACTTTCCATCTGTAGAGAGCGGTTACATTATCCTTCCAGTCTCTGTTCTCAGCTTTGACACATTCAGTTTTTATTGATTTCTCTGTTATTTTTTCTTTTTATGTTACTTTGTTCCATTACGTTTTTTTTGTTGTTTTTTTTTTACTTTAGTCATTTCAGATGCAGAGTCTTATATTGTGTCCATGACTATTGACTGATGATGCATTTTATCAGATTCAGCCCTGAAATATCATCATTTTGTGTTTTTACAAGGAAACTAGACAGATTTTGTCTCTGCCTCTATAAGCTTCAGAGATTCCGCTTGTTTCCTGTCAAATGGTGTTTGGTAAAATAAATAAAAGATACGGATTCTGAAATGCTACTAAATCTATGGAATAGGTTGAGAATAATCATTTCACATGTCAGGAAAAAGTAATTGCCCCCCCTCATATTAGTCAGTAAAATGCAGATTCAGCTCAAGGATCACAGGTATGATAGCAGACGGCCATGCTGAGTAGGGGCACATATAGGAGAACACCTGCTTTTATTTTAGGAGGCCGGTAGAACCTTTTTCCCCTGTGGACAGTGTCCTGCCGGGCTGCTACGGGATCCCTTGGGTTCGTATAGTCACAGATGGCCAGAGGGGTGTAACCCACAGAAAGGGGAAATGTCCCAAGGCTGTAGTGTATACTGTGTCGGTGTGAGGCGAAGGATCACAGAGTCTCTTTATCATAAATAAGTTTATTTTTACTAGGAAAACACGTGCGTGCAGCAGGTTATACAGTTGTGCCTTGACAGTAGATATTTCTCTTGATAAAGCACTTGATACTTGTAGACAAATACTTGACAATACCGCAACCAAATCTGCTATACAAATGTACAATACAGTCATGCTGACTTAGTAGCATATTGAGTGATACAAAGAAGCAGAGAAGCAGAGAGGAGGATGTTGTGAGAGTCTCAACCCACATAGTACTGTGCTCTGCCGGGAGGTTGGGGGATGAGGTAGAAGAATACCTAGAAGAAGAAGAATAGTTGTGCCCGTGTATTGACTAGTTAGTCTTCACAGCACCTTATGCCCACTAGATTTGGGGGACCCGTCCTAGAGGGTGACACAAGGCCCATACCTTGTTACCTGGGATGAGCAGAATACTGAGGGTTCCCTGCTGACAACCAGGCTGTGAGATAGAGTTCCTAGGCTTACTGCAACTTTGCTCTATCCGGATCAGTTCCTAGCTTACTGCTGTCTGTGGATACTGTCCTGCTCTGTTACACTCCTAGTCCACAGCGTGAGTTGAGGTTGTCTCTGACTTGTCCTCTCTTGAAAGGGGTTTAAGACTGCATAGTGTTGTGTAATCTCACTGAGAAGAAAACTGCTCGCTGTGTCCTGTCTTGCATCCTACCCATACGGGGTTCTAGTTAAGACTGACCTACTCTTCCTGTCTCCTACGTGACTTCTTTCCTCAGCGTATATAAAGTGCGCTGTGAGTGGGCGAAGAGTGCAACAGAAGAAGTAAAGAGAGACATGATAGGAGAGAAGAAGAACAGATTCATATTGGTTCCCAGATCCATGTGACATACAAATAAACAATATCCCTTTACACACTTCAGCTGTGCAGCATCTGAATACACATAACTAATGTGGCGAAATTTTATCACTACCTTCATCACCACTTCTATACACTAAGTACAAACATTTCCGCAGGGTGTAACCAATAGTAACAACTGTGGTAGGAAACCACATATACATAAAAGAAGCATAAAACCCTCTCCTCGTGAGCTCCCACCAGGCCTGGCTGTCATATCTGTGATTGTGAGTCTTTGGGAGAATCTTGTGAACTGACACCAGCCTACTTATGAGTCTCACCTGGTTGGATTCCACCAGACAGCCAAGGGATTAGATTAGTAGGTGACCACATTAGGGTTAAATCAGCAGCATCATGGGAAATGTAGGCAGCATTAGAAAATCATTTCAGTGGGGAAATATGAATCAAAAGGGCTAAAATCATATGTCTGCCACAACAGCTAAAACAGGTAAGCACAATTTACGAAGGTAATGGTTGTGGCGTACACCAGGGAGAAGGCGCAGATTTGCCCCTTCTCCATGGCGTATGCCTGCTGTATCCCTCCGCTCGCCCAATGGGTGGGCAGGGGGGGCTTGGCGCCTCATTTATCATGATTTATGCCGGTGAATTCCACTGAAAACAGGGTGGGGTCTGAATAAATCCTCCCTAAGGTGTGAACAGGAACCTCAACATTATTCTCTAATAATAACAACCTATGCTGCACTATATAGGCGAAACAATCTGGTGATAGCCCACATCGTCATGGTTCCCAAATGTAGTTGTCACCGAAAGTAATTTAATACAATGAACACTGTGCCTTATACAAGCAGGAGGGTGTGTAGAAATCGAAACCAATGTGTATGCCATATGGATGGATTGGGTTTGCAAGGTAATAATTCTAGGCAGTCTATATAAAGAATGAAGGGGGGGGGGGGAGGAATTTCAAGGAGTTCACTATAAGGTAGCTGTAAATTTCCATACTGACCACTGGGAGAACATGGCTCTGTCTGTTCCAAAATCCGACCACTGGCAATTTCTTGGTTTGGTGGTAAAATACTGTATAATTTATATCATTGTATAAAATTACAAGAAAAACACCAACTGAGTGAAAATATTGGCAAGCCTCCATTCCACATATCTGGCCCCCATTTACCGGAGGAGGTGAATTGCTGGACGTGTAATACGAAGCTCTGTGCTTGTCTAGAAGTAAATTGCGCAGATGAAACAATACAATTTAGACATTGCTTTGCATTTTTAATTTTAATGATTTAGGGGCCAGTAATAGCGCAGCCTCCAATATACGGGGGAAATTGCAGAGGGGAGTTAACACGCTGGTAAATTAGACATGACAGCATCTTTACAGGAAATACTTCTCTTTTGCGCAAACGACATTTGGCTGCCTTAATGAGAAATGACCAGAATTGAAGACTAAAGTTGAATTATAAATTTACAGAGAGAAAGAAATGAAAAAAACACCCACAAAGGTTATAATAAATAATTGTGTAGACGTAATGGAATGGCTATCGACTTGGCTACACTTGTAATCAGCCAGTTCTGGCCTATTTGGGGCATCATAGGAGAAATACTGCCCCCTGCTGGTACTGGAGCGAAGACCTATTCTTCTTCCATTTGTCTTCACCCCAATCAGGAAATCAAAATAGGGCCATATTGAGTTGGGTGTCTCCATATACATAATGTGTACATGGAATGACAGGATGGCTCATATACACAGGGTGGTCATAAGCAACGTGGGAGACTACTTCCTACTGGATCGGTCTATAACATTAAAGCCCCTATTACACGGGGCAACGAGAGGGAGCAAGTGAGCACCAACCTGTCAGCCGGTCAGCACTTAACTTGCTCCTCCTTCTCCGCTCACTGCAGGTGCTATTAAACGCTAGATCGCTAGATAATCCAGGCAGCCCATGGGAGACATTGGCAGTCTGCTACCACCGCTCCCATTCCCCAGATTGACGGCAGCAGAACGCTGCTATCGTGATCGTTGATATTTCACGTGTTGAAAGACATGGTGCATGTCGGCTAATCATTGTTTTCTATTACACAAAGTGATTATCGGCTGTAACGGTTGGTATCGGTGGAATACGGACAATAATTTCTTAGTGTAAAAGGGCCTCAAATGTCTGATCATGGAAGTGGCACAAAGTGCAGAAAAGGAAAAAGATTCCTTAAATTTATGCTGTTGTGTAATCCTCTCATTGTCAGTGTGGTGTTGTGTTCAGCACCCCAACTCCTCCTCATCTCTGGAGACATCTCTTCCTTATCTCTGGAGACATCTCCTCCTTCTCTCTGGAGACATCTCCTCCTTCTCTCTGGAGACATCTCCTCCTTCTCTCTGGAGACATCTCCTCCTTCTCTCTGGCGACATCTCTTCCTTATCTCTGGAGACATCTCTTCCTTATCTCTGGAGACATCTCCTCCTTCTCTCTGGAGACATCTCCTCCTTCTCTCTGGAGACATCTCCTCCTTCTCTCTGAAGACATCTCCTCCTTGTCTCTGGAGACATCTCCTCCTTCTCTCTGGAGACATCTCTTCCTGATCTCTTGAGACATCTCCTCCTTCTCTCTGGAGACATCTCTTCCTTCTCTCTGGAGACATCTCCTCCTTCTCTCTGGAGACATCTCCTCCTTCTCTCTGGAGACATCTCTTCCTTCTCTCTGGAGACATCTCCTCCTTCTCTCTGGAGACATCTCCTCCTTCTCTCTGGAGACATCTCTTCCTGATCTCTTGAGACATTTCCTCCTTCTCTCTGGAGACATCTCTTCCTTCTCTCTGGAGACATCTCCTCCTTCTCTCTGGAGACATCTCCTCCTTCTCTCTGGAGACTTCTCCTCCTTCTCTTTGGAAACATCTCCTCCTTCTCTCTGGAGACATCTCCTTCTCTCTGAAAACATCTCCTCCTTCTCTCTGGAGACATCTCCTCCTTCTCTCTGGAGACATCTCCTCCTTCTCCCTGGAGACATCTCCTCCTTCTTTCTGGAGACATCTCTTCCTTATCTCTGGAGACATCTCTTCCTTATCTCTGGAGACATCTCCTCCTCTCTGGAGACATCTCCTCCTTCTCTCTGGAGACATCTCCTCCTCTGTGGAGACATCTCCTCCTTCTCTCTGGAGACATCTCCTCCTTCTCTCTGGAGACATCTCCTCCTTCTCTCTGGAGACATCTCTTCCTTCTCTCTGGAGACATCTCCTCCTTCTCTCTGGCGACATCTCCTCCTTCTCTCTGGAGACATCTCCTCCTTCTCTCTGGAGACATCTCTTCCTTCTCTCTGGAGACATCTCTTCCTGATCTCTTGAGACATCTCCTCCTTCTCTCTGGAGACATCTCTTCCTTCTCTCTGGAGACATCTCTTCCTTCTCTCTGGAGACATCTCTTCCTGATCTCTTGAGACATCTCCTCCTTCTCTCTGGAGACATCTCTTCCTTCTCTCTGGAGACATCTCCTCCTTCTCTCTGGAGACATCTCCTCCTTCTCTCTGGAGACATCTCTTCCTTCTCTCTGCAGTGCATTATCCTCTGCTGTTTCAAGAGTGTCTGGATCTTCACTCTGAGATCTAGCCATACGACCTCTGACTCTTCCAGTCTGTGTCATTACCTCTCTTCTACACTTATACATATATACCCTAGATTTGAATGTTTAGAGAGACTGAGGTGTGTTAGGATGCTGCCTTGTGCTGGATAACATCACAGGAAAAGAAGATGGAACGAACACAGCAGGTGCTTCTAACGTACAGGTGCAGCAACTGCTCAACCAGGAATTACAATACTAAAACCCCAAAACAAATGGATTTTTGGTGATTTTAGAACCGGAGTAGACAGGTAAGCAAGGCTTAATGCTTCTGCACCTGATGTCAGAGTACCCCTTTAAGAATCAAGATCAACACACTCCCTTAGACTCCACTCCTTGGCCTACAATCATTAGGTAGGCCTTGTTTCAGTGGCAATAGTGTAGTCCCCCAGCACAGGTGTGCCACTAAGTTCTTATACACCTGGGCAAAGTAACTCTCTCGTTTCACAAAGAAGGGGATGAAGGAGAGTGTATTAAATGTTTTTCCCACTAAGTGTTGCTGTTTTATTTATTGTGTACTATGTCAAGCACAGCTGAAGGTTTCATGGGTTAAACTGTTTATGCCACATGTTCTATTTTTGTATTTTGTTACAGGGGTGCAGGTTCTTTTCTCTCAGTTTTCTTCCTATTGTCTCTCTTCCTTCTCACCCACACACAGCCCCACCAATCACATACTAGCTAAGGTTTCCCTATAAAAAAGTATACGGAAAGGGTATAGTGGGTGGGGTTTATGGTGTCAGTATAAGTGGGGAAACACAGTGAGCACAGGTCCTGCTGCCGTAAAGCCAGGCCTGGCTTAGGCCAGGCCCCTTGTCAGGGACCAAAGGAGAGTTTTCTTTTATGTTGGTGACTATAACTAGCATGCAGGGCTAGAACCCCAGGAGGGAGAGATGTCCTCTGAAGAAAACCTTGTCCAAGCCAGGGATACCTTCTAAAAGCTACAGGGCAGTAATCCTAAAGCTAGGTACTGACCCCAGTAGGGCAAATAGCATATACTAAGCTGAAGTATCCTACTGTAACATACAACTATTCAGAGAGTCTGCTCAACTCAGTTGCAAAGTCCTAGGACCTGGTACAACCCTACTACCATGAGAATCCAACACTATAGGGCAAAAGGCGGTCAGATCAGAGTATCTACATGTGATTACGAGTATCTTATTCTTCTACTTTTGTTCTCCACTACACTATCCCGGTAGATTACATTGCTACATGGACAGAACCCTCAAGACTCTCCTCTAGTCTACCCTGCTGTTACAATCCTTACTACTACCCCTTGCCTGCACCTCCATATTCTAACGTGTTCTTAACCTGTATTGCACTAAAGTTTTTACAAGTATACCAAGGTATCCTGGTTAAGCTACTGGACTCTGGACTCAGCTGTCGCACCTGCAGCTATACACCTACTCAAACTTGGGTTATCCAAATCTCAAGCACAGTGCCCGTTTGTCCAGAGGTTGCATTCAACACCATTTCTGGCCACCATGACAAGTGCCCAAGTGACCCTACACCTACAACTCCGCATAGATACCCCGGCATACAGCAATTGTTTCATTCCATTGATGATGAGTTGTTGCATGTGTGGACTGATTGGGGACAATGCTGTGAATTCCCTCTGTGCTAGAGGCAGAAAAAGCTTCTTTATCTATTTCCAAGCCTTTCACATTGGTGCAATAGAGATCTCCGTCTAAAATCATCTCTAGATAGGGCACTTTAATCTCATCACAACACTTAAGGTGCACATAAAATGCCCTCTGGTATAATTTTGTACAGGGATTCCAGACTTCTCCATTTCTGCTCCGATCTCTCACTATTTTGAAATGTAAATGTTTTACGTGATCCTTATACGCAGACCCTTGAAATCTTAACATTTATCGAGCCCCTGCTCCTTCCATGGTTGCTTTAGATCCATCCGGCTGGTGCGCAGTCCCCGGTCGATGGATAATTAATATTCATGTCTTTGTGCGTCTAAATTACTTGAAACAATATTCTGTTGTATCAGGAAAATGCAATGACTATAAATGTAGCACCATACAAAGGAGGGGTCAGAAGGCTTCCTTTCAAGGGAACAATCCGGACTTCAGGCTACAGGTTTATGTCATCTTAGACAAAGAAGCAATTCATCATTTATTCCTCATGTTCGGGGGAAGAGCTCGGTGGCGGATTGTCACACACATAAAACCCCTCACAACCTCTTTATTTAGATAGTTGCTGGGATTCGGGGAAGAAAAGACTTAAGCTATTCTGCTCTGAAAGTCAATTATTCTGATCTTTTATCTACATAACAAAGAAGAGAGTCAACAGCTCCGAAAATAAAGGGGGGAAAAAATGAAGGAACGTTAAGATTTCAAGAGCATTCCAAATCATCAGGTTCATTCTGGTGATTCAGGTGAAGGTCCACGTTTTAACATCGCAGTGGGTTTCGACAATTATTTCAAGCTCCTTTTATTGCCCAAATAATAGGGAACCTCTGAATTGGGAATTTTGAAGGTTTCATGGAAATTTAGTGATGTCATCTTTTTTTTCATCTTGCTTACAATGGAGGAAGAGGTCATATTCTCTACTGTATGAATACAACTGAAGAAAAACCTTCTACAACGTGGACACAACCATATGGCCAAAGTGACAACGGGCACAGTTAATATGAGATCAACGTCCCCCTCTAAATTTTTAGTAAAAGGGAAAATCTGAAAAATGTACATTGAGTTATGTCTAAATATTAAAGCAAAACTATCACCTGAAGGGTGTTGCGGCATAGATAGAATTTATTCATATATATATTATTCTTTATATCTTGTGGACACAGGTCTCTTCAGTCACTTATACCTCCCGAAATGTTATTTTCTTCTGTTCATACGGAGTACAGCAAACGCTCACATGGAGGAAAACCCCAGCACCGGATCACAGGCAGATGACCTCTGAATGGATGATGGGTGGAGGGAACACCATACGTTAAATTTTCACCAACAGTTTAGATTAGTTCTTCTTTGATACCCCATTAACCAGTAATGGTCAAACCAAAAGGAAGAGCACCCATCTGGGTGAGATTCTGGTTTAGCTAATAATTAGTGTTGAGCGAACTTGCCAAACCATTTGGTTTTGGCAACCTTCCCCAAACCTGAAATCTCGCCATTTGACTCCTGGCGGCTGGAGAAGCTGGATACCACCCAAGGGCAGGCAGGAAAACATGGATACAGTCTATGGCTATGTTCACAGTGCGTATGAGTCCGGCCGTATTTCGTACGCCGCCGTACATGAGCGGCTGAAACTACGGGCATGGGAAAAATCAACATGCAGCCGGATGCATACGAACCGCGAACATACGCCCGTAGTAGAGTTCTGCTTCCCTAGCTTGTTTCGAAGCGATCTGAAACAGGTCATTTACTTGGAAATCTTCGCCCAGCCCAATAAAACACACAGAACCTTTTGGATCGAAAAATCAAGTTAAATTTGGCTGAAATAAGTACTCCGTACGGGACCGCATGGAGATCCACGGCCGTGAGTTGGAACATTTCCGTCCTCAAACAATGGTCTTGTTAATTTTTCAAGGCGCCGCATACGATCCGGCCGTAAGCTCATACGTTGTGTGCATTGTGCGGGCGTATAACTTATACTTTCAATCGAACGTATCAACCTCAAAACTACATGCGTATATTCGCGGTTCGCACTACGGACAGAAAGATACATAGTGTGAACATAGCCTATGGCTGTATACATGTTTTCCGAGACTCCCTTGGGCGGAATCCAATTTCTCTAGGCGCCAGGAGTCAAATGTTAGATGTTCAGATTAGGAGAATGTTGTTGAAACTGAACAGTTCGGCAAGTCCTCTCAACACTATTAATAATCCAAAGTCATGTTTATTATCTTAACTACTACAACATCCAAAAAGATGTGAACCTATACACACAGGGTGCACTCCAAAAATATATGCAGAAAAACACACATAAAATCATTTAAAAATGCTTATATTCTTGGCTCCATCTTGCTGCCCGGCCACCCTCCATTTCTGTAAGTTTTGATTGTCTTAATGTTGTATGATTGTTAAGGATTTGATCATCATCATCCTCTCAAGCAGCCACAGCCCGCACAGCTCTGGGAGCCGGGTTGTGACATCACCATTTTATCCAGGAAGTGACATCACCATGTTATCCAGGAAGTGACATCACCATGTTATCCAAGAAGTTACATCACCATGTTATCCAGAAAGTGAAGCCTTGATGCAGTAGAAAGTACAGGGAAAAAAGCGCTTTATAAGCATTTCCCGTAATAAGTGTATATTGGGGATTTGTATATTTGGGGGCAATACAACACTTTAATACAATACTACAATACTTTAATAAAAATTTTCACTGAACTTCTCCTTTAAAGCGACTCTGTACTCATAATCTGCTCTCCCAAACCACTTGTACCTTGGGATAGCTGCTTTTAATCCAAATGTGTCCTGGGGTCATTTCGGCAGGTGATGCAGTTATTGCCCAAAAAAACAACCTTTAAACTTGCAGCCTTGTGGCAAATTGACGTGGCCTAGAGTGTCTATGCCCTAGGCCTGCACTGCCCCTCCGGCCCTCCTCCCTGCCATATTCATAATTAGGAATGCTTCAGATAGGATTTCCTCTATGCATCACTTATCTGAACACTGAACATGTGCTGGATCATATTGTTTTTAGGACAATAACTGCATCACCTGCCAAACGGACCCCAGAACAGATCTTGGATTAAAACCATCTATCCGACAGTACAAGCGGTTGGGGGGGGGGGGGGCAGATTGTGTCTACAGAGTAGCTTTAAGCCTGTTTTTGTACCGCTGGATAACCCCTTTAAGTCAATTTATTCTAAATTCCATTTAGTGAACTGATTAAGAAGATCAAAACTCTTGATGTAGAGTTACCCCTTGACCATGAGACAAGAAATGTTTTACATTACATGAAGTTCAAGACCAATCTGAGATTTGCAAGACAAGCAAAATAGTCATCACACCGTCTGCCCGTCCATCTAGAATAAGCCAGAGTGCCGGCATATGCTGCGGTCACAGGTCATAACCTTCTCGCTGTAGTGATATGCTAGACCCCCCCCCTCCCCAAACACATCTGCTTCATCTTCTTTTCCCACTGCAAATGCAGAGACTGCCAAGGTTGGAGGCGAATAGTGAATCTGCCAAATGTAGACATTGATGGAATCGGCATCTGAAATGTCATTAGCCTGATGTCAGAAAGAAGTGACAACACAATGCGAGTGCCAGGGCCCTGGCATAACCGCCACACAGTGTCTGTATGACCAGTGCTCCAATACACACTGATACATATACAGTATGACCAGCGCTCCTCTATGTACACAATACACACAGATACATATACAGTATAACCAGCCCTCCTCTATTTACATGTGGTGTCCCACTAGAAGTGTTACTATTATCCACACCCTTCTTAAAAGTCTGTACTTTTTGTAGTCTTATTGCAGCTAAAGTGTTACTAGAGATGACCACTAGATGTCGCTGTATTATGTAACTGAAGTATGGAAACTGCACGGCTCAAAGGGTTATTGTATCTGTGTATGCCAGATTCTGTGAACCAGTAGAATCTTTACTTTCTTCTATCCCATCATCTCTTCCCTATCTGCTCTTCTGTTGCACTCTTTCCACCCAACCACAGCGCACCTTACACACTGGTTGGGAAGTTAGTCCCTAGGGCGAGGGAGGAGTCTTAGTTGAGATTCTGTGGAGTCTGTGATTATTCACCACCACCTGCACAGCACTTACACTGCAACCTTGGAACATCTCCCCTTTCTGTGGGTGGCGGATCCTACTACTATTCCGGAGGGTCATTACACCGCTCTGGCCATCTGTGACTATATCATCAGTGACTACAGTCTCCCAAAGGACTCGGCAGCAACCTTACAGGACACCGACCACAGGGGAAAAGGGTACAACCGGTCTTACAGCTTAAAAGCAGGCGTGCCATCACACCTGTGTGCCCACCAGGCACTGGCGTCACGCGACAAAACACTAAAGTCCAGCTGTATCTTGGCCATCCACCATAGAAGTGGCGTCACACTTCCATCCAGCAAGTGACTGGCCGTCCCACAGCTACACCACCATCCGGGGGCGCACCACCTACACAATATACACAGATACATATACAGTATTGTATTGTCCCAGTAAAGGGGTCACTAACTTGTTAGTAACTCTGTCTGGAGTCACACCAAGAGCTGGGAACTGTGATTTTCTGCTTCAGCCACTAGGTGTCTCACTCTCCCCTGCTCTCCAGCTGCATTATTTAAGGAGAAGTCCGGCCAAAATTAATTTTTTGATATGTTGTTACTTATGAAAAGTTATACAAATTTCTAATGTACATTAATTAAGGGAAATGCACATATAGGGCTATTTCCCTTAATTTAGTAGATCAGGAAGTGTGAGAATTCTCTCAGATCCAGTGACGTCACGACGAAAGGTGTAATTCCTATGGAGTGTCCAGCAGGGGGCGCTCTCTATATAGAAGTCTATGGGACTTTATTGTTTCTATGTAATGTAATGTAATGTAGTGTAGTGTGCAGTGCTTCATTGAATGAATACATCTATGGAATACTTTGGGGAGCAAGTGTCCCTGCTCCCCAAAGTATTGCATAAATGTATTCATTTAGTACATTAGGATTTCACAGTAAGCCCGCCGATCCGCCACATTCCCGCCGATCCAGACCATATACACTGAACTACAGCTCCCATCATCTGCTTATAGTATGAACAGGTGATGGGAGCTGTAGCTGGGTTATGGATATCACTTGCCGCTGATGCCACTGCTTATGCCACCGGGCGCAGGGGGGAGCCGCTCAGTACACAGGAGCGCTCTCCCCTCCTCCTCCTCCTCCTTCCGGGAACCTTCTCCCTATACCACTGCTATAACATCCTGCAGCACTGCCTGGCCGCCGCTCTCCGCTCTCATATACCGGCTCCCAATGCATCAGCGCGGACACCAGGAAGCATCGGGAGCCGGTATATGAGAGCGGAGAGCGGCGGCCAGGCGGGGAGTCAGCAGTGCTATAGGGGGAAAGTCCGCGGATCGGCGGGAGTGTGGCGGGAATGCGGCGGATCGGCGGCCTTACTGTGATATCCTAATGCATTGAATGAATACATTTATGAAATACTTTGGGAAGCAGAGACACTTGCTCCCCAAAGTATTCCATAGATGTATTCGTTCAATAAAGCACTGTACACTACACTACATTACATTACATAGAAATCCATAGAAACAATAAAGTCCCATAGACTTCTATATATATAGTGTCCCCCTGCTGGACACTCCATAGGAATTACACCTTTCGTCGTGACGTCACTCGATCTGAGAGAATTCTAACACTTCCTGATCTACTAAATTAAGGGAAATAGCCCTATATGTGCATTTCCCATATTTAATGTACATTAGAAATTTGTATAACTTTTCATAAGTAACAACATATCAAAAGGTTTAGCTCTGTGTGTTTAGCAGGTGCAAGCAATCACAGGTGCAAGACACTCTACCCTTTCTTCTCTATTCTCTCTTCCTTTCACATCACTTTATATAGGATAGGGGTTTTCCTGTTGTGTGCAGTTGGGGAAAGTTGGAGTCTACGTCCTGACCTAGTGGAGTAGATTTCAGTGTTGAGATTACAGGTTAAGACTAACACCAACTTAATAATGAAGCTGCTTTTTTTGGCTAGATTGGCAATCCTACGAGAGTGGATAAATCAAGAACCCCCGAGTAAGCTTCAATGGTTGAACATGGTAGAAAGGGTAAACTTGTATAAGGAGATTTATTATTAAAAAAAACCGATCCGGCAATAAGACTTATCAAAATATTTGGGCTCCATGGAAATAATAGTAACATAATAAGTAAAGAATTTTATATAATTTTTTTTTCTTTCGCCTGTGTCCTTCGCCGACAAGGGGTGGGGGGGGGGGGGGGGGAGGTTGGGGTTGGGTTGACAGGGGAGGAAAAATAAGTGGAATGCTTGTGTAGTCCTTTTTAATGTGTTTGACTATTTGTTTTTGGAAAAATAAATATAATTTAACAAAAAAAAAAAGATTTCAGTGTTGAGTCTAAGACCACTAGTATGCAGTGCTGAGCCCTTAGAAGTGCGGTAACCATGGGTTGGGACACCATTGTCTATGCCGTGGATCTTCTTAAACGTCAGGACAGTCACCGCCTTTGAAGGGAGGAATAGGGACTGATGCCCTCCCCTCAATAACCTCACACTATTAGAATGCCCCTCTATGCCCCCACAATTTTAGAATGACCCTTCTGTACCCCCGCACTATTAGAATGCCCCCTTTGTTCCCCCCTATTATAAGAATGCCCTCCTCTGTGCCCCCACATTATATTCCTTTTTTTCTGCCCTCACACTATTAGGCTATGTTCACACGTCGTATGAGACCGGCCGTTCCGTGACCCCAGCCGGGTAACGGAACGGCCGGTCTCTGGCCGGATCATCTTGCAGGCCGCAGAGCTCTGATGCGGGCGCATCAGCACGCGCCCGCATCAGAGCTTCCCATAGCAGAGCATAGCGGAGCCGCTCGCTTCATTGTGTAAACTCACAGGGCTTTCTGCGGCCGGAATTCCCGTATGGGATCCTGGCTGGAGCGTATAGAATGTGTATACGCTCCGGACGGGATCCCATTGAAAGTAAGGCATTGTTCCACCGCATCAAAAGCCGATGGCAACAACGGCTGTACTTGTACTGAACATAGCCTTAGAATGTCCCTTTTGTGCCCCAACATTATTACAAAGCCCCTTCTCTATCCTCACCCTATTAGAATGCCCTCTTTGTACCCCCACACTATTAGGATATGCCACCTGTACTCCCACACTATTAGGATATACCACCTGTACCCCCACACTATTAGGATATGCCACCTGTACTCCCACACTATTAGGATATACCACCTGTACCCCCACACTATTAGGATATATCACCTATACCCCCACACTATTAGGATATACCACCTGAACCCAACACTATTAGAATGCACCATCTGTACCCCCACACAATTAGAAGGCGCCACCTGTACCCTCACACCATTAAAATGGCACAATGTGGGTAGTCTGTGTCAGAAAGGCAGACTCAGCTGCTCCTGAATATGTGCAGGACTCATGGGGCCTGTAGCTTACAAATAAAAAAGACGGAGCTGGGAGCCATTGGTTCTGTTACCTCCTGTACAAACTGTTCAGCCATATACAGAAGTCTTTACTCCTGTATGTGAATTACAAAAACAGTAAAGTTGCCAATAGTCCCGGCTTTGCTGGGAGTGTGGTGTCCTACCACAGGTGTTACAGTTAGATACACCCCTCGCAAAATTCTGTACTTATTGTACTATTGTGGTGAATAAAGGCAGTACTAAGTATGTATTATGTATGTGTATTTGGAAGCCATACAGCTGAAGGATGTAAAGGGTTATTGCTTCTTTATGTGTCCCCTGAATCTGTAGACCAGTAGGAGTCTTGTTTTCTTCTGTCCTATCACCTCTCTCCATATTTCTTCTGTTGCACTCTTCACCCAATCACAGCGCACCTTACTTGGGAGGAAGTAAGTCACGTGGGAGACAGGAAGAGTATGTCAGTCTTAGCTAGAACCCCGTATAGGATGGATGCAAGACAGTACACCTCTAACAACTTTCCTACAAGTTACACTACACAGCACTATGCACTGTTAAACCCCTCTCAGGAGAGGACAAGCCAGAGACAACCTCAACCCATGCCGAGAGAAGTAACAGAGAGAAGTAGGAGAAGTAACAGAGCAGGACAGTATCCACAAAAGCCAAAGAGTTAGGAACTGATCTATTCTAGATAGAGCAAAGTTGCAGTAAGCCCATGAACTCTATCTTGCAGCGCGGGTGTCAGCAGGGAACCCTCAGCATTCCGCTCATCCCAGGTAACAAGGTCTGGGGCCTGTGTCACCCTCTAGGAAGGTTCAGCCAAGTCTAGTGGGCATAAGGTGGTGTGAAGACTATACATGGTCAAAACCATAAGTTCTATTAGGAGTGCTTATAGTTGAACAGTCCACTGACAGAGCAGGGAACTATTAGCTCCCCGCTGTGACAGTATCTCTTGTGGCCGGAGATACAGCAGCTCAGCAGACACTATGACAGAAGTATATACAGTACTGTAGGTAAGCAGGCAGCACTTCAGATGATAGGCCTAGATACATGTCCTTTTCCTGAGTATCTAGTATCCATATGGGCTTCATGTACCGCTCTCCTCTGTGTTACACATCACCAATCAGTATGTATCTGAAAATCTGCGTGTATCTAAACACATGGTGCCCAGACCTGCGGAAGAGAAAGCAGCAGGAAGAAATATTGAGAGACTTTCATTAGGAGACGATGCTGAGGATCCTGGGCACTAGGCGAGATGTAAGTCTCCTCTGTGAAGTTTCCCTCTCTGTTATGTCTTCTCTCTGCTTTGAATGTTTTTTTTAAGTCTGGGAAGCAGGTGGAAGTCCCCAGGGGGGGAAGATGCTGATCAAACGTCATTTCTATCGGCGACGAGCTGTAAAGTCTGACAAACCCGGATAAAGTAGTCACAAAATGCCTCCTCAGAAGCAATTACATGTGAATGGAGACGTAATGGTTCTTTCATGAAGCGCTAATGAGACACTTGTAGTCACTTCATCTTCATCAGCGCCAGGTACTGGAATCTGGATTGTAAGCAACTGGTTCATTATTCTCCGCCGATCCGGCTCTGCTATAAAACCTCATCAACTGGTAAGAGGTAAAACAAGCAAATGACCCAAATTACCAAACACAAGACGCAAGAGCAAAATGTAATAGAGGTAAAGCTCTGACGCTCTCTAATATACAATCATCATCTGGCTACTTACCGTACCAGCATAATACTGGACATGGCAGCCAGGAGCCAAGTGGCCAAATATATGTCTGATGTTCATGATGCAGAAGAGGATACATTGTATTATAGTAGTTATATTCCTGTATATAGGAGCAGTATTATAGTAGTTATATTCCTGTATATAGGAGCAGTATTATACTAGTTATATTCCTGTACATAGGAGTAGTATTATAGTAGTTATATTCTTGTATATAGGAGCAGTATTATAGTAGTTATATTCCTGTACATAGGAGCAGTATTATAGTAGTTATATTCCTGTATATAGGAGCAGTATTATAGTAGTTATATTCTTGTATATAGGGAGCAGTATTATAGTAGTTATATTCCTGTATATAGGGGGCTGTCATGGCCGCAGCGGCGTCCCGTGCTCCGGGCCGCCACCGCGACCTCTCCATGCAGCCGCCGGGGTCCATGTGCAGGGACCCGGCGCTGCTACTAGTTCAGCCCCGGGGGGCGCCTTACCTCGCCCCGCTCCTGTCACCCGCTGTGCCGGCCGGCGCACGTCCCTACCTCCTGGGGGCGCACGTGTCGGCTGTCTTAGATTTAAAGGGGCAGTCCGCCCCTAATTGGTTGCTGCACATCACACTCTGCTATAAATTCCAGCCCTGCCCCACTACAAGTGTGGGAGCCTCTGCATGCTTCCCATAGCGTTTGGCCCAGCTCCCTGTTGTTCCTGACCTTAGTCCTTGTCCCTTGTTCCTGTCTGCAGTCCTTGTCCCTAGTCCTTGCCCGCTGCCTTCCCATTGTTCCTGAGTCCTGTCCGCCACCTGCGATCACAGACCTCTGCCTGCACTATCTCCTGCCTACTGCTCCTGCCACGCCTCGCCTGCCGTCACTAGCAACCAAGCCAGGGGTAGCGACCTGGGGATCGCCTGCCGCAGCAAGTCCATACCGCCTTGCGGCGGGCTCTGGTGAAAACTAGCGGCCCCTTAGACTCCGCTCCCTGGTGAGGTTAGTGCCATCGCTGGTGACGGTCCAGTGGATCCACTACTCCAGGCGTTACAGGGGCAGTATTATAGTAGTTATATCCTTGTATATAGGAGCAGTATTATAGTAGTTATATTCCTGTATATAGGAGCAGTATTATAGTAGTTATATTCCTGTATATAGGAGCAGTATTATAGTAGTTATATTCTTGTATATAGAAGCAGTATTATAGTAGTTATATTCTTGTATATAGGGAGCAGTATTACAGTAGTTATCCAATCCAAAAAAGAAGAAAGAGCTAGCACTCACCGTTTGCTGAAGCACATTATCCAGTTTATTCGGGGGTTCAATACAGCATGGATCACGGGGAGGGAGGTGGAAGCAGGTGCGTCAAGGCCTTGACGCACCTGTTTCCACCTCCCTCCCCGTGATCCATGCTGTATTGAACCCCGAATAAACTGGATAATGTGCTTCAGCAAACGGTGAGTGCTAGCTCTTTCTTCTTTTTTGGATTGGATTGGTTTTATCTTTTTATTAGCTTTATGCACCACCCAGCTGAATATCCACTGCCTATACATCCTCTACTCTTAGTCCTGACCCAGAGTATTCCACATATACCCTATATGCGCATTGGTGCTCGCTCGTATTTCTTTTTGGACTGTCATTATAGTAGTTATATTCCTGTATATAGGAGCAGTATTATAGTAGTTATATTCCTGTATATTGGAGCAGTATTATAGTAGTATATTCCTGTATATAGGAGCAGTATTATAGTAGTTATATTCCTGTATATAGGAGCAGTATTATATTAGTTATGCAACAGTGAGACACAGCTGACCTGCACCACACTCGAGTATGCCGTGTCACGGGATCAGCGGTATGCAGAGGCAGACAAGTCTTATCTGTGGAATGACGACTGTGTGTCGGGGTTGCAGGACTGGACAAGAGCAATACGTGATGTAGATCGTAGATAAATCAGCACTCATCCGATAGCAAAGACAGCTCAGTTTATTCCAGGATCCACAGGTAGCGGGGAGGGAGAGGATGCAGGTACTAGATGCGCACAGTGTGCAGTGCGCGTCATCCTCTCCCTCCCCGCTACCTGTGGATCCTGGAATAAACTGAGCTGTCTTTGCTATTGGGTGAGTGCTGATTTATCTACCTTATACATTATAGTAGTTATATTCTTGTATATAGGAGCAGTAATATAGTAGAAATTTTTAGTTTCCATAAAAGCAGTAATATAATGTAATTTATATTATTAGGGAAATTATTGATGTCATGTTATTTGTAGCTGGAATATATATATATATATATATATTTTTTTTTTTAAAGTAAAATTCAATATTGTTTGTTATAATGTTGTAACCATAAATACATAAATATATCCTCTGGAACTCTGCCCCTAGCATGGAATGGACACTTAACCCCTTCCCACATGAGGGCATCCTCTGTACATCCTCATGCGGGGGGGGGGGGGGGGGGTAGGGAGTTCAGAGGAGGGCTGCGCGGCGAGATCAGAGCAGTCATACTAGAAGTCCCCCAGGGGGAATAACCCTTACCCCCAGGGGGAATAACCCTTACCCCAGGGGGACTTCTAGTATGTGTGTAAAAATATATATATTTTTTTTATTATTAATAAATAATCCCCTCCCCTAATAAAAGTTTGAATCACCCTCCTTTCCCCATTTTATAAATAAAAATAAATACATAAATAAACAAACATATTTGGTATCGCCGTGCGTGTAATTTCCTGAACTATTAAATTATCAAATTACTGATCTTGCAAGGTAAAAAGTGTAAGTGCAAAAAAATTCCAAAGTGCAAAATTGCGCATTTTTGGTTGCATCAAATCCAGAAAAATTGTAATAAAAAGTGATCAAAAAGTTGTATACGCGCAATCAAGGTACCAATAGAAAGTACAGATCATGGCGCCCCATAGACCAAAGGATAAAAGCGCTATAAGCATGGTAATAGAGCGTTTTTAACATTAATTCTTTAAAAAAGGTTTTAATTTTTTAAAAACCATCAAATAAAATAAAAGTTATGCTAGTTACATATCATTGCAATCGTAACAACTTGAGGTACATGCATAACAAGTCAATTTTACCCTAGGGCAAACGGCAAACGTAAATACAAATACTCCCCAAATAAGAAAAAAAAAAAGTTTTTTTTTTCCAATTTCATCACACATTTAATTTTTTTCTCGTTTTGCAGCGTACTTTATGCAAAAATTAAGCCTGTCATTGCAAAGTACAATGAGTGGAGCAAAAAATAAGGGCTCTTGTAGGTCTGTAGTTGAAAAAATGTAAGCGCTATAATGAAGGGGTTAAAGTTTTATGTATAATACTGATCACACCTTTGTTTTATAATAAACACTGAATAAATATTTATTTTGTGAAAAAAGATAATTGATTTAGAGCGTCTTGTAAATCGCTGACGGTAGGATCTCTGTGGAGATGACAAATGTAGGTGTCCTATGGAAGGACCTGATAGGGCAGAGCGGTGGCCAGAGCAGCGCGCTCATTGTTGGGGCTCATAATTGGACATGCTCCGATGCTCAGCTTTTCAATTACACCAAGAATAGAGAATAAACTAGAAAAGCTGCTGCAGATTTCAAAAATCAGTTTTAGCCACCAATTATTATTGTAGATATGAAACTGTGTTTAACAAGCAGAAGTGAATATCATCATTTATAACAACCGAACCCCCCAGCATGATAGCATCATCATATATACAGCACATGTACAAATGGTATGATATACATCTCCTGTATATTGTGATGTGGAGCATGCTGGTATAACCTGGGTATCTCCTGTATATAGTGATGTGGAGCATGCCGGTATAACCTGGGTATCTCCTGTATATAGTGATGTGGAGCATGCTGGTATAACCTGGGTATCTCCTGTATATAGTGATGTGGAGCATGCTGGTATAACCTGGGTATCTCCTGTATATAATTATATATGTACAGCTGGTATAACCTGGGTATATCCAATATATAATTATATATGTACAGCTGGTATAACCTGGGTATCTGCTGTATATAATTATATATGTACAGCTGGTATAACCTGGGGATCTCCTGTATATAATTATAGAAGATAATATGGAGCTGGACGGCACTGTGCGGCACTGTGGCTCAAGTGGGTGCTTCTACCTCAGTGGACGGACTCCAGGCCCACCTTAGTGATAAAATAAACCGAGAAGAGGCAGCACTCCAATATATGGTGAAAATAGAAGATGATTTATTCACCCATCAATGTGCAACGTTTCGATCTCCCAATGAGATCTTTTTCAAGCAACAAACAAGAGTGGGACATCAACTGTTATATACCCTCAAAGGTCCACCCCCAGTGCCTCCCCCAATTAATTACATCATAAATATTACCATACATAAACAAAGTCAAAAATCAATGCATCAGTGTTCATAATATAAAAATCATGTGCATTCCGCCACAATAGTGTATAAGGGCTGTGGAAATAGTCCATGATCGGAAAACAATAACCTCATACAATCCATGTAAGGTTAGTAATCCAAAAGTCCATGATCCATAGGGTTAATGGAGGGGGCCGTTACTCACCAAACAGACTTATCAAGCAGCTGTTCCATCCCACGCACCGTGTGTCCGCTTCTGTTTGTAAACAACGCTACTGGGCATGCGTGAGGGAACGCGTATATTCTGGGACAGCCGAAGGAGACGTCATCACATAGGGTCATCATCCGAGATTCGCGCATGCGCACCAGGGGAACCCAGATCACAGGAGCCATCTATGGAGTTACTATGGAGTTACATGCAGCAAATAAGGAAGGTCCCGGTCCAGGGAAGATGGAAGTATGTTATTTATCCTTTCTTTCCCCATGAAGACAGGGTACCAACCAGCTGGACAGATTCCCTGAGTGACACCGAGCGGGTGCTGGGATATATGTTCTGCATGCTGCAGTGCTCTGTTTGTGATGCTATGCTCTCACCTGAATATGTTGCGATCGCTCTGGTGGTTAAAGGGTGGTTGCCATGGACCCGGGGAAGGCTTTATGGAAGGGCTGCTTTCCCGTTCTCAAGATGGCTCCTGTGATCTGGGTTCCCCTGGTGCGCATGCGCGAATCTCGGATGATGACCCTATGTGATGACGTCTCCTTCGGCTGTCCCAGAATATACGCGTTCCCTCACGCATGCCCAGTAGCGTTGTTTACAAACAGAAGCGGACACACGGTGCGTGGGATGGAACAGCTGCTTGATAAGTCTGTTTGGTGAGTAACGGCCCCCTCCATTAACCCTATGGATCATGGACTTTTGGATTACTAACCTTACATGGATTGTATGAGGTTATTGTTTTCCGATCATGGACTATTTCCACAGCCCTTATACACTATTGTGGCGGAATGCACATGATTTTTATATTATGAACACTGATGCATTGATTTTTGACTTTGTTTATGTATGGTAATATTTATGATGTAATTAATTGGGGGAGGCACTGGGGGTGGACCTTTGAGGGTATATAACAGTTGATGTCCCACTCTTGTTTGTTGCTTGAAAAAGATCTCATTGGGAGATCGAAACGTTGCACATTGATGGGTGAATAAATCATCTTCTATTTTCACCATATATTGGAGTGCTGCCTCTTCTCGGTTTATTGTATATAATTATATATGTACAGCTGGTATAACCTGGGGATCTCCTGTATATAATTATATATGTACAGCTGGTATATGTTATACATCTCCTGTATATAATTATATATGTACATCTGGCATAACCTGGGTATCTCCTGTATATAGTAATATGGTGTATGCTGGTACAACCTGGGTATCTCCTGTATATAATTATACATGTACAGCGGGTATAACCTGGGTATCTCCTGTCAATAATTATATATGTACAGCAGGTATAACCTGGGTATCTCCTGTATATAAATATATATGTACAGCTGGTATATCCTTGGTATCTACTGTATATAATTATATATGTACAGCTGGTATGACCTTGGTATTTCCTGTATATAACAATATATGTACAGCTGGTATAACCTGGGTATCTGCTGTATATAATTATATATGTACAGCTGGTATAACCTGGGTATCTGCTGTATATAATTATATATGTACAGCTGGTATAACCTGGGGATCTCCTGTATATAATTATATATGTACAGCTGGTATAACCTTGGTATCTCCTGTATATAATTATATATGTACAGCTGGTATGACCTTGGTATTTCCTGTATATAACAATATATGTACAGCTGGTATAAGTTATACATCTTTTGTATATAGTGATATGGAGCATGCTGGTATAACCTGGGTATCTTCTGTGTATAATTATATGTACCTTTATTCATATTTTATATGGTGATTTTCTCCATGTTTATGTAATAGAGATGGACAGATGATGTATCTCTCAGTCTATGATTTATTTGATCTGTAAGTTCTGAAGAATAATGTAACATTTTATCTTCTTTTAAGTTGTACAGGTACAAGGAAAGCAAACAAAAAAAAAAACCCCAATAAAAAATGTAAAGTATTTGGTAAAACTTTCCGTGCATAAATCTGTGATGTTTTGATGAGCGATTCTCTTTTCATTTCTAAATAAAATATTTTGATAGAAAAGAAGCTGTTCCATCTGAGTCTCTTTTGTTTTCTCTTTAAGTCCCTATCCCTGATGAATATTTTTATGATTTTCTATGATGAAGAATTAAAAAAAAAGCAACAACAATAACAGTAAATATGAAGTTCTTGAGGATAATGTGTTCCCATTCCCACACATTCAACCCTTTCACCCTCCATGCTGACAAATCTATTGGCGTTTGCTGCATCCGAGGAGTTTTTTGTCTCTGTGTGGGTGTTTTTAAATAGAGGAAAATTGCCGACAATTTTTGTCAGTGTTTTAGAAAACAAAAGCCGGAGGATTTCAGTGTCAGGTTTGGATTTGACATATCTTGTCTTTATAAATTTTGCAGCCTCATGAAATTTTTTTCCCCATATTTAATGACAATGTAGAACGCAAAGGCCGTGAGTTTGTGGGTTACGAAAATTAGGAAAAGCTTCAAAAAGTCATATAATTAGTAGGTTGAAGTTTATCAAACTTAACTGTATATTAATAAAGCCAAGTTGGTAGGGTTAAAGGAGAAGTCCGGCTAGACCCATTTTTTTTAACAAGTGCTGGGGCGGCTCTTACCTCTGTCGTATACCGCTGCTCTGTTTCGTGGGCCCCGGACCAGGTGGCGACGTGTGAGGTCTGTGACCCGGGTCCCCGCTCAGACCAGGAAGCGGCCAGGGACCTGGAGACTGGAGCGGCGGTATACGGAAATATAGAAAATATAATTGGCGCTTATTAATGGTTAGGCTAGGTTCACACTGCGTTTTCAGCATCCGTTTAACGCATCCGTTTTTTGCAAAAAACGCATGAAAAACGGATTGCAAAAAACGGATTCATTTGTGTGCATCCGTTTTTCCATTGACTTCCATTATAAAAAAAACGGATCCGTTTTTTTTGGCGGACCAAAACGGACCAAAAAACGTTGCTGACCCTATTTTTCTGGACGTTAAAAAAAACGGATCCGTTAAACGGATGCTGAAAACGCAGTGTGAACCTAGCCTTATCATGTAACCATCTAGCAGATCAGTGCTCACTTATTTGGCAAATTGGACTGTGTAATATAGTCTTTACACAATCACATCTATGACATGTCCAACAAGACCACCTGGGCCTAGTCAGTGTGCTCTAATACTGTCTAAATTAAATAGTCTACTGTCTTTTTCCTTCCATCTGCTGCATAAACCATACAATACGATATGTTGCCTGCCCCCATAGGGGAATTCCTGGAGAGGCTCCGATGATGGACAGTTGTCATGGTATGGTAGCAGTTTTTTTATTGGGCTACAAGACCCGCTGGCCTAAAACACTGCTGTCTAAATTAACTTCTTCCTGTCAGTATTCTGAATATACACATGGGTCCTACTGCACATATCCCGCGCAGTAGTAATGTATATATGTGTTCCTGACTTCAGGGTGTTCTGATGTGTGCGGGACCGCTGCAGTGAGAGCGGTCCCGCACACATCAGTGTGTCCGGGGCCAGAGGTAATGAGAGGCCGTTGTGATCCCGCGATCTATAGCAATTGCGGCGTTTAAGGTACTCAGTAGCAGAACAAGCAGTAAGTCACTTATCGTCCTATCGAATCGGCCATCTATGGATAGAGTCTGCTCTCAGGCAGGCTCTATACTTAGATCGCCGATAACACTGATCTATGCTATGCTATGGCATATGGTTTTACAGTAATAAAAAGTGTAAAAAAAAGTGTAATAAAAAAAGTTTTTAAAAGTATTAAAAACACTTATAAACCCCCTCCAAATAAAAGTTTAAAATACCCCATTGCCCATTAAAAAAAAAACGTTAAAACATAAATAAACATATTACATATCGTAGCGTGCAGAATTGTTCGATCTATTAAAATATAACATTGTTGTTCCTGCAAGGTGAATGGCGTAAATGAAAAAAAAAAAAAACAGGATTGCTGATTTTAATTTTATATCAGAATTTTTTTTTATAAAAAGCGATCAAAATTGTTCTGTTACACCAATAGGATATTAATAAAACTAGAGATTATGGCGCAAAAAATGAAACCCCAACCAGCCCTGTAGGTAGAAAAATAAAAGCGTTATGGCTCTTAGAAGGCGGGGAGGGACATTGCATAAATTTGACCCGGACTTTTGTGCATCAAAGGGCTCTGTCTTGAAGGGGTTAAAAAGCATAAAAATGACAGTCCTCCCCCAATGTTAGGTGTAGTAGACCAGGCTATGTTGCATGTAAGCAACATGTTGCATAAACAATACAGTGGTATATATAGCATGCTCCCAGCAGAGAACCCCTCGAGAAGCTCCAATGATGTAACTGCCCATATATGGTAACTCTCCATATATGGGCAATTACATTCTGTGGGCTTCCCTGGGGAAGCCAGAAAGTTTGTAAACCTTTTATAGCCTCCTGAAAAAAATCCCAGTCCCTTGCCGCCAGCTGTCACTGTATTAGGTTTAGTTTATTCCATCAGCTGCCAAATCCAAAGCCAAATCCATGTGTATATGAGCGCTCGTTTATGTATATTTACTGCTAAAAAGATCCAAATCGTATTCTCGGCACACAATTACTCTAGCTAAGTACTGGATTAGCAGGATTTATGGAGCCATGGGTGCTGGATTAATAGACCTTTACCTCTTATCCTTCCCATGAAGTCTCATCATTAACCAGGATCTGTACGCAGCAAAGAAGTATCTGGCTGTAAAACCAGTCCAGTCCCGAGATTCATGGCTGTATGATGTTGGGTAAACAGTCCTATGTACATACCATCAATAAAATATTCATGAAGCTTCGGAGAGGAAGCCGATGACGGATCTTGTGTAACCCATTAGTATTAGTCAGTAATTATCAGTATTAATGTCCTATTAGTAATAGGATCATTTATACCAACAATGGAATCCAGACATTGGATGGCTCAAATGTCATCACAAGTCTCCGACACTTCATACATTGTTATGGTGGCTGCTGGTGCAGTGTCCCGGTACCTGTTTAACTGCTACTGAATGCCTTATATTGTCAGGTGGCTAATGAATAGTTTGCTTTGTACTCTTTACAAGGTTTGGGTATTGTATATTCTGTATGTTGTATATTGTGTATGTTGTTACACAACATACACTGAAGGGTTTTGTCAGTTCAAGGGTTAAATATTTTCTGTTGTATCATTATACCCCACCCTGTCACATTTATGGGACTAATTCAATCACCTGATGTTTCCCTGCCAATGAGAGCAATTCCTAGCCTGATCACCTCACGTCTTTCCACCAATGGGAGCCATCTCTACTAGTCTATAAAAAGGGTGACTTAGACAGGCCTAGAAAATGAAGTGGGAGTCTGGCCTCTGGCCAGTGCTTGTGTGGGTAAGTACAGCTCCTGTCAGTCATGCGACTGTAGTTTTCTCTAAAGCTTTCCTGAGTCTGCTGAGGCCTATGTCAAGATCCAGAATTCCGCAAGTGTGAGAAGAACACACAAGTAGATGCTCCCTCTGAGAGCCTCTGACTTGACGTCAGCTCTTTCTAAAGTCATATAAAGCAAGTCACCATTGTTCTAGCCCACGCTGCGAGGATCCATCATGTTCTTTTTCTTTTCCTAGACCAGAGTTGAAGAAATTGCTACTTGTTTAAGGGCCTCCTGGCATTTCTGTCCTCTATTAGGCCTCCTTTCAGAGAAAGTGCTGGTTGGTGATTGTGCTCGCGCATAAGTCCCTCTGGGTTTTGTGTAAAAGATCTGCAGAGTTCTCCCGTGGGTAAGACTGTTTGCTTAATTTCAAATAACAGCAAGCCAAATTGCAAAGATCCTCATCAGTAGAGTATAGTTTAATTGGACTATGGTCCCTTTCTTACCCTAAACAACCAAGCTTTTTATTCCTGCTAAAGTGCCTTAGTTAACCTGCCAAGTTAGCGCAGTTAAATTCTTCAGTCAATCTGCTATCAGCAGTGATTTTTTAAAAAAAATTACCAGTTATTCAGCAGAACTTGCCAAGATATCAACTGAGCTACACCAAATCATTACTACTGCTGCTGATGCGCTCTCTGCAGTGGCCACCAAGTTTTCCAGAATGCCATAAGATCTTCTGTATCTCTGAACTTCTACCAGACTGACCACCGGACATCCGCCCTACATAGATTCTCAAAGTCCACTCTGCCGTTATGTAGCGGCACTTGAGTGTCTTGTGAGAGACGTGATGCGTTCTACTGGTTACACCGACTACATCTGTTTATGCGGCTACAACTGTGTCCACTGTACCTGTGACACATTTGACCTACAATTTTGGCATCTCTTCACTTCTGCGGCTACTACTTCTACTGGCAGCTGCCTTCTCTACATCTGCAACCTTGGAAGAGAAGCCCAGGAGTTTGCCACCACATCCCTCTAGGCATGGTGGAGGACATGCCACCTAACAGGTGGCCAAATACTTCTACTGAATTTCCAGTACACCCTTTTTGACAAGGTTTATATAAAGGTTTATACAAAGGGTTAATGTGTGATTCGTTCTACTGTTTTCAAGAAATGTTTAAGAACTGTGTCTGGTGTAAACCACAAACTACTCCAAAACCTTATTACTACATCTTGTTGCAAGGACAATAATCCAAACATCAGTCTGGCACATATCTCGACCATCAAGGACGCTATTCTATTCTGAATTGCTCTTAAAGTGTTTTATTGCTAAGTACTTTCTTTGTCCTACTCTGAATTATCTATTGCACTTATATTTATCGTTCCACAGGAATGTACATACTGTATATATATATGTATTAGTAGAATGGACAATCTATTATTTTCTCAGGAATGTATACATGGACTTTGTGCATTCCATTCCATGTACATATGGACTATTTATTCCTTCCAAATGTTTTTTGCCAGTTTTTGTTGCTGAAGTTCATAACGTTAACGTTGTTTATTATATTACCTAGTTTATTGTGCACATAGCAGTTGTACATGTACAAACCTTGTCCACACTCCAGGTGCATATCTCACATTAGCCTGCACTTGTGTATAGATGTATAGTACTTAGTAGTAGACGGTTTTAGTCAGTTGACTTCTTAGAAGGGCACTACTGTCCATAAAGTATTAAACTCTGCTGACAGGGGTCTTGACAACTTTGGCTCAGTTGCAATAACAAAGTAGAGAGAAAGGGAAAGAAATCAGTATTCACCAAGAACCCGACCTTGCTGTGATACAACACTCGTAAGGCACATCCAGGAGTACTTGGCACCAACCTGATAGCTGGTAGAAGTCAAATTTGGCTTTAGCGGAACAGGACTCGGCAGGAGCAGGTGGACTCAATCGGCGAGTCACAACTTCTCCAACCCCTGGCTAGAGTTGACAAACTAATGGCACCTCTGGTGTTTTTTTTAGCAAGCCATGCTACAGAAACTCAGGAATCTGGAACAGCAGCTTTAGGGCAAGGTGGACTCTGGTGAGGGCAGGAGCAGGGTGGAAAAAGTGTCTCTGGTGAAGGCAGGGGAGGATTAATTTTACCATAGGCCCTGGGCTGTTCTCCAAGCTCCCCCCCCCCACTGTAACTATGGCAATATTAGCGTGCTGCTCATAAATTTGAGAAGAACTCTACCTGTGGTGATGCCAGGGGCATAGCTAGGGGTTCAACCTAGGGGGGGGTGAGTGAGTCTGAGTGGGCCCACAAACCAACGTTACCCATAGGTAACCTCATCAGGTGACAAGGCTTTCTGAATATTAAAGGATATTTTCTTTTACATTACTCATAGTGAATAGTGTAAGAGGCTTCTACATTTCACATACTGTATAGAACCACAAAAAAATTTATAGCGGCCACAGAAAACTGACATGTCAGTTTCTTGCGGTGCCGCTAGGGATCCTGGCCAGAGTGTATATTCCTTAGAGGGCAGCACTACGTAAGTTCTGTAGTAATCACGGCCATTGTTACAACGGCCGTGATTACTACGAAACTTACGTAGTGTGAACATAGCCTGAGATGGTGGCCATGGGCCTCGGCTATTGGCCAAAACAAACCTATTATAATCTGCTACTGGATGAAGGACCTAGCTGGTGTAGTCTTAGGACAAGAAAACAGGAGAGAACCTCAAGGCCTGCTCCAACCACCCTCCTTATACTACAGGGAGAGTTTCCCATTGGTGGAGGAGACCTAAGGTAACTCAGAAGGCGATTGGCTCAGGACTGAAAGATACAAGTAAGTTGTTTACGGGCCATGATAGGCTCAGAGAGGAGAGGAAACCCAGACAGAGCGGCTCCAAGGAGCAGGTGGCAGACAAGCTCAAGCAGTTGATTATTTGTACCATCACCACTAGTGTAGTATACAGAAATACAGTATAATCATTATACATCACACAGAATACCCTGACAATGAAAATACAGTGTTAGACATTGCTGCAGGGTTCTAGGACACTGCACGGGGAGAGGGGGCAGGAATCACAGACTTTCTCTATTAGTACAGGGGGTGATGTGTCCCAGAACCCTGCTTGTAGTTGCCGCTGAGTGTGTACATGTGTAGGGCAACACTAGTCTAACCTTTATGTCAGGTCCAAAGGATTCTGTGTGATGTATAGTGTATGTGCTGGATTCCTAGCTTACACTGGAGCACTGTAACGGGTTAAGTATCCTCTGTATTCTGCACAGCAGGACTGTTTCTTTTGTAGCCCTGGCACCAAATAAATCACAGAGCCACTTTAAGTCTAACTTTCTATGACTAACTACAACTAAATCAATAAATAAAGTCTGATGATTTCCTCCTATTTCTGCAATGGAGCTAATCATCCAAGGATGTGCTAAGAGCGACGATTAAGGCTACGGTACGACTTGGGCTCTGCGCTTCCAGCCGCGACAATCACCTTCTCTGACTCTAGGAGATGTCATTTTATAACAATTCACAAGTGTCAGCTAATTGTGGATGAGAGTGATCGAAAATCATTACCAGCTATTACTGCTTGTCAGGGTGACTCTTAAAGGATACCTTTCAGCGGATTCATGATTCTCTTATTACGGGTGATGGTACGGTACTCCACCAGTAGTTATTGATGTGACGCAAGTGCTTGTCCAGCACACAGGTGTGATGTTGATACCTACTTTGTATGAGGCTGGTCATGCTCCCCAGATGGTCGGTAACCTGCCGGATTGTTGTGGGTCCCATGGGGTCTTGTCACGGTAGTCCTGAGTGGCAACTGACCCATCTGGACTGTTGGTACCGCCACCCACAGAAGGGGGAAAAATAACCCAAAGTGTGCAATTGTGTGTATAAGTGCCGGTGCGGATAGAAGATGACAGAGTCCCGGTAGTATAAAAATGAACAGCATTACTGCAAGACTTTTTAATATAACAGTACATGTTTTCACAAGTAGATAAATCTTGGTACACTAGAGTGCTTGACCTTGACCTGTGCTTGGAGGAGGTGCTTGAGAGAGGTAAGAGAGGTAGTTGTAGTGGTGCTTGTAGAGTAGAGGAGAAGAGTTTGCCAGAGGAGCTCTAACCCAGTGTAGCTATGTACTCTGACGGAACCTGGAGATATCTTCAATAGTGGTGTTACTTGTACTTGTGTGTAGACTGTGTCTGACCACCTTTTGACCCCTGGTATCGTAGAACCCTTCCCATTAGGGTACTACAAGCCCCAGCCGTGGTTATCTGGGTGTAACTAGGTGTCCGAGATGTCCCAGTTACCTGCACTGTGCGATAGGATACGTAGGCCTTCTGTACTGGCTGCTTTGTCCAATCAAGGCTTGTTCCTCTCTTGGTCAGGATACTGCCCTGCTTTTTCTAGATGTGTTCCTAGTGTGGGTCAGGGTGTTCCTAGGTCACTTCTCTCCCTTTTGTGTCCTTACCACTGCATAGTAGACAAAGTGGTAGTCGCAAAAGAACTGTTGGTCTCTAACTGCATCTGTTTACTTCAGTGACTAGACTCAACTGACTTCTGTCATTGGCAGGAGTGCTGGCATAAGTCAGGCCCTGGCTTAACTTCTGCAGAGACTGTGGTCTCTTGTGTCTGACTGCACTTCCTTCACCAGTGAAACTCCTCCTATAGGGGCCTTCTGTATGCCTTCCTGTGAGTGGTGGGGATGAGTGTGTGCAGGAGAAAGGAGAAAGAGAATAGGATAGAAGAAAAGAGCACCTGTGATAGGTCATCACAAAATACATGGTACAAAACAGCAAACCCACTGACTACAGCTGTGCATAGAAATACATAGTCAATACTGACACCTAGTGGGGGACTTTAGAATACCTCATTCACCACTTTATCTGAGAGTAAAGCTTTTGGACAAGTGCACAGGAGAGGAGGAAAACACCTGTGGTGGGACACCACATACATAGTGCAGGGTAGAAGGGGGAGGTACTGGCCTTGCAGTATAGGTGTTATACATAGTGCATGGCAGGAGGGGGAGGTGCATACTTAGCAGTATATGTGTTATACACTGAGCAGGACAGGAGGGGAGGTGAAGGCTTAGCAGTATATGTGTTATACACAGTGCAGGTCCGGAGGGGAGGTGTAGACTTAGCAGTATATGTGTTATACACAGCACAGGGCAGGAGGGGAAGTGCAGGCTTAGCAGTATATTTATTACACATTGTGCAGGGCAGAAAGGGGCGGTATATGTGCTATACACAGTGCAGGGAAGATAAGGGTGATCCAGACTGAGCTGTATATGTATTATATACCGTGCAGGGCAGGAGGGGATAGCACATTTAGCCCAGCCATCTATGACTATCACAGACTTGTGGCACATTAGCGATGAATGTGAAGCGTTTGCAGTCAGAGTATTAATTACTGCGCATTTAATCCCATCGTCTTAAGTGAGTGAAGCCTCCTCCGTCAGATGTGTCTAGTAATTTCTTCAATAAACATTATTGTTTAAGGCCATAAATGAAGCTCATTAGAGCGGCGCGGCGCCATCTCTCCTCTCCGTATGGAGTGACATTTCACTTATTAGAGCGCCCAGCTTCATTAGAAAGACTTATTATTGCGGTGGTATTTATATCATTTAACTTGATTAAGTTCAGCTCTGTGAATCTGACGTACAGTAGATTTGTATCATTATTTTCAGGAGAACACGCTGACTTTCTTAATTCAGTTTTTATTAACTCGCAGTACACATTGTTATAAGATGGGACTTTAACAGCGCGGTGAGCCGGGGCTCCTGTAATGCGGGAAGACAGTCAGGACTTTATCTGCTGGGCCAGTGCTATCAGTGTACGGGGCTTCCCCAAAGCCTAGAGGGTCTCATCTATTGCAGGGGACCCCACCAGGATCTGTCCGGGACGCCAGGACCTGCATAGGTAACACACTATGAAGAAAAGCTATGCAGTTTGTCCACTAGGTGGCAGCAATAGAGTAAAATGATATAAATATACCTTAAAGGTTTACATAGATATACAGTACAGTATAGCAGGAGTCATCCTGCTATTTTGATTTGTCATATCAGTTGCTATACAGCTTACAGCTGATCCACTGCTCTGGATCAGCTATCTTAACTGGATTGTTTATATTGGAATTGTTTTGGTTGGCGTGTGCTCTATGGGTTGGTACCTAGAGTTTCTTGTGTCTTTGTAGTACCGTGGTTAATGTCCTTGTTTTCAGACCCTTTGGTATTTTTTTGGTTCTCATGCGGATACTGTATTTGTAATTATAGTGCTTGAAAAGCCCTATATTGTAATCCGTATTCTTCTTCTTCTTCTTCTTCCATTTCTTCTTCTTCTTCCAGCTATTTTTCTGCGCGTAATACAGCCCGAATCGCTTTACACACAGACTCCGTTCAAACTGCGTTTCGAAGCCCTCGGCGGTGTGTGGTGTGCTATCTATTTTTAGTTTCGATCAGATTTGTCGTTTTTAAGAAATTACGTTTAAAGACCCCGAGTTTCCCATAGAAAATTATGGCCCATTGCAAATAATGGCCACACTCTAACTGCTAACAGCCAATCACAGCACATATGCAAATAGCTGAGATATAGCAGCCAATAGGAACTGTAAAGTCTTGTCAGGCATGTATCACACCATCCACAGTCACATGTCCACTATTGGCCAATAGAAGATGTAATACATGGAAGGTCCTTAATGATTTTGTCTCACTGATATGAGTAAGGTTGTCATGGTAACCGAGCAATGATCTCTACCATTATAAGTACCCAGATCGCTCTTAAAGGGACCCAGGTCGCCCTTAAAGGAACGCAAGTCGCTCTTAAAGGGACTCAAGTCGCTCTTAAAGGGACGGGAGCCATGTCGCTCTTAAAGGGACCCAAGTAGTTTTTAAAAGGGACCCAAATCGCTCTTAAAGATACGGGACCCAATTCGCTCTTAAAGGGACGGGACCCAAGTCGCTCTTAAAGGGTCCCATGTAGCTCTTAAAGGGATCCAAGTCGCTCTTAAAGGGACAGGACCCAAGTTGCTCTTAAACGGACGAGACGCATGTTGCTCTTAAAGGGACCCAAGTCAATCAAAAAGGTATGGGACCCATGTCGCTCTTAAAGAGAACAATGTCGCAAGAGCGACCTGGGTCCCTTTATGAGCGACCTAGGTCCCTTTAAGAGCGACCTGGGTCCCTTTAAGAGCGACCTGGGTCCTTTTAAGAGCGAATTATGTCCCTTCAAGAGCGAAATGGGTCCCTTTAAGAGAGAAATGGGTCCCTTTAAGAGAGAAATGGGTCCCTTTAAGAGTGAAATTGGTCCCTTTAAGAGCGAAATTGGTCCCTTTAAGAGCGACCTAGGTCCCTTTAAGAGCGACCTGGGTCCCTTTAAGAGCGATCTGGGTCCCTTTAAAAGCGATCTGAGTCCCTTTAAGAGCGAAATGAGTCTTTTTAAGCATGAAATTGGTCCCTTTAAGAGTGAAATTGGTCCCTTTAAGAGCAACCTGGGTCCCTTTAAGAGCAACCTGGGTCCCTTTAAGAGCGAAATGGGTCCCTTTAAGAGCAACCTGGGTCCCTTTAAGAGCAAAATATGTCCCTTTAAGAGCAAAATGGGTCCCTTTAAGATCGAAATTGGACCCTTTAAGAGCGACCTGGGTCCCTTTAAGAGCGACCTGGGTCCCTTTAAGAGCGAAATGGGTCCCTTTAAGCGTGAAATTGGTCCCTTTAAGAGCAAAATATGTCCCTTTAAGAGCAAAATATGTCCCTTTAAGAGCGAAATATGTCCCTTTAAGAGCAAAATGGGTCTTTTTAAGAGCGACCTGGGTCCCTTTAAGAGCGAAATGGGTCCTTTTAAGCGTGAAATTGGTCCCTTTAAGAGTGAAATTGGTCCCTTTAAGAGCGACCTGGGTCCCTTTAAGAGCGACCTGGGTCCCTTTAAAAGCGACCTGGGTCCCTTTAAGAGCAACCTGGGTCCCTTTAAGAGCAACCTGGGTCCCTTTAAAAGCGACCTGGGTCCCTTTAAGAGCAACCTGGGTCCCTTTAAGGGCGATCTGGGTCCCTTTAAGAGCGAAATGGGTCTCTTTAAGCATAAAATTGGTCCCTTTAAGAGTGAAATTGGTCCCTTTAAGAGCGACCTGGGTCCCTTTAAGAGCGAAATGGGTCCCTTTAAGAGCAACCTAGGTCCCTTTAAGAGCGAAATATGCCCCTTTAAGAGCAAAATGGGTCCCATTAAGAGCTAAATTGGTCCCTTTAAAAGCGACCTGGGTCCCTTTAAGAGCGACCTGGGTCCCTTTAAGAGCGAAATGGGTCCCTTTAAGCGTGAAATTGGCCCCTTCAAGAGCGACCTGGGTTCCTTTAAGAGCGAAATGGGTCCCTTTAAGAGCAACCTGGGTCCCTTTAAGAGCGAAATATGTCCCTTTAAGAGCAAAATGGGTCCCTTTAAGAGCAAAATTGGTCTCTTTAAAAGCGACCTGGGTCCCTTTAAGAGCGACCTTGGTCCCTTTAAGAGTGATCTGGGTCCCTTTAAGAGCGTAATGGGTCCCTTTAAGCGTGAAATTGGTCCCTTTAAGAGTAAAATTGGTCCCTTTAGGAGCGAAATATGTCCCTTTAAGAGCGAAATAAGTCCCTTTAAGAGCAAAATTGGTCCCTTTAGGAGCGACCTGGGTCCCTTTAAGAGCTAAATGGGTCCCTTTAAGAGCGAAATGGGTCACTTTAAGAGCGATCTGGGTCCCTTTAAGAGCAACCTGGGTCCCTTTAAGAGCGAAATATGTCCCTTTAAGAGCGAAATTGGTCCCGTTAAAAGCAACCTGGGTCCCTTTAAGAGCGACCTGGGTCCCTTTAAGAGCGACCTGGGTCCCTTTAAGAGCGATCTGGGGCCCTTTAAGAGCGAAATGGGTCCTTTAAAGCGTGAAATTGGTCCCTTTAAGAGTGAGATTGGTCCCTTTAAGAGTGAAATTGGTCCCTTTAAAAGCGAAATATGTCCCTTTAAGAGCGAAATATGTCCCTTTCAGAGCAAAATGGGTCCTTTTAAGAGCGACCTGGGTCCCTTTAAGAGTGAAATGGGTCCCTTTAAGCGTGAAATTGGTCCCTTTAAGAGTGAAATTGGTCCCTTTAAGAGCGACCTGGGTCCCTTTAAGAGCGACCTGGGTCCCTTTAAGAGCAAAATATGTCCCTTTAAGAGCGAAATATGTCCCTTTAAGAGCAAAATGGGTCCCTTTAAGCGTGACATTGGTCCCTTTAAGAGTGAAAGTGGGCCCTTTAAGAGCGACCTGGGTCCATTTTAGCGTGAAATTGGTCCCTTTAAGAGCAAAATGGGTCCTTTTAAGAGCGACCTGGGTCCCTTTAAGAGCAACCTGGGTCCCTTTAAGAGCGAAATAGGTCCCTTTAAGAGTTAAATTGGTCTCTTTAATAGTGACCTGGGTCCCTTTAAGAGCAAAATGGGTCCCTTTAGGAGCAACCTGGGTCCCTTTAAGAGCGATCTGGGTCCCTGTAAGAGTGAAATGGGTCCCTTTAAGAGTGAAATGGGTCTCTTTAAGAGCGACCTGGGTTTCGTTAAGTGCGACCTGGGTCCCTTTAAGAGCGAAGGGACCCACGTCGCTCTTAAAGAGACGGGAGCCAAGTTGCTCTTAAAGGGACAGCACCCAGGATTAAAGTTAAAAGGAAGTCTCTGGTAAAGGGGTGCTCTTTTCAAGCACTATGTATTTCCCTGGAAATGCAAATCTAGTTTGTAATTGCTGTTGTTTTTCTTGTAAGTTTTAGTGTTTACAAATTTGCTCAGATCTCAAGGTCCTCAGTCCTTCTATGTGTTTCAGGTAGAGGGAGCTAGTGAGTTTGTTCAGGGTTTCCATATGGATATTTCAGGGGCAATGCATTTCGTTTGTTTATGTAAAGTTAAGAGAAAGATCTTGGAAAAAATTAGGAACAGTTAGCTACGTTTATTCTTTATAGTCTTTGTCATCTTCAACCTCATCATCATTGATTTGTGCCATCATCCATTCTATCATCTGGCTCCAGTCAGTTTCTGTTCTTGTTACCTGCCAGTGTTAAAATGTTTTGTCTGTTTTTCTTGCTTCTACATGCTTGTCCTATTATTCAGGTCTACTGTAAGTATTGGGGGCATATGATTACTGGGAGACACAGGGCCCAGCAATGGCTACTGCTTGCTATGGGTGTAGCCAAGATAATGTTGCTACAGCATGGTCGGGGTAAGCTGTCAACTACAGTATATGGGTGGTGTAAGCTATCAACTACTGTGTGTGGGGTGTAAGCTGTCATCTACAGTGTATGTGTGGTGTCCCACCACGGGTGTTGCTATTGGTTACACCCTTTGTAAAAGCCTGTACTTTTAAGTATAAGTGGTGATTTAGTAGTACCAGAGCTTCGCCACAAGATGTTGTTATTGCAAATATGTATACTCAGCTATGGCACAGCTCTAGTACTCAAAGGGTTATTGTTTCTTTTTGTACTACATGGATCTGTACACCAATGAGAGTTCTTTCTTCTTCTCACCTATCATCTCTCTCTTTACTTTTCACATACGCACTCTTCAGCAACTCACAGCACACCTTACATGCGCTGTAGAAAGAAAGTCACATGGGTAGAAGAAGTGTAGAGTCTTTTGTCTTTAGACTCTGTAGAGGAAGGACACCAGCCAGAACGCTCTCTACAGCGGTCCAGTGGGGCCCTGGCTCCTGCCAGATCCCCAGTCTAAGTTGTGGTCTAGACACAGGACACATGTACATAGACACAGTTTCTTTTCTAGTAACTCCACTCAACACTATGCAGTGTTAGGCTTCCACTAGAGAGGACAAGTCAGGGATCATCCTAAGCCACGCTGTGGACAAGGAGAGACACAGTGCAAGACAGTATCCATAAGAAAGTGAGGAACTGATCCGGATAGAGCAAAGTTGCTAGAAACCTATGAACTCTATCTCGCAGCGCGGGTGTAAGCAGGGAACCCTCAGCATTCCCGCTCATCCCAGGTAACAAGGTCTGGGGCTTGTGTCACCCTCTAGGACGGGTCACTTGATACTGGTGGGCAATAGGTGGTGCAAAGACCAAAGAATCAAAACACAGGCACAAGTATTCTCTCAACTCTCAAGTATTCTTCTATTTCTACCTCCGATGTTACGGCAGAGCACAGTACTACTTTGGTTGGGACTTTCTCGACATCCTCCTCTCTACTCTTCTGATCCTCTATTCTACTTATCACCTTGCAACTCAGTCGGCACAACTCAACCACTGTCCCAACTCTCAGTGCAGATCTGATCTAAAGTATTAGGTATCTTATCAAGTGTAAAGTATTGTATCAAGGCAAAGCTGTATTATCTACTGCCTACCTCAAGGATCTTCAGAGTAAACAAGATTATATTTATGCTAAAGAGACTCCTAGTGATTCCTCGTCAAGCACTGACACAGTACACACACACTCCTTGGGTCATCTCCCCTTTCTGTCGGTGGCAGTACCAATAGCCCAGGTGGGTCACTAAACCACTCTGGACCACCATGATAAGTACCCAAGGGACCCTGCAACAACTCGGCAGATCACTGACCACAGGGGAACAAGGTATAGCTGGCTCAATAAAATAAAAGCAGGTGTGCCACCATACCTGTGTGGCCAATCGGCACTGGCGTGACAACAAACTACCATCACTGGGCAAGGCTATATCTTGGCCAACCACCATAGAACTGGCATCACACATAACCATCTGGCAAGTGACCGGCCATACCTCCACACCGGGGTGTACACCACATATGGGTGGGGTAAGCTGTCAACTACTTGTATGGGTGGGGTAAGCTGTCAACTACTTGTATGGGTGGGGTAAGCTGTTAACTACTGTGTATGGGTGGGGTAAGCTGTCAACTACTGTGTTTGGGTGGAGTAAGCTGTCAACTACTGTGTATGGGTGGGGTAAGCTGTCAACTACTGTGTTTGGGTGGAGTAAGCTGTCAACTACTGTGTGTGTGTGGGGAGGGGGGTAAGCTGTCAACTACTGTGTGGCCTCAGTAGGCTGTAAACCATTGTCTATGGGTGGGGTAAGTTTGCGGTAACCCAGGGAAACCAGGTGGTAGGTGGTGTACCACTTCAGCTCTTGGCATGGGACCTAAGTAGTATGTGCCCTCCTTGGGTTCCAGACACACAACTGTTAAAGTTGAGTAGGTGCAGAGGAACCACAGAGCCCAGCATAGATTTAAACAGGCAAAATAGTTACTGTAAACTTCCTAAAGGCACAGTACATAGTAAATCACAGTTCTTTCAATAAAGTGCAAAAATACAATGGTTTGAGGTTTCTGACTGAGATCCCTTGTAATATGTTGGGTACTGGAAAAATGTAAGACTTTTAATCACTGCCACACATAGGTATACTGAACAATAATACTTTTAGGGAGCTTTAGGTAAAGTCTCTGAGTAAGTTGTAAGAAGACTTGGTTTAGCAGGGAGAGAAGGACGTATCCAGGGCCTTGGGATCTCAGGGCACTGAAGGACACGTAATGCAGGAATGCAGGCCCCACCTCATGGATAAAGTCGATGTAGGAGTTCTCATTTAGGTTCTAGCATGTTTGCAGCAGAGTTCTCGGCATTACTTGCACTTTCCTGACTGCTGACTTGGCTCCTGTCTTAGTTATCTAGGCTATCAGTTATTAGTTATCAGGGCGCTCTCAAAGAAGTAAAAGAAGATAACTCCTCAGCGTGGATAACACTTACTCCCTGTTTCTAGTAGCTTCAGCATATTTAGTAATGGAACTTTTTTTAAGAAAATACTCGCTACCTCACTCGCTGGAACCCATCTAGACTATTGTCCAACCACTCAATACAACAGTGTACACCACATAGCCTGCCTTTATAGTATATATATGGCCTCAGGGAACTATCAAGTAATTGGAGGAAAAGGACATTATGAGACTGTCTAACTTCTGACAGATTAGAGGAATAGAGGAGAGACAACTGTGAGGTACCCATGTCAAGGATTGGCTCTTAGTCAGTGCACAACTAGTGACATAACACAGGAAAATTACCTGCAATAAGTCACATATACAGTTAAACCGTGATAATCCTTCCTTCAGCTATGCCATACAGTGCATAGAGGACATCTAGTGGTGGGATTGCATTAAGACACTTTAAGTCCAGGGCATACACATGTAATAATACCGACCTATACACTTGTTAGACAGCAGTGGAACATCCTCTCTGGGACACTGCAAGCTGTCAACTACTGTGTGGAGTAAGTTGTCTATCTCTGTCTGTGGATGGGGTATACTTTCACTCACTGTGTGTGGTAGGGTAAAGCTGTCTATCACTACCTAAGGGTGGGGTAAGTTGCCCACCACTTTAAGTGGGCAAAATAAACTGTCAATCACTGTGTGGTTGGGGTAAGTTGTCAATCACTCTTTGAGGGCGGAGTGAGCAGGACTCTCACTCTTTCTCCTTAGAGTGTGATCAGGATTTTCATCCTCTCTAAATCCTTTAAACCAATGTACCACAGAGATTCACTTCTCTTCCACTAAAGTTTCCCCACTGTCAGATAGGGCAGAATAAATCACCTGACAAGTTCACTTTAAGTGTTAAGAATTAGAAATGTATGTATAACCAGCTGAGAATCGAGGTCAATGCAGCGCTAATTGCAATCAGATCCCGGGGCCGGAGTGTTACATGATAGATGTGGATAGCACTTTATACTGCCGATAATTAGTCATTTGTTCCTGGATCCGTTGTGTTGTGAGGAGGCCGCTCATTATCAGCCAGAGCGAACAATATGTCTGAACCTTGGTCTAGTTGATGTTTAAGAGGACATTAAACTGAAATATTACGTAATTATATTTTTACAGCTCTCGTCTTCACGCCTCAGGTTCACAAAGTACTGTATACCCTGTATAGCCAGGTAGGCAATTTCCCATTTTTTTGGATGATATATTTAATGACTTATAATTTCATGTATACAAGACATCTGACTGCAAAAACAAAGATTTTGTAATGTCTCCAGAAGTTCTTGAATTATTATTCATTTATTTATTTATTTTTACGGGGGGATTATGGGTAGGCTTAAAGAAAGTAAAATCAAAAACACCTGCAAAAACACCACAGGATAGTAACATCATGCGCACAAGGGCACATTGCGTTACTGCAGCAGAGTCATGATATTGCTGTCATAGTCATTGTACCCAGGTGGAATGCAATAACTTTTCTGATTGTAGCTCCAGGCACAATGAAAAATGCAACATTCTGACTATCGGTATTAAAGCTCAGTCTATGGAATGTACTGGGGAGCTTTATAACAGTCTCTGATTTGCTTAGGAATGAGTCATTGTAAGTGCCATCTTTGCCGTTGTGTTGCAGGTGGCCCTGACAGTCCGGCAGACGCTTCCCAGTATTGGTTTCAGCAGTGCTTGAGGCTGACCAGGCTCCCTCGTGGTGTCTTCCGTCAGACCTTGCACACTGGCGCTCTCCACATTTTGGAGATTCCCAATGGTTTCTTGATTATATGACCTCTAGAAATGGGTTTATTTTAACCTTGTTTTGAGAAAAGAGAGCAGAGGAGTAGTAGGACCAAGTAGTGCTGATTGAGTAGATGAGTTGTGGCTTGAAATGAAATGAGAAAATAGGCACAATAATTAATTTGTCAAGGTTCTGGATCCCAGCCAGTTTGTGCGAGGCACCATGATTAATACCCAAAGTAGCTACCTCGCCCTCGCCTGAGCGACATTTCTTCTGCAGGAAGACCAACGTCCAAACTATTTCCCAGTCTAAGAGGAAACAACTTTCCAAAGACTTTTTATCAGTGTCTAGTCTATGACCTTAGCAGTCCTCCTGTCAAGCTCGGACCATTTCTACCACTTGGAGTAAACCAGTGTGATTTCTCTGTCACCTCAGGGATGTTAACATCTCAGGAACTAGCTCAGAACATTTGTTGCAGTACCATACGTAAAAACTTTACCACTTGTACCATCTACCATTTACACGCCGAGATAAAAGTGTCTGTCAGGTGTCATAGTTAGTGCAGTTAGCTGCTGTGCCCCAATCCAATCACTAGGTGTCTCGCTCCCCCTGTGAAAAGCTGCAGTTCTGAAGGTTTCGCCAGCTGTACACTCTCACACTCACACTACTTCCAGGTTATTGAGGAATTCTAGTTCAAGACAGAGGAGAGACAACACCTGTTTCCAGTGCTAGAGACCACGTCAGTCATGCACTGCTGAACTTAACCTTGGGAAGTTAGAGTTGGGGAGTTAAAGGAGTAACTCCTTTGCCTACGCTGTGGATTCTTTTGTCAGGACAGTCACCCCCATGAGAAGGAGAGGAAAGAAAGGCTGATCCGCAGTAGAGCACAGTGCAAGTTAGCCGCTCTCTACTGACTTTGTTCGACTAAGTAGGAAGCTTCACCCAGAGAAAGAGACCTGGGAATCGTGTTACCTATCAGGGCAGTCATCGAAACTGAGAGGCAGAAGGCGATCAGATAAACTAAATCTAAAGGTGAGTACGAGGAGTTCTTCAACATTTCCCTTCACACACTTCCCCTACAACCCGGCAGAGTACTGACACTAAGTAGGCAAGGGCCTCCTATCTCCTGATACTGTTTTCCTTACTTTACTCTACTCAAGCTATTATTGTTTCTACAGATTTTTTGCACTAAGTACCAAAGCACTGTTTAAAGTAGCACTCTGCACCTCACTCCTAGTTTTATCTAAGGTCCAGTTGCCGTGTGTCCAGAGGGTGGGTGTTACCATTCCTGGCCACCGGTTCAATACTAGTATTGAGCGCCCTGGGCAACGGCACCATCACCTCTATCACCACTACTGCATGTGCTGAGAAAAGGGCCTCAGGGTCAGCGGTTCCCCTCAAGGTACTGTGACACAAGGGTAACTACAAGTCCTATCTGACCCTCAGCATAACACCTGCCTGATCCCACTGGCACAGTAAATGGTGCCATAGGGTGACAGTAAAAATAAACATAAGGAAATAATAGAAAACAGACACAGAGGATAGATAGACTGATAAACAAAGAGAGAAAAGTCTGATGTCTTCCTTCATCACTTGCCTAGGAATAATGGACGTCTCTCTTCCAGCAATCCTGAAGGTTGTTAAAGGAGCCTTGAGCCTGGAAAACTGCTGGAAACTGCTGGAGTTGAAAGGATCTGACAGATATTGGAAAAAGCAAACCTAATGCAAATTCTTGTGCCCCGGGGCGAAATAGCAGAGTGAAAGTTTGACTTGGCAGCTCCGTACAGAACAAGAATAGAACATGATTGTTGAAATTAAAGAAAGGAACAGGAAAAGTAATCACTGTGATCAATGATTTATTTGCATACGCCGAGCTCATAGGAAGAAAGGGTAATGGGGACTTAGTAAGAGGCTGTGTACAGAACCATGACATTGGATAGATGAGAATATAACCAGGGCCACAATGCCACAATAGAGGTGTAATACATGGCTGGGGCCACAATGCCACAATAGAGGTGTAATACATGGCTGGGGCCACAATGCCACAATAGAGGTGTAATACATGGCTGGGGCCACAATGCCACAATAGAGGTGTAATACATGGCTGGGGCCACAATGACACAATAGAGGTGTAATACATGACTGGGGCCACAAAGACTTAAAGCGACTCTGTACCCACAATCTGACCCCCCCAAACCACTTGTACCTTCAGATAGCTGCTATTAATCCAAGATCTGTCCTGTGGTCCGTTCGGCAGGTGATGCAGTTATTGTCCTAAAAAAACAACTTTTAAACTTGAAGCCCCGTGCCCTACGGGAGTATCTGTGCCCTAACTTTGCACCACCTCTCTTTCCCTCCTCCCCACCCTCTTCATCATTATAAATGCCATTGGAACATTTTCTCCATGCTGAACATTGCAGGTTCTTAACGATTTAGCCCATGTGCCGGGCTGCCACAGGTGGGGGATAGGAGGCAATCTGCCTGGAGCATTCCTAATGATGAAGTGGGTGGGGAGGAGGGACGGAGGGGTGGTGCAAACTTAGGGCACAGATACTCTCATAGGGCATGGGGCTGCAAGTTTAAAAGTTGTTTTTTTAGGACAATAACTGCATCACCTGTTGAACGGACTGCAGGACAGATCTTGGATTAAAAGCAGCTATCCGAAGGTACAAGTGGTTTGGGGGGGGGGGGGGTCAGATTGTGGGTACAGAGTCGCTTTAATGGTAGTGTAAGGGCCCATTCCCACTATGGAATCGGCTCAAAAATTCTGTGCAGAATCCCCCCGCGTGGACTCAGCACCAAATCCTTCCTCCTATCTGTTTGAATGGGAGGGCTCGTGCTTCTCCACTCTCCACAACTCTCTACTTAAAGAATTGACATTCCATGAGATTCCGCACTGAATTTTGGCGCTGGTTCCATGGTGTGAACGGGCCCTAATACATGACTGAGGCCATGTCGTGCAGGCAAAACTTAGCTCTTGCATTCTGAGGATACGTTAACATGCTGTAGACCTGTAGCTCATCTATATACTATAACTTGTTTTGCTGCAGAACTGCGCATTTAAGTCTTCTCATACTTATCAGCTGCTGAATGTCCTGCAGGAAGTGGTGTATTCTCTCCAGTCTGACACAGTGCTCTCTGCTGCCACCTCTGTCCATGTCAGGAACTGTCCAGAGCAGCAGGACATACAGCAGCTGATAAGTACTGGAAGACTGGAGATTTTTAAATAGAAGTAAATAAAAAATCTATATAACTTTCTGACACCAGTTGATGAAAGTAAAAGGTTTTTGTTGGAGTACCCCTTTAAACATAAAAATAAACTATTACAGCGGGAAACGTCATTGCTTTATAAACTCCGGGTTCATTGAAACTTTCCTCCTCGTCTCAGTTCCCTCTGCGCTTCTTTCTCGTCTTCCAGCTGACATTGTAAAAAAAATAAAAATAAAAACAGAAATTCCCCAAACAAATGATGCCATAAATATTTATTCCTATAAATAAAAAAAGTAAGAAGGAAATCTCATGATTAATGAAGGGGAATTTAGTTTCGCGCTAAAGAGGGTAGCACCTTGTTAGCGTGATCATGGCGGTGTCATGGAGCGAGCGTCTCGCCCGTCCTGTCAGTCAGAATTACCGTCACGTCCGCCTCTCGCGCTGCAGCTGATGGCTCTGTACACACAGATACAAATGTGCTGACAATCTTACCTGCCGTGTCTACATGGGAACGGATGGGAAAGTCAAATGTAATTACACTAACTCTAATATTCCCAACAGCCCGAGCCCATACATAATACATGGGCCCATTAATATTACAGGAGCCCCGACAATCACCACTTACTTCTTATTGTTATTTATTTATTTTTTTGCTTGTTAACCTCTGGGTCATCAGTCACAATTAGAGTTTACTCTTTACCCTTTACTCATCTTTTCCTTCATTAAGGAGGCACCTAGACTATGTATGTGCCATCTGATTATACAGAATTACTAGTACTGCTGATGACACAGCGACTCCACCGGCAGAATAGTGAGTGCAGCTCTGGAGTATAATATAGCATGTAACTCAGGATCAGTGTAGGATCAGTAATGTAATGTATGTACACAGTGACCCCACCAGCAGAATAGTGAGTTCAGCTCTGGAGTATAATACAGCATGTAACACATAATCAGTAAAGTAATATATGTATGTGGTGTCCCACCACAGGTGTTGCTATTGGTTACACCCCTCGCAAAAGCCTGTACTTATTTAAGTGAAGTAGTGATAAAGTTTCACCGCTAGATGTCACTATTATAGGTATGTGTACTCAGTGGTTGCATGGCTGAAGTATAAAAAGAGTTATTGTTTAGTTGTGTGTCACATGGATCTGTGAACCAATAAGTTCTGTCTAGTGATGAGCGAGTACTAAAATGCTCGGGTGCTCGTTACTTGAGACGAATATCTCCCGATACTTGAGTGCTCGTTTCAAGTAACGAACCCCATTGAAGTTAATGGGAGACTCGAGCATTTTTGCAAGGGACCCAAGTTCGGAAGGTCGTGTGAAAACCTGTCAACTTTAGAAAATGATGGAAACACCACGGAAATGGACAGGAAACAGCAGGGGCAGCATGTGGCTGAGGCTGACTAATGGCACCATTATGCCTAATTCTGTGCAACAGCCTGGTTAAAACAGAGGTAGGCATAGGGACCACCCAAAAACTCAGCTTGACACAGCATGGCAGTGAGAACACAGGGAACCATTAAAACAGAGGTAGCATAGAATGAACCAGCCAAATATTTCAGCCTGACACAGCATGGCGGTGAGGACAGAGTGAACAAGGTAGAAGCGGAAGCCTAGTCAGCCTTCCAAAGATTATACCAGACCTAGCAGGGCAGTGAGCTCACAGAGAACTATTAAAAGTGAGTAAGGAAGAAAGTGAGCCTCCCCAAAATTAGGCCAAACACTGCATGGCATTGAGCACACAGAGAACTGCCGGGATCAGCAGTAGCCAACATGGAGGCCAGGCAGGAACAACAGTAACCAACATGGAGGCCAGGCAGGAGCAACAGTAACCAACATGGAGGCCAGGCAGGATCAGCAGTAGCCAACATGGAGGCAAGGGCAGGCACACCAGTGGTCAACATGGATGCCAGTTAAGGCCCAGCAGTAGCCAACATGGAGGCAAGGGCAGGCACAGCAGTAGTCAACATGGATGCCAGTAAAGGCCCAGCAGTAGTCAACATAGATGCCAGTTAAGGCCCAGCAGTAGCCAACAAGTAGCCTTCTACCCCCAGCACCCTTTCGATTTTCAATTTGACTGTAGCAGTTCGGTTAACATTCTATTGAAGTTCTATGCAGGTGTCCTAAAAATCCCAGCAATATAGTGTCGTACCCACTAGTTTAGGGGGGGCTGTACGGTACAATGTGGTAGTGGCTGGATCTAGACACACGCTGTGATACCCCCTTACAATGAGCAGTGAAGTTTTATGCAGGTGTACTACAAATCCCAGCAATACAGTGTAGTACCCACTAGTTTAGGGGGGGGGGGGGGCTGTACGGTACAATGTGATAGTGGCTGGACATAGACACACTCTCTGACACACCCTTCCAATGAGCAGTGAAGTTCTATGCAGGTGTACTACAAATCCCAGCAATCCAATGTAGTACAGCAGGACCACCAGCCCCCAAATCAAAAAAGAGTACAATGAGCACTTCCTGTATTCGCAAGTGTATTATCAAGTGTAACGTATCCTGTCAATGCACAGCTGTATGTTCTGCTGCACACAAGTACTTCCAGAGTAAACAAGAGATTATTTATGGTAAAAATACTCTGTGATTCTTCGCCCCGCACCAACACAGTAAACACGCACTCCTTGGGACATTTCCCCTTTCTGTGGGTGGCAGTGCCAACTGTCCCGGAGGGTCACTACACCACTTCGGCCCACCATGATGACAACAACCCAAGGGACCCCTTAGCAGCCCGGCAGGTCAACTTAAAGCAGTTGTGCCACCATACCTGTGTGCCCAGCCGGCACTAGAGTCACGACACAACACCCTAAGGTCCAGTTACATCTCGGCCAACCACTACAGGAGTGGCGTCACATCTCACCACCTAGCAAGTGACTGGCCATACCTCCGACATAGCACAGCGGGGGCTCACCACATGTACACAGTGACACCACCAGCAGAATGGGGAGTTCAGCTCTGGAGTATGATACACAGGGCCATTAGGCAATGAGGTCTGGTGCCTAGGGCAGCACCTTGCAAGGGGGCACCACTAGGGAACAGAAAAAACTAATTTTTTTGTTTTTATTTTTTTAGTTTCCCTCCTCCCGTTCAGACTTGCCAGTAAATCTGGTGTTTTTTCCAGGGGGGTGGGTGGTATGGTGGTATTGGTCAGGTGTGGTATCGCCAATAGGTGCGTGAAGATGGGGCGTCTTCAGGTTTAGTGCCTAGGGCAGCAGCAGCTGTTAATACAGCCCTGATGATACAGCATGTAACTCAGGAACAGTACAGGATCCGTAATGTAATGTATGTACACGGTGACCTCACCAGCAGAATAGTGAGTGCAGCTCTACAGCATAATACACAATGGGGAAGATTTATCAAACAAGGTGTAAAATGAAAAGTGAAATCTGATTGAGTGCTAGGGGCAGCTGAGCCAGCACTACTATACACCATGTTTGATAAATCTCCCCCAATGTATCTCAGGATCAGTGCAGGATAAGTAATGTAATGTATGTACACAGTGACCCCACCAGCAGAATATTGATTGCAGCTCTGGAGCATAATACACAATGTATCTTAGGATCCGTACATGATAATGTGTTTACCCAGTGTCTCCATTGTTTGTGCCATTGATATGTATTATCCCTTTATATGGAAGGCAGAGCGTCCCTCTTTGTACTTCTCTTGTTAGTAAGATGTATCTTTCACTATTACATATGCGACAGTAAAATGGCCTATTTGTACAATCTCCTCAGCATATTTCCCCTCTTACACACGTCATATGAACCAGCAAAATAAATTCTCTAATGGATTTTTCCGTCCCTTCCTGATTTATTCAGTATCCTGACGTATTTGCCGCCGTTCCGCTTCCCTCCGTTGATTCATATATTTTACATGTTTAAAGTTCCATTAAGTCTTCTTAGAAAGCCGGCTCGGTAAATCTTTGGAGCAGAGATAATAAATGACATTATCTGTTACAATGTATCTCTGCCTTATTTTACATTGCTACCTTGTATCTGACTTGTATTTCTCCTCTGTTCCCGGGCAGATGACGCCCGCGCCTGTCACTGGCAGCCATCTGCACTCATTCTGCCTTCACTTAATTCACTTTACAAAGTTTAAAAGGAAAGATTGTAAGTCCATTGAGGTGAGAACATCAGTCAGGAGGAACTGGGAATCCAATTCTTTTCTTCTTTTCTTTCTCCCTGGGCTCTTTTTCTTTCATTAAAGAGACATTTGTTGCTCCTGAAAAAGAACTTACACAGAAAGTCCATTAAGATGGATCATCTCCCAGTCAATACTTAGGAGGAGTCTGATTTAGCTGATCCTTACTGAACGGGGGCGACCAGCTTGATTGTTGTGCCTCCAGTTCCTCTAAACATCTTTATAACATTTTAGGCTATGTTCACACAACGTATAAACAATGGCCGTTGTTTTTAATGAAATCTTCGTTAAGGTTGATGGTAATAATTGAAATGATCATTATTTCCATGGACGTAGCGAAAAAAAAAGCCATTTTTCGATACGATGTGTGAAACAATGGGTGTTGTTTGCACTGACTTCAATGAAAATCATTGCATTATGAAAAGACCGTCCATTGTTTTCATAAAAAGTATGGTGAGTGAATATAGCCTTAAAGGCGTACTCCGGGGGGGGGGGGGGGTATTTTAGAGGATTGCCGGGGAGGGGCTGGAAATTAAAAACCAGACGTCACTTACCTCCCTCGTTCCAGCGCTGGTGCCCGGATCGTGCTGCCCGGTACTCCTGTCCCGCGGCCGCTTCCTGGTCAGAGCTGCAGCATGAGACGTGACGTCTCAAGGTAGCTCTGCCATTCAGCAGCCAAGGCGGGACTCCGCTACGGCCGCTGATTGGCAGAGCTGCCGTGAGACATCACGTCTCATGCGGTAGCTCACACAAGGAAGCGGCCGCGGGACAGGAGTACCGGGCAGCACGATCCGGGCATCGGCGCTGGAACGAGGGAGGTAAGTGACATCTGGCGTTAATTTCCACACCCTCCACGGCGATCCTCTAAAATACCCCACGGCCCGGAAGTGAACAACTCTAAATTATTAAATATACACAAGCCAAAAAGACAGAAATGGCTGCACATTGCACCCATGGCTGACACAAAAGCTTATTCAGCTACATTTAAAACCAACATCAGAAGTTAGTATATAATTTGGCCAAATTGCCTCATGGCCATATTGCCTCATGTACCACGTGCAGGTCTTCTGATACACATGAGTCCCTAACCAAAAAACATCACTGTGCCGGTCAGCGACCACAATCCCCGCAAAACGTGCGCAAGCAGAGAAGGGGGGCCATGGAATGGCCCTGCAACCCCATTGTCACATGACCAGACCCTAAAGGGCCCCCCCGTACCCCGCAGGCGCCACCGGCGGAAAAAGTTGACGCCAAGCAACACAAGTGTGAACAAGCTCTTACCTCTCTCCATTCCTCTGCAGGTAGAATGGGAGAATACTAGGAGATCCTCCCCTTATGTACACAGGTGCTTCCTGCTAATTTGGATCACATGGGTCTTACAAAGCACGAGTGCTAGCCACAATGAAAAAAGGGGCAGAATACATAAAATATGCACAAGCCAAAAAGACAAAAATGGCTGCACATCGCACCCATGGCTGACACGAAAGCCTATTCAGCTACATTTAAAACCAACATCAGAAGTTAGTATATAATTTGGCCAAACCATATTGCCTCATGTACCACGTGCAGGTCTTCTGATACACATGAGTCCCTAACCAAAAAACATCACTGTGTCAGTCAGCGACCACAATCCCCGCAAAACGTGCGCAAGCAGAGAAGGGGGGCCACGGAATGGCCCTGCAACACCATTGTCACAGGACCAGACCCTAAAGGGCCCCCCCTTACTTTTTCAATTATTTTTAAAGTATTTTTAAATTACAGATGACACTTAACAGCCAATCAAGTGACTTGCTTGAAATTATGTGATGCTGTAAGCAGCCACTTTGCTGTGCCTCTCATGGACATACCCTGGCAGCGTCCTTTGCTATGGGCGACACAGGCAGGATGATTCTGTGTGAACATGGGTGGATTTGGCTACTGGAATTAATTGTCGTTATCGTCCATGCATTTTCTGGAGTAATATCTACCAGCACCTAAATAGTTAACTCCTTGCCAGTGATTGACAGCCCTATCCTTCTGTTTAAGGTCTTGTCTGTTTGCTTCAATCACCTCTAAGACCAGGACCTGGTTTCTGTTAAAACTTGCCTATACTCGCTTTCTGCCCTGGGATTTGCTATCTTGATATTGGTTTCCTGGCTCGTGTCCCTGACTACGTGCTTGTCTCCTGATTTGGTCTGTATTTTTGTCCTCTGGTTTAGAGATTAGCGAATCTACAGTAGAAATGAGGGAAAGCGATTTGTTCAGGATTGTGCTCATCAGGCTGCGGGGCTTTGAAGTATGCTTTGCTCGATGCCACTCCTCCCCGGGTGCTGGAAACACATGTATCTGATTCTAGGAAACTAGGAGAAATTTCCCAGGACTGCATCCATCTTTTCCAACACCTGGGGAGGAGCGATAGGGAGCGGAGCAGACTTCAAAGCTCTCAGCCTGATGAGCAGAATCCTGGTAGGAATGAAGCGTTTCACTTTATTCCTACTGTAGATCTCTACTCTGTTTTTTTCCCTCTGGTTTGCCTCATTGACTGGGTTTATTGCCTAGCGACTTTGTACTGGTATCTGCCTCTTCTGGTTTGACCCTAGCTTGCTGACCACCTTCTATTGTGTATATTTGTCTTGTAAGTGTTTCAAGTCTTTCTCATATTTGTCTCGTGTCCTTTTCCACCTATATTAGTGTGGGGTACGACTCCAAATTGTTCCGTGTCGTGTAGGACATATTGAGGCAAGTAGGCAGGGACAGTGGACGTGGAACAGCGTCAGGGCTGCACTAGTCTCTGCGTCTCCTGTGCGTACCCTGACCGGTCCTGACAGCTGCTTTCTCAGTACACAATCATCTTGGTTCCAGTTCAGTGGCTCCACCTATTTGTGCACTGCTGTTATAGAAGCATGATACCTGTAAAAACAAAACAATGGTTTTGAGTGCTAATTCCTGTGCAGCTCTATGGTTCCAGTTTGAGCAACTCACGAATACTGGACAATCACTGGTGATAAAATGATAAACTTTATTAGTGTTTCAAAAGGGATAAACTGCTCATTTTGAAGTTATATCACTTGTTTCTGGGAAGAGAGGATTCTATCTGTTAAAAAAGTTGTCTATAACTAGTAATTGTCTGCTGTAATGATATGCAATAATATGATGCTTTGCAGCAAGTATCCTGTCCAGCTCGTTGGAGGCTCAAACGAGGCAAAGAGCCAAATCCATTAACATTTGTCAGATTGCTGGTTTGTGAAAAGCTGCATGCAATGGTTTTTGCCCAAAGGAACGGCTATCCTTTATCCATGGTTTACTAGAGGTTTCCCCCACTGGGGGTTTTTCCGCTCTTGAGTGCTGGAGGATGACAATTTTTAAGTTGAGGAATTACTGTGTTTAGCACAATTTTCAAAATGTATGGATTTTGCATGCGACAGGCAAACCATGGTGGATCATTTGACATATGTGAAGCTGCACTTAGTGCCCTGATGGTACTTAAAGCATTACTGCCACACAGATAAGTCTATAGTTTTGATTGGTGGAGGTGTCAGCACTGATCTCTAGCTATAGCTTTGGAAAGCAGGCAACTGTGCATGTCACTCACTGGCTTTCTGCTCAATCTGACACTGATTGCAGGAGATGGGATCCATAATAGAGTTAGACGGGAGTGAAGTGTACATTGACAGTAAAACACACACACAAAAAAAAATAACTTAGCAATGCATAAAATAATTATCACATAATTTCTATTGAATATTGATGGATTGTTCCAACTAAAAATGTAACAAAATTAAGTTATATGTAGTCTTACACCATTCAAAAAGCAAGTTAGGTTCTTACTCTGTCATTGGAGTTAGAGAGGCGGTACATGTTTCTACGATTCCCCACTCTATCTTGATTGACAGTCTTGACTTTCAATGCCTAATCTGATACATGCATGATCAATTTCAATATAGAAGAACATACGGTTAGTTGCCTTATTGCTTTTGGCATCCTCAATCACGCATCACAAAGATGTTAATAAGTACATGAAGGACTGGAAGCAAAACCCTGATGAAGCTGAGAGGGGGAGGAGCACTTCAGCGGTTGGCACTATCTCTCTGACACGTCAAACATATTGGTGGACATTTATCAAGACTAACAATACACCAGTCTTAAAGCCCCACCCCATGGGGGAATTTTGATAAATGGCCCCCTTTGCCTCCCCTTGAGCCCTAAGCAAAGTGGGATATGACTTTGGTAGGAAAAGGCGGTCCTAGAGACCTTGCAGTCTTGTCTGTATACTAATATACAGTATACAAGTTCTTCTGTTTTAAGAGAGCGCAATATATGTGTGCCTATGAAGAGGGTGGAGTTTAGGAATACTTGGAACTTCTTTTCTTCTGCCTTTCTTCTTAAAAGAAAAAACATTTCCCTCCCATTTTAAATCTTTATTCTACAATTTTTTTTTTTATCTCTTGCATACATAATGATGTTTGCATTACTGTTACTCATGTTTTTTTTAAATTGTCATTTTAAATCTGGTCCCAAGTGCAATGGAAGGGTAATCCTTTAGCCATGGTTCTCTAGAGGTTTCTTCTACAGTGCATTTTTTCTCAAAGTGCTGGAGGATGAGTTTTTGTGAATCGATAATTTAACCTCACAATGGTAAAGAGGCTGAGCCTTGGAGGTGGCAAGCGTAAGGATACAAAATGGTAGAAAGAACGACTGGCACTACAGACTTCATGGATGACCATATAGTGGGAGTAAGATTTACTATTAAATAAGAGTAGTGGATGTCACTATGGATGAACTCGCGGGTGCTCCTCAACTTTTAGATCCAACAGTCAGTGGCAACTTTCAAATGAAGAAAAGAATAAAGGATGTCACTCACCAAGATGGTTACTTCATCTTTTGACAACTTTTCTTTGTCTGTAGAAGTGCTTTGCACAAAAAAGCTGTCACAATCAGCATGGAGGTGTTGGCGTGGGAAGCCATCCAATACAGCTTATAATTAACTGTTTTTATCATTGTTTGACCTGAGAGGAATAAAGATAAAGTAACAATCTTGGTGAGTGCCCCCTTTTTCTTTCCTTCATTTGAATGTTGCCATCCATAAGGATGTTGTAATGGTAATGTCATCCATTGGCAGGCATGTGTGTTAAGCTTGGGAGGATCTTCAGTAGAGTCGTTGGTGCTCTTAGTCTACTGACTCTACTAGAATGGCAGTGGGAGCATTCCCCCACTTTATTCCTTTCTGGCTGGGTGATGTATGTCAGTTGGAGGACTCACAGTATCAATGAATCTGAGAGGCCAATTGTCAGGACAGGGTAAGTAGCTCTAGGCAGCCGCGGACAACCACAAAGACGTGCCATATACTAAATAAGTGCAACACAGAACAAGACAGACAAACAGAATAAGGGAAGTCAACAAGCCAAGTCAGAACCAAACGGGCAACCCAGTACAAAATCAGGAAACAATCGGATAGTCAAAGATCAGGCGGGAGGTCAGGTAACAAGTTGAGCAAGCAGAGGAATTATGAACGGGGATCGCAGGAATAGACAGGGGGAGCTGGGATCAGAGTATGAACCTTAATAGCCAGCAGAGGACTGGCTCAGCTTTCTTTTATGAGGAGCCCGGTCTGGATTCCCATTGGACCAGCGCACTGATCCTCAAGGTTCCGGACAGGCAGAGGAATATGTCATTTAAAAGACTTGCTCAGCTGCAGCAATCAAGTCTAGCAGAGCTCAATGTAACTCCTGCATTGCTGGAAGCTGAGAAGCAAACGGGTGTGTTACACAAGAGTAAAAACAGGCCCAGATCGAGAATGGACAAAAAGTAGTAGTGTAGGAATAGTAGTGTGGGAGACCTAGCTTGCTGCGAGATGGAGGTGTGAGCAGCTCGCTAGGTCTCCCACACTACTAACTTTTTGTCCATTCTTATCTGAGGAAGAGATCCATGTGCCTTGAAAACGCGTTTATAATTATTGGACTCTTAAATAAATTTACCCCTTTGGATACAAAGCCTGCGCTTATGGTTCATGTGTTTTTGACGTTTGGATTGTCCTGACATCCCCCCATGCGTGCCTGTACTACTGTGGAGCTGCGGCTGGTATCTATACTTCAAATCTACTCACATATACGTATGTGCTGAAGTGGTTGTGGCTATATACTACCTGATGAGGTAAGCCTTCAATCAGTGTCATATTATTGCCTTACCGTGGTCCTGAGCGTACTACCCAATCGGGCGATCTGTCTGTTTTTTTTAGTTTTTGTCTGTGTTACTACACATTCCTGACACCAATAGTCCAATAATTTAAATGAAACTGGCGCCATCTTGACACCAAAAAGTGTATTTTGTGCACTTATTATGGTTGGATTTTTAAGGGGAAGCATGGGTCTCGTATCCAAAAGTCATGAATAAACTAGTTTTCCAGTTTACGAAGCACGGACCACACTAATAAGAATATAAAGGTTATTGTTGCCTTACATGCTGCTGTATAATGTAACTTATCTTATACAGTCGCAATTGGCAGAATCCCTTTAAGAAGTTAACACCTTTGGAGATGGTACAGATAAACAGATTAGACAGACGTAATGCAGTCCAGCAGAAATCTGAAATGTCGCAGTGTACCACAGTAATATCATCCCGTCCCCATAATAACAGTGGTTCTGCATTAATCATCTGCTTTCAAGAAATCTCCCATAACCCATCAATAAAACATTAGATGAAGGGGGAGGGGGGAGCGTCACATTAAAATAATCCTAAACGGTGAATGTTTATCCAGGCGGCTGCATCACACATCAGTCAGCTGGCAGTAAGCACTGGACTTTTATCGTGTAATAAATATATTATTCATGCAGAGAAATATTAATAGAGCGACAGAGGCGTTTTCTGAATCCTCAGGGCGATGTCTCCTGGCGAGATCTTTCATGATCCCAAATGGAAAGGAAAATCTTCCTGACTAATAGACAGCAGTATTCTATGGTTTTTTTTTTTTTTTTACAGGGGCTCTGCATACATGTGACATATACCGTAATGGTCACAGGCCAGGCCTGAAATACAGTAGCTCCTTTTAAAGGGGTAGTTTAGCAAAAAATGTTTTCTTTCAAATCAACTGGTGCCAGGTAGTGCCAGAGATTTATAATTTACTTTTATTAAAAAAAAAAAAAAAAAAAAACTCCATTCTTCCAGTACTTATCAGCTGCTATATGTCCTTCAAGAACTGGTTTATTCATTCCAGTTTGTAACAGTGCTCTCTGCTGCCACCTCTGTCCATGTCAGGAATTGTCCAATGAAATTGTCCATTGTCCATGGACAGTTCCTAACATGGACAGAGGTGGCAGCAGAGAACACTGCGTCAGACTGGAAAGAATACACTACTTCCTGCAGGACATCCAGTAGCTGATAGGTACTGAAAGATTTGAGATTTTTTTTTTTTATTATGTTACAAATCTCGTACTTTCTAGGACCAGTTAATTTGAAGGATTTTTTTTTTTTTGATGATGGGTAACATCAGTATGATGGGGAACATCATGGAGTTGTTATTACTTCAGGGGATTTAGTCTCTCTTGTATAATATAACACAGAAGTGTGATCATGTTCCAAACGTGGAGGGGACAATTGCTGAGGCCAAGTGTGCACAATGGATGCAACATCATGGCGGCATCGACAGCAGTGGAATATAGAGGATTCTGTAAAACAATTCTTTCCATACATAAACTAGGGGTGTCAAAGCCATGGCCCTCCAGCTGTTGCAAAACTACAATTCCCATCATGCCTGGACAGCCAAAGCTTTAGCTTTGACACCTGTCGTGTAGACAGTAACCCTGTAGTATGGCACTCTGCTGATGCCTATGACCACATAGTATGGAGCTCTAGGGACTCCATGTTCCTCCCTTGTACACAAGGCTTAAGTGAATCAACACTAGGGGCATGAGGCCTAAGTGGTCATGACCCCGGGCTCTGGCTTCTATTCTTGCCGTCTTTTTTTGCTGTATCACGTCGTATTTGCAGAGATCTTTTGCTCCCTTGATGCACATTTTTGCCGTCCGGCAGGTACAAAGATCACTGATCTGGTGGAGATTAAAAAGACGGAGGTGTGAGGGGAGTCAGGCCTGGGCTCATTCCTCGGATATTAGTTCTCTGTATCTAAACCATTTTCTTGCTTGAAGTGACATTGGCTCTTATTAAATATCTAGGGCACAAATGCATCGCAGATGAAAGAGCCTGTCCCGCTCTCATCACCAGCCAGCTCCTTCATGACTTCTCCAATAAAAGGAGGTAAAAGTTAAACTTTTTGTCTAGATTTTTTTATATTTTTTATGTGGAATAAATAAAAACAAAACTTAATCTGATAAAGTGTTTCCTGATTTTTCTATGTTAATTGAAAAATTAAATATTTTTTTTTGCTATTGATCGTAAAAACTGGTAGACCAACATTGTTACCAGTAATTGAGTCCTAGTAGAACACATGAGACATGAGACCCCTGGTGGGAGGGGCTCTGGCCTCATAATACCTCCCCTGCTTAACGTATCCCACAGGGATTGGCTGAGCAGGCATTTCCTGTGTGTGGAGAGGTGGAGTAGGAAGTGCTGATCAGTTATGACTAGGCTTAAAGGAGAACTATCAGCAGGTCAGACAAATCAAGCCTGCTGATAGCTCCCTATTGAATTCCAGGCACTAAGGATGAAGATATGTCTCTTACCTTCATCCTCGGCGCCATTTCTGTGCAGTTTTTAATGTAATCCTGTGTCCGGTCCAGTTTGGAGCACAACCCTGCCCCTGGCCAGCCCTCTCCACTGATAATCATCATGGGTATGAATGGGAAGTCTGGAGGCAGATACTGTATCTTCATCCTCAGCCCCCCCTGTGCAATAGGGACATCTAACCCATTAATAGTTCCCCTTTAACAGGGTATTCGATAGAATACCCAGGAATGGCATCAATGCTCAAGGTTCGGGTTCGTATGAGTCTAGGTCATAGGATGTATCCCTTTTTTCAAGGTAGGACTTGGGCTTTCTCCACCTTCCCCACGGAACGAGAAGACAGCAGGATGAACCCGCACCTCGGCCGGTTCGCTGATCTCTAGTCTGCCCCCTGGTGCTCGGGCTTCTTGTAGCTCTACACAGATTGACCATAGGGTTATTATGTTTTATTTCCAGCTGATTACACCGATTCCAACCACGCTGAGGTTCTTTCTCAAAATATCATCTAATTTTAAATGCGTTAGTCCCAGCTATTTACTATGCCGTGTGTGCGGCACAGACATCACAAGGTCCCTTTTTTGTGCATACAATAAGTCATGGAGGTGGAGAGGAGGTGGATCAGTGGGCGCTTGCGCGCTTTTGTAAATTGTTGCTAAAATCTATGCTAGCTCGATGCACCGCGATTTCTGTGAAGGTACAAGCTTCATTGGCGAGGATTTTTTTTTTTTAAAGATCGACGTACAGTATGAGACAACAGTCTTCATATATTCCCCCATATTGTTATGTTTGGTCAGGGCCAACACAAAGCAACGGGCAGTAGCTTCATATTGGGTGGCAGTGGTATATGGCGTTCCTATTAAGCAGTACTATGTTGTTATTCCATTACGTAAGAAAATCTTCTCTTTACTTCACTGCTCCCTGTGGTCAAGACTTATTACGACATTAAAAATAATAAAAAAATAACACTTCTCCATGGAGAATCACATGAAGTTAAGTGGCACTTCTGCACCAGAGGGAGTCCGTGTGTATTATTCCGTAAAGCCACCTCCAAAAATACCTTGTTTTAGTGCTCGGCCTGCAGAGAGAAGGTTGGTAAGTGCAGATAAAATATTTTTAAGTGTACGCTTAGTAACTGGCTATTACCGCGCACCACGCTCGCTCGGGGGTAATTTGTAGCTCAGAACTGAGGATGCTCACAACCAGTAATTTAATGAATATAGTTCTGTCTGGATAATTTTTAGATCCATATACTTTGGAGGTGTAGCTGATCTTATAAAGCTGCTCGGGGAGTGAACTGAATGCCATCCATAAATCACATGCCAATTAAAGGGTTGACTCATGTAGACCTTTTTATTAGACCTTGATAGCCTGGTTAACTGTAGGTCCTGGGGGGTCTCATCAGGGCCGATTCTAGCTTTTTTGCTGCCTGAGGCGAGAACTGACAAAGCCTCCCCCCCCCCCCCCGGGCGATATGGCCAAAAAATGAAATCTCTAATTTTTTTTTTTAATTTTGAGACAATTCTCGATTTAAATCTCGATTTTCAATTTTTATGTTAAATAAGCAGAAAAAAATACACCAAGACACAGATGAAGCAGTATAGCAGCTGTACTTGAATGAGCTGAAAAATTGCATTTCAGCATTATATCCCTGTTCCCCCACATTCCCCCTACAAGATTATCATGCCCCCTGCCCTCCTCACATTCCCTGTAATATCACCATGCCCCCTGCCCTCCTCACATTCCCTGTAATATCACCATGCCCCCTGCCCTCCTCACATTCCCTTTAATATCACCATGCCCCCTGCCCTCCTCACATTTCCTGTAATATTACCATGCCCATAGTGCCCCTCACATTCCCTGTAATATCACCATGTGCCCATAGTGCCCCTCACATTCCCTGTAATAACACCATGCCCCCCTGCCCTCCTCACATTCCCTGTAATATCACCATGCCCATAGTGCCCCTCACATTCCCTGTAATATCACCATGCCCATAGTGCCCCTCACATTCCCTGTAATATCACCATGCCCATAGTGCCCCTCACATTCTCTGTAATATCACCATGTGCCCATAGTGCCCCTCACATCCCCAGTAATATCACCATGTGCCCATAGTGCCCCTCACATTCCCTGTAATATCACCATGTGCCCATAGTGCCCCTCACATCCCCTGTAATATCACCATGTGCCCATAGTGCCCCTCACATTCCCTGTAATATCACCATGTGCCCATAGTGCCCCTCACATTCCCTGTAATAACACCATGCCCCCCTGCCCTCCTCACATTCCCTGTAATATCACCATGCCCATAGTGCCCCTCACATTCCCTGTAATATCACCATGCCCATAGTGCCCCTCACATTCCCTGTAATATCACCATGCCCATAGTGCCCCTCACATTCTCTGTAATATCACCATGTGCCCATAGTGCCCCTCACATCCCCAGTAATATCACCATGTGCCCATAGTGCCCCTCACATTCCCTGTAATATCACCATGTGCCCATAGTGCCCCTCACATCCCCTGTAATATCACCATGTGCCCATAGTGCCCCTCACATTCCCTGTAATATCACCATGCCCCCTGCCCTCCTCACATTCCCTGTAATATCACCATGCCCCCTGCCCTCCTCACATTCCCTGTAATATCACCATGCCCCCTGCCCTCCTCACATTCCCTGTAATATCACCATGCCCATAGTGCCCCTCACATTCCCTGTAATATCACCATGTGCCCATAGTGCCCCTCACATTCCCTGTAATATCACCATGCCCATAGTGCCCCTCACATTCCCTGTAATATCACCATGCCCATAGTGCCCCTCACATTCCCTGTAATATCACCATGCCCATAGTGCCCCTCACATTCCCTGTAATATCACCATGCCCATAGTGCCCCTCACATTCCCTGTAATATCACCATGCCCATAGTGCCCCTCACATTCCCTGTAATATCACCATGCCCATAGTGCCCCTCACATTCCCTGTAATATCACCATGTGCCCATAGTGCCCCTCACATTCTCTGTAATATCACCATGTGCATAGTGCCCCTCACATTCCCTGTAATATCCCCCTGCCCTCCTCACATTCTCTGTAATATCACCATGCCCATAGTGCCCCTCACTTTCCCTGTAATATCCCCATGCCCATAGTGCCCCTCACATTCCCTGTAATATCACCATGTGCCCATAGTGCCCCTCACATTCCCCATACAAGAACTCCAGCACTCCCAGGTCCCCCATTCAACATGATTAACGCCTCAGCTGAGTCTCCTATCCTGTGACCTGACAGCAGTCTAAACTGCAGGGACCTCAGAGCAATAGTCAGGGAGAGAAGATCCAGGACAGGCACAGTGCAGCATGGCAGTGTGTATGGGACACCACTATAGATAACCTCTGACCTCTGACCTCAGGAGCCCGAGAAGAGCGATAAAACGGGCTGCTCTGTTAACTCTTTCAGTACTGCAGAATGTAGAGTATTACTGTGCATCACTTACATTCTGAAATACAGAAAGAGTTAATAGCAGAGCAGAACATGACTTTTATGCCTCTTCTCCTGCTCTTGCACTATGCTGAGGTCAGCTCGGAGGTCGGCAGTGCAGAGAAGACATAATATAGCGTCCCCGCTGCTGTTAACTTTTTCTTTTCTACAGTGTGTAAGTGATGCAGAGTATAATAACTCTGCATTATTGAAAGGGTTAACAGCAGGAGACACTATACCTGTGAATAAGAGGCTACCAGCCTCCTCAGCGCTTCTCATGAGGCAACTGACAGGAAACACGGCTGGGCACTGAGCCGTAACTAGTTGTAATGATAAGGACACAGGACCCTGATGCCGCCCCCCTCAAGGGCTGTGTTATCTGCCGCCTGAGGCGAACACTTCACCTCGCCTCATGGCAGATACGGGCCTGGGTCTCATTAGCCGTTACAAGGCGTGCTCAGTGTATGGCCAGCTCTACTGGTAATGAAGCTTTACATGGTTCCTTGTTAAACTAGTAAAGCATGGATGCTATTGTTCCTCCAGATCAAAAACCTGTCCTCTGCATTCTATTCTGTCTGTTAGAAGGATCCCTGATTAGAAAATCAGTAAAGAGGTTTCCAATAATGGGACTACAGCAAAGTCTATAATTGTAGGCTAACCAGGCGTCTCTCTTTCTCGAATTCTCAGACGAGCCCATGGAACAGCCCACAAATGGAAATCCAAAGATGAGTCCAGCACCCAGGAGCGGAGGTAAGCTCGTAGGACCAAGTTGTGAATAATGTGTATTCTAGCGCTTAAACGCCCCTATGGTATTTTTATTCCTGTACCGTGTTGGTCTTGCAATAAAGTTTTGAAACAAGCTTACCTCTGTTCCTGGGTGCTGGACTCAACTTTGGATTTCTGATAAAGGGAATATGGTATAACCACTTTTGGGGATGGCAGCATGTTTAGGCCACACAGGCTCCTCAAGGTAACACGAGGAGCAGATGGCCTGGAATTGTTGTGTTGAAAAACAGCTCCTGTATAATAACATTGGCCATGGTTCCACAACCAAATCAGTGTAACACTGAGCTGTTAGTGAACCTGAAATGAAGAGCAGAGGCGTCCCGTTACCATACATGAATCCACAGTTAGCTATCTCGCCGGCACTACTGGTCCCAGGCGTTTGTGCTCAGTCGGATGTGCAATCGCATCTTATCAGTGCTGCAGGTGGTGTTCAGCTTAACACGTAACAGGACGTTGAGGAGCGCACACTCCCTGCCAGGCAGGTGTACATTCCTCTATGTCCTGTTATGTGTTTTTGAATACAATAAAGGAAGCTTTTAAGGTGAAGTGCTGCGGTATGTAATCTTCTTGTATTTACCATACTGTACATTAAACCACACCATAATCTTGGGAGTACAACTGGTGAGATGTTTCCTTCATCAAGAAGAAAAAGATGTGAAATGATGGTGCTGAGCAAAATGGCAATGGCTATCCTCTTCAGCTATGTGTCCTGTTCTTGTTTCAGCTGATTGACTGAGCCTTGACCATTGATTGGTCTGGAGGACAACTTCATGAAGAGGCCTTCACAAGGGAAGATCATACTGGTCCTTCTTCCAGGATTATGGTGTAGGGTGGCATAATATACAGAAGCCGGACTCATCTAGTTTTAAATGCATCTTGGGTCACATTACTGTTTTCATTGGGGTTTGGCTACAAAGAAAACACCTCCTCAAAAATGCAGCAGGTAAGAAAGATGTAATCACGGCAACTAACAGACTCGATAAAATGATGCTTTATTAGAAAACACGGTAGGGCCTACAATGGCATTTCAAACAATGAGCAACAGTCGTTTCACACGTAGAACGCTTCTTCCGGATGAGCTGGAAAAAGTGTTCAACACATGAAACGTCCATCGCTCGTTATCTTTAAAATGCACTTATATGCCCTGCTATGTTTTCCAATAAACCATCATTTTATCGAGTCGGTGGGTTGCCGTGATTAGATATTTCTTACCTGCTGCACGTATATGGATTTGATTTAATACAGAGAACCACCAAGGGATTGTGTACGCTATGTACACAAGCTATATGCACTCCAGTCAATCTACGTGGAGGGAGCTGTGCCAGTTCTGATACTGTGTTGTATATACCTCCTCAAAAATATCTGCTGTTTTTTATGGCTCTAGGAGACTTTTTGCCTAGTCGAACAGTAATATTACTGTACTGTGACCACTAGAGGAGAGCCTCTATTATCTATACCTCTTGGTATAGGGAAAGTGTAACGCCTGGAATCGTGGACCGTCACTAGCGATGGTATTAACCGCACCAGGGAGCGGAGTCTAAGGGGCCGCTGGTTTTCACCAGAGCCCGCCGCAAGGCGGGATGGACTTGGTGTGGCAGGGGACCCCCAGGTCGCTACCCCTGGCTTGGTTGCTAGTGACAGCAGGCGAGGCGTGGCAGGAGCAGTAGGCAGAAGATGTAGTGCAGGCAGAGGTCTGTAGGCTTAACCGCAGGTGGCAGACAGTACTCAGGAACAATGGGTAATCTGCGGACAGGGACTAGGGACCGGGACAGCGGACAGGAACTAGGAACTAGGGACTGAGGTCAGGAACAACAGGGAGCTTGGCCAAACGCTATGGAAAGCATGTAGAGGCTCCAACACAAGGGACAGGGCATGCTGGGATTTATAGGGAGTGATTGGTGCAACTACCAATTAGGGGTGGACTGGACCTTTAAATCTGAGACAGCCGGCGCACGCGCGCCCTAGGAGGCGGGAACGCGCCCGCCGGCCGGCACAGCGGGTGACAGGAGCGGGGCGAGGTAAGGCGCCTCACGGGGCCGAACTAGTAGCAGCGCCGGGTCCCTGCACATGGACCCCAGCGGCTGCATGTAGAGATCGCGGCGGTGGCCCGGAGCACGGGACGCCGCTGCGGCCGTGACAGTACCCCTCCTTTGGCCTCCTCCTCTTTCTTGTCTGCAGATGGAGGCAAATCAGTGATGAAGTCCATCCCTATGTGGCGCCAGGGACGGTCTGAAACTGGCAATGGCTGAAGTAGACCGGCAGGTCTTTGACGGGGTGACTTGTCTTTGGCACAAACGGCACAGGAGGCCACAAAGTCCTTGGCATCCTGGAGGAGATTGGGCCACCAGTAGTGGCGAGTGATCAATTGCCTTTTGAGCTCCTGGATGTCTGGCCACAAAAGAGGAATGACCCCACTTCAAAATTCGTCTTCGAAGTGCAGGGCGCACATAGGTCTTTCCGGGAGGCACTCTCTGAAGAGTAGAGGTGGTAATTGGAACTAGGCGATCGGGAGGTATAATGTGGTGGGGGGATGTGGATTTGCGGATGAAATGCTTCTGTAAGTTCTCCCGGATGTAGGAGGACATGGCCTCAGTCTCGGGTACGGAGAGAGGGTACACCCGACCTTGTGGAGGAGAAGTTCCAGGAAGGAGGTCTATGGGACAATCGTATGCCCGATGAGGTGGTAGAGAGTCCGCCTCCGTGGCAGAGAAGGCATCAGGCAAGCCTTGGTGTTCCGCCGGTAGGCCGGATAGAGGCTTGGCCGGGTCGGGTGACGACATAAAGTACTTGGGCTGAGGTGACCACAGACACCGGTTGGAACAGTCCTGACCCCAACTGAGAATCCTCCCGGTTCTCCAGTCCAGCTTAGGGGCATGTAATCGCAGCCAAGGGAGTCCCAGGAGGATGGTGGAAGAAGAATGGGGCAGGACGTAGAAGGAGATCTTTTCCTGATGTGAAGTGCCCACCTGGAGGACTAGTGGTGCTGTCTGGTAGTGCACATGGTCAGTAAGAATCTCGCCTGTGACCGAGGAGATAGTCAGGGGTCTGGCTAGTTGGGTCACGGGTAGCCGCCATCTTTGGACCAATGTTGCTGCAATAAAACTGCCTGCTGACCCAGAATCGAGAAAGGCAGTAGTCTGGTGATTTTGCCCCGTGGGTGTCTGGATGGAGACTGGCACAGACAACCTTGGAGAGGTGGCATTCACACTTAGGGAAACCTCTCCCACCGGACCTAGGTGCTGGCGTTTCCCGGACGCTTGAGGACGTTGGGGACATCTCAGCCGAAAGTGATCCGGACCACCGCAGTAGAGGCAGAGATTCAGCTCCAGGTGATGGCGACGGGACAGGCTTAGTCGCCGTTCATGCCGGACCTCCTCCTCTGAAGGATGAGTTCGTTCAGGGAGGTAGGGTGGTCTCGGGCGGAAAGCACGTCTCTCACCCGACTGGACAGGCCCTTCTTGAAGGTGGCTATTAGAGCGGCCTCATTCCAGTCTAATTCTGCTGCCAGGGTGCGGAACTGGATGGCGTAGTCGTCAACAGAGGAACTCCCTTGTGAGAGATTGAGTAGAGCAGTCTCAGCCGAAGACGCACGGGCAGGTTCCTCAAAGACGGAGCGAAACTCGGCCAGGAAGGTTCGGAGATTGGCAGAAGCAGGGTCGTCTCGGTCCCACAGCGGCGTGGCCCAAGCCAGAGCTCTACCCTCCAATAGACTGATGATGAAAGTCACTTTAGAGCGCTCGGTGGAAAACTGACTACTTAAGAGTTCAATATGCATGGTGCATTGAGTCAGGAATCCTCTGCACAACTTGGAGTCACCACCGTATTTGCTTGGGAGAGCCAGTCGAAGTGTCGAAGAAGCAGCAGGAGGTGGTGTGCGCTGGGCTGTAGTATGCTGCTGTAAGGCGGCAGTCAGTTGCTGGATCTGCTGCGACTGTTGCTGGATTTGTTGGGCGACCACTCGGACTAAGTCACGGATATCAGGCACCTCGCCGGGATCCATAGTTGGAGCCTACTGTAACACCTGGAGTCGTGGATCCACTGGACCGTCACTAGCGGTGGTATTAACCGCACCAGGGAGCGGAGTCTAAGGGGCTGCTGGTTTTCACCAGAGCCCGCCGCGGGATGGACTTGCTGCGGCAGGCGACCCCCAGGTCGTTACCCCTGGCTTGGTTGCTAGTGATAGCAGGCGAGGCGTGGCAGGAGCAGTAGGCAGAAGATAGTGCAGGCAGAGGTCTGTAGGCTTAACCGCAGGTGTCAGACAGTACTCAGGAACAATGGGTAAGCCGCGGACAGGGACTAGGGACCGGGACAGCGGACAGGAACTAGGAACAGGGACTGAGGTCAGGAACAACAGGGAGCTGGGCCAAACGCTATGGGAAGCATGTAGAGGCTCCATTACGAGGGACAGGGCATGCTGGGATTTATAGGGAGTGATTGGTGCAACTACCAATTAGGGGCAAACTGGCCCTTTAAATCTGAGACAGCCGGCGCACGCACGCCCTAGGAGGCGGGGACGCGCGCGCCGGCCGGCACAGCGGGTGACAGGAGTGGGGCGAGGTAAGGCAGTTAGTAGCAGCGCCGGGTCCCTGCACATGGACCCCGGCGGCTGCATGGAGAGATCGCGGCGGCGGCCCGGAGCACGGGACGCCGCCGCGGCCGTGACAGACAGCTCTACCAGTCAAGGTTTGTGAGGTGGAGAAAAGCCACAAGGAAAAGCGTTCATCACGTGAAACGCCCATCGCTCGTTATCTTTGAAATGCACTTATATGCCCTGCCGTGTTTTCCAATAAAGCATCATTTTACCAGTGGGTTGCAGTGATTACATTTTTGTTACTTTCTGCACATATGTGGACTTGAGTTGCTACAGAGCACCACCCAGGGATTTTGTTCTCACGCTATGTACACAAGCTCCGGTCAATCTACGTGGAGAGAGCTGTGCCAGTTCTGATACTGTGTTGTATATACCTCCTCAAAAATATCTGCTGCTTTTTATGGCTCCAGGAGACTTTTTATGTCTAGCCATACAGTAACATCATAGTGACCACTAGAGGAGAACCTCTAGTATCTATACCTCTTGGTAAAGGGACAGCCCTACCAGTCAAGGTCTGTGAGTCGGAGAAACGCCACCAGGGACGAACACAGTGACCTGGGGTTCAGGTAGCATGAAAGTGATGACATGTAGGACCTGGATGGGCCAATTCTTCTATAGCAGACATTACGCACTCCTAATGGTGAACCCCATATGATGTGCGTATGTCTAATTGATGTAAGTCTTCAAGCTCTCAGAAAAGACAAGAACCCTCATTATTTTGAGCGATAAGTCGTGTTGCATCTATGTTATTATTAAGTGAACCATTTTCCTGGCTAATTATTTTGTCTCTTTGTCAGGTTTCCATTATTTTTATGATGTTAGACAGCAGCCATGTAAATCAGTCGCCAGGTTTTCTAATTAAAACTTGCAGATCCAGCAGATGCCCCTGCTCAAAATCCTCTGTGATTCATTCTAAACTTTTCCGCTTTTTTTCCACCTACAAATATGTTACGAGAAAACAAATCATTCCCTATCTTTTAAAGGAAGAAGCTAATTATTTCCAGTAAGAAAAAAGTTAATTGTTCTCTATGCAGGAATCACGTAAGGATATCGTCTGTTATTATTTACTCTCTCGACCCAGATGAAAAATTCAAAGATTCATTAGAGCGCAAGAAATTAACGCGTTATAATTTACACCTCGGCAAAATATTTATTAGTGTTGTCATTTTGGCTATTCATTTACAGTGAGGTTTATTTAAGATGGTAAGAAAACAAAGGGAACCTGTTAAAGGAAACTTGCTAGTAATAGCTACCATAAAGGCAGACCACGCCACTGCTACGGGGCCCGGGCCCTTTAACTGTGAGCGTTCATGATGACAAAGCAAGAAACCATTGGTTTCCTGCCTTACCAGCCTCTCTTGTGGCCGGAGCCAGCATTGCACCTCCAGCCACAAGAGGCCCCTTCCCCTCATATGCATACTTACCTGGCCCGGCACAGTCACTTGTCCACCGAGGAGTGCTAGGGGGCTCAGACAGATCAATCATGTGACCCTGTGACCAGCAGGAAGTGTTATTTATACCCTGCATTCAAGAGGCAAGAAACGCGTATGCTGCTTCTGATTGGCCCACTGCTCCCATCACATATTTTGCAGTTTTCACAATGGCCACTAGAGGGCATACAATAGGCTGACACTCCCCGTTTCCTGTAGATCACCTGACAGCTTTGCTGTGTAGACTAGGACAAGGTCAATAGAAAGTGGGGAATGGCAGCTTCATAGCTTTGTGTCTCAACATTCCTAACCCAAGTACAGTCTACTTACCAAACTACATCAAAGCTTCCCTGCTGTCTGCACAACCCCTGTCTACCCAAGGAGCAATGGTCATAGGTGTAAACAGAAAGCATGTGAATACTGTGTTATTTAGTACATGTCCAAATCAGTTATTAGGATACTGTATGTAGCTGCACTGTTATGTGGAAAGATTCTCGCACTGTTGTTGGGGTATATGGCTGTTATGGGAGATGAGTCTGGCACTGTTATTGGGGTATGTGGCTGTTATGGGATAAGATTCTGGCACTGTTATTGGAGTATTTTTATGATTCTGGCACTGTGATTGGGGTGTACATTATGAGATTAGATTCTGGCACTATTATTTTGGTATTTGTTAAGAGTTTGGCACAGTTTTTTTTAGTATTTGTTATAATTCTAGCACTGTTATTGTGCTGAGTGGCTGTTATGGGATAAGATTCTGGCACTGTTATAGGGATATTTGTTATGAGTCCGGCACTGTTAATGGGGTATGTGGCTGTTATGGGATAAGATTCCGGCACTGTTATTGGGATATTTGTTATGAGTCTGGCACTGTTAATGGGGTATGTGGCTTTTATGAGATAAGATGGGGGGGGGGCAGCAGACTGGACTGTTATTATAACACATGTGGCTTCTTATTTATAGGGATCTTTGTAAAAAGGTTATGCGGCGTGGCAGCAGCGTAGTGGCCTGTAGGCCGGGGTAGCTCTTGCGGTGTTGGTCGCCTGGAGTGGTGTTGGTACCCACCCCCGGTCAGACTGGCGCTGCCTTCGCAGCTTTTGATGACCCAAATGTAACCTGGTGTGTAGGTGCAAAATTACTGACTTAGTCCAGTAGCTTAACTAAAATAACATCTGTTTATTGAGGTGCTTTTCCAGTGCAACACAAAATAAGACTTTTGTAACTGCAGGTGCAGATGAGAGGTAGAAGTAGCTGAAACATCAGAAGTGAGAGTAGAGTAGCATCTTGAGGGCCCTGTCCAAGTTAGCTGTGTACTCTGCTGGGATAGTGTAGTTCAGAGAAGAAGAAAACTCGTACTCACGTACTTAACCGCCAAATGCCCTACAGTGTCAGGATACCCGTCCTATAAGGGTAGTACAAAGCCCCAGGTCCCTGCGCTGGGTTAAGCAGACTAACCGAAATTTTTCCGAAGAGCCGTGCGCTATGCAGTAGAATACTTAGGTTAGTTACAGCTTTGTTCTACTGTGGTCAGTGCCTAAATGGATACAAATCACTGTCCTGTATTGTGTTGAGAGTACCCCTGGCGTAGACAAGGTGATCCTCAGAGAACGTCCTTTCCTCCTGTGAAGCCTAGCACTACATGCTAGTGGTGACGGCTTGCCGATTTAGAACTCTCTTAGAACTGACTACAGAACCTCTCCCACTAATAACTAACCTGCTTTTTATAGGGGCAAACTAAACCTCCTAGTGATTGGTGGGCTATGTGTGTAAAAGGAAGGAGGGTGGTCATAGGACAGAAAAAGAGGCAAACAAGCCTTCACTTGTGATAAAACATAAGGACAACATGTGCAAAACAGTTTAACCCAGTGTTTCCTTTAGCTGTGCATGAAACAAGGCATACAAAAACCACAGTAGTGACACCTAGTGGGGAAACACAGAACACCTCTTACCATGTCCCACTGTGAGAACCTGAATCGAGTTACTTTGCCCAGGTGCAATAATAAGTTAGTGGCACACCGTTACTGGGACACTACAGGTATAGTGGTGACTATACATGCACAGTATACACATTAAGCTGACCCCATCCTTTTCTGTGTACCTTCTCCTAGTGTACTGTACGTTAGCTAGGAAGGATAGCTGGGGAGCTGTTCAGAGGATGTTCTTTGTACGGAACTGCAGAATATGTTGGTGCTATAATAATGGAAAACACAAGAATACATTCATAGTCGCCTAACAGAAATATGCATTTGGTTTATTCAGGAACAAACAGAAACCCTTTAATTCTCCCATTAAACAGAATAAGTCGCTGTAATTGGAGCCGATTGTTTGGGCGCCAGGTCCGGCATATGTTATAGTAACAGTTATTTCTGCGGCGCTCGCCTCGTGTCCTCCGCTTCCATCCAGCAGCCTGAGAAACAGCCGCCGTTTACGCTAGATGTAGCAATAAGCGGGAATTCCATTTTTTGCTTGTTTTTTTTTAATTTTTTTACTGCAGCTTTTCACCTCGCCGTCTCTATTAAAGCTCTTTCCTGAAATGAGGCAAATGAAAACGGCAATTTGCAAAATCAGATTTTTGCCCGCGCTGAACACAAAGCAATGAAGCTCGAGTTGAATAATTTCTCCTTTTCTAACGCTCCATAAGCAATGGTGTTTGATTTAATTTTCCTAGTTAGTACGGCGCTCGCCGCGAGCTGGCTAATAGATGGAGCCGCGGCTGTTCACTACATGCTTTGCTTTTAATTCTCGCCGGCTGGTAGCGGAGCGGCTGCTTTCTGGGGTCAAGGTCTCGTTCACATAATGAATGGATGTAGGATACCTGCATGACCTCCCCCAGGAACACACTGACTAATGGCTGCCTGCATTAAACCATGGCTTGTACACCGATTATTATATTTTACTCCTTTACTTCTATGTGAGTATATTTCAGCAGCATCTGTGTACATACATCTATAACAGCGACATCTAGTGGCGAAACTTTATCACTACCTTCATCACCACTTGTGTACAATAAGTACAGGCTTTTATGAAGGGTGTAACCAATAGCAACACCTGTGGTGGGACACCTCACAGGCATAGTGCCCCCATAAACAGTGCAAGCAGAGTGGCCCCATAAACAGTGCAAGCAGAGTGCCTCCATAAACAGTGCAGAGTGCCTCCATAAACAGTGCAAGCAGAGTGCCCCCATAGAAAGTATTAACACAGTTCCTCCTATAGACAGAGCCAGCAGAGTGCCACTATTAACAGTGGTAGTAGAGTGCCTCCTATCAATGCCAGCAGAACACCCCTTATACACAGAGCCATTAAAGTGTTTCCTATAAACAGTGCCATTAGGAACCATTGTACGCAGATTATTATATTTTACTCCTTTACTTCTATGTGAGTATATTTCTGCAGCATCTGTGTACATACATCTATAACAGCGACATCTAGTGGCGAAACTTTATCACTACCTTCATCACCACTTGTGTACAATAAGTACAGGCTTTTACAAAGGGTGTAAACAATAGCAACAAATCACTACCAATTATGATGATCTATTCCCTTCTATTTACAACAAAATCACTGCCAAAGGAATACGCTAAAACATAACGTTTATTTAATTGTTTAAAAGTAAAAACTGATCATTAAACGTGAGGAGTAACAAAAAACAACCATCACCGAACCCAAAGCACAAAAGGACAAGGAGGAAACTGGTGAACCACCTGTCCAATTTAAATTATGCCAGTACCTTTACTGGACTTACGTGTCCACGTATTCAGGATAGACGTGATAGATGTGATGCCATGATGAGCGCTGTCAGGCGTCTATGTCTCCCTGACTCACTGCGCTCCTTTTTGTATCTAAGGCTCCTCCTACCAATATTTTTGTTGGTCGCTGATTAACAAGGTACCCAATGAAAAAAGGCACAGCCCGTGTGTGTGTTCACGTAGTTGGCGCACGCACACTGGACTAGTCCCTTGATGTCCTAAATTCGCTAAATGTGTGTTATTTACTCGCGCCTGCACACGTCGTCCTCGCCAAGATGCTAATGTAGTGCGCCTGCGTGGTATTCGCGGCCCCTACGTGACCACAACAGCAGACTATTACGCATAGATGCCGGCGCACACGCGCAGACGCACTGATACCGGCGCATGCGCACATTGATAAAGATACGCTACCTAGGCATCTATTTACGGTATATGTGTAGTCCTTTTGCTACATTAACGCATGCGCATCGGTGATTCATTACATTATAGTGTTGAAACTGTCATAATGATGCGATATGTATATCAATGGTGGATTGCGCTATGATATTGGCGTTCTATGACAATATAGTCTTGTTTGGTGATATACTCTAGGATGTTACTGTCTGCTACCTTCAGCGCTACCGTTCATTATATGTAGTTATAATAGTAGGTACCAAGTCTACTATGTTCTCGTCTATATAGGGACCAATAAGCGCATTCTATATTGATCCATACCAGCATTTATATAAGCCTGGCAGAAGGATAGACTTTTTATAAGGATACCCTGATAGGGATTATTATCCGATCAGTGATAAATGAATGGTGTTCTAAATAACAGCCTGTCATAAAGAACAGTTTCCATAGATATGCCACAATGCTCAATTAATTACATGTTGGTAGGAGGAGCCTTAGATACAAAAAGGAGCGCAGTAAGTCAGGGAGACATAGACGCCTGACAGCGCTCATCATGGCATCACATCTATCACGTCTATCCTGAATACAGATGTCGTGCACCAAGACCCCCTATTTTGGTCTCCTGATGATTTATGGGGGTATAAGAAACGCGTTGAGACCACACTGCCGCTCGAACCAGAAGATGAGTATATTTCATTGATGTGTATTATTGAATCTGAGTGGCAGTTTTCTCCTGTAAATACTGCTTTTTGTTTATTGTATCTTACTTGCAGTATTTATATACATCTGTAGTAAATAAATTTTTTCCATACAGTACATATGCTTTATCGTTTCGGTGACAAACAACAGATATACCACTGTAGCAGGATGTACTATGTAATATGGATCATCAAGTAACTGTTCACACGTACCAGATTTCCTTATCCCTCACAAACTTACTGTGATAATACACTACTGCATCTTGTCTTGTCCTGGACTACGGTCATATGCCAGATACTTACCTCTGCATACATCTTGTCATTAGTAGATTTAGTCAGTCCAGGGACCATCAGTGAGACAGTTAGTCACACTATTGTAGAGGAACGGATAGGAGCTAGGGCAGGATCCAGTGCGGGGCCGTCCTTTTTAGGACGATAACTCTGCCTAGGGCAGGCAAAGGATAGGGTACCAGAGTGAGGGCCTAATAGACACCCCCACTCCAGATTTCCCACACTTCCATTCTCATCTGCCTCGAGTCACTGGTGTCATTTATTGATAGGACAGGGACCCCCATCCATAGTGTCCTTGTTTTCCCAAATTATATAGGTACGTGGACACGTAAGTCCAGTAAAGGTACTGGCAAAATTTAAATTGGACAGGTGGTTCACCAGTTTCCTCCTTGTCCTTTTGTGCTTTGGGTTCGGTGATGGTTGTTTTTTGTTACTCCTCACGTTTAGTAAACAATAGCAACACCCGTAGTGGGACACCACACAAGCAGAGTGCCCCCATAAACAGTGCAAGCAGAGTTTTCCCATAAACAGTGCAAACAGAGTGCCCCCATAAACAGTGCAAACAGAATGCCTCCATAGACAGTACAAGCAGAGTGCCCCCATAAACAGCACAAACAGAGTGCCTCCATAAACAGTGCAAGCAGAGTGCCCCCATAGAAAGTAATAACACAGTTCCTCCTATAGACAGAGCCAGCAGAGTGCCATTATAAACAGTGGTAGTAGAGTGCCTCCTAACAATTATCAATTCCAGCAGAACACCCCTTATACACAGAGCCAGTAGAGTGTTTCCTATAAACAGTGTCATTAGGATGTCTCCTACAAACAGTGCCAGTGGAGTACTACCTATTAACATTTTCAGCAGAGTACCCCCTAAACACAGTAGTGCCAGCAGAGTGCCCCTACAGACTGTGGCACACCACCCCCTCATCAGCTGCTCAACAGAACCGCGGCTTTGGCATATATACAATGAAGAAAGCAGATGGCACATCACTGGATCTTGCATGTGGCCCTTTGCTGCAATCAGTCATCAGCTGCACATCTCCTGTTACTCAGGGATGTTGGACCGTGATGTTTTGCCCGGATAGCTTGTCCTGGTATTGTCCTCATTGCTTTGATGAGAAATTGCATTGCTTAACTAATGGAAGGACAAGGGTAGACACAGTGACAAGGCCCCCCCATACACAATGGGGTGAGCACATATGTATCTCTACACAATGGAGTGGGCACATCTGTATATATAATGGGATGGACACACATCTGTATCTATACACAACGGGGTGGGTATGTCTGTAGAACAATGTTTTGATTGGTTCTTTGGAGTTTCTTGCCTCCATTTTTCGGGGTTGAAATGTTCTTCATTGTAATGGATATTGAGAGCTTTACATCCTACAAAGTCATTTATCTGTAATAGTGAGACATGGTGAGATTGGTTATTTGTAATAATTATAGGATGGTGAATGAGAGAGACATTAAGAACAAGGGTAATTTCTCCGCCAGGCTGACCTCCCATTACCGAGAGCAGATTATATTGATGTATGGCATTACCGGGAAGACAGGACGAGGCCATAAACACAGCAGCTCCTCTGCAACCCGCTACAAGAGTGGAGTATAGGGAATATGGGATCATACATATTGATATAATACATTTCCCTAAAGAGAAATAGGTTTGCTGTTTCTTCCCACCTTACCCTCCCCACGGTTTATTTGTTGGAGGCAGCTGAAAACAAGACACCACATGGCACTTATTCACCAAGTAGTATTTGATATGTTTTATGAGTTACTATGTTCTCATGTGAAATGTTCCAGTGTGGCTGGCAGAGAATGGGTTACAGTCATTATTATACACACTACACCACACTGTTAGGATACAGTGACACCTGTAGCCTTTAGTTCAGCTTTTTCTAGAACTTGCTAGAAGGTTGGTGGAGTATACTAATATGCTTGACATAAAAAGCTTGCAGAAACAGGGCTTAGCTGAGACAAGTTGAGTAGCTGTCCACGAGACAAGTGGAGTAACCGTCGAAGAGACAAGTTGAGTAGGTGTCCAGGAGAAGGGGTGAGTAGCTGTACAAAAGAAAAGCAAGTTAAGAACAAGTTGAGAAGCTGTCACAAAAACCAGAGTATCTTTTGTAAACTTAGCCCTCTGTACTGCATCTTTCCGAGTTCGGGGGGTAAGATGTACAAGGACCCCTGGATGTTTCTTGTCCCACTCGTAGTGCAAACTAAGGCGCTCATCATCAAGAGCTATTTTGCCGGATAGCAGTATCAGAGGTTGGCCCTGGGGGAACTTAAGGTCCACAGCACCCACCACCTTACACACTGGTGCAGCCCCCCTAAAACCTCTACAGCGGCCAACAGAAGAGAAAGCCAGAGAACAGTCTGCTCCTGTGGAAGCCCTTGTGCCCACCTGAGACCGTGACATGTCTGTGAGTAAGGCTGCGGTGCACCACAAGTCCCAGCCATCCTGCAGGTAACAGCACACTCTCACTCTGCAGCTTTCAATGCATCCCCTCATTCTAGAGCTTAGCGCTACACACAGGAGAGAGAGAGGCCTAGCCACCTACAGACGATACTACTACCCCCAGCATCCTCTCCACCAACCCTCTTACACTCCCCCCCGGCACGCTGCAAACAGAAGTGTCAAAATCATAGAGATGTGAACAGTGAAACGGAGAGGTGAACAATGACACAGAGAGGTAAACGGTGACACAGAGAGGTGGACAGCATGGAGATGTGAACAGTCACATAGAGAGGTGAAAAGTGACATATAGATACATATAGAGATGAACAGAAGCATAAAAGTCATACAGAGGTGACAATGCCATACAAAGATGAATAGAGACATATGGAGACATACAGACATGAACAGTGACATCCAGAGGTGTACTGAGATAAACAGATACAAGGTCATACAGACAGGAACAGAAATACACAAAGACACATCTCTGTACGATTCTGTTTGCTATTATACATCTCTAGATGACTCTCTATATGGAGATTCACAGAATTATAGAGGCATAGAGAGTTATACAGAGATAGGAGGCGGTATACAGAAACATACAGAATTATACAGAGTTATACAGAGACAGGAGGCGTTATACAGAGACATACAGAGTTATACAGAGACAGGAGGCGTTATACGGAGACATACAGAGTTATACAGAGATAGGAGGCGGTATACAGAAACATACAGAATTATACAGAGTTATACAGAGACATACAGAGTTATACAGAGACAGGAGGCGTTATACAGAGACATACAGAGTTATACAGAGACAGGAGGCGTTATACGGAGACATACAGAGTTATACAGAGACATACAGAGTTATACAGAGACATAGAGAGTTATACAGAGACAGGAGGCATTATACGGAGACATACAGAGTTATACAGAGACATACAGAGTTATACAGAGAAAGGAGGCATTATACAGAGTTATACAAAGACACATGCCGCTCCTCTCGCCCACCACAGTCATCTGACGATACGTGATTGTAGTTGGTTCTCCAGTCTCACCAGTTAGATATGAGGAGAATGGGGCCCGACGCGCTTCATTACTGCGGCCTCCGTATATTAGACATAATCAGGATCGATAACGCTGTCACTAGGTAATTAGGGAGGAATAATCGTCGCAGTAATAAGTGGAGCGCCGGCGAGTTATAGGGACGCGTTATTTTGCCGCTCACTTCCAGGATTACATTAAATGTCAAAAGTAAAGAATCATATCAATAAAAGGAAGTTCAACCATCGGCAAAACGATAAATTCCTGGTGTTTATAGTCCGCTAGTCTTCTGCGCAATGTGAAAGCGATGATTGGGGGTCGAGCTGAGCTGCGTCAGGGATGGGACACACAGGGCAGATACTCTACTATTTGGATGCAGCCTGTTCATCCTGAGCCTCCTGCTTCATAATAAGTGTGTCAGACTAATAGTAAAGACTGATACAAAGACCAAGTATCGTGCTTTGGTGTTGGCGGTTGTGCCTAATAGATAACATATAGGTACTTCAGTAGGTAAATGAGTCTTACATGACTGTGGGTGCATATAGGACCACGGGACGGGACCCTTAGAACACATTTAAATGGGTTTTACTACATTGATATATTAAAAGGTTTGTATCATCAGAAACAAATTAGAGCAACCTTGGTAATCAAGTGATCAGCATCGATCAGCACCATCATCGATCAGCACCATCGTGGATCAGCACCATTGTGGATCAGCACCATCGTGGATCAGCACCATCGTGGATCAGCACCATCGTGGATCAGCACCATCATCGATCAGCACCATCGTGGATCAGCACCATCGTGGATCAGCACCATCGTGGATCAGCACCATCGTGGATCAGCACCATCGTGGATCAGCACACCTGGCAGACAATTTTTCATTATGATTGTTGATTTTACCAGGGGAAGCCATGTTATTCCCTGCCACCTCCTGACATCTGCAAGACACAAGGTGGAGTTCCCCAGCGCAGAAACCCCAGGAAAGTACCCAAGAGTGTAAAGCAATTCAATAGAACAGTTGCATTTGCATGGTCTGCCTCTATTGTAGCTACGCCACTGCATCTAACATAACGGAGTTGGATCAGTTTTTTTGTGAAAGCTCTGTATCTGTTCATATTTGTATGTATAGCAAAAGTGCAGCAAAAGGTGACTTCACAAAGTATTGGCATTCAAAATAATTTCTTACATTAAATTTCAATTTTAAATTTAATTTAAATTCATTTTTTTTTTAAATAATTTTTTGTGTGTCATAGTAAAGATATATATTGTACTAGTGGCCATGGGGCCTCATAGAAAAAAACTGTATGGGACTCACAAACCCATAAACTGGGAGAACAAGGGTCAGGCTTCTCTGTGTCCCCAGGGGGCTGTAGGGGTGCAGGCTGCTCTGTGTCGTGTGTGCGCGCGTGTGTGTGTGTGTGTGGGGGGGGGACATGCCCAGGAGGGAGTCAGGACTGCAAACACTTTGCAGGTAATGTTTTATGCTTCACTACACTACAAGTGATCACTGCCCCTTTATATGGAGCCCAAGGTGTAATGGTAGTATGACCATGAATAAGATCACCAGGTGCAGTCACAATGCATTGACTGCTGTATATGTCAGGTGCTTTTATTCTTGGAGAAGCAATAAAGATGGAAGAATTGGTTACACACTGGTGGAATTGGAAACTTTGAAACTTTTGAGGGGAGATTTATGAAAGGGTGTAAATATACACCTGGTGTAAACTGCCCATAGCAACCAATCACAGCTCAGCTTACAGCTCTGGTAAAATATAAGAGGAGCTGTGATTGGTTGCTGTGGGCAGTTTACACCAGGTGTATATTTACATCCTTTTATAAAGCTCCTTCTTTATGTCTTGTCTTCACCAAGGAGAGAAGGTAGTGCTGGAACAGGGTGATTTATGGAGGAGCTGGATTATATATGCTCTTAATATTATAATATGGACAAGGAGAGAAAGGAGCTGCGGCACCTCACACCTATGACTGACACTAATGCCTCTCGGCTACATTTAAAAACCAACGCCAGGATGTTGGTATATAATTTGATCAAACCCTATTGCCCCATGTACCATGTGCAGGTCCCCTGGTTCACTTGAGTATCTACACTAACTCACCACTGTCTCAGTCTGTGACCGCCAACCCCGCAAAGCGAGCACAAACAGGGAAGGGAGGCCATAGAATGGCCCTGCAACCCCAATGTCACAGGACCAATCCCCAAGGGCCCACCCAAAACCCAGCAGGCGGAGAAAGCTGCCACCAAGACAGTGTGAACATGGTCTCATCATTTACCATTGCTCCTACAGGTAGAATGGGAAAAATAGGAGGTACTAGTCATGTGTGCACAGGTGCCTCCTGCTGATTGCGGTCACGCGGGTCTTATTATTATAAGCTGCCAGTTTTCTGCACACACCTTACTTATGATTGTCAATAGTCTTGGGGTGGGGGTAGTGGGGAGGCATTTCAGGTTTCACCTCCAGCAGCAGAAAACCTAGAACTGGCCCAGGCTGGCAGGAACTCTCACCCACAACCAGTCACACACTCACTTCCTTCTTATTGGAGATCTCATGTTAGTCACAGCAGCAGAATTGATCGGCTCCATGCTGCTAAACAGCACAGAAACAGAAGCAAGGTACACAACATAATAAAGCAATTCACAAATTGACAGTCTACGTGAAAATGTACATACAGCAAATACAAACCTACAAACTCCCCACTGCGATCAGCATAAGGACAGATTTAACCCAGCAAAACCAAAAGCCATTATTTCCATATCTCCCTGTTTCCCCCTCCTTACAAGACGGCCATCTGCAGTTTGAATCCGGCCATTTTCTACGCCCATAGCTTCCAACGTGCACACCATCTCTTGGCCGAGAACGCCTTCGATGATGAGCTTTATTTGCAGCGTCCTTTTTCTTTTGCAATTTGGAGGTGAGATCAGGATGAAGTCTGCCTGGACAGGCCTTGTTCTCCTGTTCATCAGTCACTCTGTGGGGCTGCAGCCTGTACCGGGACAAGGTGTTATATAATGCCGGAGTCGAAAATGGGAAACCAATCACCATCGTCAGGACCATGTGCTCTGCCATTATAGTGGACCATGTAATGCTTTGCAAATTGTACATTGCGCAAATCCTGATTTCACCATTTTGTTCTAGTCGCTGTGGCCCAAGCTGGGTGTGACCCTGCAAATAAAGACTAAAAACAGCTGTTGGGGGTGGGGGGGATGCAGGGCTTGAGCTATTCCAAAATAATAATTTCCATCAGCTTTGTTCACACAGAACAGATATACTATATGAAAAATTAAATAAAAAATTTAAAGGGGTTTTCTGGCCAAAATGGACTGACCAGCTGTCCGTAGGATGATCTATCCTGGACAACTCAAAAGTTTATTTTTGCATAGATAACCCCTTTATGGCTATGTTACCACACAGTATTTTTGCTTAGTATTTTTGGTCAGTATTTTGCAGCAAAAACCAGGAGTGCATTGAAAATACAGAAAGGCTATGTTTACATACTGTTAAAATTGAGTGGATGGCCGTCAGTTAATGGCAAATAATTGATGTTATTTTAAAACAACCACCACTGTTTTGAAATAACGGCCGTTACTTGCCGTTAAATGACGGCCATCCACTCAATTCCAGCAGTGTGTGAACAGAGCCTTTTTGTATTTTCAATCCACTCCTGGTTTTAGTTGCAAAATACTGAGAAAAATACGGAGCAAAAATATTGTGTGTGAACATAGACTAACTCGCTTTGCTGCTGCTGTTTATTTCCTTTCTGCTGAGTATCTCCTCTCTACATACCAGTGTATAAGTGACATCACCTACATAGTGCTGGTCATCAGTGCACAGTGATGTCACCGGGCTCCCATAGGATCCTAAGTGACAAGATTCTATAGTTAGACAATGCTTAAGAATGGCTGACTACGACTTTTTTTTGGAGTTTTGCATTTTATTTCTCCACCTACAGTATATATTTCCTATAAGGGCTTGTAGTACTTTTATTTGGAATAATTCCATCTGATTCCATCCAGTGTATGCTGGGTAACTTCTGTTTGTCATTACCTTGCATGGCGACGATGTTAAGACTGATTTGTTAATTACATGTATTATTTTAAATACAGCGAGTGACTCAGAAAAGCCACATGAGCCAAAGATCCAGCTCACACACCAAGATAATGGAAGCCATTCATTCCCGTGGTATTCACCACAATGCAATGAATGTAAGAAAATGTCCTCAATTCAACTTACGTAAAGTGAATTCTGCCCAAAATGTTCTTCTTTCCTTAAATGGTTGCTGTCATTTCGAACAATTTACCTCCATTTTATCGCTTATGCAATTCCTAACACGTTTGGAAATTACTTCATTTACAAAAAATGATGCTGTGCCCCTGAATAATAGCATCTAGTCTTGGCGACTAGGTGTCTCCCTCCCCTGCAGTCTGCTGTCCACTGCCTGTTGTTAGGGAAAATCTGTCTCTAGTAACAGCCTCAGTAAGAAATAACCTAGGAAGTGCAGGTGGGGCTTAACTACTGATCTGTGCTGGAGAGGAGGAGAGCAACATGGGGTGTATCAGTAGTCTTTAAATGTCCAGAGGATTTGAACTTTCCATGAAAAATAAATCAAGGCTTCCCGCCTTTGGTGTAAACCTGTTTTACTTTGCTGCTGCTGTTTATTTCCTTTCTGCTTAAAGGGGAACTATAAGCAGGTTAGACGAATCTAACCTGCTGATAGCCCCCTAAAGCACTAACAATTAGTGAAGTGGGTGAGCCGGATGACACTGAGGGGGTGGTGCAATGCTCCTAACAGTGCTCCTGACTGAACATTAAGTGGACTAACAGAGTGGAACTGGCGCCGAGGAGGGATGTAAGAGAAATACCTTCCTTCTCAGTGTCCTGAGCACTATAGGGGGTTATCAGCAGGTTAAATTTGTCTAACATGCTGACAGTTCCCCTTTAAAGTACTGCACAAATCCAGTGTATCAGTAACCTCTCTGCCACACATGCCATCTAAAATAGTGTAAATCCTCCCACAGCACAGTTCCAGCCTGACCAGTGTCGAGAGTAACTCTTTCCTTTTAGTCCTGCTGTTTCCCTCATGTTTGCTCCCATAACACTTAACAAAAACCCAGTGTATCAGTAATCCCTTCTGCACCCACCCGCCAGCTTTAGTAGTAAACAAGCCTGGTCAGTGCACTTTCACCATCACTGTCATGGCATAGCAGAGTGTAATATGTGGAAAGTGTACTACTGGAAAAAAGACTAGCCCTAGTCCCATCCAAGAGATGGAGAGAATAGCTGTGCACCATGTATAGGGCTCAATAATAGTAGAGAGAGCCCAACGGGAGCAAGCTGCTGCCAGAGACCATTGATGGTGTTTTATACCCTTGAAATTCAATATGCCCAAGTGTTTTGCCTACATCTGCTGTTGGGGGGCCACATACACTTTTATGTGTATGACCAGCTTTAGTCGCAACTTCTGTGTTGGTAGTCAAAGGGAGTGACCTTGCATACAGCAGTATATGAGGATCCACTAAGCAAGGTCAATGCCAATGGGAAAATCCAGCAAAGAACGAGGAATAGTCTGGAAAGGACAGATACCAAGGATACATGACAACACTCATTGACAGTGTTAAGCAGATCTGTCAAAAGGATTTGTCAATATTATCCGAACCCGAGCAGTCTGTGTTTGACTCCCCGCTGTTGTTGAGGGTGGCATCAAGCTTCTGCAGCCGTGGGGAATCATCACTACTCACCGAGTTCCATGAAATCTGAAGAATGCCCAAACAGCTTCTACAGAACCAAGATGACTTCCATCAGCCAAAAACGTCAGCCATCTTAGTTAAGGGCAAGTTCAAGGGCAAAACAGGATTCTTCCATGGTGAAGTGTAAAAGCGCAGAAAGCAGCAGCCACTTATGGTGATGTAATCCTGGCAGACGCAGTGTTACGGCATCCTCTGTGGTGTGCTCTCAGGAACGCTAGAGCCATTAAAACTGCAATGCAAATAATATGTTCCGCATAATGAAGTGCTGTAATAGTTGCTGGATGACTGGTTTCACAGCTCCGGCACTCCTGCAGGGGACAATGTTGTACCTTTGTTTCCTTTCAAAATCTTATCAGACTTCACTGACCTTGTTTTACTGTGGTTTAAATCTAAAGCAGAAGCCCCCTGGTAAAACAGTTGTTTAAGGTGTCAATAAACTGTAAAGCAATGTCCGTCCAACCTACACTAAAATAACATAACCTGCACTAACAGTACATGACCTACGCTAACAGTACATGACCTGCACTAACAATATACGACCTTCACTAACATTACACAACCTACGCAAACATTACATGACCTGCACTAACAATATACGACCTTCACTAACATTACACAACCTACGCAAACATTACATGACCTCCACTTACACTGTAAGACCTACACTAACATTACATGACCTTCACTAACAAAACACCACCTGCACTAACATTACATGACCTACGCAAACATTTTATGACCTCCATTTACAATGCAAGAGCTACAATAACATTACACAACCTACACCAACATTACATGACCTACCCTTAGGCCATGTTCACACGGCGTATTGTACCGGCTGTTCCATGACCCGGCCGGGTCTCTGCAAAGATCAGTACCGGCCGGATAATCTTTATGGCCGCTTGCTCCACAGTGTGCACTGACATGGTTTTCTACAGCCGCTATTCAATGAATAGCGGCCGCAGAAAACTGACATGTCAGTTGTTTGCTCCGCCGCTTGGGATCCCAGCCGGAGCGTATACTATGTGTATACGCTCCGGCCAGGATCCCATAGAAGAACATGCAGCATGTCTTTTCATACAAAGGCCGTACTTTTACGAAAAGATACGCTGTGTGAACATAGCCTTACACTGCAACACCTACACAAACATTAAATGACCTGCACTAACCCTGCAAGACCTACACTAACATTACATGACCTACACTAACACTGCAAGGCCTACACGAAAATTACAAGACCTACACTAACATTACACAACATACACTAACATTACATGACCTACACTAACACTGCAAGGCCTACACGAACATTACAAGACCTACACTAACATTACACAACCTACACTAAAATTACATGACCTACACTAACATTACACAACCTACACTAAAATTACATGACCTACACGAACATTACATGACCTACACGAACATTACACTATCTACACTAACATTGTACATCCACCACTAACATTACACGACCTGCACTAACAATACTCGACCTTCACTAACAATGCACAATCTACACTAACATTACACTACATAACCTACACTAACAATACACATAATCTAAACTAACATTACATGACCTAAATTAAAAATACACAACCAGCGCTAACATTATAAAACCTGCAGTAACAATACATGACCTGCACTAACAATACACGACATGTACTAACATCACGACCTACTCTAATATTACAAAACCTGCACTAAAATTACACAACCAGCACTATCATTAAACGACCCGCACAAACAAACAATATATAACCTGCACTAACATGACAAAAACTGCACAAACATTATATGCCATGCATTAATATTACCTGATCTATAAGAATACTTCAAGACTTACCCTAGCATTACATGACCTGCACTAACACTACACAACTGAACTAACTTTACACAGCTGGCACCAATGTTACATGACCTGCACTAACACTGAGAGAACACACACCTTCCTCCCCGCACCTGATATGAATGCTCTCTCGACTGTCTCCGCACGCACCGTCTATTTATTCTACAGCTTTGAATCTTTGATGTGAACGCTCATTTTTTATTCTGGAGACACCTAGGAAACCAAGCTGGCATGTCGCGTCCTGATGATATAGAAGGTTTGGTGCAGCACGAACGATGACTCACATTTGTCACTGTCATTTTAGTAAAATTTTTTGCATCACTGCCGGAATTTAAATCACAACAGATGCGAGATCCAACGGTGGAGACTGCGCCGGGCCAGACCGCGCTCGACCGGATACCTGAAAAAAAAAATTATTTGTTGCTCTTGTGATTTTCTACTGAGAATTTAATCATAAAATAAAAGATTAATCAATAAATATGACAAATAGGTCGGAGCTGAGGAGTCATTCTGGGGCACCCCATCCCCCATAGAAGATTCAGGCAGAGTGTGAAGATTTATATCCAGTGTTTTACATGAAATCTAATTAGAATAGAATATCTCAGGGCTGTTATCTGCACAAACTAGGCAACAATGGAAGTACGAAGGATTGTAACAAACGCTAGATGGTAGGATGTGTTGTGGTCAAGCACAAGGTGCTGTGCTCATGCACCTGTGTAAAGTTTTCACTCAAGAGTGGGAGTGGGAGATGCTGTAACTGTATTCTGTGTTTTCCCCACTAGGTGCACAGCTGAAGGAAGAAAAGGGGTTAAGTGTTTTATGTCACATGTTGCCTTTTGTCCACTCACAGGTGCAGGGGCTTCCCCTCCTTTCTCTAACCTATCCTCTGTTCTCTCTCTACTCACACATAGATCCCACCAATCGCAGGCAGGTTTAGACAGACCCCTGTAGTTAGAAATTAGTTCCTGGTAGAAGAAGTAGCCAGTAGCCAGAGGAAGCACAGCAGACAAGCCTCTGGAGAAGCCAAGCCAGGGCCTAGCTTTGGCCAGGTCCCCTAACAGGGAAACACAACTAAGCAAGCCAGTTTATTTCTTATGAGTACTAAAACCACTATTCAGTGCTGAGCTTTCTACAAGTGAAGAGAAGTTTAACAGGGATCACCTTGCCCACGCTGTGAACCTCTCTAAACTGTGCAGGGCAGTTACCTCAAGAGTGATAGGAAATGAACCCAGTGGAACAAAGGTACTAGAAAAAGTCTACGTATTCCACTGTGCAGTGCCAGACAACTGGGAAGACTCGCGAATCTGCTGAACCCAGATAACAAGGCTGGGGCTCGTATTACCCACCTAGGGAGGGAGATGAGCTGTAGTTACCTAGCACGACCACTGTGCAATGAATGGAGCTGTTTACTTTCGGCTCCATTCACTAAATGCTGCAGCCATCAAATACCTGATTGGCGTAGTGCTGGATCTTGGACCCCTACCTAAAAGGGATTTAAAAAAGCAAAAAAAAAAACTTTAATGGCTGTTCTCTGATACCTCTTATATTTGTTACTTTGCTCTATTTAATGTTAAGACTTGAAAAGGTAAAACTTTAGACTGAAACAGCGGAATATAACCCTTAGCTATGAGGAGGGGGGGGGGGGGGGTCTGTGTGTCCTGAACGTGAAATGTTATTACGTTGCTTCCCGACTCAGGCATGAGCTTTATTAGGAGAACTTTATGGGTAATAAATATTTAAGTGGATCGGACAGTAACATACAGTCATGGTTTACGCTGGTGATAAATTTCCTTTTCAAAAAATTACATTGCGGTGAATCTTATCTCTCCAGGCTGAAATTTTAGGAGGGTGAGGTGTCATCAATGCCGGCAGCATCGTCATCCGAGCCGGCATCAATAATCTTAAAATGGACAATTTATGATAGTCCGTGCCTTTAAGTATTTTTCTGTCTCCCAACACACATAATATTAAGTTTAATGGAACCGTGGTGTCTAATGTATTTTGGATTTCTCAAACAACGCGCTACCGGTAATAAGACATGAGATATTTCCAGCAAAAGTGCAATAAAGCTCAATGCCCTTTGGACAATCTGAAGAGTCTCTGTATTCTAAAAAGCATGAAAGGTAAAGCCGATGATAATAAGTAGAGATGAGAGCAACTTGGGCATGCTCGAGTCCAGTGTTAAGCATTTGAATACTGGTGGCTGAAGAAGTTAGGTGCAGCCCTAGGGAGTCCTGGGAACAGGGGTGGATTAACTTTACCATAGACCCTGGGCTGTTCACCAAGCCGGGGCCCCCCTACCTCACTGTAACTATATCTTTAGTATTCCTCCTCCATAGTGCAGACTGTACAGGACCTGTGGTGACTAGAGATGAGCGAATACGATTCGATCAAGATGATATTCAATCGAGTAGTGTGGCGAATAAGCAGGAAACATTCGAAAGCCCTCCCATCTCAGTTGGCGCTTTTTTTAATCCAATCACCATGCAGGGAGGCCGTGAGGGACCCTGGAAGTACGCATGCAGCGCCAAGTGTACAAGTGACTTATAGTGTCCCTGGTTTAGCCCACTAAGGGCACGTTAACGTTATACATACTGTTCCAGTAGCCCACTAAGGGCACCTAATATATACGCTTCCAGTAGCCCAGTAAAAGGTGCGTGATATATATTGTTCCAGTAGCCCAGAAAACGGCATGTCATACATACTGATCCAGTAGTCCAGAAAAAGGCACCTGATATATACTGATCCAGTAGCCCAGTAAAAGGCACGTCATACATACTGTTCCAGTAGCCCAGTAAAAGGCACGTCATACATACTGTTCCAGTAGCCCAGTAAAAGGCACGTCATACATACTGTTCCAGTAGCCCAGTAAAAGGCACGTCATACATACTGTTCCAGTAACGTTCGCACAGCATGATGCGTGATACGCACAAATAACATGACGCTCTACAGACGCACATTAGAATCATGTATGTAACGCTGCGCAAGAAATACTAACGAAATGTGTGAACATTGCCATAAACATTTGTAAAGCGTTCGCAAATATTTTTCCTTTGCAACTGCGGACAGTGGCATTATACTCCGATTTTGGGGCGTTGGGTGCACCCAGGCATGCTCCCCCTAATGTCCCAATGTCATTCCGGAGGTGTTGGCATCGTTTAGGGAGGTTTCATGGGGGACTTGGTGACCTCCAAGCTGTCGAATTTGGATTTCCAAGTGCCGCATATAATGGGATTGAATATTCGTTCGAATAATCGAATCTCGGTGCCTATTCGATTTGAATTCTTGAAAGTCAAATATTTCACTACTCGCTCATCTCTAGTGGTAACATCATAGTCACATGTTAAGGTACTTCAGTATATTCTTTAATGTTACTGAATTGTCTCCTGGCTACAGTTTTGCACTGATACTTCATAGTAAAATTGTCTTGTGTGTAGTATATGTAAGCGTATTCACAGCACTTACTGACAGCAGCTTCCTTTGTACCTGTCATGGCCGCGGCGGCGTCCCGTGCTCCGGGACGCCGCCGCAACCGCCATCCAGCTCAGGCAGCCGCCGGGGTCCTGGTGCAGGGACCCGGCGCTGCTGTCTGTTCGGCCCCGGGGGGCGCCTCACCTCGTCCCGCTCCTCCTTCCGTCTGTGCCGGCCGGCGCGCGCGTCCCCGCCTCCTAGGGCGCGCGCGCGCCGGCTGTCTCAGATTTAAAGGGCCAGTCCGTCCCTAATTGGTAGTTGCACCCAATCACTCCCTATAAATCCCAGCATGCCCTGTCCCCTGTGTTGGAGCCTCTACATGCTTCCCATAGCGTTTGGCCCAGCTCCCTGTTGTTCCTGATTCCTGTCCGCTACCCAGTCCCTACTCCTAGTCCCTGGTTCCTGCTTCCCGTCTCTCTGCTGTTCCTGTGTTCAGCCTGTCACCTGCGGTACGCTTACACGCCACTGTCAGTACCTGCTCCTGTCACGCCTCGCCTGCCGTCACCAGCAACCAAGCCAGGGGTAGCGACCTGGGGGTCGCCTGCCGCAGCAAGTCCATCCCGCCTTGCGGCGGGCTCTGGTAAAAACCAGCGGCCCCTTAGACTCCGCTCCCTGGTGAGGTTTGTGCCATCGCTGGTGCCGGTCCAGTGGATCCACTACTCCGGGCGTTACAGTAGGCTCCAACCATGGATCCCGGCGAGGTGCCTGATCTCCGTGACGTCGCCAGAGTGGTCGCTCAACAGGCTCAACAGATCCAGCAGCAGTCGCAGCAAATCCAGCAATTGACTGCCGCCCTACAGCAGCATACTACAGGCCAGCGCCCACCACCACCTGCAACCACTTCGGGACTCCGATTGGCCCTCCCGAATAAATATGGAGGTGATCCCAAGTTGTGCAGGGGATTCCTGACTCAATGCACCATGCATATTGAACTGTTAAGTGGTCAGTTTCCCACCGAGCGCTCTAAAGTGGCCTTTATCATCAGCCTATTGGAGGGTAGAGCTCTGGCCTGGGCCACGCCACTGTGGGACCGTGATGATCCTGTTGCTGCCAATCTCCGGGTCTTCCTGGCCGAGTTTCGCTCCGTCTTTGAGGAACCTGCCCGTGCCACCTCAGCCGAGACTGCTCTTCTCAACCTCTCACAAGGGAGCTCCTCTGTCGGTGACTACGCCATCCAGTTCCGCACCCTGGCAGCTGAATTGGACTGGAATGAGGCCGCCCTAATAGCCACCTTCAAGAAGGGTCTATCCAGCCGAGTGAAAGACGTACTCTCCGCCCGCGATCTTCCTCCTTCTCTAAACGATCTTATCCTACTGGCTACCAGAGTCGACAACCGGTTTTCCGAGAGAGAGGAGGAGGTCCGGCAGGAACGACGACTGAGCCTGCCCCGTCGCCTTCCTCGGCTGGCACCGGTGTTCCAGAGTCCCGTTGCTCCCATACTCCAGTCGCCTCCAGAAGTCCCTATGCAGGTGGAACGAGCTCGCCTGACGACTGATGAGAGAGCCCGCCGCATGGAGCTGAATCTCTGTCTCTATTGCGGTGGTGCAGATCACTACCGGCAGAGATGTCCCCAACGTCCTCAGCGTCCGGGAAACGCTCGCACCTAGGTCCGGTGGGAGAGGCCTCCCTAGGTGTGAATGCCACCTCTCCAAGGTTGACTATACCCGTCTCCATCCAGACACCTACAGGGCAAGTTTTCCAGACTTCTGCCCTCATCGACTCTGGCTCTGCTGGCAGTTTCATCTCTGCTTCTTTGGTCCAAAGATGGCGACTACCCGTGATCCAGCTAGCCCAACCCCGGTCTATCTCTTCGGTTACGGGGGAGATTCTTACCGAAACTGTGCACTGCCAGACGGCACCCCTAGCCCTCCGGGTGGGCGCCTTACATCAGGAGAGGATCTCCTTCTATGTGTTGAGCCATTCCTCCTCTAACATCCTGCTGGGCCTTCCTTGGCTGCAATTTCATGCCCCTAAGCTGGACTGGAGAACTGGGGAGGTTCTCAGCTGGGGCCAGGACTGTCATAACCGGTGTCTGAGATCTCCTCAACCCAAGTGCTATACGAGGTCTCCTGCTAATGACAAGCCTCTAGCCGGTCTACCAGAGGACTACCAAGATTTCGGTGATGTTTTCTCGGCCAAGGAGGCGGACTCTCTACCACCTCATCGGGTCTATGATTGCCCTATAGACCTTCTTCCCGGGGCATCTCCTCCACGTGGTCGGGTATACCCTCTCTCTGTGCCTGAGACTGAAGCCATGTCCTCCTACATCCGGGAGCACTTACAAAAGGGCTTTATTCGTAAATCCACGTCTCCCGCTGGCGCAGGATTCTTCTTTGTCCAGAAGAAGGACGGTTCCCTTCGCCCATGCATAGACTACTGGGGCTTGAATAAGGTGACTGTTAAGAACCGCTATCCTCTTCCACTTATTCCTGAACTATTCGACCGTCTTCGTGGAGCTAAGATCTTCTCCAAGCTGGATCTCAGGGGAGCGTATAACTTGATCCGTATTCGTAAAGGAGACGAATGGAAGACCGCTTTCAACACCAGAGATGGGCACTACGAATACCTGGTCATGCCATTCGGCCTATGTAATGCTCCAGCGGTCTTCCAGGAATTCGTGAACGACATCTTCCGAGACCTCCTCTATGTCTGCATCATTGTCTATTTGGACGACATTTTGGTCTTCTCCCCGGATCAGCAGACTCATGTGGCACAAGTGCGTCAGGTCCTCCGAAGACTACGGGCCAACCATTTATACGCCAAGCTTGAAAAGTGTGTTTTCCATCAGCGCAGTCTTCCATTTCTTGGCTATATCGTCTCCGACCAGGGTCTACAAATGGACCCGGCCAAGCTCTCAGCTGTCCTCCAATGGCCACGCCCTGTGGGACTTAGAGCAATCCAGCGTTTCCTTGGATTCGCCAACTATTATCGGCAATTCATCCCTCACTTTTCTACCCTGGTCGCACCCATCGTGGCTCTCACTAAAAAGAAGGCGGACCCCAGACGTTGGCCTCCAGAGGCCGAACAAGCCTTCAATAGCCTCAAGTCTGCCTTTGCCTCTGCTCCTGCCCTAGTCCGCCCGGATGTCTCCAGGCCGTTTTCTCTCGAGGTCGATGCTTCTTCTGTGGGCGCAGGAGCCGTTCTCTCGCAAAGGGACACAGCAGGCAAGACCAGAACCTGCGGGTTCTTTTCTAGGACTTTCTCCCCTGCCGAGAGGAACTATACTATTGGGGACCGTGAACTCCTGGCCATTAAGTTGGCACTGGAGGAGTGGCGTCATCTACTAGAGGGGGCTAAACACCCCATTAACATCTACACGGACCACAAGAACCTCCTCTACCTCCAGTCGGCTCAACGCCTCAATCCCCGGCAGGCCAGGTGGTCTCTCTTCTTCTCTCGGTTCAACTTTACCATCCATTTTCGTCCAGCCGAGAGGAACCTAAAGGCCGATGCATTATCCCGAGCATCCGATGTCATGGGGCAAGAGGAATCTCCTCGTCACATAATACCTCCCGACCGCCTAGTACCAGTTGCTACTTCTGCTCTGCAGAGACTGCCCCCCGGGAAGACTTATGTGCGCCCCGCGCTCCGTAGACGCATCTTGAAGTGGGGGCATTCCTCTTTGGTGGCCGGGCATCCAGGAACTCAAAAGACTGGGCAATTGATCTCCCGTCACTACTGGTGGCCCAATCTCCTCCAGGATGTCAAGGATTTTGTGGCTTCCTGTGCAGTCTGTGCCAGGAATAAGTCTCCCCGTCAAAGACCTGCCGGCCTACTTTTGCCCTTGCCAGTCCCGGACCATCCCTGGCACCACATTGGGATGGATTTCATCACCGACCTACCACCATCTGCGGGCAATACTGTTATTTGGGTGGTGACGGACCGCTTCTCTAAAATGGCTCACTTCGTGGCTCTTCCTGGCCTACCCTCTGCTCCTCGTCTGGCTCAGTTGTTCTTCCGACACATCTTCCGCCTGCATGGACTTCCTCTTCACATTGTGTCCGACCGAGGCTCTCAATTTGTCTCTAAGTTTTGGCGTGCCCTCTGCTCGCAGCTCCAAGTAAAGCTGGACTTCTCATCAGCCTACCATCCCCAGTCTAACGGGCAAGTGGAGAGAGTCAATCAGATCCTGGGTAACTACCTACGGCATTTTGTGTCCAGCCGCCAAGACAACTGGTCCGACCTCCTTCCATGGGCGGAATTCTCCTATAACCATCTGGACTCGAGTTCCACAGGCAAGTCTCCTTTCTATGTAGTCTACGGGCATCATCCTCGTCCTCCTCTGCCTCTCTCTCCATCCTCTGGGGTCCCAGCCGTGGAGGAGCTGTTATCTGACCTGCAGTCGATCTGGGAACAAACTCGACAGTCCTTACTCAAAGCCTCAGAACGCATGAAGGACCAGGCTGATAAGAAGAGGAGACCTGCCACAAATTTTCGTCCAGGTGACAAAGTCTGGCTCTCGGCCAAATATGTTCGACTCAAGATTCCCAGCTACAAGTTGGGTCCCCGATTCCTTGGTCCTTTTTCGGTGCTGAAACGCATAAACCCTGTCACCTACAAACTCCGCCTGCCCCCTACTATGCGGATTCCGAACGCCTTCCATGTCTCCCTCTTGAAGCCTGTGGTCCTCAACCGGTTCTCCGATCAGTCTCCGTTCTCTGTTCCACAAGCCGTCTCAGACGACGTCTACGTTGTTAAAGATATTCTGGCCATGAAAACTGTCAGAGGGAGACGTTTCTTCCTGGTGGACTGGAGAGGATTTGGTCCGGAGGAGAGGTCCTGGGAACCCGAGGCTAACATCCTGGATAAAGATCTCATCAAGGGGTTCCTGCAGGCAAGAGAGAGGGGGAGGCCAAAGGGGGGGGGGTACTGTCATGGCCGCGGCGGCGTCCCGTGCTCCGGGACGCCGCCGCAACCGCCATCCAGCTCAGGCAGCCGCCGGGGTCCTGGTGCAGGGACCCGGCGCTGCTGTCTGTTCGGCCCCGGGGGGCGCCTCACCTCGTCCCGCTCCTCCTTCCGTCTGTGCCGGCCGGCGCGCGCGAGTCCCCGCCTCCTAGGGCGCGCGCGCGCCGGCTGTCTCAGATTTAAAGGGCCAGTCCGCCCCTAATTGGTAGTTGCACCCAATCACTCCCTATAAATCCCAGCATGCCCTGTCCCCTGTGTTGGAGCCTCTACATGCTTCCCATAGCGTTTGGCCCAGCTCCCTGTTGTTCCTGATTCCTGTCCGCTACCCAGTCCCTACTCCTAGTCCCTGGTTCCTGCTTCCCGTCTCTCTGCTGTTCCTGTGTTCAGCCTGTCACCTGCGGTACGCTTACACGCCACTGTCAGTACCTGCTCCTGTCACGCCTCGCCTGCCGTCACCAGCAACCAAGCCAGGGGTAGCGACCTGGGGGTCGCCTGCCGCAGTAAGTCCATCCCGCCTTGCGGCGGGCTCTGGTGAAAACCAGCGGCCCCTTAGACTCCGCTCCCTGGTGAGGTTTGTGCCATCGCTGGTGCCGGTCCAGTGGATCCACTACTCCGGGCGTTACAGTACCTGGCTGACATGGAGGAGCATGTGACCATGTCCCGCCCCCTGTGTCTTCCATAGGCATATACAGGCTCAGTGGTGGACACTGGGGGGGGAGGAGGAGGAGGAGCATGGTCACATGCTCCTCCATGTCGGCCATCTTATCAACAGACTCACTACAGAGCAGGACAGCACAGCCTGGAGGAGGGGAGCCTGAATTTAATTCTATGAGGTACCCAGGAAGCTGCTGTCAGTATAAACAGTGAGTTCACTTACTAATAGTGTACACTGAACTATTTTACCCCTTTAACATGTGGATGTGTGGCCATGTCTGTTTTTCTCCTCATAAAATTAAATGGATAAATAGATGACAAACAGAAATGGAAACAAATGCTGATACTGGTTTTTTTTTTTTAACTAGAAAACCTAATAACCTAAAATAACAAGAAAACTAAGTACAGTAGGTGCCATCCCTGAACTAGTCCTATACTAAACTTACCAGAAAATGCAACTGAGGCAAAACCTTCAAATGCTGAAACCAGGAACTTGCTGGAAACAAGAAAAAGACAATGAACTAAAGACAAGGACATGAGATAAAGCCATAACCACATAGCCTTGCACAGGTGTAGGCTAAACCTTTACTTTACAGTCCACACAGACTGCCAGGTCTTGGATTCCTTTAATTAAAGGCTAACAAATGGAACTCCACCCAAACATTCAGACCTGAGCAATCAAGATACCAGATCCATTACTCTGGAAAGAGACTATTGCCTGCTAAACATAACACTTTCTTCCACCACACCCATTCAAGGATTGTGTATGGTTTTACAGCATAGCACCATTCATTTCAATAGAGTTTTCTTTCAAGAGTATTATTATTATAGTGAATTAAAGGAGTATTCTGGGAAAATTTAACTTTTCCCCTATCCACAGAATAGGAGAAAAGTAGGAGATTGCGGGGTGTCTGACCCCTGAACCCCCCCAGCGATCTCTGTATCACAGCCCGCCGGCTCTGTTATGAAAAGAGCCGCTGCACATTAGCCGCGGCTCTATTCATTCCTATGGGGCGACGGAAAAAGAGCCAAGTACACCACTCTTCTGCCATACTCGCCTCTTTCCGGTGCTCCATGGGAATGAATAGAGCCATGGGTCACATGCTGATCTGGGGCTCTACTCATAACAGAGGCAGGAGGGTTCAGGGGTCGGACCTTATAGGGCTAATGCACACGTTCATAGAATTCTGTCTGTATACGGACGGCGTTCTGCAGACTGGACCTTTGGAGCTCCCAGCATCATGATTATATATGATGTCGGGGGCTCCGATACTGTTTGAAAGTTCACGCTAGTGCACTGACACCGCTACGCACAGAGCTGTCATAAAAAAACTTTACTGGTCAGGATTTGCTCAAAGGAGTTGGGAGAAGTCCAAACTTAGCATGTTCTCTCCCGACTCCCTGTCATGTGACCAAAAAAGCCACATAATGTCTAGGGCTGTCTCCATGAGAAGAGTTTTTTTCCTGGGACAGATACACTTCAATATCAAATGAAAATATGGTCAACTGTAAATGATTGTCACTCCCCTCTGAGCTCAACACAGTGAATATGGTGAGTAGACAGCATCACCTCCCAACCAGGTGAGTGTACAGTAGAGTGTTTGTCACTCAGTGTACAGGAGCAAGGACTCCTTCCCATATTTTCTTTGCTGCTCTATGGTATCGACTACAGAAAGTTTTTACCAAGTTTTTACCAAGTTTCACCAAAGAGGTGAGTCAGTCCAATTCCAACATTAAGTGACATTTTCTGATCTCTCTGTATAACCTTTGATGTTGTCCAGAGCCATGCTTATATTGAGGGTGGGCACTCACCTGACGGACTGCTCACCCATCCTGGGATTATACCCTAAACTTTGTTACTTCCTTAAATTCCTCACATTCTTCCCCTTTTTATTTTTTCCATGACTCACCCGATGCATTTCCTTCTCCATGAAACGGCAAATTTTGATTTATTTCCTATGCAATTTGTTTTCCCACATTGAATTTACTAAAATGTGTCAAGACGACTTTGGGGAATTTCTTTATTTTAGCTTGTCACTCAAGACGGCGCAGCCAAAACTTTCTACGAGATGATTAGCAAACAGCTCTCGGCACGACCAGAGCGGACGGGGGATTTGTACGGAATACGGTGTTATTACAAGCACTTTACGCGAGCAGCGCTTGAGCGGCGGCTCTTCATGTGCTCCACTGATAAAAGTGTTTTGCAGAGAAATGACTAATAGTAAAGGATCACCTCATATCATCTATTCAGATTTCACCAAGGCATTCAGTACATCCATCAGCCATCCCTCACCGCCACATGTATTATTCATCATTCTGCTTAATCCATAAGTGAAATCAGGTGAACAGCTGGTGGTGGAAAATGCTGAATATAATAGAAAAATATTCCTAGTCGTCAATATTTCTGTATTATTTCATGTCCAAATTTCTGCACTCATAATATATCTTTATAAAGGTGGCGATTAGTCTGATTTAGAGCTCCAAACCTTGGGTGTTATGGTTGAAGGATGGCGACAGGTGCTGTAAGTAGAGGGGCGGGGTACAAACATGTCTGCAGAGGAGTTTCATGCGGGGCCAAGAGGCTAGTTGTCATGGCAACCAGTAGGGTCCCATGGCCATAACACTGGTATGATGCTAGTATTGACTACCCACATTCATGCCAACTAGAAGCAGGGTCTGCAGAGAGTGATGCCAAAGTGATCACTTCCAGAAAACAAATCTTGCAAAAAAAAAAAATTACTATTACTTTTTTTTTTATATTTTTTACAGTACTTCACCCAGTCCTTTGTAATACAAAAAACTATAACTATTTCTGATATCTAATTATTTTCTACCTTTTTGAACCCCAGGATATTTCATATATCACCCCTCTGTACAGTACAGCAGTAGGGACACCTGCCATTGATAAGTGTCCCTGCTCTATATGTACCTTTGCATAACCCATTAAATCGATAGCATACATGAAATTAATTCAATTCATTGTCAGTACAAAGCACCAAGCAAGAGGCAGAGTATATGTGGCCAGAAAAAAAAAAATCACAGCTGCGACATACGATATGATGTGCAAGTAGTAATACGTGGAATAAAAGGGTATGATCCCAGAATCACGTATAAAAGTAAATTTTTTTAAAATTATGTTAAAAGTATTGTATAAGAAAACTACAAAGAAAAACACAAAAAGGGGGCACACGACAGATACTGGAGTGTTGAGTCTCCCCTTTCCTGTTCCAACCGTGCTAGCTAGCACTGATAAATATGTGAGGAGTAGGATTACTTAGATAATCTCTCTCTTATGTGATATCTCTCTCTCAGGTTATGTCTCTTATGTGATATCTCTGTCTAAAATTATGTCTCATATATGTGGCCAGCAGGCTGGATCAACAGCATGAGAGTCGACGCAGTATCGGGGACGAGACAGGAAGCAGAAAAGTGCCTATGACTGTCTCCACCAGCTAAGAGATAAGGCACTTTAGCACATAACCATAGAGTCCATAAAGGCAGTGTCCGCCTGTGGTAATATTCTTATGTTCTTCCTGGTTAGTAGATATGGATGGTTAAAATGGGCATTGCTTAGGGTAGTAAGGCCTGGTAATAGCAGTGGGCCACTTACCCCTGGCCCCCCAATATCTGGGGTGTATTCAAAAACTTCCCCTGGTCGCAGGTTGTGTTGATATTCTGGCAAGTAGTCGCTCTTTTCAGCAAGCCAGTTGACCATTTTTGACTCACCAGTGTAGCTATCCTGCAGTACAGGGCCGTTTTAATACATTGGTGGGCCCAGTGCACAGCCCTCAAGAGTGGGCCCCCCCTTACCTTTCTGCACATTGTATAATGTACTGAATTTGCCCCCACACTGTATCAAGAGCCCCAATACATACAGTAGTTACCTTATAACACTATTTCCACAATACAGTGATTACATATTACATAAAAACTGCACTAAACAAAGCAGAAAGATATCACCATTGATACCATTACATAATACCGCCACACCATGACCCCTATCAGTACAAGCCTATAACAGAGTGAAGTTACATCCAGTGACTCACCGGAGGCGTCTTCTCCGATCAGAGTCTGTCACCTTTTCTTTTTCTCTCCATCCAGCCTGGGCCACCTTGAAGTCTTCTCCTGGCTGTGAATCTTCTCTCCAGAATCTGCCAGACAAATATTTTAGGCTCCAACACATACAGTAGTTAGGTCCCTTGTACCCCTATACAGTAGTTACACCCCTCTGTACCCCTACATAGTTACACCCCTCTGTGCCTCCATAGTTTTAAGGTGTCCCTGTAGTATATAGACCCTCATGTGCTCCTCCAGTTATATACAGCCCTCCTGTGCGCTCCCCCATTAGTATATAGCCCCCCTGTGCACTCTCCCCAGTAGTATATAGCCCCCTGTGCTCACCCACAATAGTATATAGCCCCCCTGTGCTCTCCCCCAATAGTATATAGCCCCCCTGTGCTCTCCCACAATAGTATATAGCCCCCCTGTGCTCTCCCTCAATAGTATATAGCCCCCTGTGCTCTCCCCCAATAGTATATAGCCCCCCTGTGCTCTCCCACAATAGTATATAGCCCCCCTGTGCTCTCCCCCAATAGTATATAGCCCCCCTGTGCTCCCCCTCAATAGTATATAGCCCCCCTGTGCTCTCCATAATATATAGCCCCCTGTGCTCTCCCCCATAGTATATAGACCCCTGTGCTCCCCAATAGTATATAGCTCCCCTGTGCTCCCCAATAGTATATAGCCCCTGTGCTCCCCAATAGTATATAGCTAACCTGTGCTCCCCAATAGTATATAACCCCCTGTGCTCCCCCATAGTATATAGCCCCCTGTGCTCCCCCATAGTATATAGCCCCCTGTGCTCCCCAGTAGTATATAGCCCCCTGTGCTCCCCATAGTATATAGCTCCCCTGTGCTCCCCCATAGTATATAGCTCCCCTGTGCTCCCCCATAGTATATAGCCCCCTGTGCTCCCCCATAGTATATAGCTCCCCTGTGCTCCCCAATAGTATATAGCCCCCTGTGCTCCCCAATAGTATATAGCTCCCCTGTGCTCCCCAATAGTATATAGCTCCCCTGTGCTCCCCCATAGTGTATAGCCCCCTGTGCTCCCCCATAGTATATAGCTCCCCTGTGCTCCCCCATAGTATATAGCTCCCCTGTGCTCCCCCATAGTATATAGCCCCCTGTGCTCCCCAATAGTATATAGCCCCCGTTCTCCCCCATAGTATATAGCCCCCTGTGCTCCCCAATAGTATATAGCCCCCGTTCTCCCCCATAGTATATAGCCCCCTGTGCTCCCCAATAGTATATAGCCCCCGTTCTCCCCCATAGTATATAGCCCCCCTGTGCTCCCTGATAGTATATAGCTCCCCCATAGTATATAGCTCCCCTGTGCTCCCCCATAGTATATAGCCCCCCTGTGCTCCCCAATAGTATATAGCCCCCGTTCTCCCCCATAGTATATAGCCCCACTGTGCTCCCCAATAGTATATAGCCCCCATTCTCCCCCATAGTATATAGCCCCCTGTTCTCCCCCATAGTATATAGCCCCCTGTTCTCCCCCATAGTATATAGCCCCCTGTGCCCCCCCATAGTATATAGCTCCCCTGTGCTCCCCCATAGTATATAGCCCCCTGTGCCCCCCCATAGTATATAGCCCCCTGTGCCCCCCCATAGTATATAGCCCCCTGTGCCCCCCCATAGTATATAGCCCCCTGTGCCCCCCCATAGTATATAGCTCCCCTGTGCCCCCCCATAGTATATAGCCCCCCTGCTATATAACATTGAAAAAAACAAACACTGTTACTCACCTAGGTCCACGCGTTCCTCTTCTCTTCCCTCCTGTGGCCGCACTTCCTGCGGTCACAAGAGGCTGCACTCCCCTTACCCTCGCGCCGACGCTCCAGTGACGTCGGGCGCTAGAGGGAGAGCGCGGCCTCTTGTGACCGCAGGAAGTGCGGCCACAAGAGTGAGTGACTGACAGGGAGGGAGCCAATGGCTCTCTCTCTGTCAGTGTCGCTGCTGCTGCAGCGCTGAAGCGCCGCAGCAGCAGCGGACGGGGGCAGCGGCGGACGGGGGGGGCCCTGCAGGGGGCGCCATGGAGGGGTAAGTAGATTACCCATCCATGGCGCTCCCCCCTGACAGGCTGGTGGCCGGAGCCCTGTGCGACCGCACTGGTCGCACATAGCAACGGCCGGCCTGCTCGGGGGGGGGGCCCCTTTAACCAGTGGGCCCGGTGCACGTGCACCATGTGCCCTCTGGTTAAAGCGGCCCTGCTGCAGTAGCCCAAATCCCTCTTCTTAGGAAACTTGATCACCGACGCTCTGTTGCACCAGTACGGGGCTTCTCCAGGCATCAGATAAGCTTTCTCTCAACCGTGACTGCAGACTAGTGCACTTGCCTTCACTAACCCTCAACCGCCGCCACATGACACTGGCGGCATGAACCTCCATTGTTTTTACAGGTGTGAGCTCCGTCTGTACCTTCAGGAGCTGCAGCTCATCACCGAAAATTCAGTCGAGGAGCAGGGGCCTCCCCTCTAGTAGTAGTGTAGGAGCAAAATGTCGCTCAACTCCAGGACTTACCGAGTACGGTGGAGGTGATCATGGTGTGTGGTCCTCTGAGGTTGCAGGGGAGTCCAACCGGCTGAATGCCAGGTCCACCAGAAAACCTCAGCTACCTTGGATTTTGGGTGAGATGACACCAGATACAGATGAGGTTTGGGTAGTGTGGCGGAAGCTGAAGCCACTGGAATTGTTGGGGACAACTTCTATCATGGTCTGGCAGCAGGACGTTGCTCAACAGCAGGTTTGCACGGAAGATAAAACTTGCTTCTTTGGTGAGAGTTGCAGCAGCGGTGAGCACTTGGTGCTGCCTTGTTGCCATCTTCTCACTATGTGCACTTTTTATTCCTGCTTCTGGTAGGTGGGCCAGTAAAGTCAATAGAGAAAATCTCCATTACCCCTCTGACTCTGTTAAGGGGCTTGGAGTGGTATAAGCCCCCCTAGGTCCCAAAACATGCCCGGTAATAGATATGAGTAGTTTCTGGTTTCCCTTGTAGTTTAGTGCAAGAGAGTAAGCACAGAGTCCAGAGTGCTTAACCAGATGAACATGTTTACTTGGAGGTTTCCCTAAAGGTACGGTATAATAGAGTTTAGGAACAAATTCAGATCCAGCATTTAGAGCTTGAGGGAAGATTTCCAGCATTTTCCTTGAATACTGGTGATAGGCTTTAGGTAAGTAGTACTTGACTTACATGACTTAAAGTTAGGTTTTAGTTAAAGAAGACTATTGGGTTACCAGGAAGAGGGGCCTGTCTAGGTAGCACAGAATTATCTCGGGGGGACTCTTGCAACCTTGGCTGCAGTTGCATTACTTGTAGACACTTGCGTTACCCGTAATCAAGGCTATTGAGAGGTTACCTAATGCTTGAAGAAATCACGGAATGCCAGGTCCAGGATTATTGGCCCCTGAGAGGATACATCTGTGCAGAGCTAATCCTTTGAGTTATCCCAAGAAGATTGAGCAGTAATCAGTTGGGCACTTCGGCAGAATTAGCAACTTCTCCAACCACTGGACATAGTCCTTGGTCAGCAGAAAGGACTTCCTGAAGAAATGTAGAATAGGACTGTCACACATGGGTTCCAGGCTAATGCATTATGGTACATGGGCAACTGGCCACATATTCCCAAGAACCTGTTTGGATGACTGGACAATCCCAGTGACTGTCCACAGCTGTTGCAAAACTACAACTTCCAATACGCCCTGACAATCTATGGCTATGGAAATTGTAATTTTGAAACAGATGGAGAGCCACAGGTTGACAACCACAATCCTATAACAAAGGTTAATCCTCCACTACCTGTGAGAAGAATAAAAAGCATATGGTTTACTATATACTATACAGTATATTGTAGTGTTTGCCGCTACACGTACGCTATACTGTATGGAGGCTGATACTGTTATGTTGTTGTTGACGATTCTACCCTACTTTGTTTTCTTTGATCATCAATCTTCATTATTAATTCAGTGGAGGTCTCACTTCAGACACGTCTGTGGATCTTATGTTGTGCAGCCTGTATCTCAGTTGCCAGCACTGCTTGCCGACAGTAGACTGCAATATTGTTAGCGCTATCCGCTGCCCGATTCCTCCTTTATTTGGAGCTGCCTCCGGTCGGATTATCTTCACAATGTGATATTTGTATTTGTAATAGATCAAGGAAGCCTACAGGCACCTGTTCTGTTCTGCGCCAGAGTCTCCTGCATGGAGATTTGTCCCACACTGCATTTCGTGGAATGAATAATTTACAGGCAGGTATTCTAGAGGAGGAAGCGGCGGCTCATGTGATTGTGACAACGTGGGTTAAAATATCTCATCTAACTGCGCACTTCTGCAAAAACACGAAGGGCTGTAAAAACATTTGTCCGGATTGGGGCCGACCTGTGCAATTACCTCGGGCTGCAAGACGTCTGAAATCTTATTTTTCTATTAATCTTCAAGCACTTTTCTGGTGGACTCTGAGCAGTCATAGAGAATTGTGAAATGCAAACATGACAGGTTATTCGCCGGAAAAGGATAAGGACACGGAGAAGGAAGATGAAGCGCACATAATAACAGTGGCCTCAGTGGATCAGTAATATTGCTGTCCAACATGCTCTTGTAATAGTGCTGACTATAGAGGCACTATGATAGTGCTGACCTGAGATACTGTAATAGTGCTGACCACAGATACTGTAACAGTGCTGACCAAAGAGGCACTGTGATAGTGCTGGCTAGAGATACTGTAATAGTGCTGACCACAAATACTGTAATAGTGATGACCATAGAAGCACTATGATAGTGCTGACCTGAGATACTATATTAGTGCAGACCACTAATACTGTAATAGTTCTTACCTTAGAGGCACTTAGATAGTGCTGACCATAGAGGCACTGCGATAGTGCTGACTAGAGATACTGTAATAGTGCTGACCTGAGATACTTTAATGGTGCCGACCAAAGAGACACTGCAGTAGTACTTAACAGAGATACTGTGATAGTGCTGATCACAGAGACTGCAAAAGTGCTGACCAGAATTACTGCAATTCTGCTCCTCACAGAGACACTGTGATAGCATTGACTGAAGATACTGTAATAATGCTTCTTAAAGGGAAACTATAATGGTGCTGGCCACAGAATCACAGAGATACTGTATTAATGGTGACCACAGAGACACTGCCATAGTGCTGACCAGAGATACTGCAATAGTTCTGGCCACAGAGACACTGCCATAGTGCTGACCAGAGATACTGCGATAGTTCTGGCCACAGAGACACTGCCATAGTGCTGACCAGAGATACTGCGATAGTTCTGGCCACAGAGACACTGCCATAGTGCTGACCAGAGATACTGCGATAGTTCTGGCCACAGAGACACTGCCATAGTGCTGACCAGAGATACTATGAAAGTGTTGATCGGAACCAAAAACACTGTAATAGTAACAGACCATGTTACTGATTATACAGCCACTGTAATAGTTTCAGACACTGCACGTATAGCGGTCTTTGGCACCAAGTAGCGGTCTTTGGCACCAAGCACCCCAAGCAATCGCTTGGGGCCCCCAACATCCAGGGGGGCCCCTACGCCCCGCTCTTCTCTTGTGCTCAAGACCACTAGACAGGGCCGCTGCCCCGCTCGCTGCTGTGATCTGAACTGTAACTATGAGCATTTGTAATGAGCACTCACAGTTACATGCAGCAGCACTGACAGGGCGGGAGCCATTGGCTCCCTTCCTGTCAGTCACTCTTGTGGGTGCAGGAAGTGTTTTCCCTGCGGTCACAAGTGGCCTCTCTGTCCTTGTGGTGTCGGTGCTCCAGTGACATCACTGGAGCATCGGCGCCAGGACAAGGGGAGCGCGGCCACAAGAATGAAAAGAAGAGGAGACGCCCGGACCCAGGTGAGTATAAGTGTTTATTTTATTGTGTTATATACTATATGGGAGGGGGAGCATACAGGGGCCTGTGTAACTGGGGGAGCGCACAGCGGTGGTCTATATAAATGGGGGGAGCACACAGTGGGGCTATATAATGGGGAAGACACAGGGGGGCTTTATATAACTGAGGGAGCACACAGGGGGGCTATAGACTACTAGGGCTTCACCGAGGGGTCTATATACTACTTGGGTCAGCACACAGGGGGTCTATATACTACTTGGGGCAGCAGAATGGGGTCTGTATACAACTGAAGGAGCACACAGGAGGTCTATACCTAAGTGGGGGAGCACACAGGGGGTCTATATACTACTGGGCTAGCACACAGGGGGTCTATATACTACTGGGGTAGCACACAGGGGTCTATATACTACTGGCGGGGCACACAAGGGATCTATATACTACTGGGGGAACACACAGGGGTCTATATACTACTGGTGGGGAACACAGGGGGTCTATATACTACTGGGGGAACACACAGGAGTCTATATACTACTGGTGGGGCACACAGGAGGTCTATATACTGCTGAGGCAGCACACAAGGGGTCTATGTACTACTGGGGCAGCACACAGGGGTCTATATACTACTGGGGCAGCACACAGGGGGTCTATATACTACTGGAGGAGCACACAGAGGTCTATATACTACTGGCAGGGCACACAGGGGGTCTATATACTACTGGGGGAACACACAGAGGGTCTATATACTACTGGTGGGGCACACAGGGGGTCTAAATACTACTGGGGGCAGCACACAGGGGGTCTATATATAACGGGGAGCACACAGGGGGTCTATATATAACTGGGGGAGCACACAGGGGGTCTATATATAACTGGGGTCAGCACACAAGGGGTCTATATACTGCTGGACGAGCACACAGTGGTCTATATACTACTGGGGGAGCACACAGGGATCTCTATAATAATGGTGGAGCACACAGTGGGTCTATATACCACTGGGTGAACCACACAGGGGGTTTATATACTACTGGAGGAGCCCACAGGGGTCTATATCCAAGTGGGGGAGCACACAGGAGGTCTATATCCAAGTGGGGGATCACACAGGGGGGCTATATACCACTGAGGGAGCACACAGGGGAGCTATATACAAGTGGGGGATCACACAGGGGGTCTATATACTAGTGGGGGAGCACACAGGGGGTATATGCAACTTGGGGCAGCACACGGGGTCTATATACTTTTGGGGGAGCACACGGGGGGCTATATATAACTAGGGGAACACACAGGCATCTATACACTACTGGGGGAAGCACACAAGGGGTATATACTACTGAGGGGAAGCACAAAAGGGGTATATACTACTGGCGGCTGCGCACAAGGGGTATATACTACTGGGGGCAGCACACAGTAGTCTTTTGTTGTGGAGTGCATGTCGAGGGGGGGGGGCCCAGACATAACTTCGCTTGGGGCCCCAGAAATGCCAAGACCACCCCTGCATATAGCAGTACCAAGCTCCTAACCAGCGGCTGCATATGGCCCTTCTATAATAGTCTCTCTAACCAGCCATCCTCCGGAACAACCATACAGACATTCCCTTCCTCTGTCGGGAGTTGTTTATGCTATATTTGTCTATGTATAGCCACCTAGTGGTTGTGAAGTGCCTGGCAGTCTGTCGAGGAACTAGCATTTTGTGAAATATATGTTATGCGTAACTGGAGTCTTTAAATTCAAGGAAATTCAAGGAAATTCACATGTGGTGGCCCAAGGACGCATGATTTTGCTGTTACTAGCCATGTTACATAGGTTACTGGCCGTACGCATTTGGGTCCTCATACTCTTTTTTTTTTTATGACCATTTGATAATCTGTGATGTCCAATTAATTCCAGATCAAAGTAATTTCACTATCTGTATCTCCGGGCTCTTTCTTCATGACTATGACTATGTCTCTTAGGTGGTGACTGTAATTACCGAGGCAATTACCGAGCTGAATCATCCCGATGACTCCACCGTGGCTCTTTGCAGCACTTGACGTCATCATCAGCGTCCCTTGGATTTTACGGTTGGGTATAAAACTTTAGCTTATCCTTTCTACAAAGAATTCTTTCCCCCTGAATAGTAAATTCAGGCACAGAGAAGCCAAAGCTTCATTCTCTATGCAGATCGTATCCTATTTCCAGCTGTGATAATACAGGGCAACGACAGGGCAGACATGCGGCTCAGTATCAACACCTGCAGCTCCCATCAATTTCAGACTTAAAAATGAAAGAGTTTAGACCCCGGCTGCAGCTTCTCTCCCAAATATTTACAGCGGATGAGGCAGATGCCGGGCGGCAGCTCCTTACAGATTGATAATGGAACCGTAATTACTGGTGTCTTCTCACCACGTTAATAATTCATTACGGTTTGGGGTAAACAACTGGAGGAAACTTTCATTTGCGAGTCTGGAAGAGATGGAAATGTGAGAAGAGATGAGAAGTCGCACAATTTGGCTTTTTCTAGAGGTGATGCCATCCCGAGCAGATGTCTCACTGCAGTTGTCTGGAAAAAAAAATACAGTAGATGGGGCTCTAAGAACAAGGGTTTGGACTAGAATTCTTAGGAGGTGATCACATGGAATTTTTACCCTATGGTTAAAGGAACCAGTTTCCGTTACCTCCCAGCATATGGCTGGAGAGGGTCAATGCCTGCCCTGCTCCCTCCTCTCGACTTATCTGGTGCTCCATTACTCCGATACAGAGAAACTACCTAATGTAAGTCTATGAATGATTCGTAGACTTAGATTATGAATGAGACTTTGAAGGCACACAGCAGGCACCATGAGACTGGGAAGTGCTGCGATGATCGGAGCCAGTACCATATATGTATGCTGGAAATATTTGACAATATGGCAGCTGACCACGCTATCTCAGACCATCAACCTGAGAAGGGATTAGTGGATGCAGAGGGACCCTTGTCCAGCATTTTTCTCTCCAAAACCTTCTTGGAGCAGAAGTATGGTAGAACTTTACTTTCATTTTTGTCAGGACAGTGGCTTGCTTTTAACATTATGGAACTTGAGTGGGTTCAGGTCAGGATTTCACCAATGGATAGCAGTCTGTTGGCCTAGGTGTACTTGTGTCTAACCAGGAGATGCACACATTTTGTTGGCTTGTGTAAGACTAGTTACCACTGGTTTTGACTACACCCCACGGGGTTTAACTAGAAACTCCTCCCACTGGGCCTAGCACTGATCTCTATGAGAAACAATGTTCAAGTTCCCAATTGTTATCAGCTCAAAGCTGTGAGTCATGGAAGAGGAACGTGGACTTTAAACTGGAACATGGTCAGATGGAGCTGGGTGAGAACTAGGAAGTCAAGTAAGATGGAACTAGATAAGAACCAGAAGAACAAAACAGAGTAGATTTCAGGAGCAGGTTGGGTCAGAACTGGGAGGACAAGGTGGTAGAGATCACCAGCAAAGCCAGCAATGAGGAATAGGGGCAGACCAAAAACAAGGCATTTTGAGGTGGAATCCACAGAAGCAGAAGAATAGGTGGGACCAGAACAGGAATGGACTGAAGGTAAAAATCAATCAAAGATCAGGATAATCTGGTTGTCGGGATCAAATGGTATCTAAGTGTACTGACAATGGTCTTATTGGCTGAGTGGACACTGGATGTAACGCCTGGAGTCGTGGATCCACTGTACTGTCACTAGCGATGGCACTAACCTCACCAGGGAGCGGAGTCTAAGGGGCCGCTGGTCTTCACCAGAGCCCGCCGCAAGGCGGGATGGACTTGCTGCGGCAGGCGACCCCCAGGTCGCTACCCCTGGCTTGGTTGCTAGTGACGGCAGGCGAGGCGTGGCAGGAGCAGTAGTGCAGGCAGAGGTCTGTAGGCATAATCGCAGGTGGCAGAGTACTCAGGAACTATTGGAAAGCAGCGGACAGGGACAAGGGACCGGGTCAGCAGACAGGAACAAGGACTGAGGTCAGGAGCAACAGGGAGCTGGGCCAAACGCTACGGGAAGCATGTAGAGGCTCCAACACCTGTGGTGGGGCAGGGCTGGTATTTAAAGGGAGTGATAATGGGAACACACCAATTAGGGGTGGACTGGCCCTTAAAATCTGAAACAGCCAGCGCGGGGACGCACGCCGGCCGGCACAGCGAGTGACAGGAGCGGGGCGAGGTAAAGCGCCCCCCCCCCCCCCCCCCCCGGGGCCGAATTAGTAGCAGCGCCGGGTCCCTGCACATGGACCCCGGCGGCTGCATGGGGCAGGGGGAGGTCGCGGCGGCGGCCCGGGGCAGGGGGAGGTCGCGGGGGCGGCGGCGGCGGCCCGGAGCACGGGACGCCGCTGCGGCCGTGACACTGGATAATGAGGCTAGAGTGGGAAGACATGAGTAACAGCACTCCCCACACTTGTTCTGGGCTCACATATGGCTAGTGATCTGTCATGGTTGCAGTCCAGCATCCAGGCACCAGACCAAAAACGTTGTCTGCAGTAGTTTTTAATCTGGCACAACCATGCCAGGGGACAACTATGCCAGATGGTAATCAGGTCTGGTGCCGTGTCTCATGTCAGCATATGGAACACAAGAGTGATGTACCAGGTTCAGCTTGTTGTATCTAATGTTCCCATTCACGTGTAGACCCTGACATATACCAAACCATTTCAATCCTAAAGCACAGGCCATTTTTACTCCTGTTCTGGTTCCACCTAGTAATATTTATCAAAACTATACAGGTGGAAAACTGGGACTGTAAGCAGGTGAATTAATCAGACTTGATCTATCCTCTTCTGTTTCATTTCTTCTGAAATCCAAAATTAGGATCAGGTAACAGCAAGAGGTGGTGGTGGTGGTGGTGGGGCAGATGAATGCAGATACGTGTTCTTGATCTTATTGAGTCTAGTTTTGTACATTGTTAAGTTTTTCACGCTTTTTAAATTTTTTGTCTTCACTTTGTCCTCTATGCTCCATAAAGACCATTTTCGCTCCTCATTCCCTATCGAGTTTGCTCATTTTCCTATTTAACAATCCGCAAGGTCAAGATTGTTTCTATGGGTCAAATAGCTGCTGTTTAGTGTGATGTGAGGCGGATAACGTTATTAGAATGTGTAATGAAATCAGGCCAGGCAGGAAATGCCGCCTGGAGCATAAAAAATCATAAAGACCCAAAATTCAAAACAGAAAAACTACAGGTCTACGGCAGAAACATCAAAGCTATAAACCATGACGCGTACCAAAGGGCACTACAATAAGTAGCAGCAAATATAAAAAGTGTAATATAAAGTAGATCCTGGTTTCATTGGCAGAATTTTACACTTCTACTGCAACTGTAGGGTTTACATATAACTCAATCACCTTCATCTACAGTGTACCCATCATGCCGGCCCACAACACACCATGGGACCATAGTGGGCGCAGGCCTCAATGGATCGAATGGAAGTTGCGTTCATTAAAATATCATTGCATGTTTGTATCCAAGGAGACCTAAACTTCCAGTTGACCAGTGATCCAACAGCAAGAAGACGTTACAGGTACACTTTAACTGGTCCAAATCTTGATTAAACTTGATTGCACCTCTGTACAATCGTCATGTATGATTGCCAACCACAGCAAAAAGTTCACAAGAACAAGTCAGTGAGCGCAAATCAATTTCCATAGAGTCTTTGCGAACTTTGCGCTGGATTATCAACTGCTTTATTCACATAGACTCCCTGACAATGTGAAAATGAACACATTCCCTTGGAAAACAGTTGTCACAGTTTAAGTAGTGCTCAGACTGTAATACCCCCTATAAGAGCTGATATCTACATCTGCAGTGCCAGTTTCTGAAGCCACTTCTTCAGGACTATCTGCTCTCCAGCTATGATGAGCAATGCAAATGAAATTTTTTTATTAATTTTATCTTCATTGCCTACATTGTACAGTAAGCAATGAACTGCTGTTGAGTGCTTAAAGGGATATGGAGGGATAATTACACTGCAGCACTGTAGACACACAGCGGTAGGTACACTGGTATTTACATAAGTGATAGCTACCCTAAGCTTTATAGCTGATCAGAGATAAGGAGGAATCCTGGATTTACCTTTGAGGTACAGTGTGGGTCATTTTCAGTAGGCAGACAGCTTGCCCAGTCGTTTAAGCAAGTTTATACTCCATGCAGGGATGGGACACTGCATACTTCCCCTCTTCATGCCTATAAAATAAACATTTTAATCAGGGAGTATATAATTAATTTATCAACTTCTTTACTTGGTAGACCTTAACACTTTTTCTACAGGTTCACTCTTAAAAGTAAAAGGCAGACCTATTGGATTTAGGTTCAGTATAGTTTGGATTTAGATTCTGCATAATTTGCTGATTTTAGCGGGATCAGCAGGCCATCTAATGACCAACCCCTGACTTTCTCCCAATGGTCATTGTCTGGGGAGAGAGGAATTGTATAAATATTGCATTTCACCTACCCTATGTTCACCTCCTATTTCTGTCTTCTTATTCATTCATCTCAGACATTCAGCAACTTAGACAGGGATCCAAGGATTCAGAGTCCTCTCAATTTTCTGCACCAAAGCAAAGTTTCCACTCTAAGTTCCGGCCCGAAATAAAAAAAACTCACATGACAAAATTTTGATAAAGAAGACGGTAAAGGAGACTAGCCAAACTGTATGTAGTCTAAGAAAATGCCTGATTTACAACAGTGGTTTCTGCTGTTTAATGAATGTGGCCTATCTTTACACTATTCTAGTCAGCTTACTTTACATCTGTGATGACTGGAGTTGTGGGTTCACTGAACTGCTGCTAGAGATGGCATAAACCGTATCAGGGAGCAGCATTGAAGGGGCCGCTGGTCTTCACCACAGCCCCCCGCAAAGTGAGTTGGACTTGCTGGTCGCTACCTCTGGAGAACAGGCTGGAACGCAACAGCATTTTTTTACAGATTGAGTCTAAATTCTGGAGCATGTATTATAGCAGCTCTAGGCCAATACTTTTGTTTTTAACTTTTTCTTTGGGTAATGGCAATGTCCTATGCTGATCTGGTCCCTTGTTTTATTTTTTTAGGTGTTTTCCCATAGGCTTCGCTATAGGGCTTAAAAAACATCAAAATATCAATGTTAAAAATTGTTGGGATAAACATGATGTTAACGTTGAAAAAAAAGTTGCAAATACTTAAAAATAAAAGTACTTAAAGAGGTATTCCCCTCTCAAATAGCATAGCACTGCTTTAGAGTGGGGTGGTAGACAGTAACCTAGACAATGAGCTGCCCACAATGGTAGGGAAGGAGCAGCCATATTAGTAGAAGATGGCAAGGTTGCAAAATGAATGTATATTCAAAAATATTTAACGACTTAAAGCAAATGTACCATTGGGTACATCGCTTTAAGTTTTTTACATGAATAGACTGGCGCCGGTGCGGGGATACCAGTGCCGCCGTCCTTTTTTTGAACCATGGCCCAGTTCCGAATGCGGCGCCGGTCTATTACCAAGCACCGGTCCGGCCTGGAGCACTGGAGGTGAGCCTGCTGACCCCCAGTGTGATGATAACCCCTCTGTGACGCAGCTCCATGGATTGTAATGGGGCTGCATCACAGAGGGGATGGAGTTTCGTCACAATCGGGGTGGGCCGCACACGCAAACCAGCCTGCGGTCCAAAAAAAAGTGACAATCTATTTGTATAAAAAACTTAAAGTGATATACCTGATGGTACATTCGCTTTAACTTGACTTTACCTACAGAACAGGACATAAGTGTGAGATTGCAGAAGGTTTAACTAATAAACTTCCAACCTTGTGATATCCAGGATGGGCCCCATGACTTCTTTGTAAGATCTAGATACCCATGACCATTTCATTCATTGTCTATAGAGCTGCTGATCAGACAAACAAAAGGTTTGACTATATTTGAAAGCGCTATAAAACGGAAATGGCACGTCCATCAGAATTTTAAAGGAATCCTAAAAACGATCCAGGATCTCAAGACTCTAAACTATAAAAAATGGGCAAGCCCTATATAAAAGGGTGTAGATACCATGTGGCTTCTACAGGGCCGTTGAAGAGAGAAAAGGAGCCCATTCTTGTACAGTCTCATTCTAAGGATTATGAGTGTGTCAGTGCTAATAAGTTCCTCTAAAGAGGGTCTACTTTTTATCTTCTTTACACAGCCCCCATTCTCTTTGTTCTCCACCATCTCTATGTACAGCTTGAAACTGTAAATAAAAATAACCAAGGTGTTTTCTGAACTTCTCCCCCCACCCCTCCTAGATTTATAATGACAAATCCTCGGCGTCATTTTGGCAGGATTTTCCCTCCACGAGTCTATTGTCACCACTCTCAAACAAAAGGTAATTCCTTATCGACCTCTCTCCTTCCTGCTTGGAGCTTTTCTGCCAGATCCTCTCACACAGAGACGGCCTCCATTGTTCCCACTTTCATGTGTAGTGCTTAAGCAGGTGTGGAAGGAGCAGATTAAGCCTATGAAACATTTCACGAGTTCATTCAGCCTGACGCTCCTCGGTAACCAAAGTTCACGGAGATGAAACGACTGCTGCATTTAACACCTTGCCACAATCCGTCTTCCACTATCCGCCCGGAAGCTGGAAATTGTCTTTGAAAGAAGCAGATTATCTGATACTGAGATATTAAAATAATGTGTCCCCCGGAGCCTCCGAGGAAACACATTTTGAGCAAACATAATGCTCTCTACTTATAGCAGTTATCTTCCACTTCTCTCACCAAGACCCCATGACCTGAGAATACAGCAAACAATATGGTCAAGAAAAAGGAATGTTACTGCTGACTAGTCCCTACCAATTCTTGAAAGGTTTATTCCCATCTCTTAAAGTGATAATGCACTAGGATATGACATTATGTTTTCTGGAGCCCCCACCGATTGCGACCATAGAGGGGATTTTGAGCCACACCAGTGCTTCACCAACTTCATTGTTTATTACACTTACTGTAGGAGCCTTCCAGAAAGATGGTAGGGTCTGGCGTAGTCCAGCCTCTATAGAGAGTGGGTTATCACTTCAAGACAGTCTAGAGCATGAAATAGCAAATTTGCCTGATAATGGAAAAAAAATATTGTCTGTGACGGGAAACTCTACCACTAGAATGGGACCTTAGCAGGCCTCCGGCCTGAACAACAGCAGGGACCATCTTGTCATGTGTCCTCTACCAAGACTTGGATAAGACCCCTAAGTGTGGGTGTGTACTGTACTTCCTCCACCCATGTGACAACTTCCTACAGGATGTATAATACCTGCTATGAGTGGTGGAGAAGAAAGTGTAGAGAAGAATAATAAGACTAGAGATAGGTGAAGACCAGAAAAGAGCTCTTATTGGTACGCAGATGACAAACAAACAATAACCCCTTGTTCCCTACAGCTGTGCAATATACAAGTGCATATACAAATAATAGCGACATCAAGTGGTCAAACTTAAGTATGACTTCATTACCACTTTACTTTTGCGAGGGGTGCATAGACCAGTGACACCCTTGGTGGGACACCACATATCTATCTATTTCTCTCTTTCTCATACAGTTGCTATCTAATTATTTATCTTGCTCTCTTTATCGTATCTATCTATTTATCAATCTATATCACTCTTTCTCAACTGTAATGACCCAACAGGTGTGGACCGAATGTGTTACCTATCGTCTTGACTTTGGACCGAACTCGGGAGCAGAGTCCTGATGTCCTCTGCATGTGTCTTTTTTCAGCCGCACTAAATATATGACTAGGTTTTCACCCCTTATCCCGCTTCAGGATTCAGAAGCTAGACCTCTGCTGCTAGAGGACACCAGGTCAGTCCACAAGAGTCTTTCCGCTTAAAGTAATGGTTGGCCAGGCAGGGGTGAGGCGGGTGCAGTATGTCAGAAGCCTGATAGTAATAGAAGGAGATACTAAACAGTCCAGAGAAGGAACATTAAGCAGATCCAGTAGGTGGGGCTAGACAGCAGCAAGTGATGTAGCAGAGCTGGGGATGTCCAGGTAGCAGCTAGCCACCTGCAGTCAGCAGTCTTAGTCAAACACAGGAAAATGAGTGAGGTACAGAAGAGTCGGACAGATGCAATGTCAGGAAACAGGTTCAGGTCCATCTCTCTCATATCTTTCTATCTATCTATCTATCTATCTATCTATCTATCTATCTATCTCCTATGTATCTGTGCAGAGAAAATGACCACAAAACTCTCAAAAACAGTAAAGAAAAAAAAAAAGCAAGGTAAGTGTATTTACCCATAGGAAATGCAATTTATGAGTTCTTCCATATGGAGTTTTCCAAATGGAAGAACTGAAATGTTGAGCTTTTTTCCCCATGGGTAAATACACTTACCTTCCTTTTTTTTTTTACTATTTTTGAGAGTTTTGCCGTCATTTTCTCTGCATATATAATGCCCGTGGAACCAGGTGTGACTGCTGGCACAAAATTCTTCAGTTTTGCTTGAGTACTGCAATATATATCTTTTGTTTATCTATCTCTTATCTATCTATCTATAAAAATTAAAAAAAAATCTGCAGCACTCAGTGGCAAGATGGGTGCCAGCGGTCACTACAGTGAACTTGGATAGAACGCTCAAAAATCTGCAGCACTCACAAGTCTTCCAAATTAATTCAGTAGTTTATTCTCCCTAAGGGTACAAACACACACAGCAGATACGCAGCAGAAACGCAGCAGATTTGATACTGTGTTCAGTTATTTAGATCTAATCTGCTGCGTATCTGCTGCGTATCGCAGCAGTAAATACGCAGCGTATATGCCGTGTGTGTTTGTACCCTTAAGCTTTGCATTGATCAGTACAAACTGTTTTCCAGCAGTGACCATACAGGCCCCTTTCTGGGGAGTTTTATACACAGCAATACAGGTGCAAGGTGATTAATTAGTTAACTCTTAGTGTCCTCACACAAAATACTATGAAGTGCAAACCAAGCATATACGATGCTATTACTATTGCAGTATGTGTGGACATAAAACAATGTGACAATATAGTGTTATAAAAATATATCCATATAAATCATGATTTACAATACTAAAGGGGAAAAGGTAGACAACTTTACCATATACACAGGCAGCAACATAGAGTTAGATTGAGCTCCATACACATTGTCAGCCTAATGACCCACACAGTTATGCAGTGCAGGTTTAAAAAAAAAAGCAACCAGTGGGTGTGTGTGTGTGTGAACACTGCCCTGTAAGGGCCCTATTCCGATTAATAATGTAAATGAGCGCCGATCTGCTAGATCAGCCCTTGCAGCATACATTACCTAGCAGGACTTCTCCTTCGCTCCGTCTTCCTCCCCAGGTCCTGCGTGCAGCATCAACTCCAGAGCGGCCTGTCTGAGCTGTCAGTGATTGGCTGAGCGGTCTGACAGCTTAGTCAGGCCGCTGCGGAGTTGATGCTGCCCGCGGGATCGGGATGAAAACGGAGCGGAGGAGAAGCCCTGCTAGGTAATGTATGGTGCTGCTTCAATCGTCGGTCGCCCGCCGCACATCCACGAGCTATTCCATGTAGCGATGTGCGGTAGGTGACCGATGATTTTAGGTTTGGGCCTAAATAAACGATCAGCCGATGACATGATCATTGGTTGATCAATTTATCTATTCCACCGAGCGATAATTAGCCGATTCGTCCGATTATCGCTCCGTGGAATACACCCCTAAGTCCCGTCACTCAGGTAGGTGGAAACGCTTAGGGGGAGATTTATCAAACATGGTGTAAAGTGAAACTGGCCCAGTTGCCCCTAGCAACCAATCAGATTCCACCTTTCATTCCTCACAGACTCTTTGGAAAATGAAAGGTGGAATCTGATTGGTTGCTAGGGGCAACTGGGCCAGTTTCACTTTACACCATGTTTGATAAATCTCCCCCTTAGAGCCATGATCAGATGCAAAGCTTCTCCCTGTTTCGGTGCTGCAAGCTTCATAGCCAGGGAGGATGTTGTGTGGTCACTTGTGGAGCTACTGCCGTGCTTCATCCAAACGGACACCAATGTGGACGCTGCCTTGTAGATTAGCATCAGACCCGAATGGAAATCCTCATCCAGCCAGGGATCACTCGGTGAAAAGATTCTCTCTCTCTCAGGAACGATGGAGGCAGGGCTAGCTCCCGTTTCCATGCACATAGGCTCTGTGACATCTGGATTTATCTTAAAGGGGTTGTCCAGTGAAAATCTTTTTCTTTCAAATCAACTAGTGTCAGAAAGTTATATAGATTTGTAATTTACCTCTATAACAAAATCAGCTTATCAGCTGCTGTATGTCATGCAGGAAATGTTGTTTTATTTTTGGTCGGACACAGTGCTCTCTGCTGCCACCTTTGTCCATGTCAGGAACTGTCCAGAGCAGAAGTAAATCCCTATAGAAAACTTCTCCTGCTCTGGACAGTTCCTGTCTCGGCCAGAGATGTCAGCAGAGAGCACTGTGTCAGTCTGGAAGGAATACACCACTTCCTGCAGGACATACAGCAGCTGATAAGTACTGGAAAACTGGAGATTTTTAAACAGAAGCAAATTACAAATCTATATAACTTTATGACACCTGTTGATTTAAAAACAATTTGAAGGGCACCAAAATAGACGAATCATGACGCAGCAGAGAGCACTGTGTCAGACTGAAAATAAAAACTTTTCCTGCATGACATACAGCAGCTAATAAGTATGGGAAGACTTAAGATTTTATGCTTTAAAAATACGTCAATTAAGACGTCAAAACGTTGCTTGTATGCTTAACCATTGAACAATTAACACCGTCTGATTCACAGATTATTGGAGTGCTAAAAGATCTCTGTATACTATCTATCTATTATCTATCTATCTATCTATCTATCTATCTATCTATCTATCTATCTGTCTATCTATTATCTGTCTGTCTGTCTATTATCTGTCTGTCTATCTATTGTCTGTCTGTCTATTGTCTGTCTGTCTGTCTATCATCTACTATCTATCTCTTCTATCTATCTATCTATCTATCTCATATCTATCTATCTATCTAGTTATCTATCTATCTATCTATCTATCTATCTATCTAGTTATCTATCTATCTAGTTATCTATTTATCTATCTATCTATCTATCTATCTATCTATCTATCTATCTATCTATCTATCTCCTATCTATCTAGTTATCTATCTATCTATCTATCTATCTATCTATCTAGTTATCTATCTATCTAGTTATCTATTTATCTATCTATCTATCTATCTATCTATCTATCTATCTATCTCCTATCTATCTATCTATCTATCTATCTATCTTCTATCTATCTATCTATCTATCTATCTATCTATCTATCTATCTATCTATCTCCTATCTATCTATCTATCTATCTATTGCTCTGTGGGCCTTTTCTTTCCAAAAAGTTTCCAATAAATAAGTAAATGTGACATGCTCCTCAGACTGTGCCCAGATCCCTCAGTCTCGTCTATTTCTATCTATATAGGAAATGATTATGAGGTTTAAAATGAAAATCCAAAGAATTAATAATTGATTTATGAATAGCTTGAAGTGAATAAAAAAGTTCCCAAATATGATTAAATATATTACATTTCCACAGGTATTAGAGACCGATATTAAATACAGACGGGGGAATGTGTCCGGCTTTATTTAGGAAAAAATAATAACGCTGGAGTTTGTTCTCGAACTTTGCCAAAAAAAGGGGAAATATTTTAGGAGGGCTGGAGGTGAGGAACATGAACTGTTCCTTCTTCATAAAATGATCTTGACTCCTTACCCCAGAAAAACAGCTCCAAAATATTGGACATTATGGGGGAGATTTATCAAACATGGTGTAAAGTGAAACTGGCCCAGTTGCCCCTAGCAACCAATCAGATTCCACCTTTCATTCCTCACTCTTTGGAAAATAAAAGGTGGAATCTGATTGGTTGCTAGGGGCAACTGAGACAGTTTCACTTTACACCATGTTTGATAAATCTCCCCCTAGATGTCTTACTTCTATGCAATCTGCTGTCCTCTGCTTGTTGTTAGGCTCAGTCCTTCTCTAGTAAAAGAGATGGAAGGTGAGAACACTCCTGTCTGCTGTGCTGGAGAAAGTGCTGGGCTACAGTTTAAGGCCATGTTCACATGGCGTTTAGGACCGGCCAGTTTCTGAAAAGATCATCCCGACCGGTTCTGCAGTACCGGCCGGATGATCTTTCCGGCCACAGTGTTCTGATGCGGGCGCATCAGAACTCCTCACAGCACATGATGAAGTTTGCGGCCGGAGCCGCTCGCTTCATTGTGTGAACTGACAGAGCTTTCTGCAGCCGCAATTCACTGAATTGGGGCCACAGAAAAAAGGACATGTCAGTTGTTTGCGGCACAGTATGAGATCCTGGCCGGAGCGTATACTATGAGCATGCGGCGTTCCCTGGCTTACAAAGTACAGCCGTTGTTGCTGATTGCAACAACGGCCATACTTTTACGCTCTGTGAACATATCCTAATAGTGGAAAGCATGTAGTGGAAGAAGGTGTTACTGATGCACTGTGCTGAAAAATTACTTACACAGTACAGTACCAGAAGGCATGCAAGCGGAGAAGGGGTTACTGATGCACTGTGCTGGGGAATGACTTACACAGTAAAGTACTAGATGGCATGTAGGGGCAGGGCCATTTCTGTCATAAGGCGAAATGAGTTTATTGCTCAGGCGGCAGATTTGTAAGGGCGGCAAGTTTTATGGAGTGGCCATAAACTATACTGTCCGCTACACACCACTGACTTCATGACCTCATGACCTCCAAATGATAGCTGGACACAGACATAGAATATAAGGAAGTCAGGATTTTCCTCAGGCAGTAGAAAGTCTAGACTCTGCCTTTTGTAGAGGGAGAAGTTATTACTGATGCACTCAGTTTGCAAGGTGCTGTGTTAGCAGAAAGGAAAGAAACAGCAGCAACAGGACCAGAGTAAGGAACGTTTTATACAAAGCACTGAGCTGCTACTGTTATTTTTTGATGTTGAGAAAGAGAAGCTAACGTAGGTGAGCTTACTCTGCAGCACTGCAGCACAAATAAAAAATAAGAGACAAAAGGGAAGCCTTGATTTACCTTTGAGGAACAGCATGGGTCATCTGCAGCAGGCAGACTGGCTCACAAATTGATGTACCAAGCTCAGGCTTTTTCAGTATCCTTCTCTATCATTCTCTTGCACAGAGCACATAGTAATCCCCATCACTACTCCCTGCAATCTGTCTTGTTCTGTCCGTTACTAGATACAGATTTCCCCTGACAACATGCAGCAGATTACAGAGAAGGGAGACACCTAGTGGCCAAGACTGTTCAACTGTTTTTGTGAGTCAATTTGGTTAATAAAGTGATATATAAATATGTTAGGAATTATAGTGTAATCACATGGACAGAAGGTGTTTGACCAGTAACCATTTACAATTGATAAAGAAGCACTATGTCTTGTCTGGTGGGCTAGGGCGCCCACTATAATCTTTGCTATGATTCCTCGTATCTTCTATGAACAGCGCTGTATAATATCCAGTTTATTTCTTGATATGATCGCTGTCACGGTCCGCTGAGAAAATATGTTCAATATTAACTTCAACTTTTTCTTCTTCTCTTTATCCAATTGAAAAAAAAGAAGAAAAGTTCCGGCTGCTATGAAGAATAAAGACCCTGAGCTGCTCGGTAAATTGATGCTTGTAAAGGTCATAATTTACAGAGACATTCAGCTAATTGATGTTTATAAATGTCAAATCAATGATGTCATCAGACCGCCACCATTGGTGAACTTTAGCTGTAAATAATATGTAAACCTCGGTGGTGACCCCTCCGTCCACAACAAGAGAATCACTTCCTCCGGTCCCTTTTATTAACAGATCAACACTTAGAATTGATCACAATAGTGAAGATGTATAGATGTGTCTAGCGACTCGCAAAGGTCATCTGCAGAATCTATTTTACGGATGGATTAGAAGCTTCTTCATGAATTCATTCGAGGCCATAGAAAACATACAAAGTTTACTGGATTTTGTAAAATAATTAAATGAGCCATTAAAGGGATTTTCTGATGTTGAAACTTAAATGAACATACAGTATATTGGTAAAAAAAAAAAATATTTAGCAAACTTTCTTGGGTCTTTTATGCTAACCCTCTGCTTTTAACACTCAATAGTCGACTCATATTAAACCCACATATTGTCTGCTGTACATTCTGTAATGGACTTCCTGTACCTACTCTACACTTTAGCCAGGAATTCAGCCAATCTACACCTTCTTGACTATAACTCCTCCCACACAATTGCAGGGAGATAGAGTTGGCTGAATTTCTGGCTAGAGTATAGACATGGAACAGGGAGTCCACTTAAGGATATACACCAGTTAGCAAGTGGGACAGTGAAGACAACAGAGTTTACAGTTTACAGACAAGTTCCCAAATGACCCTCACCCACCTAGCTGCCACAACACCGCATATGGATAGAGTCTGCAGAGCGGAAATCTGTTGAAAAAATGTCATATACAGGTTTATACAATGGCCAGAAATATCCCTGCTCCTCATGTATACACATAGGGCAGCTTATCCTGAAAAGTCACCTGAAAGTGCAGCTACACATTAAAGTGAAATCCCACTTTTAGGAAATCAGTGTCCCTCTATATATAATGAACAGACTTCTCTTGGCTTTCTGTATCTGGTGGAGCCTTCCCTTTGACATCATACAGAGAATATAACAAATACATAAATATTTTTCATACTTTTATTTTTGCCATAAAACTCTCATTCCAGGCCAATCCAATGGCGGCAATGTGATTGATGCAGAGATAGGACGTAGAGCAGGTTAAATAATGGATTGATGCAGTTTTTGTTACTGAAATGTTCTTATAAATAATTTCTCATGGACGCTGTGATCTTGACCTTTTGTGCTTGTGTTGAGCGCAGTGCGAGTGAGCGGCACAGACTATACTTACATATTGTATATTATATTAGCCTCCTATTAGTAGCTGGGCCTGCAGTATAAACAGAGGTGTATGCACGATTTTGTAAAGAGGATCTTACAGCTATGAACACATGAGCATACAAAGACATGTGCACACAAAGTGTCACTTTATACTAAGCTTGTTTGCAAAGCAAAGTGTCTGATGTGTGTGCTGCCCTTATTTATTCTATGTGTGCTATGTGTGTCTGTCCAATTCTGTATAGCCACCCTGTTTCTGCATCCACACATTGTGAGTTGTGACACAAAACCACACATCTGAACACTGTGACACACGCATCTACAAACTTATACACATCCACACCGTGACACACACATCTGCAATGTGTAACATGCAAATCTACACACTGTGACATACACATCTACATTCTGTGACATACAAATCTACACACTGTGACACACACATCTACATGCCGTGACACACACATCTATTTGGTGTCCCACCACAGGTGTTGCTAGTCTGTACACCCCTCACAAAAGCTTGTACCCAAAAGCGAAGTGGTAATGAAGTTATGCCTAAGCGTTGCCACTAGATGTCGCTAGTATGTATGTGTACATTTATATATTACGCAGCTGTTGTGAGCAAGGGGTTATTGTTTGTTTGTAATCTGTGCACCAATGAGAGCTATTCTTCTTCTTCACCTCCTCTTCTCTATTCTCCTTTCTCTTTGCACTCCCTTCTCCACCACTCACAGGAGTTGTTACACACCCTTTAGGAAGTTGTCACATGGGGAGAGGAAGTGTACACCCACACTAGTGAGTTCTTCTCTAGTTCTTGTAGAGCAAGACACAAAGACCAGAGCCTCCTGCAGACTTTAGCCAGGAGCTTGGCTTTGCCAGGTTCCCCCTTCGGGACAGACCAACTGTATTGTACCTACCTGGGAAACAAAATGACAAGAGAGAGGACAAGTCAGTGATTACCCCAACCCACACCATTGAACGTCTCTAAAGGTGGAGGACAGTATCCTAAAGCTAGAGGAACTTATATGGTGCAAAAAGCAACAAGCCTACGTACAAGCCTTTGTACTCTATCTTGCAGTGCAGGTGTAACCAGCTTATCTTGGCCACCTTTCTCAACTTAGGTGACAAAGACTGGGGCTTGTGTCACCTTGTTAAGACGGGTTACCCGGCACTGCAGGGCAATAGGTGGTATCACGACAAAGGTCGAAACACGGGCTCAAGTATTCTTCTATTTTCAAGTACTCTTAAGTATTCTACATCTTCTTTTAAAGTTCTGGCAGAGCACAGTACTAAATTGGGTCAAGTCAAAAGTCTATTGTCAACTTGTATGCCGAAACATTCCTTTAGTAAAGAAGAGTTTATTTGTTATAATGGGATTCAGTGGTTATTGCACCAGCACCTACACAGTAGTCACATCGTCCTTGGGTCATCTCCTCTTTCTGTGAGTGGCGATACCGACAGTCCGGATGGGTCATAGCTCCACTCCAGACCACTGTGATAAGCGCCCAAGGGACCCATCACAACCCAGCAGGTCATAGACCACAGGGGAAAGGATATAGCCTGCCTCAAAGACTAAAAGAAGGTGTGCCATCATACCTGTGTGCTGAGTCAGCACTGGCATCATGACAAACTACCATCCGGCTGAACTATATTCCACCGTCCAACTACCACAGTAGTGGCGTCACACTGTACCATCTAGCAAGTGACCGGTCGAGCACACACCACATCTACACAGTGTAACATACAAAGCTACACACTGTGACACACACATCTATGCACCATAACACACATATCTACAAACTTGCACATATCGACACAATGTAAAACACAAATCTACACACTCTGATACACATCTACAAACCTGGACCCCCGGGCAGCATATTGGCAAAACCCTCAACAGACGCTATTCAAATCCCAACCACTGGGTGACGGTGCATACAGACATCTGTAGCACATACATCTCCTGACACAATATCAAGAAAGCATAGATTTTTTTATGCAGCTTATGATGCACATTTGGAGACATATTGAGACATGAGCAGAGGTAAGAAAGGATACAGCTGCACACACACACACACACACACACACACACACACACGCACGCACGCACGCACATGCACGCATTGATATATACAACCCCCTATCTACACTCTTTGACACACCTGCACACCCCCTTAGTTCTGTTCTGTATTTCCTTCCAGGCTTTCTCCTACAGTATCATCAGACATTACTCTCTGCCCCTTCCCAGCTGTGCACTTGCTCTTTCATCTCCAGCCAACAGTGCAACTGAAGCTTTGAGCAATCTCTGCTCGCCCTCCTCCTCCTCCTCTCCATCCGCACTGCTTTCTGTATGTAACGATCCTTTCACTGTTCTCTTACACCAGCAGATGGCGGAGAGCATCACATTCAGCCAGTTTACATGTACAGAGGAGGTCAATACCTCCAGAATAAGCAGTATTAAGCCTACCACACCTGGCTACTAATAACCCGCATGCATCATATGTCCTGGGGGGAGTTACTCTAGGAGAGTCGCTGATGGAGAAGGATCTGGGTGTACTTGTAGATAATAGACTACAGAACAGCACACAATGTCAGTCAGCTGCTTCTAAGGCCAGCAGGATATTGTCATGTACATTACAGACATGGGATATAATATTAACGCTTTAGGGTAGCCTCACACGAGTTTGCAGCGAAATCCGCTACAGATCCTGGTTGAATGGGTCACATACACGCAGCAGAATTTTCATTCCGCTGCCTGTATCTGACCCGGCCCCTTTAACCCCACGCATCCCGCTGCCTGCAGCACTAGCCTGGCGCATACATTACCTGCTAGGCGCCGCAGCTGTGTGAGGCTCCCAGCTGCCCTTGCTCCCCATCAGCCAATCATTGCACAGTAGCACTGATTGGCTGATGGGGACCAACGGGAGCCGGGAGACTCACTTAGCCGCGGTGCTGAGCAGGTAATGTATGCTCCGGGTCGGGGGCAGCCCTGGAGAATACATCACCTGCTCCAGGCTCCTGCTTGCGTCAAAGCCTCCCGGCATCTCCCAGCAGTCAGCCAATACAAGTAATATGGGGAAAAGTTGTTCCAGGTAAAATCCCTTCAAAAGACATCCTTGTCTTTTGAAGGGATTTTACCTGGAACAACTTTTCCCCATATTACTTGTAGTGGCTGACTGCTGGGAGATGCCGGGAGGCTTTGACGCACTGCCTCCGCCTGGAGAATCATTTTCCGGAGGTGACAAGTCTTTTTTACCATGAGAACAGTAAATCTGTGGAACAGTCTGGTCACAGCAAAAACAGTGGAGGGCTTCACAACAGGCTTATTGTATGTAGTGTCCCAGTAAGGGTGGTCCACTAAGTTCTTATACCACCTGGGCAAAGTATCTCTGTTATAGGTATCACACAAAGGGGATGAAAGTGTTATTTATGTTTTCACCACTAGATGTCTCACTTTGCTGTTATACTGTCTGGTTGTCTGGGCACAGTTGAAGGGAATGGGTTAATTGATGGATTGTTTGTTCACTGTTCCTGACCAATTACAGGTGCAGGTACTACACACAGCCTGTCAGCCAACTACACTTCTTTCCTCTCCTCTCTCTACACAGTCCCACCAATGGGAGGTTAGACCCAGTCACCCCTATTTAAGCCTATAAGTTCTTGGTGGGAGGTTTTTGTTTAGTTGGTCTTTTGTCAGTAGTTGGTGAGGTTATTTGAATGGGAGACTGAGTCTACAGTATGCAGTGCTAACTGTCCTCTAGGATACATCTGTTCCACGCCAGGGATCCTTCTCTGTTATTCTCAGGACAGTTACCAGAGTCAAGGAACTGATCCCAAGTAGGAAAAAGTTGCTGAGAGCCGAAGTATTCTACTGACTTACGTGCGACTATCCTGGGAAATCTTGGGAGGTCTGCTATGCCCAGTTGTAAAAGCCTGGGGCTCGAGTGGTGTCCCACCACGGGTGTTTCTAGTATGGGCACCTGTTGTAAAGCCCTGTACTGTAGAGTAAGGTGGTAATGAAGTTGCATTCTCTATTTTTACCAGAAGATGTCACTCTGTTTTATTTTGTATATTGCACAGCTGTAGTCATTCAAGGGTTACTGTTTTTTTCTGTGATCCTGTGCACCAATGAGAGATGCTCTTTTCTTATCTATCTCTGCTCTCTTTTCTTCTGCACACTCTCTTCTCCACCTAGCTAAACTATATACCTAACAACCACTACAGTAGTGGCGTCACACAACACCATCTGGCAAGTGACCGGTCGTCCACCACAAGTGTATCACCGCAGGACGAAAAGTCAGAGAACACACCAACCCATGCTGGGAACCTCTCCTAAAAAAGTAGGGCGGTATACTAGACAGAGGAACTTACGTGGATAGAGCAAAGCAGCCATAGTAAAGGCCTATGTACTCTATCTCGCAGCGCAGGTGACACTGAGACACGCTCGGACACTAAGCTCAACTCAGGTACCTAGAACTGGGGCTTTTGTCACCCTTGTATGATGGGTTACACAGAAAGTGGTTTAGCGACAAAGGTGGAAACATAGGCACAAGTATTTTTCTTCTTTCAAGTATTTTCAAGTAATTCTTCTTCCGACAACCTCCTCTCCACTCTTCTGAACTCTCTACTTCACTTAACTAAACCAGCACTACTGTTCCACCTCACCTCTTCAGCTTTTCTCAACATAGATTCAGTGAAACTGAAGTCTGTACCACAGAAATCACTCGTTACTTTATCCTCCTGTATTGCAAGAGACTTATCAGTAGAGATCAGTTTATTTATTCTACTGGGACTCAGTGATAATTGCACCAGCACCTACACACACAGGCTATACCACCCTTGGTTCATTATCCCCTTTCTTCTGGTGGCGGTACCGACAGTCTGGGTGGGTCATCTCTCAACTCTGGACTACCGTGATAAGAGCACAAAGGACCCATCACAGCCCGGCAGGTCATCGACCATTTGGGACAAATATAGCTAGCCACACACTAAAGCAGGTATACCATCACACCTGTGTGCTGAACCAGCTCTGGCGTCACAACAGAACTGTAACCGGCTGAGCTATATTCCACCGACCAACCACCATAGAAGTGACGTCACCCGTAATATCTTGACAGGTGATCTGTTGCAGCAGCACCACACTCGTATTACCCAACCTGGTCTAGTTACCCAACTCTATGATCCTATACTACCACCAGCCTGCCCAGGCTATACACATATAAATCCTACAAAAAAGGGGCTATACACTAATTTAATCTCAAAAATCTCAAAGTTTTTATTCAATAATTAATTTTAAAAAATTATATTTGCAGAACAGAATAAAAATAATCCTTACAGGACGGAAAATCACAGCAACATGATTGTATTAGAGGACAAATACATGCAGCACAATCCAAACATAAACCCACAGTGGGTGAAATAGCATAGCGACACAAGCGTCAATTGCACTGCCCCTACAAAGTGTTTTAAACCTCCATACTCCCTTCAGATCCTATACATGATGAGGATCAAAAGATAAAAGCTGTGATATTACCTATAATGCTGTGTGTAGTTACCCCCAATGCGCGTTTCGCGTCCGGCTTGATCACAGGGGCCTCAGTGGATCAGTGCTCTATTGTATACACAGCATTGATCTCAATGGGAGATCAGTGCTGTGTATATAATGTATGTGGGGGGGGGGGGAGTTTTTTTTTATTAATAAAAAATCCCCTCCCCTAATAAAAGTTTGAATCACCCGCCTTTTCCCATTTTATAAAATAAATATATTTTTTAAACTATTAAATGATCACATTCCTGATCTCTCACGGTAAACGGCGCAAGCGCAAAAAAACTTCCAAAGTGCATAACTGCGCATTTTTTGTTGCATCAAATCCAGAATAGTGATAAAAAGTGATCAAAAAGACAGTAAGGTACCAATAGAAAGTACGGATCATGGCACAGAAAATGACAGCTCACAAAGCCCCATAAACCAAAGGATAAAAGCATTATAGGGATGGGAAAAGAGCGATTTTAAGGAACATTTAGTTTTTTTTTTTTTAAAGGCTTTAATTTTTTAAAACTGTCAAATAAAATAAAAGTTATGCAAGAAGTGTAATCCCTATTTACATGACATTTTAACCTTCCGTCAGCGCTATATGCAACATTTCCAATGTATACACTGGCAGAAGGCTGCAATGTACCAAACTGTAAAACTATACAGTGGGATGCAATGCTCATTCTCTGAGGGAAGCCCTGGGGAAGCTTTGATGATGTCACTGTCCATGTATGAACCATTACCATATATGGTGATGACAACTACATGATCAGATCTTCCCTAGAGAGGCCAGACAGTCTTTCTCTTCTCTTCGGGGGATTCCTCCAGAGCAGTTGAGTTGCTGTTTATAGTACCGCCACCTCACTGTACCCCCAATCTACATCTTTTCTCCTTTGCCCATAGTAGCTCAAGAATAGTTGCAGATATTATTCAGATTTAGGTTGCAGAATCCATCCCTAAATCCTCACAATGCGTAGACATGGACTTAGACTTTGAATTACTGCGCCTTAAGATGGATTTTCATGAGCCCCCTCCATCCCTGCTTATATATAATATATACCCCCAATATCCATGCGCTCCATATTACTGTGTCTTATAACTCTGCAACTTTCATGAATATATTAATGCAAATCTCGAAACCTTCTATACATAGAAATGGCCCTGCCCTTAAGAAATTGCGACATGAAAGGACGCACTCATCTACTTTAATGTACAGAAAGCGGCTTCTTTTGTTCTATGGGAAGAATAAGATGAAACACAACAATTTAAGAATGAAAAAAAAAAAAAAAAAAGCCCTAACATGTTCGGATACAAGCAGTTTACTGTGTATAAATATTGATGCTCGGCAGAGAGGAGAGCAATTTCCTTCTCATCTATACATTATAAGATCTGATTTAAATATACACTCCGCACATTGTTTCCTTACTGGAGGGCACGAGGAAATCTATAACCAGAACGGCGCAATTATCTATAATGTAGCATTGTAGCCGGGCGAGATAGGAAACGAGAAAATGAGGCAAGTCACATTCAATACACAAGATGCATACAAATATATGGAAATGGCTCAAACAAAAAAAGTATTTGCCCCCCTCTTGGAATTTTTCATGTTTTACTGTGTAGCAATATGGTAAATTTACTGGATTTACGTAGTTATTTTTTTTCTTGCAGTGATTGAGCCACAAATGGTTTTTGTAAGGGGAGGACAATGCGGTCCACATCCACGGAGGTGAGTTTATTAACCAGACGCAGATGGGAAAGAGTATCCCGTGTAGCCTCAGTGAGTGGGCGGAGCTACAGTAGTTCCTGGGCTGTTAATGTCCCTGGGGTGACAGAGAAATATTACACTGGCTCCTGGCGGTGGAGGTCAAATAATAGTATAGGGATACACATAGTATAGGGATCTCATGCCGGGCCCCAAAGAACTGACATGTCAGTTTTCTGCGGCTGCTATTTAGTGAATTGCGGCCATAGGAAACCCTGTCAGTTCACACAATGAAGCGAGCGGCTCTGGCCACTTGCTTCATTGTGTGCTGTGGGAGGTTCTGATGCGCCCACATCAGAACCCTGCGGCCGGAAAGATCATCCGGAAAGAGACCGGCCGTTCCGTGACCCGGCCGAGTCACAGAACGTCCGGTCTCATACGTAGTGTGAACATAGCCTAAGCATGTAAGTAACGCTGGTTGACTATAGAATGCATTGGCCACAAAGAGATGCTCTTCAGGCCGGAGTGCCAACTTCCTAGCTACTGAAGTAAAAGGTGCAGCAGTTCCAGAGAGGCCGTCAAACTCTGAGCTTGCATCAGTCCCATTGAGGCCATTTTCTGCACCGTCACCTCCACCCCTGACTTATCGTAGATGGTTTGGACAGAGGAAGGAAGAGGAGGGGGATATCGGGAGATGTGCGGAGTTCCAGTGTCCGACAGCCGGACGGATCTTCCAGCAGGTACGATGACATCATATCATTGCGCCTTCTGGAGACATCACGTCCCAGCTGCACATAGGTTGCAGGCACAAAGTGCCCACAGCTTATGACAATGACTAGAGCAGCAGGACACTGACAGGTCCTGCTGCTCTTTTCTCCTCCTATGATTAGCTGGCTCACCCTGCAGTAAGCGCACAGAACACAACAGCAGCGGGACATCCTGAAAGGGGCTGTGGGCTGGGAAGAAATGGTAAGCAGGCCGGATGAGGTCCGCGCAATGTACATTGACCAGGTATGGTATAGAGCAGTGATTTTCAACCTTTTTTGAGCCGCGGCACACTTTTTATACTTAATAAATCCCGGGGCACACCACCAACCAAAATAGCACAAAATGACACTAAAACAGTACATATTATACATATAGTTAATAATATAGATTCTAAATGTATTTATACTAACTCAGTGTGAAACCTGGGCCTGTTTTCTTCTCCTCCCTGTGCTTCTCTCCTGTGCTTCTCTCCACCATACTTCTCCCCCCTGCTTCTCTCCTGTTCTTCTCTCCACCATTCTTCTCCCCCCTGCTTCTCTCCTGTGCTTCTCTCCACCATACTTCTCCCCCCTGCTTCTCTACACCATTCTTCTCCCCCCTGCTTCTCTCCTGTGTCTCTCTTCACCATACTTCTCCCCCTTGCTTCTCTCCTGTGCTTCTCTCCCCCATGCTTCTCTCCTGTGCTTCTCTCCACCATACTTCTCTCCCCCCTGCTTCTCTCCACCAAACTTCTCTCCCCCCTGCTTCTCTTCGCTGTTTCTCTCCCCCATCCCCATGTTTCTCTCCCCCCTGCTTCTCTCCCCTGTTTCTCCCCCATCCCCAGGTTTCTCTCCCCCATTGTTTTCTCCTGTTTCACAGGGGCACCATAGTTTGGGGAACTTTCCCCGCGGCACACCCAACCATGTGTCACGGCACACTGGTTGAAAATCACTGGTATAGAGTATAGTTATGGTGGGTTCTGTTGTTGTTTTGAATTTTATTAGTCTTAATATTTGTGTTATTATTGTGAGTATTATTAGCGTTAATATTTAGTGTTTTATAAAAAATAAAAAAAATCTTGTTTACATGTGTGGACTTAATACAGTGGTGTGTTCGTTGAGTATGAGGCTGGACCAGCCAATATGTTTATGGCCTTATGGACCCTTGGACTTGTATATATTGTACAGTTATATGTTGTTTTTATTGATGTTTTGTTATTGGTGTAATGTTTTATATTTTTTTTTAATAAAAGATCTACAGGATGTAACCCAGCATCAGTACATGATTGTGTCCTGCATTTACCAAGAAACATAAACAGAAATAATTTCCTTTAGGTCATGTTCACATGGCGTAAGACACCGGCCGTTCTGTGACCTGGCCGTGTCACAATACGGCCAGTGTCAGAGAAGATCATCCAGGCTGTTCTGCTGAATTTGGATGCATGCCGCACGCTCCATTGTGTGAACTGACATGTTCATGCGGCCGCTGTTCAATGCTATTCAGCCGCAGAAAACTGACATGTCCGTGATTTATACAACACATACTGTATGTTGTGTGAACATGGCCTTAAACTGTATAATGCCGCTTTTCTTGTTGGATAGTCACCGTGTACTGTTTATTGTATGTTGGATAAGGATAATTTTGTGCGGTGTACACAGATCACGATGTAAACCTATGATGTCACCAGTAGATCATGTAATGATGCCTGTTTAATACCTGAATGTTTCAGGGAAATTACAATCCCTATAAATGTTACACTTCGCCGATTCCCTCAATATACAAGATATTGTAAGAAGTATGACGGCTATAAGGATCTGGCATCTCGTTAAACGTTTTCATTACGGAGACGCAGCTGTATTGTCTTTAAATTGCTCCAGTGATTCCGATCAGGAATCCTCCGCCAGCAGTGTCCCCTCTGATGTAGCCGCGCGTCGTCTTTAAGACTTAATACGGCGAGGACGACGGCGACGTTGTAATTAGAACAGAGGTTTTATGAATGGAGTGGGGAAACGAGACATCCCTTAAATTCTGCTAATTGTACAACAGTTGAGATAAAAAAGAATAAGTGTAATCAGCAGAACACTTTAAGTACCGTGGTGTCATCCTCAGAAGTGGAAGGAGGTGCTGGGTAATGAGCCAGATGCCTGTGTGCAACACAAGATCAATATATCAAGCACGTGGGCCCCTCTTCCCGCACCTGGACAGGTTTTTATACATGGGCGATGAACACTCAAATTACCCATTCATCAAAGCAGAATATCCTGGAGTACAATGCTGGGCTGTAAGTGAGGGGCCTCCCAGGCTGTGGCTTAGAATGGGACAATCCAAGCCAAATATACACTGCACTGTGCAATATATTAGGCGTAATTGGATATGGACCCACTGGGGGTATGAAATGCTGTAAAACATGGCGCCCACACAGTTAATGGAAGACTATGGAATGAATGAGGCTAAGGGCCCTATTACAAGGGACGATTATCGTGCAGAAAATTTAAACAAAGTGTAATTACAGACAACGATCAGAAAATAGTTTGCGTGTCGTTGATCGTTGATTTAGGCTCTTATTACATGATGCAATTTTGATGATTAATGACTGACGATCGCAAACGAGATTGTTTATCGTTAACTGGAAATTGGTCACCATATTACACAGATCGATAGTCGTTAGTTATGATCGATACCCTGATCATTTACTTCATCTGATGTGCAATTACACTGAACGATTCACAAACTATTAACAATGATTTTGGGATCAACGATCGGTGACACATGAATGATTTTTCGGTCTTTGGCTGCAATTACACAGGACGATTATCGTTTAAATTTGAACGATATAACGTTTTTTTTGCACCATAGTCGTCCTGTCTAATAGGGCCCTTAGATTTGACCCTAAAATCATTGATAATCGTTCGCTGATCGTTCTCTGATCATTTGCTGTAATGCCGCATTTGTTCATTAATCTTTCAGTGTAATTGCACATCGTTCCTTCTTTTGCTGGGATCAGATGGAGTAAACGGTTATAGTAACGATTGTAGTAATGATCTTAACTAACGACTATCGTTCGGTGTAATTTGGTGAATGATTTCAGGTTAACGATATACAATCTTGTTTGAAATCATTTATTGTTAGTTGTTAGGGTGCGTTTACACAGACAGATTTATCTGACAGATCTTTGAAGCTAAAGCCAGGAACACACTATAAACAGGGAACAGGTCATAAAGGAAGGACTGAGATTTCTCCTATTTTCAAATCGATTCTTGGCCTTGGATTCCAAAATCTGTCAGATAAATCTGTCTGTGTAAACGCACCATTAGTTGTTAATCGTTAAAAATTGCCTTGTCTAATAGGACCCAATGGGTGGCATTACATGGGACAATTTTTTGACCATTAGTGATAAATAGAGATGAGCGAACCAGGTTCGGGTTCAAGTCGATCCGAACCCGAACGTTCGGTATTTGATTAGCTGGGGCTGCTGAACTTGGATAAAGCTCTAAGGTTGTCTGGAAAACATGGATACAGCCAATGACTATATCCATGATTTCCACATAGCCTTAGGGCTTTATCCAAGTTCAGCAGCCACCGCTAATCAAATGCCGAAAGTTCATCTCATCTCTAATGATAAACGATCTCGAACGACCTGTATGACAAACGTTTTTAAATCATTCACTCTATTACACAGGATGAAGATGGTTTCTTACGGACGTTCTTGTGCTTGTCCTTCCCCGGCTGATAGTCCGAATGACATGTTATGACACCAAACGATGTTCGAGCGATTTGTGAATGATCAATGATGAAAATAGGTCCAGATTTTATCAAACGATTTCTCGTTGGTCATTGAATCGTTGCCTGATATTACACAAAACGATTATCATTTAAAGGACAAGTGCCATGAAAAACTTTTCCCCAGTAATTGAAGCAGATTAGAAAGTTATATAACTCTGTAATTTGCTTCAATCACCTATCTGCCTCCCTTCCCTGTCTTTTCCCCCCTCCGCCCCCACCAGGAAGTGTCCTGACTCACACAGACCTGATTACTGTCGTCACCGTCACCAAGCTCTTCTCTCAGCTCCTTCTCCTGTTACACTAGACTCCCCCCTACCCTGCCTTGTCAGGTGACAGGCTTGCTCAGCTCCCATTGGCTGAACAACTGCAAGCCATCACTTGTCACATCTCTCTTGCTTATCTTCCCTCCGACTGACTCCGGCACATAGGCAGCTCCCCCCTCCCCTCATACCCTCTCTCCTGCTGCCATGGACTCAGTGAAGGAGTCATGTCACTAGAGAAGATAAGCTGAGCAAGCAGAGTCACCTGACACGGAGGGGAGGGGGAGGCTGGTGTAACAGGAGCTAGAGCAGCCCTCCTGCTGATGACTCATCCTCACAAGAAGGAGCTGCCTGCTGACGGTGACGACAGTAATCAGGTCTGTGTGAGTTTCTTACACTTCCTGGTGGGGGGTGGAGGGGGGAAAAGACAGGGAAGGGGGGCAGATAGGTGATTGAAGCATATTACAGAGTTATATAACTTTGTAATGTGCTTCAATTACTGGGAAAAAGTTTTTCACGGCACTTGTCCTTTAAATCTGAACAATTTTACTATTTTTCAAACGATAATTGTCCCAAGTAATACGTCCCTAAGTGGGCTCTTCTGGTTACCCCCTTGCTAGACATTGCTTGAAGGTGCTAGGCCTATACTAAACTTCCTCAGACCTGTACCAGCTCAAGATGAAGTTAGACTGAGGGTACTCTATCTGGACAAGATAGAGCTGGATGGGGAGGTCATAGGTGATGATGTCATTCTGTAAGTTACAGGAAGTCAGCTGACCCAGCACACACCACTCCCTGAGACCCATAAAGCCATGTAATTTTCTGATGGTCTGAGTGATGGTCACAGGACCTAGATATAGCAATTAATGTATAAATTCAGCTGAGCTGGAGTGAAGCAGATAGCACTGTAGGGACACTGGAGGTGAGTGTGCTTTATATGGGCAGGAAAACAAATAAACCTGGAGTGCTTCTTTAAATTGGAATACCCTTTTAAAGGAAACCTGTCATCACCTTCATGCTGCCTGAGCCACAAGCTATTGGGGTGGTCCTTGATTTATCTATCTATCTATCTATCTATCTATCTATCTATCTATCTATCTATCTATCTATCTAGAGATTTGTGATGCTAAACCACTAGGTGGTAAAGATGGAAATCACAACATTTTTGGTCACTAGAGGCTGAAAGGGGTAGTGCGGCGCTAAACAATTATTCACTAAATAACACACATTACAAAGTTACAACTTTGTAATGTATGTTATGTTAGTGAATGGCCCCCTTCCCCGTGTTTCCACCCACGCCACCCCCGGAAGTGTAGTGCTCTACGGCTCTCGCGGCTGAGCAGCTGATGACGCGGCAGAGGGGGGCTGGCACGAGGGACGGTCGAAGCGGTTCGGCCGCCCGCCCCACCGCCTGAAGATTACATCATTGTCAGAAGATGGCGGACGGGGGTCGACATGCGCCAGGTGAGTATAGAGCACTACACTTCCGGGGGTGGCGTGGGTGGAGGGAAACAAGGGGAAGGGGGTCATTCACTAACATAACATACATTACAAAGTTGTATAACTTTGTAATGTGTGTTATTTAGTGAATAATTGTTTAGCGCCGCACTACCCCTTTAAAGGGGTTGTTTACCAATAATTTTTTGGTAAGAAAGTACCAGTACTTTTCAGCTGCTGAACGTCCTGCATGGACTGGTGCATTCTTTCCAGTCTGACACAGCGATCTCTGCTGCCACCTCTGTCCATGTCAGGAACTGTCCAGAGCAGTAGCAAATCCCCATAGAAAACCTTTCCTGCTCTCCAGACTGGAAATAATACAAAACATACAGCAGCTGATAAGTGTTGGAAGAGTCAAGATTTTTTAATAGAAGTCAATTACAAGTCTCTGGCACTTTCTGGCCCTAGTTGATTTGAAACATTTTTTTTTTTAAAACCACTTTATTGTATACCAGAAGCAATGGCAAAATATTCACTTTTCACATGTGCTCTAGAACCCCAGCTGATCTAGAACCTTTCATCTTGATTGTTGGAAGTAGCTCCTTTTACGACATAAAGCAATGACCTTATGAATGACTAGGCCTCGTCTCTTGTCATCTTCACAGTCCCTCGGAGGAGACTCCTGGTAACGTTCTAGCCCCCAGTCTGAAAGGACGAGCCTTGAAGTTGGAGAATGCTGCCATGTTCGTAGTTCTTCTTCCTACATCGAGTTCAAATGTAACCATTCTCCGCTAGATTACGGCAGCAAAGGATTATGCAAATCCGCCATATAGAGGCAAGCAGCCTTTCTGGGAGATAGACACGGCAGTCAGGCATGAATCAAAGGCTGCGAGAGGATAAATCTCTACATGGATCCGGGGGAAAGACGCCTCTGTTGAAAAGAAACCGAATAGCAAATTTCCTCTGAAACGCGGTGCGGTGAGATGCAGCCTAGCACATTGAGTATTTATATATGCTCAGAACCAGCTCCAGGTACCTGCAGATGAGCCGACCATTCTACAAAGTCTCCGTCACACTTTGACTCATTTGTTTCACCACAAAGGACAAGGCCGTAGATTAGAATGGCGGCTTTGGGTACAGTAAACGAAAATGGGAGGAAAAAAAAAAATCCTAACGTCCTTCAACATCTATTCTAGGGAAGTGAATGGGTTTTCTCTGGAGAGCTCAGGTGTTTGAAGCAGATAGGGAGATGCACAAAGAGCCATTGCGTGTCAAAGTGATGTAAAGCTCCGGAACGCGTCTTATGTAACACGGAATAAAACCCTCTGTTGTTCTCGTCCCATTCTCTCCCCGTACATGGGGGCCACGCAGCAAGGGGTCCGGAGCCTTTAGAGCTGAATGAGGCGGTGTTCCCCATACTGTATTCTCCCCCTCCTCTTCTCCCACATCATACATGGTGGAATATTCCCGCCAGACAAATCAGATCATCAAAAGCAATTAAAGTGTAATTATTGCTGATGTTATAATTAATGTCGATTTTACTGCGTGGATTAGCGGTTAATGTCATACCGTAAAACATAACACAATGCTGTACACTGGGGTTTACAATAACATGGTGGTGATACATTAAGGGGGGGGTTCTCTCATAGAAATTTCCTTAAAGGGGTACTCCAGCAGCGGGTCCCGCATCGCGGCGCTCTGGTCACCGGTTCCCGGACACTTCCTGGTGTCTGATGCGGGCCCAAGATGATACGTCTCAGGTCCGCTCAGCCAGTCAGTGACAGAGGCGGGATCTGAGCGGACTTGAAACGGATCCCGCTTCCGTCACTGACTGGCTGAGCGGACCTGAGACGGCACGTCTCGGGCCTGCGTCAGACACCAGGAAGCGGCTGGGGACCGGAGCGCCGCGATGCGGGACCCGACGCTGGAACCTAGGAGGTGAGTGGACGTCGTTTCCCTCAGCCACCTCCTCTCCGGTCCCAGGGAAAAAATGCCCCCCCCCCCCGCTGGAGTACCCCTTTAAATCTAAAAATCACCTGACCAGCTGATCATCGCAAACAAACATAAGCAAATTTATAGCGAATCGCTTTGTTAGAATAGGCCAGAATCTTGCTAGGCTGCCAGCTGGATCTAGCCCTTGGAAACTTCTCCCAATTCCCCAGGACTGGATTTAGCTTTTCCCGTCACCTGGGGAGGAACGCATAGAGTTCAAAACCAGCAGCCTGACAAGTTGCCGGCTGATTCTAACAAAGTGCTTCGCTTCGTTCTTACTGTAAATTCGCTCATCCCTTTTTGCGATGATGCAGTTGGCTATTTGTAGTACCAAATGGCAGCCGTTTAGATGAATGGATAGCCATGTGACACCAGGACTACCTGGCATAAGTAATGCGTCTGCTGGATTGTTCAGACTTGTCATTTAAAGGGGTTATCCAGCGCTACAAAAACATGGCCACTTTCTTCCAGAGACAGCAGCGCTCTTGTCTCCAGTTTGGGTGCAGGTTTTGTATCTCAGTTCCATTGAAGGGAATTGAGCTTAATTGCAAACCGCACCTGAACTGTAGACATGAGTAGTGCTGTTTCTGATAGAAAGTGGCCATGTTTTTGTGGCGCTGGATAACCCCTTTAAGGGGAGTTTAAAGGGTCTCACAATTATACCTGGTGGACTTTAAGGGGTTATCCAGCGCTACAAAAACATGGCCACTTTCCCCCTACTGTTGTCTCCAGTTCAGGTGCGGTTTGCAATTAAGCTCCATTTACTTCAATGGAACTGAGTTTTAAAACCCCACCCAAACTGGAGACAACAGTAGGGGGAAAGTGGCCATGTTTTTACAGCGCTGGATAACCCCTTTAATGCAGGAAACCTCAGGATAACCTTATAGAACCTTAGGAATAGACACAAGGTTGTGAGAGGTAAGTTCGATCACCATGGGTGGCTGGGTCAAGGTCAGGACAGACAGAGTTTAATCAACATAGGCGACAACCCAGATCAGAAGTAGGAAACACCATTAACCTTTTGTAGGTCTAGGATCTTTAGAACCTTATTGCACAGGCAAGAAGAACATCTGGAGTGATCCTTTAAGTAGCGTATGGTGCCAGGACTTTAGTGGAAGATGGAAGAAAACAACACACACTGACACCTTAAATACTGTATGGAAAAGCCAACACACATGCTATGAGGGTGCTTAGGGGGGCAGGGAGGACTAGAGGGAAGAAGGGATAGCTGTATTGAATGGGATGAAAGTGGAACTTGGTGGCTACAGTAGGGAGTACATGGGAATGTGACACCATATAATACGAGGGGTGGGGGCAGCTGTCTGCAACAGTATAATATCCACATGAAGGGCAAATAGGCAGGGGTTGTCATCGGTACAACCTCTCATAAGAACTATTCATATAAAATACCAAAAAAATATTCAAAACCCCAACCAGATTACTAATATAACTAAATAGTGATATGATAAAACACTTTAAGGGGTTGTCTATTTTGGACAATCTTTTTGTTAGGTAATTCTTGTGTAAATGAGTTGATCACATGATGTCCGGCTGCAGGCATCTCAGGTAATCATCTGTAATCTATGGAGAAACACGTCGGCAAAGATTCCTGTGCGACACACAAGTTCAGCATGGTAGGGGACGGTGACAGAGATAATGGGATGGTGGGGTGTGCACAGTTAATGAGAAAAAAACATTTCTGGCATATCCCTTTAATAAATAGGATGTCTTACTCTACCTTTAGAGTTAGAGGTACTCGTATATCGAATCACCCCTAATAACCTAATCAGACCCTGTCATTCTATACAAACATCTGCCTAGTAACCAGCTGGAGGAGGACCGGCCATTCGGGCACCCGAGTGAATCTTTTATCCTAAGAGTTTTGTGCTTTTCTATTTTAGAAACACGGCCAAATATTTTATATTCTGAAGATTGACGTCTCGCGCAGACCGGCAATTTAGCTCTTACCTAAAAATGACTCTTGAGATGACGCGCTGTCCCGTAGACAGGAAGAAAGCGGCTCCAGATTTAGAATAAAAGGCAGCACTCGGAGCGTGATTCTCTGCCCAGCACTCTAAAGACTTTCATTAAATGCTTTTCAATAATCTGCGGCCATATTTTCTGCACAGAAGCCGTTAAGTTTCCAATTTATGGAGAGCAGCGGGTCTCTCCTGTAATATATTTCTAGGCTGGTCAAATTTAGAATATTGCAGCAATTTCCCGGCCAGGAGTTGGCGTCAGCTGCAGTTTACAGGTGTTTAGAATCTTTCTTTTTCCTATGCAGACGACTCTTTTTACCAGTGCAGACAATAGTCAATATAAAATTATCATGAAGATGCATCCAGGGAAGACAACAGATAGATCTTTATGATTACAAAGATATGAAAAAGATACCGTCCCAAATATACAAAAATCTACATAAAAAGTGGACGCCTGGTAATGCCCCTTGTGGACTGTTGTGATGTTGCAGGGAAGTTGTATGTGCCAAGTGTCACAGCTCGAGTCGAACGCTCGGCTCTTGGCTCTGCCGAGGCATGCGGCTCGGCTGTCCTTGGACACAGTCAGGGCCGGTTGCTAGGGGCGCGCCAACGGCATCCCTAGCAGCCGCCCTGCACTTCCGGATTCGCATGGCGCCCGGAGATGCCGACAGCATCCTTAGTTTCTAGCAGCGCTGGTTGCTGGGGACGCGCCGATGGCGTCCCTAACAGCCAGCCTGCTGAAGGTAATTTCCTTTGATTGTGGCCGCGGCCGGAGCTTCACCATCCCTTGCCAATCGGCATCAGGTGTTCTGAGTGGGGGGCGCTGTCACTGACGGCTGACCTGGCCAGTTAGCTGTCGGCACTGTGCCTTCACTTTACTATAACTTGCAGCCCCGGCATTTCTTCCTTGCCTGTGATAGTGCCTTGTGCCTTGACCTAGCATTTATCTGACCGTCTGTTATAGTGATTCTGACCTTAGGATTTTTGTGACCCCCGACCTTCAATTTCAAGTGTTTTTTTTTAGACTGAGTTGTCTTTCAGGTTTAACATCTAACCAGATGAGAACCAATCACTGCAAAAAGCTAAATAAAAAAGAAGAAATAGTCACCTATCGTGGCACCCGTGCAGAGCCCCGTCCCGATCCTGGACCCCTCTGGCTGTCTTCTGTGCTCCCCTTCTGCTACGTCATGGCTCGACTGATGGATACCCCGCTTAGCCAGTCATTGACTAGGGTGGGGGGCTGCCCGTAATGAATCCCCCCCTTCCCTGCCAGACTTCTCCGCCAGACCACATCAGGGAGGAGAGTGCATAGAATGTAATAGTACACATAGAAGTGGAATAGCACGGTGCTATTCCACTTCTATGTGTACTATTATAGCTTGTCAGGACATGGTTGTGTACTTGCATTGTTGAGGGGCGCTGTGGCTGACATGGTCTGTAGCTGTCATTGGGCACTTTTGCCAGTATAGTTGTGGGTACTGTGCATGGCATTGTCAAACAAGGTAATTTATGGATGACAGAAGATAGATGAGCCGCTGGGGAGTCTCAGGTAGTTCATTTGGCCCAGTTTCAGTCTATAAGTTTGATCACACTAAAGGCAGAGGAGCTTGCGGTCCTTGGACTATGCACATGATGGGACATTTTGCATTAAGTTTTATAGTTCTGAACAGTCATTGAACGCTTTAGCTGCAACTTTGAAGGATTAAAAATAATGATTTGATTATGAGAGAGTAGACTTAATGCTGATCCCAGGCCACAGATGGACGTCTTAGCCCCCAGTCCAATCTGCCGGAATGATTGGCTGAGATTTATAAACTATATCGACCTCCGCAGAACCATTTCATCTGCTGAAAATTGCTGTTTCCAAATCAATCAGCTATATCTAATAATAACCTGTGAGACTCTACCAGACGCCACCGCTGCTCTCCATAATAAGAAGGGCTTTCCTTGCCAGATTTTCTGCCGCTCAACTAATGCAGTTTTGGCTGCTAGAGAAACTGACTGATTTACTTAAAGGTTTTAGAATTACAACAGATGTAAAGATCCAAGACTTTGTAAGGGGTTAATATGACCATTCCTATAGGGGTAGAGTCCAACATTGTAGATGTAGTGAATGTAGACTAAACCACATGGGGTTTAGGGTCATTGCATTGACTTATAGGGCCAATTAATATGGTGGTTGTGGTGGTTTCCCTACAGGAGCCGCCTCTTTGGCTGGGCCCTTCCTGCAGGGATATCTGGCTGGTCCTGTGTCCTGTCTCTAGACTTTTAAATGAGGCTCCACGGGCTCTTTTTTTGGCTTATTTCCAAACCACATGGAGTCAAGGTTTCCTTCACCGCAATGTGTATATGTACCCTTAGTGCAACATACGTGACAAAAGTAGTAAGGACTATAAGTAAGCAGTAACACCCATGTTGGTTGGTTTATATCACCTGTGATAATACCTGATGAGTATAATGATATCACCTGTTATAATACCTGATGAGTATAATTATATCACCTTTGATAATACCTGATGCACTGAATATAATTCTATCACCTGTGAAAATACCTTATGCACTGAGTATAATAATATCACCTGTAATAATACCTGATGCACTGATTATAATTCTATCACGTGTGATAATACCTGATGCACTAGGTATAATTATATCACCTGTGATAATACCTGATGCACTGAATATAATTCTATCACCTGTGAAAATACCTTATGCACTGAGTATAATAATATCACCTGTAATAATACCTGATGCACTGATTACAATTCTATAACCTGTGAAAATACCTGATGCACTAGGTATAATTATATCACCTGTGATAATACCTGATGCACTGAGTATAATTAGATCACTGATCACATTAGTTAAAGCACCTTAGGTGGCTTATGGTATTGTTTAGAGATATTGTTTAGAGATATTTTAAGATGGGTCTGATAGGTCAGGTTTAAAAGTGCCCTGATAGCCATCCCACTTCCCACACAAAGTATGTACAGAAGCAGCCATCCGATTACCTATGCAAAGTATGTAAGACAAGGACTTCTAGCAAAGGCACACTTTTTTTAGATGGCTTTGTATGACCTTGACCTTATAGTATACGTCAAGACCCTCCTATGATACTGTGTGATACGTCTGAGACTTCTGAAAATTAGCACTCCTCCAGTCACAGACACAGTTGGAGTAAGCCTCCTTCTTACTCTGGTCTTTAAGAAGTGAAGCTATTGTTATTAGCACCCCAGAGGGTATAGTATATTTATTTAATATATTATTAGTAACACCCTAGGTAACTTAGGGTACTGAGAACATCAGTTTATTAGAGAGACATAAAGGGGGCGCTCTGTACTGAGCTATTGGAAGGCAAGGAGCCCATTTATTGTTCTTTCAAAAGAGCAATCTGCAGTCTGTCTACAACTCAACGCTGATAATAAAGAAGAGTTCAGGGCAGTAGATGGCGAGGATGATGAACTCATATAACAGCCGCACAGCTCTCTCTATAGAACGGCATTAGTGGAAATGAAATCTCTGACCGATGACTCTGCTGTAGACAGTGGAGAGAATATTTCTCTCCACCTAAGACCAAATGCGCACTGGACAAATTTATTTGAAGAGGTTTTATTTCTGCCTGGGCACTCAGTCTAGTATACCATCATTTCTGGTGAACGCTCAGGATGAGCTGTCAGATATTTGTACCGAAGTCATATTAGTATTCGCAATGGCACCTGAATGATGAAGTTTTCAGTAGTTTCTAACTCTACAGACTGGAATTGTTAGTTTTCACTGAGTTCGGTTCCAGCAGAAACCAGGAGCACTGTACCCTGTAAACAATTCTGTGCCTGATGCTAATAACTGGCAGAGGGTTCAGGCCTTGGTCAAGTTTGTCCTGTTCTTCCAGCCTTAAGGCCATGTTCACACAACGTAAGTTTAGTATTAATCACGGCCATTTTTGCCGATTTGCAACAACGGCCATGATTAATACTAAACTTACATTGTGCTGCAGTTAGAGGGAATCCCGGACCGAATGTATACACACAATATACACTCTGGCCGGGATCTCTAGCGGCCATACGAAAAAATGACATGTCAGTTTTGTGCGGCCGCTATTCATTGAATAGCGGCAGCACAAGCCTGACAGGTTACACAATGGAGAGTGCAGCTCTGGCTGCACTCCCCATTGTGTTCAATGAAGAATTGGGATGTGGGCGCACACGGCTGCACCTGCATCCCAATTTAGCGCAAATGAAGATTACCGGCCGATACTGCATTACCGGCTTTTATGATTTTCACTAACACCGGCCGTTCTGTGACCCGGCCAGCTCACAGAATGGCTGGTGTTTCATGTGTGAACATGGCCTAATACTGTGATCAGTTATCTCCCGCTATATGATATCAATAATGGCCCTGGCTATTGGTCCACTCACTGTTCTCAATTCATCATTAAAAAGTGTCAGCAGGATTATGCCGTCCTATCTCAGGGTAGCATGAACTAATGACAGAGAAGCTGCACAGAATGATCTATCACTTACATAGTTCTGTGCAGCTGATCTAGAGATCTTCTCCTGAATAACATGGATAATAAGTAATCCTCTCTATTATGTGCATGAGCCCGGTAACAAGGTAATGAGGGAAAAACAAGCAGGCAGCAAAGGTCCAAAAATCACATCCAAAGAGAAGTCAAGCCACAAGCCAAAAGGTTAGGGCAGTCGGGAAACAAGGATAGTCGAAGTGATGGAGCAGAGGTCAGATAAGCCAAAGGAAACATACAGGAGAATCGTAGGAGGAGCTGAGCTTGCTAAGGAGAATTTAGGGGAGAACCTATTAGACAGGCCAATGAAGGCACGATCAATATTGTAAACAAGTGACGATTTGGTAGATCGGTGCTCGTTTACTGGGCCTATTACACAGCACGATAATTGTTTAGCAAGGGCTGCACGAACATCGTAAGGGATGTCTGTGCAGCCCTCCACAAACAGTTAATACATTACCTGTCCGCGTTCCTGGTCTTCTCCTGCTGCAGCGCTCAGTGCTGGGACTCTTGCAGAGAGCAAGAGAAGACCAGGAACGTGGACAGGTAATGTGTTGACTGTTTGTTAATCCTCAGCCATCGGCCACACATCCGATGATTTTAGGTCTGGACCTAAAGAAATAATCAGCCGATGAACGTTTCATTGGCTGATCATAGTCCCTATTAGAGGTAGTGATAATCATCCAAATGGGGCCAATTATCGCTCCATGTAATAGGGCCCTTAACCATGAACTGGCCACAGAAAAAAGCAGAGAAAAGCAGAGAAAAGACGGGTGTGGCAGAGTAAACAATTAACATAGCAGAAACAATTGGGCAGTGTTCAGACTGAGCTTCATGGCCAAAATCATGGTCTTGGTCATATCTTACGAACTGAGAATTGTACCAAAGACCCAACAGGTGCAGTCATAACAGAATCCATCTTGGAAGGTTGGCTGACATTAAATGTGATATTTTCTTTACCACACTATTGATTATGGGGTGAAAATGAATAATTGAAATAAATGAAAGGAAGGATTGACACAGTTTAACAACTTCAAGGGACCAATATAAATCCAATAAGACTTCTGACAAAAGCCACATATCTATTGTCTGAAAATGACTACATTAGTGACTAAATTATAATTTAGTCAATGCTTGTCCTTTATGTGCAGATAGATTATGATGGTCATTACTTCTTTAGTAGCTTTTATACACATTACTTATAATAATTGTTACCAGGCCTCAGTGAATGAAGTTTTTTCCAATAATAAGGAAATATACACTTCAGATCATAAATACACTAGGTAGAGTAATTGATGTTCATGCACGTCCACATATAAAGCCAATATATATCTACAGAGATTATAAAGTTAAATAAAGAGAAAAGTGAATAAGTTCTTTTTGCTCAGACTCTTATTATTCAACTATAATGAATGTGTTCAGTAACATATTATCAACATGGATCATCAGAGTCCATGGAAATCAGATGTTTACTTTATGCATAAGACAAATGAATTCCTATTCAATCATGTCTCTCAATAAATTCTACTTAGCATTTCATTTCTCAGTAATAATGTGTTTTTTTTCTGCAAATCACTTTAGTAATGGAAATATATGGGAACATCTTTACAATTCTATAATAACGTCTCCAATAGACAAGAACATAACTGGTAAAATACTGCTCCCTTTGTACAGGAATATAACTGATATAATATTGCTTCCTTTGTATGGGAATATAACTACTTTAATTTTGCTCTTATATACAAGAATATAACTACTATAATGAACAAGGATCAAGAAACAGAGTCTCGCACTCACCGGACTGAAGATGCAAGTGGTTTATTTCCGATACATCAGAGTAGGCTAGGCGGGGAGAGGGGAGATGGTGAAGCAGGTGTGTTCAGCAGGAGCAACAAAATGTTTCACGCCTACAGAGGCGCTTCGTCGGGCTTTGTCTCTGCACCGCCGCTCCACGGTTTGGATACAGTCTGTGTGCTATATACTCCAGTCCCGGGTTTCCCACATTGGGTGTACCTTGTAGTTAGTGCCGGCCGGAACTCTTACCATACGTATAACTACTATAATACTGCCCCCTATATACACGAATATAACTACTATAATACTGCCCCTATATACAAGAATTTAACTGCTATAATACTGCCTCCTATATACAAGACTATAACTACTATAATACTGCTTATATACAAGAATATAATTACTATAATACTGCTCCTATATACAAGAATATAACTACTATAATACTGCACCCTATATACAAGAATATAACTACTATAATACTGCTCCTAAATACAAGAATATAACTACTATAATACTGTCCTCTATATACAAGAATATAACTACTATAATACTGCCCCTATATACAAGAATATAACTACTATAATACTGCCTCCTATATACAAGACTATAACTACTATAATACTGCTTATATACAAGAATATAATTACTATAATACTGCTCCTATATACAAGAATATAACTACTATAATACTACTCCCTATATACAAGAATATAACTACTATAATACTGTCCTCTATATACAAGAATATAACTACTATAATACTGCCCCTATATACAAGAATATAACTACTATAATACTGCCTCCTATATACAAGACTATAACTACTGTAATACTGCCCCTATATACAAGACTATAACTACTGTAATACTGCCCCCTATGGCACTATTGCTGTGTCAACCAGCTGATTGCAGGATGTTATTTATCTATTTCAGATGGGCCATGAATATTTTTGCCCTGTAAACCCCATTTACATAAAACATCTTCAGAGTGGAAGTATAATGTAATAATTTACCTTGTGTGTTTGTTTTTCCCCCCTCTGGATATACTACACATCACAGGACACCAGAGATCAGCGCTGTATCTGAGACGTAGGCCGCTTTCAGGCAGCTTTTTGATTTCTTAGCTGACAATAGTAATCAAGCGTTGACTTTATTAAGATTGACGTGTGCACAATGCTTTCTTATGGTTTCAATGGTTAATTAAATTTCATTTGACAAAAGTGTTTGATTTGTCCTTTTCCGTCTTCCTTCAGAGACTAATGCAAAGTTGTAGTGTAATCATTTTCTGCAACTTCATCACTTTATCTGACATGGCGTCCTTGACATGGTGCTATCGCACGGCAGCTGCCCACGGGGCTTTTAATTTTTTATTTATGTGCGAGGAGAGGAAATTAAGCAATTCTTTCTGGAATAACATTTATTACAGTTTATTTGTAAAGGCAGGTTATCATTCACAATTACATCTCCAAGGTACAGTATGTGGGAGTCTGTTCTGTCAACCGCAGGCAATTATGTTGCAGACGTTTACGGTACTGTGGTTAGAACAGCATCAATCTGTGGTGTAACATTATGGGTCCTGACCCTTTGTGTCTGTTTGTCCTGCATAGGATAATAATGTTTTATATTAAAACCATGGATGCCTTTGACTTGCAATACCATGACTGACCATACGGTGTGCTGTTAGTTTAGGCTATATATATATATATATATATATATATATATATATATATATATAAATATATATATACAGTATATATATATATATATATATATATATATATATATATATATATTTATATTAATATATTTTTCCCCCTGAGTAATCCATATGGGCACATGGCAGATTCTTTGAAAAATTGACAACTAAGTTTTATCTACAACAATGGTGCCCCTTTGACCTTGTTCTCCTTACAGTCTCTGTTTTTTGCTATTCAGAAGAAGGTTCTTTTCTTCATGGGCCTGTCATGAGGGTTGTGACATGAGGTGATTTACTCTCAAACATCGGAGATGAAGCTGAAGGCTCATGACCCTTGTGGAGAGTCATCATCACATTTGACGCAACTAATATCTTGTTTGTGTAGGCAAGGCTTACGTTTGTATAGGCAAGGCTTATGTACATTTACAGATGTGTCCATCCTCCTCTTTCTCTTAGATAAGTTAAGGATAGGATATTTTCATTGCAGCCTCCAATACAACATCCCAACATAATATTTGTTATCAAAGGACTAAAGAGGCCTCGTTTAAATCAATAAAAATCATTTACTTACATAATGTTTACACTTAGAAACCTTTTAGAAAACAAGTCCCAACCTAGGTGAATAGGATTCCCTTATTAAGCCTTCACAGGACACAGAGGTGCTGCCCTTCAAATTCATCATCAACCACACATCTCCTGTTCACATATGACAAGGTGTGGGCACTAACAATGATTTTATTGCCAGCACAGAAACGATTAATTCAGCCGATGGATGAGCATTTGCTTGATCATTGGCTGATCACTGGAACTTTTACAAAGGCCCACCCACCCAATGATCAGCCCAGGTAAAACGGCCTTTGTTTGAGAGAAAGTTACAACCTCAAGTTGCTGTGAAAAGCTGGTCGCAACATGGATCATTCATGAAATATATTCAATTTAAAGATAAGATGAGAATGGACACATCTGTGTTACTTTGTAATACTTTACTATTAGTATAAACTGCGATATGGGTCCTATAGAACTCTATATAGTCCTATTGTACCTCAAAATTTTATTGATTTTATATGGCCTGTTGTCTTCAGCTACAGACATCGCTGTAGAAGGTCGTGACACCAATGCATGTGGAGAGCCTTCAATGTCCTGATGTTGTGGGTAGGTAGGAAAACAGCTTTTTTAAATAGAGAAGAGACTTTTTTTTTACCTAGTAAAACCTATTGCAGAGTTTCTTAAAATCGCTTGTACTATTTCTGTAAAAAAAAAAAAAAAAAAAAAATTAAATGACAGTTACACTTTAACTATATTTAATAAAAATAATTTTTGATTCTATTTTACATTTCTTTTTCCTACTTGTTCTTTAATAATGGTGGAGAGGTAAAGTCAAGCTCTATAAAACATGGCAAAAGGAATGGACTAATAAAGGGGCTTGTCAGGCCGATATACGATTATAAATATATATATATATATATATATATATATATCCATCTGAAACAGAAGATTCAAATATTGTTGTCTTCTGTTACTATAATAGAAAATATGTTTCTCCCCCTTAAATTGAAAGCCGCCATTCCGCTGCTTTGTGTCTTCATGTAGTAAGCCGACCAACTTGTTTTATTTTTGTGTTGCTGGAAATTAGCATAATAGTTTTGTAAGAATGCAAATTGATTATATTGTAATGTAAATGTGAATTCTCAGGGCTGGGCTGTCACCAGCGTTCAGAGCGACAACATCCAATGTGCAATGTAGAAAGAAATGTGGATTGTGAAGGCGAGTGACCTGCTTAAAGCGATTTATAGAGAAGATAGTGACTGAGGAGACGGATTGCGGGGTCTAGGCGCTGAGGAGCAGAGGCATCGTCAGGAGCTTATAGGATATTCTTACCGAGTCTATGCTCTCATTCTACTATTACTAATAACCTCCAGGTAACCTTACAGTTATTTCATTTTGTACGTTTTCTATTCCTTTTTACATCAATTACCAACTTGCAAATCCAATTGATATTAACATGAATGGTGCGTCCGTCATCACTCTGCTAAATGGTAAAGACATTCCATAAAATACAGTCTACTAAGTATCTTAATAAAATATCCTTCCCATAATGCCTCAGGAAGGAACAAGGATTTGATCATCTTCTTAGCCTGGGAAAAGCTCTAAAAATTATACACATATTGCTGCCTTCATAAAATAGTATAACTACTTTAATGCAATTTAAGTATAGTAATACTGCTCCTATGTACAAGAATATAACAATTATAATACTACCTCCTATATACAAGAGTATAACTACTATAATACTGCTCCTATGTACAAAAATATAACTATTATAATACTGCCCCTATATAGAAGAATATAACTACTATAATACTGCTCCTATATACAAGAATATAACTACTATAATACTGCCCCTATATACAAGAATATAACTACTATAATACTGCTCCTATATACAGGAATATAACTACTATAATACTGCTTCTATATACAAGAATATAACTACTATAATACTGCTCCTATATACAGGAATATACCTACAATAATGCGGTTCAGGGAAGAAACAGAGCGCTGCACCTCACACCTATGGCTGATACTAGTGCCGCTAGGCTAAATAAAAAACACATCAGAATTTTGTGTATGAATTGATCAAGCCACACTGCCCCATGTACCTCGTGCCGGTATCTGATACACATGGGTCTCTACACTAAGTCCACACCGTGCCAGTCAGTGGCCACCAACCCCGCAGGCGTGCACAGTCAGGGAACGGGGGCCATGGGACGGCCCTGCGACCCCCATGCCACAGGACCAGACCCAAAAACACCACACCAGAACCCGGCCAGCACCGCCGGCGGAGAAGGTTGCCCCCAATAATACTGCTCCTATTTACAAGAATATAACTACTATATTACTGCTTCTATATACAAGAATATAACTACTATAATACTGCTCCTATATACAGGAATATAACTACTATAATACTGCTCCCTATATACAAGAATATAACTACTATAATACTGCCCCTATATACAAGAATATAACTACTATAATACTGCTCCTATATACAGGAATATAACTACTATAATACTGCTCCTATATACAAGAATATAACTACTATAATACTGCCCTATATACAAGAATATAACTACCAAAATACTGCTCCTATATACAAGAATATATCTACTCCTATATACAAGAATATAACTACTATAGTAATGATGTCCAACAAAGACCATAAGGCATTCACAGAATCTGCAGACTTGAGGCTTTTTTATTCTAGGTGTGATTCAAGGAGCTATTATCTGCAGTACTTAATTCGTGTGGACATGCTCAGTAGAGCAGCATTGTATCCATGCTGCACATCCGTGCTGTACTACGTATGTCCACCCAAATGAAGATTTCGGAGCCCCGATGCTAGGGAAGACCCGCCTCTCAATGACATACTGGGAATAACAGCACTTTAAATCACGCCCAGAGGGGTATGATTATATTGCTGATACCACCCGGGACCGTGACTGCTTGGAAGAATGACAACACCCCGATGACTAGTTGGGGGCTTATTTACATACAGCGGGGGTCTTTGCTAAAGTACGTTTGCGGATTATTGCAGGCAGGGACGGAGGCTATATGCATACACTAGGGAAGTGTGCTGGGTGATCCATCAGTGCGCCTTTTTACTGATTGGTTTTATTTTATAAAAATTCGGTTATAAAAAACATTAAAAGAAAAATAAAAAGTGGACGCACGTTCCCGAAACAAATAATTCTCGTAATCCAAGGTTTAACTCTACAAGAATTCTAAATTATTGCTAAAAAAAAAAATCTTGTCTCTCTATAGCCTATAATGGTAGCTATGGGAATCTGCATTCACTAATCTTCTACTCAGACCCTATGATGGACAGGACACATCCACAGCCTTTACCCAGAGAGCACTGCTGCATTTTTTTCACTCTTTATTAGTGTGAACACCTCCTGATCGGGCCGTACAGTTCTTACACATGATCTGAGACTGTGCTGTATATCAGTGTATAGAAGATCGATGTATAGAAGAGAAAGAGTCATGAAAGAGGTGAAGTTCTCCTAGAAATTGAGAGACAGTCCATTGATTAGGGTCCTGGACCCTCTGCTGGGAAGATGATGACTGATGGACGCATTCAGTGTACCGACTCATTGATCTCTCAGGTTTATGGAGCGGCTGTTTTATTGCCCCCTCCTCACACCGCACAAAGGTCTTGCGTAGTCCGCACATTTCTCTGTTTATTGAGCCCCAGGAGAGGGATACAATACAAGTTCCATTGTTTCAGCAATACTGCAGTGTAAACTTGTCACCAGTCATTTTCCTCGGCTCTGCGGAGGAATCGGCCCCCTCGGTTAACGCTAAAAACAAATCCCAGGGATGTTTGTATAATAATAATGGTAATAATGTGGGTTGTGAGTAGTGTTCAGGGTCGGGCCGTGTGGCTATAATAGAAATGATTGAGAATATTAACTCCAATTGCAAATCATGCTTGTCTAAATGTTTAGCCGATCCCTGCATGAAGCGCCTGCCGCTATGGTCAGATGACAGATGTGGGCAGTACAGTCTGCCATCCGAATCCTGGGCTCAATAAAATGTAATAGGGACTAAGGCCTATGGGAGTGGGATTCCATCTATCAGTCACTGTGAAAAGTTGCTCTTGTTCTGGAGGACTCAATGTAATGGGTAATTTAAATGAGCGGCGTGGCGGTACGAAGGCCAGTGCAGAAAAGTAACATAACATGATGACCAAGGGGATGGTTATGGCTCCATAATGGCAATATTCATGAACAGTGGCATAGCTACCATAGAGGCAGGGCAGGCAACTGCTATGGGGCCCATGCAGGAGGGGGACACGGGGAAGCACAGAGAAGATAAGAGCCGTTATGTGTCCTTCTGCTTAACCTCTTATATACTGCAGTGTGTAAGTGACCCAGCGTTTACTTAAATGTTGAAACATAAAAAAAGCGTTAAAAAGCACAGGACAATGAGATCTCTGCTTCACTGCTCTGCATTAACAGTGAAGTAGAGATCTCCTTGTCTTCCTTTTTAACTCTTTTTTGTGTTGCAGCATGAAAGCTACTGTATGTATTTGATCAGGGGCGTAGCTAATGTCTCCTGGGCCCTGGTGCGAGAGGCCAACTTGGGCCCCCCCCCCTCCTTTCACGACCAAGTGATGCTATTGTTGTGTGTGTGTATATATATATATATATATATATATATATATATATATATATATATACACAGTGGTGCCTTGGATTATGAGCATAATTCGTTCCAGGACCGTGCTTGTAATCCAAATCCACTCTTAAACCAAAGCAAATTTTCCTATAAGAAATCATGTAAATGCAGATAATTGGTTCCACACCCCAAATATATTTATTATTCTGTACTGTACAGTAATGGAGAGGATGGGAAGGGCTGACAGAGACTGCAGGGAGCAGGAAGGAATGAGCAGTACAGATGTGGGCACATACATGCAGCACTCTCTGTCCGGGGAGAGAGGGGTTACAGCTATGGAGAGATTACCCCCACAGTCCTGTCCCCTGATATAAGCCCCAGCCTGAAGGGGATCTGCTATGATTTGGAAGGTGTTTAGAGTACAGTGCTGTAGACCACGCTATGCAGGCCATGCCCCTTCTCCACTCATGCTCCCACCCAATACAGGAAGTTCTTAAACCAAAGCAATGCTCTTAAACCAAGTCACAATTTTGAAAAACTGTGAGCTCTTAAACCAAAACGCTCTTAAACGAAGTTACTCTTAAACCAAGGTACCACTGTATATATATATATATATATATACACACACACACACACCAAGACAGATATTACCTATTACCGCCATACTGTTACCTACCAAATCCTGTATACTGAGACCAATATTACCAGTAATACCAGTATATAGGGAGGAAACATTACCGCCACACCACAACCACTACCATCACCACCATATTGTTACTGACCAAATCCAGTATACTAAATCACCTCATCCAGTCATATAGAGGTGGCCCCAGCTCTACACAGGCTCTATACACCATATACATTACTGTGCAGTTATATCAGGTGACTCACAGGGGGACGTCTTCTCTGATCGGAGTTCTTTCCTTTTCATCTTCTCCATCTGCACTGGGCCGTTATGAGAACTTCTCCGAGCCACGAATCCACAGAATCTGCCAGACAGACATATTAGTCTCCTCACACTGACACCATCCTCATCTCTATACACACTGCACATCTGTACTGTCCCCTTTACACACTCCTTTAGTGGGTAGCCCTGACTCTATGTGACCTCCTAATAATATATGCCCCCCTCTGTGTATTCCCTCTCCCCCTATGTTGCCCCCCCAAATAGATGGCCCCCTCTACCCCCTCCCTTATAGATGGCCCCCTCTACCCCCTCCCTTATAGATGGCCCCCTCTACCCCCTCCCTTATAGATGGCCCCTCTCTCCTCACCCTCCCTTATGGATGGTCCCCTCTCCCCCCACCCTCCCTTATGGATGGCCCCCTCTCCCCCCACCCTCCCTTATAGATGGCCCCCTCTCCCCCCACCCTCCCTTATAGATGGTCCCCTTCCCCCCCCCCCTCCCTTATAGATGGTCCCCTTCCCCCTCCCCTCCCTTATAGATGGTCCCCTTCCCCCCCCCTCCCTTATAGATGGTCCCCTTCCCCCCCCCCTCCCTTATAGATGGTCCCCTTTCCCCCCCTCCCTTATAGATGGTCCCCTTTCCCCCCCTCCCTTATAGATGGTCCCCTTTCCCCTCCTCCCTTATAGATGGTCCCCTTCCCCCCCTCCCTTATAGATGGTCCCCTTCCCCCCCCCCCTCCCTTATAGATGGTCCCCTTCCCCCCCCCCCCTCCCTTATAGATGGTCCCCTTTCCCCCCCTCCCTTATAGATGGTCCCCTTCCCCCCCCCTCCCTTATAGATGGTCCCCTTCCCCCCCCTCCCTTATAGATGGTCCCCTTCCCCCCCCCTCCCTTATAGATGGTCCCCTTCCCCCCCCTCCCTTATAGATGGTCCCCTTCCCCCCCCCCCCTCCCTTATAGATGGTCCCCTTCCCCTCCCCCCTCCCTTATAGATGGTCCCCTTCCCCCCCCCTCCCTTATAGATGGCGCGGCTGCCGGGGGTGTCGCGTCTTATCCCCGGCAGCGCGCGCATCCCAGAACTCACTGCGCGCCGGAAACCGGAAGTCAGGGCCCAAGGCGCGCAGGGAGTTCTGGGATGCGCGCGCTGCCGGGGGTAAGACGCGACACCCCCGGCAGCCGCGCGGCAGCCGTGGGAAAGACGGAGCCAGACTCTTGTGACCGCAAGCAAAACAATGCTTGCGGTCACAAGAGTGATTGATCGGGGGGCCCCGCGGGCCCCCCTTGTGGCGGGCCCGGTCGCGGCGGCGACCCCCGCGACCACGATGGCTACGCCACTGTATTTGATCATAAGGGCTTCTGATGGGCCCTTATAGTTAAATACAGTGGACTGAAAGAGCAAGCAGCCATTGGTTCTCTGCTCTGCCAGTCACTCTTGTGGCTGCAGGCAGGATTCTATTCTTTTTTTTTTTTTTTTTTCGATTTTATTTTTTGGCCACATCACTGAGTATATATATTGTTGTCAGTATTTCATCTGCAGTTTTTGGGCAAAACATGAGTGATATTGATTATACAAACAGCTATGTCTTTCCCAGCAGATTAGCGCTTTAAAAGCAGCTATGTCTTTGCCAGCAGATTAATCCTTTACAAGCAGCTATGTCTTCCCCAGCAGAGTAACCCTTTACAAGCAGCTATGTCTTCCCCAGTAAGTTAACCCTTTACAAGCAGCTATGTTCTAGTCTACCAAATTGCCCCCTTATAAACAGCTATATCCTTCTTTAGAAGACTAATTTAACTTTACAAGCAACTGTGTCCTTCTCTTTTAGGGTGCTTTTACATACAGAACTAGTCGTTCTGGCTATCGATTGCCATTCTAAAGAACAGATGGGATCTGTACGCCTGGCAACAGAAGACTTTACACAAAATACCATTCATCTTAACTTACAGTACAGATAACACTGTGGGCGCAACTGATTGTACAGGCCTTGTCCACTAGTGGGAATCGCCTTCACTAGTCTCAAGGACGTCTCAAGTAGAGCGTATAAACCAAGGGGGAGATTTATCAAACTGGTGTAAAGTAGAACTATCTTAGTTGCCCCTAGCAACCAATCAGATTTCACTTTTTATTCCTCACAGACTCTTTGTAAAATGAAAAGTGGAATCTAAATGGTTGCTAGGGGCAACGAAGACAATTCTACTTTACACCAATTTGATAAATTTCCCCCCATATCTTTGACCATAGATGGCAAAAACTTTTGAAATAATTTTTGTAAAACATTTTTCCCTATGAATGTCTGCTTCCCATCGCCTCTTCCTCACGCTGTTATTTCTTCCATCTCTACATTGCTACGGTGCTGTCCTTGTCTAAACGCTAATCCCTCCCCCATCTCAGTGTTCTTCCCGCTAATGGATTATCCGCCGTTCCTTCGCATCCTTCATTATTTGATTCCGTGATTGAGTTTATGTTCTTCATTATTTACAAATTTTCATTAGAGATGTCGGGCTCCGCTGTCATCAGCAAATACAAACTACCGTTATTTCCCTTTCATCACCCGTCTTGTACAGATCCATCTTCCGAATATCGGCTGCAAGGCAATGATAGCAGAACAAGGGAACAGTCGTTTAATTTTTATTTTTTATTTTTTATGTTTTGGAATTAATTTTGTGATAAATAATAAACAAAACATTAGAGGGAATAAACTATTCCAAAAATCGTGACGGTTCATTTACATCTCTGCGTTGTGATTTAGCGCCAGACGCGGGTGATTGTTCCTCTTGTCTGAACGTTTAATCGACAGTTTTTTTTAGTTTTTCTTTTTTTTTTTACGATTAATTTAGGCCGTAAAAACATAAAACTAAATAGAAGCAATCAATATCTTATTTCCAAGACGTCTCCTCGTTATTAGTTCTGGTTGTTTGTAGGTGATGAATATTTTATGAGCTACCTTATAAAAATTTAGAAAACATTATATATATATATATATATATATATATATATATATATATATAGTAATTATTAACGCATGGTAATGGGTAGATAGGTTGTGTGAGATATTGTATTGTATTCTGTTGTATTGTATTGTACGGAGTTGCATTGCCTAATACAACCAGGGGCGTAACTACCACTGTAGCAGCTATAGTGGCTGATATGGGGCGCGCATCATCAGGGGGCCCAGTGGCCTGCTCCTGCAATACTCTGGGCCCCCTGAGCTGCCATCATTTGCAGCACCAGAAGGGTAAGTAGGCCTCTGCAAATGTCCCTTTATGATGATGAGCACACACAGTTATGACTACACTTGACGGCTTAGTGGTCCGTTGGGAATGGGGGGGGGCAATCAAATGTCTGCTATGGGGCCCAACGCTGTCTAGTTACGCCCCTGAATATAAACTATAGGCAGGGGTGGCGCTATTCCTGAAAGAAAACACACAAGATTTTTTGTGCATCCAAAAGCTAAATTTTTTTTTTTTCCCGGTGCAAAGTGTTAAAGAGGCGTGGCCAAGCCCCTGAAGTGCTGCAAGCTGGAATGCTTTCCTGCTTCCGCTCCCATCCCTGCTTGACTGACTGCTGGACGCTGAGCCTTGACTGTCAATCAGGGGTGGGAGAGGAGCAGGGAGGTGTTTCAGCCCTCATCACCTCAGGGGTTTGGAAACGCCTCCTTTACACTTTGCACTGGAAACTAAAAGTAATTTTCTAGAAGCCCAGATTGTCCATTTGTCTTCTTGACCTAATACCATCTAACAATATCATAAAATGCAGTAATATAAAAAAAAACCACCCGTACTCACCTGTCTCCTGCACAGTTTACCGGCAGTCTCCTCTTTCTCCTTGCTCTGCAAGCAAACAAATGACATCACTCAAATGCCGGATTCTAGGGGAATTTAGCGTCCTCTTGTGGATCACAGGAATAATGTTGCGTGCGGCCACATGAGTGATCGGTAGGCTGAGGAGCCAAGTCCTTTTCCCTCCGTCAATCAGGTTAGAAAGGGCTAGATGCATTTTCTCGGGTGTACCATTTCCTGATCAGACTTGGAGAAAACTCTGCTTAGTTGTATCAGTCCACATTCAACTGTTTTAGTGCCACATAGGTATCAGAAGAAATGTTAGCCGGCAGAATTGTGATTACAGATCTAAAGGTAACTGCAGTGGCAATAGAAGAAAATGTAACTGAAGAAATATTTCCAACATAAAGAGCTTGTCTCATCAGACATGTCCTACTTAGCTTTGGAACGAATGTAGTGATCACCGTAGTACCAGGTCTTCATGACGAACAAAAAACCCAAAGGAAGCAGCAAACAACAACAAACAAAAGAATCAACATGTCTTTGTCACATTTTACAGCCCCTTTATCTTAAGGTTCTGTTCACACATAGTATTTTGGTCAGTCTTTTTTCAACCAAAATCAGGAGTGGGTTAAAAACACAAAATAACTGTGCAAATCTTTCCATTATAATTTTGCCTCGTGAATTCTACTCCTGGTTTTGGTTGAAAAAAGACTGACCAAAAGAATGACGGAAATACTATGTGTGACCATATGTTCCCACAACGTACTATTTTTTAAAAGAACAGCCGTTGTTTGGCACTCAAAAGAACAGTCGTTATTCCATTGACTTCAATTCATATCATTGCAGTATGAAAAGAACGTTATCTTTTTTTCAAAAATAGTACATTGCGTGAACATAGCCTAAGCCTATGTTCCCACACAGTATTTTGCTCAGTTTTTTTGCAACCAAAACCAGGTGTGGATTCAAAACACAGAAAGGCTATGTTCACACACTGTTGAAATTGAGTGGATGGCCGTCAATTAATAGCAAATAATTGCCGTTATCTTAAAACAATGGCCGTTGTTTAGAAATATTGGCTGTAATTTGCTTTTAAATGGCGGCCATCCATTCAATTTCAACAGTGTGTGAACAGAGCCTTTCTATGTTTTCAATCCACTCCTGGTTTTGGTTGCAAAATACTGAACAAAATACTTTGTGTGAACATAACCTTAAAGGGAACCTGTCAGTCGGGATGCCGTGGTGGACACGCAGGTGGAGCCCAGCATAGGTAACCATCCCCCAGAGTCCCGCTGCTGGATCCAGTCCCTGGGCGGAGAAATCACAGCCCGAAGTGGAGCACGCACCTTATGCAAAGCAGGCGAGATGAGTCCGATGTCCATAGAAAATGACAGGAGCAGAAACTCAGCTCTGCTATGTTAACATATGTTTTAGCTTTGATATCTCACTATTAACGCTAGTCCATTCTAATAACTCAGCTATCTCAGACAAGCCTTTCAATAACAGACACAGCTCTGCTACATCTATATAGTGAAACCAAAATGATTCTTTTTTACTGTTATAATTGCAAATGTGGCTATTTATATCCTTGTCCTGTGGTCATTCACCTCCGCTTTAGATCTGTGTAGAATGTAAATGGAGGAGCAGAGTGAAGGATTCGGCTTCTCATCCCCGGAATCATTACAGGGAAATGAACTGAGTAGCCTACAAGGTATAATCAATTTCCCCGTTCCTGGGCTTAGTATCTATACGGAAGATGTCAGGCTGGCCAAGTGGAGGCCATAATGAAGGAGAAATTGGAAATCTGCAACGCATTAAAATGCTGGCATCCGGCTGAGAACCAGTCTCTACATAAAAAATGTATATACACCATATCTCCGGTCTATGTCTATTATTAATACTCCCCAGACTCGATGCTGCTGTGGCGGAGGAGAGAGATTCTTAGGATGAGAGCTAAGGAGAAAATGACTGAAATTCATGATTCAATGATTGCATCCAAAGCATCCAGTGAACGCCCATTGCCCTTAATAGTTACCAAAACCTCTGCTGGTTAATTCCAGTATATCTGAATATTCTCAAAAGTAATCAGGTTCAATAATAAAATTGTGACTCCCTGCAGCCACCACTAGAGGGAGCTTAGGAGCTCACTGTCCACTTCTAACCCAATACTGAAAATAGGGATAAGCAAAGCTGGATTCTCAACAAAATTTGTGAAAATTTGCTTTGTTAACTAAGCAAATTTTTGTAGGCTTTGTTTTCAAATTTAGAGATGGTGGCAAAAAAACAAAAAAGATTATATGGTCAGCTGTAAGCGCTCCCCCATGTCCTCGGTCTCTGGTCTCCAAATCCCACCCAGCCAATCACTGACTGTGGGACAGCGCTGCAGCCAGTAATCGTGGTGCTGTTCCTCAGTCAGTGATTGGCTGGGCGTGCTGGGAGTGCGGACAGGTACATATTGATGAGTCAACAGCAGCTAAATGCCTGCAATTGTTTGGCAGTTTTATTGCCTGCCTGTTAAGGTTCAGAAGTTTGTAAATTTTAGGCCAAAAATTTGTAAACCCGCTGGCTGAACTGAACTTTTAAAAAAGTTTGCTCGTCTCCAACTGTAGGTTATCCATAGTGTGCACTACAAGTTCAGCTCTGCCACATCTAAAGTGGTGGGCACCTAAGTGGTTTCTAAAAAACCTGAGGTCCCGGACCACCGAGAACAATAAACACAAATCCTTCACATGTCTTCAATGAATTATAATGTATACAGCTATAACGGGGCACAGGCTTAATGGACCATGAACAATCCAGGATACATTCAAGCAGTGGTGCAATAAGGGCGCACAGCAGCTCTAGACCCCGGGCGGGATCTTAAGTGGTATCATAAGTAATATAGCATGAAATTAGCATCTCCAGATTTATATACTGTATGCATCAACATTTTAGTCTACAGATCAGAATGAGACACTTTGATAAATCTGCCATTTGCCCCATTTACCATGATAAAAAAAAAAAATCTTAAAAGTCCCATGTACCCCAAAATGACACCAATAACATTTGAAGTTCTCCCTGTAAAAACAAGCCCTCACACAGTTCTATAGGTGGAAAGTAGCTCCTCACAAAAAAAGTTAAACAATTATCAATTTATTTTATTTACCACACAATGGTACTAATAAAATCTACAGCTCACCCCACAAAAAACAAACCACCATACAGCTCCATAGGTCGAAACCAGCCTTTCATAAAAACACATGGTTGAAAAGTTATCAAAAGGTTCTACATACCCCTAAAATTGTACCATTAATATATACAGCCCACCTGCACAAAAGAGCTTCCACACAGCTTCATAGGTGGAAACCAGCTCCTCACAAAAAACATAGTTAAAAATGGTCAAGAGGGCAAAAGATAGATAGATAGATTAGGCATAGGAGAGCAAAGGGTGCACAGAACAAAAACGTGCTATACAGATATATATGTACTAGACTGTCACCCTTGCGAGAGTGTGTATGACATGTGTTATCCTGAGGAACAAATATACCTTGTGCATGTGTGTAGAATAAAACTCTAAAAAAAAAGTGCTCTACAGATATTCCAAGTACAATAGTTGTATCCTTGTGAGAGTGTATATGACATACATGTTATCCTAAGACACAAATATACCTCGTGCATGTGTGTAGAATAAAACTCTAAAAAAAAGTGCTATACAGATATACAAGTACTATAGTTGGACCCTTGCGAGAGTGTAGTAGAGAGACTGCTCCTTCACTGCATTTGTGCCCTTTTTCCTTCATAGACCCTGTAATGGTGAATTTCCTGCATAGAAACCGCCAAACTGAATTTTTGAAAAGTTTGCTTATATCTAATTGTAGGTTATCTATACTGTACACCCCAAGTTCAGCTCTGCTACATCTAAAGTGGTGGTCACCTAAGTGGTTTCTAAAACACCTGAGGTCCCGGACCACCGAGAACAATACACACAAATCTTACACGTCTTCAATGAATTATAATGTATACAGTTATAACGGGGCAAAGGCTTAATGGACCATGAACAATCCAGGATACAGGGTGGCTCCATTCAAGCAGTGGTGTAATAAGGGCGCACAGCAGCTCTAGACCCCGGGCTGGATCTTAAGTATCATAAGTAATATAGCATGAAATTAGCATCTCCAGATTTATACAGGAAAAGTGTATCTTATCCACCCCACAGCTATGATTCTCATTGGTGCTCCGACATTTCCAGGAATTGATGCAATGTAAAGGCATCCATTATTAAGCCTGGGATATGTATGTGACATGTATGATAAATATCTGTGCACCAGGAGCTGAGACTGGCTGTCCACTGTACACACACAAAGCTGCATATTATGGGGGGGAGTAGTCACCATATAAGAGAGACCAAAGTAGACAAAATGGTTGGAGGCGCTACACCAGCTGATGAGGTGAAGCTTCTACACTGATAGGGTGGGTTCACACTACGGAATCCGCGTGGATTAGTTCCCGCGGATTCCATCGCTCGTACCCGCTCATGGCAGCGCGCATCTCAATTGTCAATTCTTTTGGCATGTCAATTCTTTCGGCAGCCAACAGAATCTACCCGGCCATAGAATGGTGTCTATGGGATGGGCGGAGATCCGCCACCACAAGCAGGTACAAGAGATGGAATCCGCCAGAACATATCCATGCTGATTTCGTAGTGTGAACCCACCCTTACAGGTGACTCACCGATCCTATTAATTATTATGTCAAAATACATCAAAGGAACCCTGGCAGTACCCATTGTAAGGGCCCTATTGTACCAAACGATTATCATCCGTTCTTGGCCAATTTCCGGCTGTTCCAGCTGATAATGTTTGTTGTAATTTGTTGTCACTTCCTCTTTTTAATAGTGCTGTGTAATATGGCTCTAAGTCTGATGGACGACACCATAAACACAATGGATCAGACAGATGTTATGGCTTTTATCACAAATTGATTAAAAACAAATGAGTTTCACAAAAATTCTACCCTAAGTTGAATCAAAGAGTTACCAAGAGAGTCCACCTTTTGGACCACATACACGTTGGCTCTGACTTATGGTACCCTCACAGATCAGTGTGAAGGTGGGGGTGTACCGTATGCATTGAGAAGAATGGGGCAAGATGGGTATAAAAAGAACCAAACATGGCTTCTTTGAAAGGTCAAAGGAGGAAAGGAAGTCAGGGAGAGGAGAGGACACACAGAAAGCAAACCAAGAGATGGGAGACCAGGCCTAAAGGAGAGTGGCTACTGTAAATAGAGACCTGTGTGTGCAAGAGCTCATAGTGTGGTAGCTATGGTTGTAATTAGGGATGGTCTGAACCTGACAAGGTTCGGGTTTGTATGAACCTGAACTCTCGGCAATGATTCCCTCTGTCTCCCACCTCCGTGGAGAGGGTGGATACAGCCGGAGGACCTATGGCTATGGCTGTATCCCAGTATTCCAGGCGGTCCTCCGGCTGTATCCACCCTCTCCACGGAGGTGGAAGACAGCAGAAATCATTGTCGAGAGTCCGGGTTCGTACGAACCTGAACCTCGGCAGGTTCGGACCATCCCTAGTTGTAATTCCTGTAGATGGAAATTCAATATTTTAGTTTTGGCTTATGTAATGGTAATTCATTATTATTGTACATTGTATATGGTTTTTTTTTTTTTTTTTAATTTTATTTTAGTTTTATTAAATACAAAAAAAGAATACAATAAAACACCATGAAAAAGGAGACACGAAATGAATCCCCAACCCCCCCACCCCCCCCCACCCCCACCCCAGACCCGACTTATATCACCTCCATTTATACAAGGTCACTACAATCAAATTAGCTATCCCCCAAAAAACCCCTTACAGTGCCTCAAAATGAAGCCCTTCCAAGAGGGGTTCCCCCAGGATGTCCATCCACCACTTACATCTTTATTTCAGTAGCCTCTTACCCTCTATTCCCCTCCCTTAATCCTCTTCCCCTGTCACAAAGTTCACAAAATTAGCCTCGTCCTATTCTCCTCTGCCATGGCACATCAAGCGCAATCCTCACTCACCAGAAGAAAAAAAATAAATAAATAAAATAAAATAAATAAATAAATAAATAAATAATAATACTAATAATACTAATAATAATAATAATCACCCCTCTCTTTATGGTATATCAATGACCTTATATCCTAACATTCCTTTTGCTCTCTTCTCATATCTCCAAAGCCAGAAGGAGCGTCCCATCCGTATTCCTTCCATTCACACTTAATCGGCTACCTCGGCTATTGTATATGGTTACTGTAATTATTATCATTTCCGATTCCTTTATATCTTTGTGCAACTCCTATAACAACTATAAAAGCAAAATTCCTTACTTCCAATATATGATTTATTTTACACTTGTATATCTTGTATTTGATTTACTGGCCTAACCTCAAATCTAGACCCAGTAAGAGGGTGGTGTATATAAATCATATGTATATTCTAGGCATTTATATATATAGATAATAATTCTTACACTAATATCCCACTGAAAAGACAGATGGTGTTAGTATTGGGAACTCTAAAAATCTCCAGTTCAACTTGATAGATTGACCCCAAAGGAAGATTCCTTTTCTGAAAGCAACTATAGCGCAAGTAACTTTGTCTCTGGCATGTGTCTTTATGCACCTAACGCAGACCCCATCCCTTGAGTATGCTCGACGCTCTGTGCTTTCTCCACCTTTTCTAAAGGAATCTGTATTGTTGGGGGTGACCTTAATGTCACCATTGAACCTCTGCTGGACTCTACTTTCTCATCATCTCACGTCTTTTATAGGAAGCTGGGTAAGTTGAAAGGACACTCGCCAATCTGCATCTACTAGACGTTTGAAGGCATCTCCACCCGATGGTATGGGACTTTTTATTCTATTCTAACCCCCAGGGTGACATACTAGCAGATTGATTATATATTTTTGTCTCAGAGAGTCTTCCAGACAGTAAAATCTGCAGAGGTGGGAACTATTACAATATCAGATTAGGCCCTTGTATCTTGCACCTTATCCTTTCCTCCTTACCACATCCCCCCATTCAATGGTCTTTGAATGAGACACTATTGGGAGACTCTAGCTGCATAGAAAAAAAACAAGACTGGCTTTGTTTTTATTTTGTATAAAATGATACTCTTGACATCTCAAGACCAACTTTGTGGGAAACTCCCATAGTTTTGGTTTTGAGGGAAGAATTAATAGCCATGGGATCTGCCGTGAAAAAAAAGAAAGATCCAAACTCTTATATTCCCTCCTTTCAAATCTGGAAAAACTACACAAAAAGATCTCCTCAATACCTAAACTGCTAAAGCCTTCCTGAGATTTAAATGCCATTTTAATGTCCATGGTGATAAATGTTCAAAGTTGACTTCCTCCTTGTTGAGAGAAAGAACTAGCAGTCGAAAGGCTGGGTACTGTATGCATTGCTGCTCACTACAGGATATTCACAAGGCTGGGTACTGTATGCATTGCTGCTCACTACAGAACATTCACAAGGCTGGGTACTGTATGCATTGCTCACTACAGAACATTCACAAGGCTGGGTACTGTATGCATTGCTGCTCACTACAGAACATTCACAAGGCTGGGTACTGTATGCATTGCTGCTCACTACAGAACATTCACAAGGCTGGGTACTGTATGCATTGCTGCTCACTACAGAACATTCACAAGGCTGGGTACTGTATGCATTGCTGCTCACTACAGAACATTCGCAAGGCTGGGTACTGTATGCATTGCTGCTCACTACAGAACATTCGCAAGGCTGGGTACTGTATGCATCGCTGCTCACTACAGAACATTCACAAGGCTGGGTACTGTATGCATTGCTGCTCACTACAGAACATTCCCAAGGCTGGGTACTGTATGCATTGCTGCTCACTACAGAACATTCACAAGGCTGGGTACTGTATGCATTGCTGCTCACTATAGAACATTCACAAGGCTGGGTACTGTATGCATTGCTCACTACAGAACATTCACAAGGCTGGGTACTGTATGCATTGCTGCTCACTACAGAACATTCACAAGGCTGGGTACTGTATGCATTGCTGCTCACTACAGAACATTCACAAGGCTGGGTACTGTATGCATTGCTGCTCACTACAGAACATTCACAAGGCTGGGTACTGTATGCATTGCTGTTCAATACAGAATATTCACTAGGCTGGGTACTGTATGCATCGCTGCTCACTACAGAACATTCACAAGGCTGGGTACTGTATGCATTGCTGCTCACTATAGAACATTCACAAGGCTGGGTACTGTATGCATTGCTCACTACAGAACATTCACAAGGCTGGGTACTGTATGCATTGCTGCTCACTATAGAACATTCACAAGGCTGGGTACTGTATGCATCGCTGCTCACTACAGAATATTCACAAGGCTGGGTACTGTATGCATTGCTGCTCACCACAGAACATTCACAAGGCTGGGTACTGTATGCATTGCTGCTCACCACAGAACATTCACAAGGCTGGGTACTGTATGCATTGCTGCTAACTACAGAACATTCACAAGGCTGGGTACTGTAATGATTGTTGCTCACTATAAATAGTTCACAAGGCTGGGTACTGTATGCAACGCTGCTCAGTACAGAACATTCACAAGGCTGGGTACTGTAATGATTGTTGCTCACTATAAAACGTTCACAAGGCTGGATATTGTATGCATCACTGCTCACTACAGAACATTCACAAGGCTGGGTACTGTATGCATTGCTGCTCACTACAGAACATTCACAAGGCTGGGTACTGTATGCATTGCTGCTCACTACAGAACATTCGCAAGGCTGGGTACTGTATGCATCGCTGCTCACTACAGAACATTCACAAGGCTGGGTACTGTATGCATTGCTCACTACAGAACATTCCCAAGGCTGGGTACTGTATGCATTGCTGCTCACTACAGAACATTCACAAGGCTGGGTACTGTATGCATTGCTGCTCACTACAGAACATTCCCAAGGCTGGGTACTGTATGCATTGCTGCTCACTACAGAACATTCACAAGGCTGGGTACTGTATGCATTGCTGCTCACTATAGAACATTCACAAGGCTGGGTACTGTATGCATTGCTCACTACAGAACATTCACAAGGCTGGGTACTGTATGCATTGCTGCTCACTACAGAACATTCACAAGGCTGGGTACTGTATGCATTGCTGCTCACTACAGAACATTCACAAGGCTGGGTACTGTATGCATTGCTGCTCACTACAGAACATTCACAAGGCTGGGTACTGTATGCATTGCTGTTCAATACAGAATATTCACTAGGCTGGGTACTGTATGCATCGCTGCTCACTACAGAACATTCACAAGGCTGGGTACTGTATGCATTGCTGCTCACTATAGAACATTCACAAGGCTGGGTACTGTATGCATTGCTCACTACAGAACATTCACAAGGCTGGGTACTGTATGCATTGCTGCTCACTATAGAACATTCACAAGGCTGGGTACTGTATGCATCGCTGCTCACTACAGAATATTCACAAGGCTGGGTACTGTATGCATTGCTGCTCACCACAGAACATTCACAAGGCTGGGTACTGTATGCATTGCTGCTCACCACAGAACATTCACAAGGCTGGGTACTGTATGCATTGCTGCTAACTACAGAACATTCACAAGGCTGGGTACTGTAATGATTGTTGCTCACTATAAAATGTTCACAAGGCTGGGTACTGTATGCAACGCTGCTCAGTACAGAACATTCACAAGGCTGGGTACTGTAATGATTGTTGCTCACTATAAAACGTTCACAAGGCTGGATATTGTATGCATCACTGCTCACTATAGAATATTCACAAGGCTGGGTACTGTATGCATCGCTGCTCACTACAGAACATTCACAAGGCTGGGTACTGTATGCATTGCTGCTCACTACAGAACATTCACAAGGCTGGGTACTGTATGCATTGCTGCTCACTACAGAACATTCACAAGGCTGGGTACTGTATGCATTGCTGTTCAATACAGAATATTCACAAGGCTGGGTACTGTATGCATCGCTGCTCACTACAGAACATTCACAAGGCTGGGTACTGTATGCATTGCTGCTCACTATAGAACATTCACAAGGCTGGGTACTGTATGCATTGCTCACTACAGAACATTCACAAGGCTGGGTACTGTATGCATTGCTGCTCACTATAGAACATTCACAAGGCTGGGTACTGTATGCATCGCTGCTCACTACAGAATATTCACAAGGCTGGGTACTGTATGCATTGCTGCTCACCACAGAACATTCACAAGGCTGGGTACTGTATGCATTGCTGCTCACCACAGAACATTCACAAGGCTGGGTACTGTATGCATTGCTGCTAACTACAGAACATTCACAAGGCTGGGTACTGTAATGATTGTTGCTCACTATAAATAGTTCACAAGGCTGGGTACTGTATGCAACGCTGCTCAGTACAGAACATTCACAAGGCTGGGTACTGTAATGATTGTTGCTCACTATAAAACGTTCACAAGGCTGGATATTGTATGCATCACTGCTCACTACAGAACATTCACAAGGCTGGGTACTGTATGCATTGCTGCTCACTACAGAACATTCACAAGGCTGGGTACTGTATGCATTGCTGCTCACTACAGAACATTCACAAGGCTGGGTACTGTATGCATCGCTGCTCACTACAGAACATTCGCAAGGCTGGGTACTGTATGCATTGCTCACTACAGAACATTCCCAAGGCTGGGTACTGTATGCATTGCTGCTCACTACAGAACATTCACAAGGCTGGGTACTGTATGCATTGCTGCTCACTACAGAACATTCCCAAGGCTGGGTACTGTATGCATTGCTGCTCACTACAGAACATTCACAAGGCTGGGTACTGTATGCATTGCTGCTCACTATAGAACATTCACAAGGCTGGGTACTGTATGCATTGCTCACTACAGAACATTCACAAGGCTGGGTACTGTATGCATTGCTGCTCACTACAGAACATTCACAAGGCTGGGTACTGTATGCATTGCTGCTCACTACAGAACATTCACAAGGCTGGGTACTGTATGCATTGCTGCTCACTACAGAACATTCACAAGGCTGGGTACTGTATGCATTGCTGCTCACTACAGAACATTCACAAGGCTGGGTACTGTATGCATTGCTGCTCACTACAGAACATTCACAAGGCTGGGTACTGCACTATTTCTGTGCAATGAAAAGGCCACATTTCTCACCACCATTTTGATAAGCGGATTGGTGGAGATGTCTAGAGTCATACACCTCTCTAATCTAATCCTAACGTGCTGGAAAACCCTCAGATTGCTGTCATTTTTACTTCCACCAACAGGTCCTGCTCGTGGGCAGGTTGAAGGAGAAATAGCACACTGTTTGGCCAGTCTTGGAATTGCAAGTAAAAGCTTTATAAAAAGAAAAAAAAAAGTGTTATTATAACACTAAAAGTCCATCATATTATGTATGTATATATACTGTACATATAGCATTTCTTGAAGTTTACTGCTTCCATGTAATATACAATGATTTCACTGTGGCCTATTTTTCAGATTGCACTAGATTTATTTCAGGCTGTATGTTCGTCCGCTCCTTTTAAATAACAATATGGCCTTGTAACCCGCGAGGACCTCCGCCGACATAATTTAATGCGGAATTTGATTATTGTGGATTTTTTTTTTCTTTTTGCTTGTTTACCCATAAAAATGCCAGCGTATATTTATAGGTACAATATCGACCTCACCAGAAGCTTAGATCTCTGCTCCTCAATGTATTCACTCTTACGAAATAGCCGGGGAATATCACTGACTGAACACTTTCTAATTCTTCCTGCATAAATCTCTGTGTGTTCTTGTCCACCAGACCCCAGGCAGCAATTTAGTTATATTTAAGAATCCCATATGTATGTTAACTGTAAGAAATGTAATCAGAGGCCTCTTATATCTGCCCTGGAACTTCTATATACAATATAATAGTCTGAAATATTTTTTTAAAATCGGTGTCCTAAACTTGTGGTTTTGAATTTAGTTACTTTACAATAGATGCTTTATTAAGAAATTCAATAGATCTAGATATAGACTTCTAAGCACTGTAGTCAGGAGTATGAAAACCGCATAGCAATCGCGGTACGAGGGGACAAATAATTTTGCCACAACACGAATGCAACCATAGTAGTAGGATAATATTGGGCTGGACAGGAAAAAGTAACTTCTGTGAGGTGACCTTTGCAGGGATTAGTCAGCCAGCCTGACAAACCAACTCTCAACAGGTGGCAGACAGGAGACGTGCTGAATCATACACATCATCAACTCTTTATACACTTCAGCATGTGCTTGCTATGGAGGAATATAGTGACATCTAGTGACCAAAAGATAGCATAACACTTTTATCCACCCAGCAGTACACATACTCAGCTGCCAACCTACATTTACTTATATACTTTGCAGTGGCAAATGGGTTCTGGGACACTGCAATTGTATGTACAGATACATAGTATACACATGTATGCTGTGCTAGGTGCACACACTACAGTATATCTGCACATAGGGGAAGATTTATTAAGACCAGCATTCTCGTACGGCAGTCTTAAATAAAGCCCCGCCCCTATTTATCCTGCCTGTTTTACTAAGAGACATACACCTCTTAATAAATAAAGCGGGAGAAGGTACAGGTGTATATTTCAGCCATGGATTATGCCAGACATAAACGCCATTGTAGTGTCCCACTACGTATTTTCCTTTCTTATCTTACACCTAGGTAAAAGTGTCTCACTCTAGTGTCACAGGTTAGGACAGAGGGTCGCTTTACCTTTCTTTATCCACTACATTTATCCACACTTCTTCACAGCACAGCTGCAGTTAACACTAGGTTGACCTATACACACTTTTCCCTCTATTGCAACAACTTCCCCTCAGTTAGTGAGTTAGTGCCTAGCTTCAGGCACTAAGGATTTATCAAGACTGGACCTGCAGTAGAGCACAGTGCCAGAAAGCCGCTCTCTACTGACTGATGCTCAGCTTAGTAGGAAGGACACTACAAGCCAGCTCCACCCAGAGTAGAGACCTGGGACTCGTACTACCCCATTAGGACAGAAACCTGACACTATGGGGCAGAAGGCGGTTAGGTGACATAACTGGGACTCATCCATACATGAGTATGAGGATATTCTTTAACACTATAGGCAAGGGGACCTCCTATCTGGTCCCTGACACCTGCTACTGTATTTCTACTATCAACTCATCTATTTGCCTGTTGGATTATTACTGTTGATTTTTGCACTTGTACACTGTTTGTTACTAGAGATGAGCGAACCTGGAGCATGCTCTAGTTCATCCGAACCCGAACTTTCGGCATTTGATTAGCGGTGGTTGCTGAACTTGGATAAATCCCTAAGGCTATGTGGAAATCATGGATATAGTCATTGGCTGTATCCATGTTTTCCAGACAACCTTAGAGCTTTATCCAAGTTCAGCAGCCCCAGCTAATCAAATACTGAACATTCGGGTTCAGATCGACTCTAACCCGAACCCGGTTCCCTCATCTCTATACGTTACTATTTTTCCACTAAGACACCTTTTATAAGTAAAGTTTGGGAGTTGCTTAAACTGGGACTCATCTCTGCCACGGCGTTTGCACCTCACCTTAGTCCTAACCAAGGTCTGGTTTACGTGTGTCCGGGGGTAGGTGTTTCCACTCTTGGTCACCATGACAAGTAGCCTCCAAAACACTAGAACCCACCAGCAGGCCCAACATCAGTTACAGCAACCCAGGCCACGGCACCATCAGGCAAGTGGGGGTTACGGCTGGCATATGGCATGGAAAAGGCAAGACTCTACTGGGCGTACGTCATGGGGTGCATCGTTCATAAATGTCCTCCATAGTATACATGTGTATGCTGTTCTAGGTGCACACATTGCGGTATATCAGTATGTGTAGACACATATAGTACATAGGTCAGTGCTGCCCTGGGTGCACATGCTGCAGTATATCTGTATATATGGACACATAGTATACATGTCTATGCTTCTCTGGGTGCACACACTACAGTATATCTGTATGTACGGATACATAGTATACATGTATAAGCTTCTCTGGGTGCATACACTGCAGTATACCTGTATCAGTGTTAGCTGCATCACCATTGCCCCCGCCTGTTCTGCAGGATGTAATACAATTTCCCATTGCTTGTCACAACCTTCTTCCATGATTGTCACAGCGCCTTTGGCTCCTACTTAGACAAATACAGTGCAGTTATTGTGCCTGCCAGTTTATTACAAAAGCGCAGTTAGTATGTAAAACTCCCCGCGTTCTGTTTTCATTATCAGGAGTTTTCATCACAACATTGGGATAGATGCATTGATTTATTAGATTGCTGCGAGTGCTCAGAAATCGCTCCAGGAATCCGCAAACCTTATAGAGCAGCAGAAATTGTATCACTCTGTCAGCCGCTGCCTTTCCTTGTTTAAGATAAAAAAAAAAATGAAATTCTCTAGTGAGAAACGTCAGAAATATCACAGCGGTTCAAACGTTTCATCAGTGCCACCAGGGGTGCCGCCATAAGAGGGCGCAGTCGTATCCAGACCATGTTCCTGTGGGGCCCAGTATTACATGGCAGGTGAAGGCCTGAAACAGATGTTGCCTTGCAGCCTGGCAGCTTAGAGAAATCTCAGTAGATGTGTGGTGTACCCCCGGAGGTGTTATATCGGAAGGACGGCCGGTCACTTGCTAGGCGTTGTGGTGTGATGCCACACCGGTGGTGGATGGCCGAGATACAGCCGGACCCTATTATGTTGTCACGGGTGTGATGGCACGCCTGCTTTTAGTGTGTAAGGCCGGTTATACCCTTTTCCCCTGTGGTCGGTGTCCTGCCGGGTTGCTACCGGGTCCCTTGGGATAGTGTCACAGATGATGTAGTCACAGGTGGCCAGAGCAGTGTAATGACCCTTCTGGATACTAGGACCCACCACCCACAGAAAGGGGAATTGACCCAAGAGTGCCACTTACACTGCAACGCTACAGCTAACTGTGATACGGACTCAGGAGTCCAGACCAATGATGTTCTGGTCTGGGCTCCTGGTCCTGTATTTAAAGAGCCAGCGGTCATTTACTGATTGCTGGCTATTAGGTTTAATCCCCTGGTCCCAGCTCCCCTGTCTATTCCTGCGATCCCCGTTCCCAATCCCTCTGCCTTGCTCGACTTGTTATCCTCCTTCCTGACCTTTTGACTATCCAATTGTTTGCTGATTTTGTACCACGTTGCCCGTTTGGTTCTGACTTGGCTTATTTGACTACCCTTTATTGTGTTCCTCCGTCTGTATTGTTCTGTGTTTCACATACTCAGTATAGGGAACGTCTTTGTGGTTGTCTGCGGCTGCCTAGGGCTGATTGAGGCAAGTAGGCAGGGACAGTGGGTGGGTTCAGACCTAGGGCTCACTGTCGTGTCTTGTCCCTACCTGTCCTGTCCTGACAAGTAGAGAGGAGGATGCCGTGAGAGTCTCAACCCATGTAGTAATGTGCTCTGCCAGGATGTTGGAGGATGAAGAAGAATACTTGTAGAAGAAGAATAAGAAGAAGAACACCTGTGCCTGTGTATTGACCTTTGCTTTAGTCTGCACACCACCTTATGCCCACTAGCGTTGGCTGAACCGTACTAATGGGTGACACAGGTCCCAGACCCAGAAGAGACTGCTGTGGAAAGCTATCTAGCTTGCTTCCTTCCCCCACACTGTCCTGAACGGAAAGCTCTTGCTCTACAGTGTGTATGGTGCGCTGTGATTGGCTGAAAAGGGTGCAACAGAAGAATATAGAGAAGAAATGATAGGAGAGAAAAAAGCAGAAATCCTACTGGTTCACAGTTTCTGGTACACATAAACACAATAACCCTTTGCAATCCTTCAGCTGTGCAGCTTCTATACATCAATACATAATACAGCGACATCTAGTGGTCAACTGTTAATACTACTTTTAATGTACTAAGACCACAAAAAGTACAGATTTTTGCAAAGGGTGTGAATAATAGTAACACCCTTATTGGGACACTACAGATGCATCCTGTGATGAAGTTGTGCACCTACGCAAATCTCTCTGGGAAATGGGGGCGGGACTTTATTTAGGGGCCTCCGCTTTACATGCCTCTCCGCTCAAAGAGTTGATATGTCAAGGCACGCAAGGCCTCCCATTGAAACACATAGCAGGCAAAATCCCAGGCCAGTTCTGCGGGCGGTTGTTCCACACTGAATTTTGGCGCCGATTCCATAGTGTGAATGGGCCTTAAGACCGGCTTAGTTGTACGCCACTCTTAAGAAACCTCTACCATAGAACCAATGGTTTATAGGTCATAACAACCAACCAATGAAAACCAATAAGGAAAAAAAAAATCAAATGGAGTACTCATTCAAGAGTCTCCATTGATACATTGCCCCCTAAAAAATTTTAATATGCAAAGAAAGTGGTCCATGAAGCCTCAGTCACGAGTCTTAAAACACGGGAATAGCCAGATATCTCTCCAGGGAAGGGAACCTGTTGCTAAGGGGGTGCCTCCTAGTCAGATACCTCTTAGCAACGGGTTTCCTTCCCAGGAGGGATATCTGGCTATTCCCATGTTTTGAGACTCGTGACTGAGGGTTTTTTTTGTATGTTCACCAATAAAGTTCCTACAACCTACAAGGAAATCCAAGGACCTTTGGCCAATAAGGACTTAAAGGGGTGGTGTCAAGAAGTAAAGAAGGTATAATCAGATGTGCACCGCATACATATGTGCACAGGAGAACAAATGTGCTGTTTTTAGTAAAGTAGCTTACGTCCCTTTATTCCCCATGTATATATTCACTCCCTGGTTTTCTCTCAGAACTGTGACCCTGTGGTTGCTAGGCAACAGTGCAGACACTTTCCCACAACCCCCTTTGCTGCATGTGAAGTGAAAACCAACTACCAGTACTTATGAGACAGATCATGTAACTGCGAGTAAACTGAGCATGTGCGACACAAGTGCATGCCTGGCGAGCCTTAAAGGGGTAGTGCACAAAAAAATTTTTTCTTTCAAATCAACTGCTGCCATGAAGTGTCAGAGATTTGTAATTTACTTTATTAAAAAATCTCAAGCCTTCCAGTACTTATCAGCTGCTGTATGCCCAGCAGGAAGTGGTATTATTTCCAGTCTGGAGAGCAGGAGAGGTTTTCTATGGGGATTTGCTCCTTCTCTGGACAGTTCCTGACATGGACAGAGGAGGCAACAGAGAGCACTGTGTCAGACAGGAAAGAAAACACCACTTCCTGCTGGACACACAGCAACTGATACGTACTGGAAGGCTTGAGATTTTTTAATAGAAGTAAATTACAAATCTCTGGCACTTCATGGCAGCAGTTGATTTGAAAGAAAACATTTTTGGGTGCACTACCCCTTTAACCAAGGATAACAGATAATGAAACAAAACAGCACATGGGGGGATTAGTTAGTCTATATTTTCAAAACAATACCTTTTAAGAAATGCTTGTACATTGGAATTATGTTTCATTTTACATACTATATTAGTATAGACCTAGTTTTCCTTATGTTACCACTCTTTTAAGTCCTATCACCAATGAGGACCTAGGAAAATATAGATTTCCTGCCTTTTATATAGACATTAAAAAGCCCAAAAAGACAATTATGTTAACCTGATCCCGCTGCTCCACAGTAAATTAACGTTGCTGCAGCCTATGCCTGATGCTGCAGCGACGTTAATTTACGATCCAGGATTACACAGTTGCAGGAGCTGCGCCTGTGTCATCTGCGGCGGGTCCCAGCTATCAGCACCAGAGAGCGGCTCCGGTGCTGAGAGTTGACCCTATAGATACTGCGGTGAGCACGACTGCAACATCTATAGGGCTTCTAACAGAGAATTCTCCCTCTACAGAGGGAGAATTCTCTGTCTGCTGTCCATTGGGGCTCTGCGGAGTGATTGCAGAGCCCCGATGGTAACCATGGAAACCGGCTACGGACGCCGGCGGGGGGAGGGAGGAAAGGCTGGGCTTGCGGGGCGCGCGTCCGTGGGGTGCACTGTCCTCTCTTCCCTGTCGCTGTAACAAGATTGTAACAGCGGCAGGGGACAGAGGAGAGGGGGCAGACACAGGGACATCAGCTTATGGGATCATTACGATCCCATAAGCTGATATCCTAAAACGACCTGGGCATTGAGGCATCAATGACCCCAGGTTGTGAAAGGGTTAAATGCCAGTTATATTTTCTGTTTAGATTAAGTGTTTTATGAATAAACTATAACTTTGTATAAACTATAAACTTTGTATAAATCAATAGGCTGTAATATATCTTACCAGATAAAATGCCTCTTTCACTTATCACTTAACTTATAAGGCTCATTTTTAAAAAATTATCAAGAAAGACCAGCTCCTGAGGGATCAAGTTACATATTGTCAATAGAAATCTAAGGAGAGAGGAGGAGGGAACTGCAAAGTGAGTGTAAGGGCTTATGTGTAAGTATGGGGGAAATCATAGCAGTTAGTCTCCATCCATTAGCTCAGGGACAACTGGACATTATAGATAGAACCTATAGAGGAGAAGACTTGTGAAAAAAGCAATACAGACATACATATGCCTGAAATAGTGCTGTTCTTTATGTACACACATGGAAACTTTCACTTTGTAATCCCTAAATGGAGCGACTGCCTATAGGGACACCATCACAGCTGTCTTAGTGGATGTCTCTCAGGTAAGGAGTGTGAATAACTGCGCAATGAAGTGTGTGCGTTGGGTAGGAATAATGCAATAAAGAGACCTAATGTCGGAATCGTCTTTCTAGAAACCTAATATAAACAGCTGTATTATGATTTTTGCAGCTTGATAAGCCGCATATGTTTAGTGGAGACATAATGGCAGTACCTGTGGGGGTCGTGGTTTAAGCCATGCTGCTCTTTTATGGTATTCAGCTCTATGACTTACAAGGTAGCGCTATATTATTTCCAGGAAGGTGAAGCTGCGAGCGTTCAGTGGTGCGGCATTTCTCAGGCATCCTGACAATTAGTTGTAAAGAAAGTTAATGCCGTCATTACCGTCTTCCACGGCCTTCTGGGAACAAAAAGGGAGAATTAATTTGACGCATAGCATGGTCCGTGAGCAAGATGTAATTTGGGTTCCATCAGGATGGGAGAGAATAATCCTGCTATCCATGAACTATGACTATGGCTGTGATTGCTATTATTTTTTTTAAATGACAGAATATTACCTCCGTCACACCAGTCTGGAGTGAAGAAGAGACTAAATAAGAAACAAATGTGCCGCAGTAGAAGTCACCGGATACAGTGTATCCAAAATGTGCAGACTGTCCTGTCAATGGAAAATAGTCCTAAAGAGATGAGGCGGCTATGGGGTTAATTATTGCTTATTGTAACCAATGGGCAAAATCTGCGGTGCTCGGTGTTACCACATGTCACATGACCACTTGTGGACTTAAAGCGACTCTGTACCCACAATCTGCCCCTCCCCAAATCGCTTGTACCTTCTAATAGCTTGTACCTTCTGATACCAAGATCTGTCCTGGGGTCCGTTCGGCAGGTGATGCAGTTATTGTCTTAACAGAAAAACAACTTTTAAACTTGCAGCCTTGTGTCAAATTGGAGTGGCCTAGAGTGTCTGTGCCCTAGGCCTGCACCACCTCTCCGTCCCTCCTCCCCGCCCTCTTCATTATTAGGAATGCCCCTGGGCAGCATTTCTCCAATTCCTCACTTGTCTGAACACCGCACATATGCTGGATCGTTAAGGCCCCTGTGCACTGTTCAGAAAAGTGATGATTAGGAGAAAACCTGCCTTGGGCTTTCCTGATGGTGAAGAGGGGACAGAGGGGACAGAGAGGCGGCCTAGGGCACAGACATTCTGTGCCACGCCAATTTGACACAGGGCTGCAAGTTTAAAAGTTGTTTTTTTAGGACAATAACTGCATCACCCCAGGACAGATCTTAGTACAGCTACAAGCATTTTGGGGGAAAAGATTGTGGGTACAGAGTTGTTTTAAGATTAGGCTGCTTGTAGACTGTGACCACCTCTTTGTGCAACTTCTGTTGGCACACCAGTGATGTGGAGTGAATTATGGGGGTCTTGTTCTATGGGACACAACTCCTACCCTAGTTTTGTGCTTTATCAGATTAATATAATTACCTTTCCGTCACTCCTTCTTCATATATGACTGCTATATGACTTCACCCCTCTATCATCAAGACCACCCATTGGATCCATTGTCAAGATCCAAGTGTACATAACTGCCCAGTCTACAACTTAAAGGGATTCCTCAATATAGTGCCAGTAGCTGAGATAACCACATCTTCGTTATAAGAGTGCCAATAGTTGAGAAGGTTACAACCTTCCAAGACAGTGAGGAAAAACTATACAAGTGACTTTCTAGGACCTACTAGGCTTCAGGCCCGGCCTAGTCTTATCAGTTTCTGAAAGGCCTACACCTCAGCGGCCTGCACCCTACAGCTTTGGGTGTTGCAGAACAAATAGTAGTAACCCCTTCTAGTAAATGGATTAGAAGATGGACCCATATCTCACATTTCAGTATTACTACAGGGCGCTTCTTGCTCTGGTCACCCTTTGGTTTGTTGCCTTGCTACAACAAGATTATAAATTGCTCCTTACTAAACTGGATCAAGTAATGAGAGAGACTAGATCTGTTTGTTTCAACACTTGTGTCTTGCATAATCATTCCAAAACAGAATGTGCGGGCTTTAATTGTTTTGTTATGTTGCATAATCATACTGCACCTTAACACAGAGGGCTCCATAACTGACACCACATCTGGAACCTACATTATGGAGGGTCCATGGAGAAGCCAAGACCATCACCTACAGTACGTTCCCCCAAGCACCTTTCACCAGCCTTCAAGGACCTGCATCTACGGAAGGCCTCAAGTATGCCTGACTGTGACAAGGTTTGGCACCGCATGGGCCAGCCTGCCCCTAGGTTCCATCCCCCTAGCTGGTGTACCTCGTGCTACTCCTTCTCTAGCTCCTTCTGACCCCTCTCTCTCCATATTTGCTATGTACCATCACTTTTTCCTACATATTGTATTCATTCTCATACAGTGAGTGTTCCAGTGTTGGGTTTTTCCTGTTCTCACCTTCACTTTGCCTTATGGTTTTCAGTGTACTATCTCAGAAGATACCGGAACGTTCCAGGACCTTCCACATTGGCATGTCCATAGATGATATTACTGGTCCGCCTCGGCAGACACCGCACTAATGTGATTTAGGATTTGTTATAAAACTGTTGATGAATGACAAACACAACAATGTCTCCCTGATTGCGCGGCGGTTACGGGATTATTGTTGGAACACCTGGCTTGTGCACTCGTTGCATTATTTATTTGAAGGGTGTAATATTTTACTGATAAACAATCCAATGAAAACTCGTAACATCTGGCGCTTAATTGTGACTCCATACGGCCATTATACCGTAAATTTCTATCATAAATATTGATGTCATATCTGTTCGGTTACCTCAGTGAGCCATTTACTCTTCAGGATCGGAGAGGATACAAAGCTTTCAATAACCTCCGCTATATACAGATGTGCTAGACCCCCCCAAAGCCTCTATTATCTTATTACAAGGGTCATGTGGCTTGGAAAACCCATGTAACTTGGGTTGGGGGTCCCTCATCTAGGATCCTCATCTACTGGAGTGGTGCGCAACTATGAAGGGCGTCCTTCATGGAGCTCCAGTCACAACATAGAGGTCCAGTCACCTCCAGTCAGGTAACCAAATAAAGCAGACCAATGAAAACCAATATAGCTGACAGTGATGATTTAAAGAATCAAAGGTCTGGAGCAAATATCTAAAGCTGGTGAGACACCTACCAGTGCTATTAGCCTAATGCTCATCATACAAACCTAGACTGGCCATTGTACAAATGCAGTGTCCCACAACGAGTGTACACAGCTGTCTGTCATAGCAGGTCGGTACCTATATGTGTATATGCTGTGGGGCTGAAGTCTGTAGTAAGCTACTCCTGCCACTTGAGGTCACTGTAGCCATGTCTGTTTAGTGCCTAAAGGTGGTGAGGCTGCGGTAAAGGAAATCAAGGGACAACCCTGTCTATCTCTTCTCTGTCCTGGAAGTCATTCCATTATACACGAGCCAGTAGTTAGGTAAGTGCAACTAAGTCAAAAACTATGATGCTTTTGCTAGGATTCCTTAGCTTCTCCCACTAGGTGAGCCTTCATTCGTGATCCTGTGTCACTCGATGCCCACAAGATAGCATTAGGTGGATGTCCATATGCCCCCTGTACATAGTGTTCTTAAAAATAGGCATCTCCCCTACTATCCTACCTCCCAGTACATAGTGTCCCCCATGGTAGTATGATGACAGCTCCTAGGGCCCAGGAATGCATTGATGGGCCCCCTGATGCAGTGGGCCCCGTAGCAGCTGCTATGCCAGCTATGGTGGTAGTTACGCCCCTGAGAGTCGGAAACCTGTATACATTAGATGATCAATCAACAATGCCCAATGTTCACAGGAATGTCCTCCAGCCTGGGTGACGCTACCTATGGCAGACAAGACTTCTAAAAGTGGTTATAAGCAAAAGTAATATGTCATAAATCAATCCATGCAACAAGATTAACAAAGGCGTGGCCGAAGGCATCACATCATGCACTGAGATTTAGTTTCCTTTATACTATATATTGTTTCAATGTATCTAATGTGCAAATGTTACATTATTTCCAAACCCTTAACCCCCCCTCTCCCATCATGTATCACAGGCCCATAGATTTTGTGTACATTGGAGGGTTCTTTAATAATTTATCAAATATTCTTTATATATTAGTTGTGACATCTCAAACTGCAGGACTAATAATATCACAAAAATGCTTAAAAGACAAGATTGTTTTTACATGGAAAAAAAAAATTGTGAAGGAGGTCTGAAGATTTTGGTAACGCGCGTTGGCTCTAATACCTATATACAGAGCATATATTTTCAGCTAAATCAAGTGTTACCGCTTCACCGGCCATAAGGATTCGCTTGCCAATCGATTTTCCAGGTTGGAGATTTACTTTTGCTAAATTCTTGAGAACAGTTTATAGTAAATCAGTAGTGAAACAAACAACTTGATCTGCTCCTTTCTATCTCTATATGTGTGAGTGTTAAAGGGATTATCCAGAATTAGAAAAAAGCACAGCTACTTTCACAGCACAGCGCCACCCCTGTCCACAGGTTGTATGGGGTATTACAATTAAGCTCTATTCTGTTTAATGGGAAACTAAACTGCTGTCCAGGTGAGATGTTCTTACTGTTAGAAAGCAGTCATGTTTTCGTACAACCCCTTTAAGATGCCCTCCTTAAAAACAAATACAGCACTTGTTTCTGCGCATCTTGATGTTTACTTCCATGCAGCACATATCTGGTTTGTTAGGCCGCACTCTGTCGATTTCCCTCCGACTATAGGGAATTGTGAAATCACAAAAAACTTTCAAAAACACAAAAGCAGTAGAAAGCTGACAAATGCGCTGTGACATGTTTATGCCTCTATTGCGGCATTTAGCTGCGATCCCCTCGCTCCGCAGTCACGTGTCATTCCTCCTGAGGCTCCGTCACCTTGGCGGCTTGGCCGGGTTAACTGGATTGAGTTGACGGCATCGTGTTGAGTCCGGAGGTTATGAATACTTATGTGTGTTACCTCTGGGTGATTCACTTACACGACCTAATACAACGTCCGCCATCTTCCCAATATTCTCCAATAAAATCTGCAAAGCGTCGTAATAAGACGAGGCCGTAAGTGACAGCGTCTGGGAGAGGATCTGGCTGCAGATGGCGGCTTTTACTATGGAGACGACAGGATTTCAGCTGAAGGGAAATATGATTTACCAGACATAGAGAACGATGGGGAAGATTTCTTATTACTGCCCTAAAGTTACACAGGATAAAACTAGACTAAACAGGCAAGTGGGTGCGCAAAATTTCAAATAAACTGTAGGAAAACTATTGTTATGCACTTCACTTCCCTCATGGCCTCCTGTAGTGCTCATCAATAATAGGTTAAAGCATTTTAAAGGGGAACACCAGAGAAAATGTTTTTTTAAAGGGGAACTTTCAGGAGGTTAGACGAATCTAACTTGCTGATATGTCCCTTCTTCCTCTGTGCCGTCTCGGGGCAGTTAGTCGTGTGCTGCACGGTCCAGTGAGACTGTTAGGGGCACTGCCTGCCCCCATAGCGCCGATTAAGCCCACTCCAGGCCGGCCTGATTATGATTAGAAAGGGGCGGGCCGGATCGGCGCTATGGGGCAGGCAGTGCTCCTAACAGTCTCACCGGACCGCGGAGTACACGACTAATGCACTGGAACTGTGCAATAAGGACATATCAGCAAGTTAGCTTCGTCTAACCTGCTGATAGTTCCCTTTAAAATCAACTGGTGACAGAAAGATATACAAGTCTGTAAATGAAAAAAATAAATAAATAAATAAAAATCCTCCTGTACTTATCAGCTGCTGTATGTTCTGCAGAAAGTGGTGTATTCTTTCCAATTACAGTGGTCTCTGCTGCCACCTCTGTCCATGTCAGGAACTGTCCAGAGCAGGGGAGGTTTTCTTTGGGATGTGACACTGCTCTGGACAGTTCCTGACATGGACAGAGGTGGCAGCGGAGAGGACTGTGTCAGACTGGAAATAATACACCACTTCCTGCAGGACATATAGCAGCTGATAAGTACTGGAAGACTTAAATTTTCTTTTTAATAGAAGTAATTTACAAATCTGTATAACTTTCTGACACCAGTTGACTTGAAAAAGAAAAAAAAAAAGAAAAAGACAGCTATGACTTTTTCTAAACACGTTTCGGTACAATAGAGTGAGGAGTAAAACATGTTTTAAATGGGCTTCCCCATGATTATAGTGCACGATTGTTTGAGGATAAGCCATCCTGTGTGTACTATAGGAGCAGTGCTACTTCTGACCACTGTATATAACTTTTATATGGCATTTTCACCAGTTTTCCCCTCTGCATACTCCATCTCTAATCTTCAGTTTTCCATAAACTGATGGGTGTAGACTGGCTGCTGTGTTGTGGCAATTCTTTCCATATCCTTTCTTCCAAAAATTCTCAGCATGACACCTTAAATTCTCCATGTACCCTTATGACGCTCTCCTCAAGGAGAAATATTCTCCTAATAGGGTCATTGCAGCCATTCAGCACCCTGATCTCTTCTGATGAGGGGCAACAAATTAGAAACAACCATCTACTGATGGTTCGCCTCTAGTTCTAGGGGAGTTTCTGGCTTGGCAAATTAAAGGGGAAGTTCTGAAAAAATGTTTGTCTTTCTAATCAACTGGTACCAGAAAGCGCCAGAGATTTCTATTTTACTTCCAATAAAAAAAAAAAACTCATGTCTTCCAGCACTTATCAGCTGCTGTATGCAGCTGCTTTTTTTTTTTTTTTTGCTGAACTACCCCTTTAAAGGGGGTAGTGCACCAAAAATGTTTTTCTTTCAAATCAACTGCTGCCATGAAGTGCCAGAGATTTGTAATTTACTTCTATTTAAAAATCTCAAGCCTTCCAGTACTTATCAGCTGCTGTATGCCCAGCAGGAAGTGGTATTATTTCCAGTCTGGAGAGTAGGAGAGGTCTATGGGGATTTGCTCCTTCTCTGGACAGTTCCTGACATGGACAGAGGAGGCAACAGAGAGCACTGTGTCAGACAGGAAAGAAAACACCACTTCCTGCTGGACACACAGCAGCTGATAAGTACTGGAAGGCTTGAGATTTTTTAATAGAAGTAAATTACAAATCTCTGGCACTTCATGGCAGCAGGTGCACTACCCCTTTAACTTCCCAGTCATGTTTTAAAGTCAAACATTGAACTGAAGTAATCCTTGTGAAACTTACAGGAAAGAAGTATTTTCAGGATTTTATTCTGTTTCTCTAATATTATTTTTATTGTGTCCATACATAAAGAGAACATCCCCTATGCAGACATGACTTTATGAATTCTTAGCTGCTGTATTGCATCAGATAGGCCGTTAGTATAATATTCAACATTCAGGAAGCACATAGAGCGCACAATGGCTGATGATGCTTCACCTAGGGGCGGCGGTAGATGGAAACATAGAAGATTGCATAAAAAGCTCCCCTGCTCCATCTCCTTCACCGTTATATTATTTCTTTTTTATTATCTCCGGATAGATACAGTATATATGTTTATCCCATACACTTACTGTAGATTAACATACCACATTCTGCTGAAGTTTCCTCCAAGCAGCTACTACTCTGTACTAGAGATGAGCGAAGCATACGGAAATTCACTTTGGCGATCTTTACAATTGGGTCAAACTCGCGAATCTTAACGAATTTCATTAAAACACCCAAACTGTAGTAGCTACAATACTGGGACTATTACAGAAGGGCAAATTTGTTAAAGGGAATTTGTTAGCTCCTGAGCCCTACCTAAGGTGACAGTGTGCTGTAGCTGGCAGCCCCCTAGTAAGCATAGTGCCTATTGGTAATTTGTCTGTGGAGTGGATTATGCACAATCCGACCGTAATGAAGTGTCAAAGTGGAGTTGTGGCCCAGTGTTTGTGCCGCACTCTGGCACGCCTCACCACTCCATCCTCCTCCCTCTTCTTCATGAATAATCAATGCTGCCCAGCCTCCTACTCGCTCAGCTGTCAGCCAGTGTCTCTGATTGCAGATCAGTCCTCTGTAGGCAGGTTATGTCTGAAAGAAACACTCAGATATAGATGAATCTCTGAACCCAAATTAGTTAGAGCTGTGGTCTAGGGGTAACTCACCTGTCAAGAGACCTGCCAGCAGTTAAAATCCCTGTAAAAATTTAGTGGATGACCGTGTGTGAACATAGCCTTAAAAATGATAGCATAATGAGAAAAAGAAAGAAAGACCTATGTTTCCATTTCCATCAGCGGATTTGAACCAAAGGATGAACTGCTGGCAGGTCTTTAGACAGGTGAGTTACCCTTAGACCACAGCTTCAATGCATTTGGCTTTGCAGGGGCGGACACACACTGCATAGGGCCCCCTTTATCCTCCGGCCCTGCCATCAACATACTACTCCCCCCTTCATCCTCCTGCCCCTCCATTACCATACTACTACCCCTTCATCATCCTGCTCCCCCTTCATCATCCTGCTCCCCCATCATCATATTACTCCCACCCTTATCCTCCAGACCCTCCATCATTATACTTCTCCCACCTTCATCCTCCGGCCCTGCCATCATCATACTACTCCCCCCTTCATCCTCCTGCCCCTCCATCACCATACTACTACTCTTTCATCATCCTGCTCCCCATCATCATATTACTCCCCCCTTATCCTCCAGACCCTCCATCATTATACTTCTCCCCCCTTCATCCTCCTGCCCTTCCATCATCATACTACTCCCCACGTTATCCTCCTGCCCTGCCATCATCATACTACTAGCCACTTCATCCTCCTGTCCCTCCATCATCATACTACTACCCCCTTAATCATACTCCTGCCCCTCCATTACCATACTACTACCCCTTCATCATCCTGCTCCCCATCATCATATTACTCCCCCCTTCATCCTCCTGCCCCTCCATCATCATACTACTCCGCCCTTCATCATCCTGCTCCCCCATCATATTACTCCCCCCTTCATCCTCCAGACCCTCCATCATTATACTTCTCCCCCCTTCATCCTCCTGCCCTTCCATCATCATACTACTCCCCCCTTCATCCTCCTGCCCCTCCATCACCATACTACTACTCTTTCATCATCCTGCTCCCCATCATCATATTACTCCCCCCTTATCCTCCAGACCCTCCATCATTATACTTCTCCCCCCTTCATCCTCCTGCCCTTCCATCATCATACTACTCCCCCCTTCATCCTCCTGCCCCTCCATCACCATACTACTACTCTTTCATCATCCTGCTCCCCATCATCATATTACTCCCCCCTTATCCTCCAGACCCTCCATCATTATACTTCTCCCCCCTTCATCCTCCTGCCCTTCCATCATCATACTACTCCCCACGTTATCCTCCTGCCCTGCCATCATCATACTACTAGCCACTTCATCCTCCTATCCCTCCATCATCATACTACTACCCCCTTAATCATACTCCTGCCCCTCCATTACCATACTACTACCCCTTCATCATCCTGCTCCCCCATCATCATATTACTCCCCCCTTCATCCTCCTGCCCCTCCATCATCATACTACTCCGCCCTTCATCATCCTGCTCCCCCATCATCATATTAATCCCCCCTGCATCCTCCAGACCCTCCATCATTATACTTCTCCCCCCTTCATCCTCCTGCTCTGCCATCATCATACTACTAGCCACTTCATCCTCCTGTCCCTCCATCATCATACTGCTACCCCCTTAATCATACTCCTGCCCTTCCATCATCATAGGCGTAACAGACTTCCCAGAAGAGACGTGCATGGTCAGCAAGATACCTCAGCAGGTTGCTATTTGTCTTCCTGGGGGTCAGTTCCTCGCTGTGGTCCCTGCCCTGAGAATCCTGGAGAAGGGTCCCCGGCGTGGACAAGGGTTTCCTCAGAGTACAGCTACCTCTTCTGAAGGGTTAGCACTGGAGCAAATCTCTCAGTTTTAGGATAACTTGCCGCTGTTTCTTAGTCCCTCCACACCTCAACAGACAAAAGCAAGGAATGTTCCACCCTAGATTCTGCTTGAGAAATCCCAAAGAAGTCATTGGGGCTTTGAATTTCCGCTTCCCACACAAATTTTGCACCAACTCAAGAAAAAAGAATTTCCTCTTTAGTTCTTCACCTATTCCTCAGTGTGAACATACCCTTAGTGCAGACTGGTAGAGTAACTAACAGAAAATCAGGAATCCACTAACAAATCCTCACACCTTCTCTTACCCCACTTTTATACATCAGGGAGTAGATTCCCATTGGTGGAGCAGGCACTGAGGTAACTAGAGCAGGGATTGGTCAATTTTGGATGGAAGAGTTTGGCAGGGCTGTGACAGGCCCAGAGGCAGGGAAAGACGGCAGACAGGCCTCCTCAGGTGGCATAAGCGCAGAATGTAACATACACAGTTTAATCTATTTGTTTACCCCAGCATATGCTTGACGACAGCACCATCTACTGACCAAATACAGTAACACACAGAATAATGCAGTATATATAGCCCTCATCCACAGAACCTGCTGAAACCAGTGTTCCCTTTAAGTTGGGACAGAGGATTTAATTACAATTAAAGGGGTCCCTGGGGGGAGGGGTTGTTTAATATACTTGGTGCATCCAAGAGGGAGAGCCTAACTACAATGCTAGGAGCATCCTGGAGGAGGTAGGGGTTAACTACAATGCTAGGGGTACCCTGGAGGGGGCAGGGATTAACAGTACAAGGGGCATCCTGGAGGGGGCAGGGGGTTATATACATTTATAGGAGCATCCTGGAGGGGGCAGGGGTTAACTAAAGTACTAGGGGCATCCAGGAACAACTGAACAGAGAAGACGCCCCACGTGAGTCACTGGATGTTACTGCACTGTAATCACGTAAAGATGCTGATCGGATGCTGTGTACACCACTATAACTAAATTTCTAAATATTGCATCCAATCTGCAACAGACATACGTGTGAATGTACACTAACTGTTCCACTAGAGTTAATTTGCTATCTTACTAAATTACTGATGTTCCTGTGTTAAGTTTTTGTTTTGCCCAACTTTGCTTGAACATTGCTCAGCTCACTTGCCATTCCGCTCAGCAGTGGCTGAAGCTTAGAGGGAACATTGGCTAAAACCTCCATTTAAGACATGAAAGGTGCTGCACTACACATGTCTACAAGTATTCAGCAGCACATAGTAAGCAGAGTTCTGGGACACCTCCTTAAAGGGGTTCTCTAACATCATGTAAAAAATAAAAAAAAATAAAAACTGTTCTATGAAAGTTTGTACATTATTGATCCCTTGTCTGCCCCAGTTCAGAAACCACCAACAATCCATTTGGGGATCTGGGGGTATTTGTTCTGTACCAGTTGGTTGACCAGTTGCTCAGTACTACCATTCCCAGCATTGTTTTCCCTAAGCTCTCCATCACAGCCTTCCCCCTGCCTGTTCCTCTCTCTCAGCACTCCTTGCAATTTCTCACTTAGAGCTGTTACAAAACACCTCACTCGCCAGCAGACTATCTCTCACTATTACACATCATATTGCAGCACCTACTGTATTCATTCCTTGTCTCCTCCTCTGCCTGTTCAGCACAATATATATATATATTTTTTTTTTATATATATTTATGTGTGTGTATGTGTGTGTGTGCAATTTAGGCTGAAGGAAGTGGTCATAGGTGGTGATATTACTCAGGGGGTGGGACTAGAACTCAGAGACAAGATCCAACCAATCATACTGAGGCGGTCGAGGATAATGTGTTGGCTGAGGAGAAAGGGAGGAGCTAGCGACAACACCAGAGGACCACACAACTTCCTTTCAGGGGTGAATCATGTAATAAACCACTGAAGCCAGTACTATTAGTGATAATACTAAAATAATAAGTTATATATCCTGAAGTTATAAATACAATTTTCTGATACTGGAGTACCCCTTTAAAGCTGTTTTCTGGTCGCACTCTAGAAATTGTATTCTCAAGATGTACCATCAATATCCGATTTGTGGGTGGCTGACACTAATTCTCAGGAAAGCCCATGAATAACTTGTGACCAGAAAACCCCTCTAAGATAAATGAAGATACATTAGATGTACAGACATGTCGCCCTCTACTCTCTGGCTGTTAATCTTCAGCCCGGGGTCTCATTACGGAGTATAATTGTTGGCATAGGGGCTTTCATCTTGTTCACATTATAGACAGTAAATATTTGTATTCTTTTTCTAATAGGACAGAAAGCTGGAGAAGAATAATGGCTGAAGGATAATTACAAGGATACAGTAATTCCGGTCATGAACCTCCGTCTATGGGGAAACAAGAAGACCAGGACTTTAATTACAAGAATTAATGAGGTTTAGATCTTCCTGCAGCCTGTATGGACTCTCATAGACTCTGAGACAAGATGGAGGAGGCCGGGAGGAGTCGGATGTTACATTGTAAGGGAACAATGGGGGTTAAAGGAAACTCGCCTGTTCTAGAAACCATGAGAGAATATGGCAGATGTTTTTATGTGTACAGTGTGGTGGTATTATTCATGTGTACACTATATGGAGGCATTGTTTATGTGTACAGTATATGGAGTCATTATTCCTGTGTACAGTATATGGAGGTATTGTTTATGTGTACAGTATATGGAGTCATTATTCCTGTGTACAGTATATGGAGGTATTGTATGTGTACTGTATATGGAGTCAGTATTCCTGTATACAGTATATGGAGTCATTATTCCTGTGTACAGTATATAGAGGTATTATTTATGTGTACAGTATATGGAGTCATTATTCCTGTGTACAGTATATGGAGGTATTGTATGTGTACTGTATATGGAGTCAGTATTCCTGTGTACAGTATATGGAGTCATTATTCCTGTGTACAGTATATAGAGGTATTATTTATGTGTACAGTATATGGAGTCATTATTCCTGTGTACAGTATATGGAGGTATTGTTTATGTGTAGAGTATATGGAGGTATCATTTATGTGTACAGTATATGACGGCCTTATTCCTGTGCACAATATATGACGGCCTTATTCCTGTGTACAGTATATGGAGTCCTTATTATTTATGTGTACAGTATATGGAGCCATTATTTATGTGTACAGTATATAGAGGAATTATTTATGTGTAGAGTATATGGAGGTATCATTTATGTGTACTGTATATGGAGTCATTTTTTGTGTACAGTAAATGGAGCCTTTATTTATGTGTACAGTATATGACGGCCTTATTTCTGTGCACAGTATATGGAGTCATTATTTATGTGTACAGTATATGGAGCCATTATTTATGTGTACAGTATATGGAGTCATTATTCCTGTGTACAGTATATGGAGGCATATATGTATATTTTAGTTCTATGTACAGTATGGTGATATGGATATGGTAGAAATAAGAAGGTGCAAAGAAGACCTGTATTATGATGCTATTTTTTTTAATTATAGTTTAGGTGTATAATATGTATATATAATTTTATCTCCTGGTTTCCTGTGATTTTCTTTCACATATTGCTACTTTAGTAGAAGATACTGTCATTACCTTTTTAGTCATCCTTCCCCAGTTCTGAGCTGCTGCTTTCTGCTGAAGACACAAAAAACAGTGTGTGAGCTTTTCTCTCTGTCTCCCCCTCCTCCCCCTCCCTTGTAAAACGGCTGATGTAAACAAGTCCCTACCTGCAGCTTTGTAGCAACTTTGCCATTCGGTGAGGGATAATCACAGTAAGCTCATCAGCACCTTCACATAGTTACATAGTTACATAGTTAATACGGTTGAAAAAAGACACATGTCCATCAAGTTCAACCAAGGAGGGGATGGATAAGGGAAGGGGGAGGGGTGATAAGTTCTATACATATGCATTTATATTATTTTGCTCTAAGAACTTGTCTAGCCCTGTTTTGAAGCCCTCTACTGTTTTTGCTGTGACCAGATCCTGTGGTGACTGTTCCACAGATTCACAGTTCTCATGGTAAAGAAGGCTTGTCGCCTCCGGAGATTGAACCTTTTTTTCTCCAGGCGGAGGCAGTGCCCCCTTGTCCTTTGAGGGGGTTTAACCTGGAACATCTTTTCCCCATATTTCTTGTAGGGGCCATTTATATATTTAAATAAATTAATCATATCTCCCCTTAAACGTCTCTTCTCCAGACTAAACAAATGTAATTCTTTTAATCTCTCCTCATAACTAAGATGCTCCATTCCCCTTATTAGTTTAGTTGCCCGTCTTTGTACCCTCTCCAGCGCTAGAACGTCCTTTCTATGAATCGGGTTCCAAAACTGGACAGCATACTCCAGATGGGGCCGCACCAAAGCTTTATAAAGCGGTACTATTATATCCCTGTCCCGTGAGTCCATGCCTGTTTTAATGCATGACAATATCCTGCTGGCCTTAGAAGCAGCTGACTGACATTGTGTGCTGTTCTGTAGTCTATTATCTACAAGTACACCCAGATCCTTCTCAATCAGTGACTGTCCCAGTGTAACTCCCCCCAGGACATATGATGCATGTGGGTTATTAGTACCCAGGTGCATAACTTTACATTTATCCACATTGAACCTCATTTGCCAAGTGGACGCCCAAACACTCAGTGTCTAAGTCATCCTGTAACATCTGCACATCCTCCATAGACTGTACTGTACTACAAAGCTTGGTGTCATCTGCAAAGATAGAAACATTAAACGTTAATTCCATTCTCAATATCATTAATAAACAAGTTAAACAGAAGAGGGCCCAGTACTGACCCTTGGGGTACACCACTTATTACCGGGGACCATTCAGAGTAGGAATCATTGACCACCACTCTCTGGGTACGATTATTAAGCCAGTTTTCAATCCAGTTACACATTAAACTTTCCAAACCGATAGACTTTAACTTACCCATCAGACGTCCATGAGGAACTGTGCCAAACGCTTTTGCAAAATCCAGGTACACGATATCCACAGCCGCGCCGCCATCCAGGCTTCTACTCACCTCTTCATAGAAACATATTAGGTTGGTTTGACAGCTTCTGTCCTTAGTAAAACCATGCTGGTTATCACTTATAATACTATTAGCCACTACATATTCCTGGATGTAGTCCCTTATAAGCCCCTCAAATAGTTTCCCCACAATGGACGTTAAGCTTACGGGTCTGTAGTTACCTGGGGAAGTTTGAGAGCCCTTTTTGAAAATCGGCATTACATTTGCCTTACGCCAGTCCCTCGGCACAATACCAGTAAGCAAAGAATCAATGAATATTTCATACAAGGGTAGAGAAATTACAGAACTGAGTTCCCTAAGAACTCTGGGGTGTAATCCATCAGGCCCTGGAGCTTTGGCTACATTGAGTTTATTTAATTTATCTTGGACCATATCTATAGTAAACCAGTTCAGTACATTACATGTGTTAGCAGCACTGGCCCCACCCACCTCAGTACTGGCCCCACCCACCACAGTTCCATCCTCTTTTGTATATACAGAACTGAAGAACCCATTAAGTAACTCAGCTTTCTCCTGATCCCCAGTTATTAACTCCCCGTCACCATTATTTAGGGGTCCTACATGCTCTGACCTTGGTTTTTTGGCATTAATATATTTGAAGAATTTTTTGGGGTTTCTTTTGCTATCTATAGCTACCTGCCTTTCATTGTGAATTTTTGCTGCTTTTGTTACATTTTTACAGGTTTTGTTGACTTCTTTGTAATGTTTAAAGGCTACAGCTGACCCCTCTGATTTGTATTTTTTCCCCTTAGTTTAACCCTCACAGCATTAAAAAGAAGCTACAAAGTTGCAGATACGGCAGTCAGTGACTTGTTTGTATCAGCTGTCTTGGAGGGGAGGGGGGAAGAGATGGAGAGAAAGGTTCACACACAGTTTTTTTATGTCTTCAGCAGAAAGCAGCAGCTCAAAACTGGGGGAAGGAGACTGAATAGATAAAAACAAGTAAGGAAGGAATTGTTAGTCTTGTCACAAGCAGCAAAATATAAAATGTTATGCTTGAAATACCCCTTGAATTTATCCCTACATAAAAGAAGAACTCAAGGAATAAAGAAGAACTCAAGAAATTAGCTAAAGTGAAAAAATAGATAATCAGGGTGTTCCGATATATAGGATATGTCATGTTAAGCAGGTCAATCCTATTAACCCTGCAGTTCTGTTCGGTCAAAAATGACCGAATTTTAAATTTGATATTTTTTTTAAACATTCATTATGTTTAAAGGACAAAATGTTACATGTGACAATTTTTTCACATCACACCAACTGGGGCAGATGTTGCTGAAAAGAAAGATGACCATGCCGGGTTCTGTTACACAAAATAAGCCAGAACTGCTGAAAGGTATCCTCAGAAAGAGACGTTTATAGTTCTACATTTTATCTTACAACAGTAGTTTCTTCCGTTCCCAAAAAAACACAAAGGTGTCATTATGATGAGCACAGTGCACCATGATAAAACAATCAGTCACCGAGACCACAGAAAGCCAGACAGGATTTTACATTACAATGCCACAAAAGGGGTAGTTGATACTTATACTTACACCTGTAAACGCAAAACGAATTGGTGGCCAATGGTTGTTTTTTATAACATTCTTGATGTGTCGGCGTACAATGCATTTGTGTTATGGCGTAAAATAGACCCAATTTTTTTTTGGCAAATGTGCAATATGCATGAATAATGCGATAAGGCCGTGTAACATTTTTTGACACAAAAACTAAAAACTAAGTTTTTGATTTATATTTTTAATTTGTTTATGAACAACCATGTTCACACACAGTATAATAATGCAAAAGAAATTCAAATAAAACACTTAAATGAGTTAAAAATCCAGACTTTCATAGATCCGGTCAAAAATGACCGGAACATTATATGTGTATAGTAGAACCGAACAGAACAGCAGGGTTAACAATAAACAAGGCAGCAGCTTCCAAATAGCAATTGTATACTTAGATATGATAGCAAGGGGTATAAAGTATATTACGATCAAAGAAACCTGAGCAATCTCTCCAATGTTAATTTAAGGTTATATAAACTGATACATGACTGTCAGATTATTTGTTTCTATTAGGTGGCATATAAAGGCCTCAAATATATACCTATAAGAGACATTACACAAAGAACTGTGATATGGAGTGGACCATGTCCGCTGCATTGAGTCCAATACAAACCTCCCTATTTCTGACCCTATTTGAAGGAAGTATTCCATACACAAGATACAATGCTTATCTGGTCTATTGAGAATGGTAACCAGGATTTCAACAAAAGTAACGTTTCAGTCAATCAACCTATATCAGAAGTTGCATTGCTGAAGGCAGCATACGGCAGCTGGACGCCATGCTGGGTGAATGAGTTTACTAGATGAATTTGGAGTTGAGTAGAACCTGTACTAACAGTATAAGAAAATCTCAAAGTGCAAGATCCAGGAATATGGGCCTTGGGGTAGAACATCTGGGTGAAGCTAATCTCACGAGATTACCCATCGAGCAAAGTCAGCAGGGTATTTTGGCAAACGGCAGTCTTAACCAACACACTGGGGATAGTCCTGGACAGCTAAAGGGCAACCTGAAGAAAACTTGTAGTGGAGATAGTCACCCCAGACATAGGCAAGTTACATCCCTTTTGGTGGTAGTTGCTCCTACTTAGGTTTTAGCAGGCCATAATACTGTAGTAGATACTTGTGAGGAATCTGTAGGCCATTCTTATTGAGTTTGGGTACCTGGCCACTAGGGCCAGGCCCTGAAGTAAGATCTTTCTCTCTCTGGAACTATAATTTTAGCTAACCAGGTACTGACTAACTAATGAACCATCTCTTACACCTAACCCTCTCATTTAAGGGCTAAGACTGGGCTAATCCCCTATTGGTGGGTAAGAGGTGAGGCTACTCAATGCCTCATTGGTAGGAACCTTCTAGAAAAGTGTGGTGATAGATAGATCGGGACGTGGCTGGCAATCAAACATAAAAGTCACCTCTACTGGCTTTACATGTACTGGTGAGGCAACCTACCTTCTCATAACCAAAGAAATTGAAGGTATAAAGGTAACCCTATCAATAGGCTTTAGGTGTGTCCCATCCTTACAGTCGATTATGTGCACACAATAACGTACAATTTAAAAAATATTTTAAGCCGTTTCAGAATACAATTATTATGGTGATTACGTGTAAAAGGAGCAGATGTATTTTCTTCCCCCAGAAAATCCAAGCTTGTCTTTGTAGGACAGGTCAACAGGTCTATGATAGGAAATTCCTTGGAGTCGGTGACTGCCTGCTCTAATTCTGAAAAAACGCCGGGGGACCGACAAATATAATCTCCTGGATAATGCACCAGATATCACCATCACATATGACGTGTGTTTTTCTGTAATGTCAGGATGGCTAACCCTCTGGAGGTCCAGCCAGCCAACTGCGTCCATCAAAGAGGCAAGCTGTGAGAGGCCAGAGGGCACAGGAACATGGGATGAAGGAAAGAATCCATCTATTGTCGGGACCAGAAGGAGATTGAAATATCTCATTAGAATTAAGAATGCCTGAGGGTGAGACGCTGCAAAGGAGATTGCTTCTTGTATAATAGCCAGAGAAGCAGGGGGTGGGTTATAAATACCCATAATATAAAGCCATCTACAATCCATCATTGTGGATAAAGATACAGCTGGAAGACAAGTAAGTGAACCCCTTGGAATTCTCTGGATTTCTGCGTTCATTACTAGTACTCTGTGGTCTGATTATTCTCTAAGTCACACTTATAGATTAAAGCGAATGTACCAATAGGTACATCGCTTTGTGTTTTTATACATGAACAGACCGGCACGGGCGCGGGGATGCCGGTGGCACAGTCCTATTCTCGAGCACTGGCCCAGCAGGACGCACTGGGGGGGGGCTCCTTCTCTCTATGACACAGCTCCATTGATTTTAATGGAGCTCTGTCACAGAGAGGAGGGGATTTCGTCACACTGAGGAGTGGCGGGCCTTCCCCCATTGCTCCAAGCCGGGCTGGTGCTCGGGAATAGAATGGCGCTGTGCACGGGAACTGGACGGTGGTTAAAAAAGAGGGCCCCGACACCTGCACCCACATGCCTGCGCCGGTCTGTTGCACTGGATATCATCTTTTCTCTCATCATCTGGTCTTCTGCATGTGCCACCTGGTCTCAGAGTTTCTGAAGGAGTCCAGCATCCAAAGCTAGGCCCCCAGACACTGTCAAGGTGTGACCATATGTGAAAGAGATGGTAAGGCGTGGTTCACCCCAATGGGGAATAAGTCCAGAGACTCAGGGTTCACAGTAAACAGTGTGCTACTTTACTGAAGAAATTGTATTGAAAAAATCTCACAGCAACAATGGAAAACTACCAGCTTCTAAGCTTCTTGTGTCATAGCTTGGCTTTACATTAACCCCTTCAGAGTATGGTGCAGGTGCAGTGCAATTACAGTGAATGTAACAAAGACACATTACATACCAAACAAAGTACAACACAGTACTAGGCTATGTTAACACGCTGTGAACATCGGGCCGTTCCATGACCCCGGGTCACGGAACGGCCGGTCTCAGCCCGGATCATCCCGGCCGGTACTTAAGTACCGGCCGGGTGATCTTTCCGGCCGCAGAGCTCTGGTCAGAGCTACCCATAGCCGGAGCCGCTCGCTTCACTTTGTAAACTGACAGGGCTTTCCGCGGCCGGAATTCACTGAATTCCGGACGCAGAAAACTGACCTGTCAGTTTTTTCAGGCGCCGCATGTGATCCCGGCCGGAGCGCATATGATGGGTGTACGCTCCGGCCGGGATCCCATTGAACATAAGGCTATGTTCCACCCCTGAAAACTACGGCCGTAGTTCTGCAGCGAGAACTACGGCCCTAGTTTTACGTAGTGTGAACATAGCCCAAGTGTGCGCAACAGAACAACACAGTGCAAGTTATCCCTTGAAAGTACAATAAAGTGAGATAGTGATGGCTTTCCATTATAGAGAATGTCCGCAAATGTCCACGATCAATGGTACCCTTACTCCTCGGCACTACAGGAGCACTAGGCATACTCTGAACTTCCACATATGATGTCGGGGTGTCAGTGCTCCTACAAGCATGTTCCTTCTCTACCATCATGTTGATGAGGGGCACTGACCCAAAAGGTTGTATAGACTAGACCACAGTGATGTCATAACATGGGACAGTTAGCCCCCCTATACTATGGGATGCTGTCTAAGTTTCGAACTTGTACTTTATGGATTAGTGGGATGGAGGTGCATTACGTGAGTTTTGTACCTGCCAAAGGGCCTTGCTGTCTGACCAATACAAGTTTTTACGAGTTCACACTCGGCCCAACGACATCATCTTCCATTCCTGGTAAATTATTTTGTCCTTCTTTTATATAGAATTTTATTGTCTCCAGCTCCCATCAGGCTTCCCGTATGTCTCCTGTGTATTATTGCTGTATCGTCATTCTCGATGCCCCATTGAACCCAACAAGAGCCAGATGTTAATTAATAATGATGTAAATCTGTGCATTCAGTCGGTGTCTCTGCAGAGCAGCGCTCTATGTGTCAGCGTTCTCAGAGCATGTGTGCAGCGCCAGGTAAAATGCGAGATTTCACCGAATAATTAAGCCATGTGGAGTCTGTTTACCCGTGTATTCCTTACATATGATAGCTCATAAATAATTCATGGGTTACCTCTTATGGCACATTGTACTGCGCTAATGAAAAAGCTTTAATTAATTCCCATTAATTAATCCCATTATGACCCCCCTCCATATGGTATATTTACTCGTATGTGAAGGTGTCTATATACAGTACATTTCTGCTCAGCAGTCATCCACCATTGGAACTTCTTTCTTAAAGGGATCCTATGTGCAAGACATTGAGGGCCTAATGTTGTAATACAGACAGGTGTGTGAGCAAGTATATCCAAAGTCCCTGGGATATTTGTCAAGACTGGAGTACGCCAATCTTAAAGAAAGCCCCGCCCCCTGTGCCGGTCCGAATTTACTAAGAGGCACACGCATTGCACGGAAGTATATAGTGACTCTGAAGCAAGTGTAGATTTTTGCCTGGTTTACACCTGTTTTGCCTGGTTTACACCTGTTTCCAGGCCTTGTTGCACCCCCCTACAGCCCATTAGGTGAGTGGATGATATGGCAGGTGTATGCCACAGAATAGGGACAAATCTGTCCCTTTATTGTGGCGTACGCCAGGGGCGCCTAATGATAAGTCCTTAAAGTTGCAACATTGGAAATAGTCACAGTCACTTCAAACAGCTTATTGGGATAGGTGCCCCCCCCCCCCCAATCTATTATCAATGGTGTATCCTAAGAGTAGGCCATCAATTATAAATCTAGTTAGAGGGGATGGAAAGGGGTAAAGGAAAACAGGCCAGCCTTGGGTGTGTTCAGCCCAACAAAGTTGCTCAATTGAGTGCAAGTCCAGGAGAGGCTGACAGCGGAAATAGGGTCAGATGAGCAACAAGGCCAAGATTGACAATGCTAACAGAAGATTCTTTCATCAGTAAGACTGATAGAGGAGCCTCTTACTAGGACCCCAAACGATTGTGGTGACTGTGTAGATGGAGCACCGGGCAGGTCTATACTGGAACTAATGAAAAGAGAATTGGTAAGTATTGGATGTTATATAGATTGGATATTGATCTTCAAAGTTTGTGTTCCCTGTGTGCCCTTAAAACACATGCAAGGCAAAAAGGAGATTAATGAATGGATGTGGTCTTGGTAGAAGGAGAAGGGTTTTGGGTTCACAGCGCACTGGACTATCTTGTGTTGAGTCACAATCCTTATGCCGAAGACATGTTATTAGAGATAAGTTGAGGTCCACTGTCCTCCACTTCAGTTCCCGATCCCCCATCCGCTTTCTTTTCTGAGTGGGGATCTGAGTCTTGACGTGTTAGGCCTGCTCAGTCAGTAAGTGGCCGTAGCAGTATATGTGGAAATTGATGGGCTAAACAGGTCATTAAATCTGCAGCAAAGTCACATCCAAATCTAAATCCACTTGTCAGACGCACAAATTTTGCAGCGGATTTGTCCGTGGTGTAACATTAGGTCATATGTGAACCCACCCTAATTTGGCAGAGTCATTGTGGGTGGAGTTTACATGAGTGGAGCCAGTGTGGATAGAGTCATTAAAGGGGTTATCCAGCGCTACAAAAACATGGCCACTTTTTGGGTGGGGTTTGGAACTCAGTTCCATTGAAGTAAATGGAGATTAATTGCAAACCACACCTGAACTAGAGACAAGAGAGGGAGAAAATTAGCCATGTTTTTGTAGTGCTGGATAACCCCTTTAAGAGCGATTGATAGAATTTGGACCTATTTTTATCATTGATCATTTGCAAATATTTTGCGTGGAATAAGACGTCGTTCAGTCATTCGCAGTAGCGACGAATGCAATAGCGACGACAAGAAGACCGCACGAATGATCATAAGTAACGATCATCGTTCCGTGTAATTGGGTGAGCGATTTCAGGTCGTTAGTCCTAGCAGTTGTTTGAGATCATTTATCATTGATCATCGAAAAATCGCTTTGTGTAATAGTACCCTTAGAATACGTGGAGTCAGTTTGGGTGGAGTCGGCATGGGTGGAGCTTTAGATGAGAATAGACAATGTTACTATTTGAATATGCTATAAAACTTTAGCATAGCTGAGCTGTCTGATGATTCTTAGCACAAGAAAATGGAACAAAGCTGCACAAAGAGCAAATGTCATTATTTTATTTTATTTTTAACCATCCTGATATAGACTAGTATAAACAAGAGAATGATTTTGCTCAGTCTTCTGCAGGATAATCACCAGGGATGGTACATAGAAGATCCGGCTATAAAATGTTACTCCATTAGGCTATGTTCACATTTGGTAAGAGACCGACCATTCCATGACTCGGCCGGGTCACGGAATGGTCGGTCTCAGAGAAGATCATACCGGACGGATGATCTTTAGCGCCGCTGAGTTCTGATGCGGGCGCATCAGCATCAGAGCTCCCCACTTAACACAATAGACCGTGCGTCCGGAGCCGCACGCTCCATTGTGTGAACTGACAGGGTTTTCTGCGGCCGCTATTCAGTGAATAGCGGCCGTAGAAAACTGACATGTAAGTTTCTCGCGGCGCAGATAGAGATCCCAGCTGGAGTGAATACCATGTGTATACACTCCGGCCGGGATTCCCTCAGCCTGCAGCACAACGTAAGTAGCGCAGAAATCACGGCCATTGTAACAACGACTGTGATTACCGTGGAACTTATGTTGTGTGAACATAGCCTTAGATCTTTTGTCAACTAGCGCTGCTATACCGCAGCCTGGGAATTCTGTGTGATGGAATCACACAACAAGGGATCACAAATGGACATACTTAGCCTATTCCTATGAAAGTCTAAGCCTATGTGGCTTACAATAAAGGTACAAAGAGGAAAAAAAAGAATGAGGCCGAACCGCGCTTATTGCTGTGCAGTCATGAGGAAACCATGTGCTTTTCCTGGCACTGGATTCCCTGCATTGTGTATGAGCAGCCTGAGGTGCAGCATCGACTTCCATGAGCTACTGAATATGGTTTCCAATTAAAGTTGCAGGAAGGCGTCAGAGCGGCAAAAGCAGAAAACGAGAAGAGCAAAATGAATCCTAAAAAAACTCCTCAATTTAACAGTAAAAAGTTTCTGCTGAACCACCGGTCCCGTAGCTGATAAAGAAGGTAATTCGGTCACAGGTGACATTGAAAAGGCAGGAATATATGGAAATTTTTCTCATCTGTGTTCACAAAGGAGAAGACCGCTGGGGATCTGTTCACTAACATTGCCGATGTGCTGAACGACTGAAGTAATGGTCAAACAAGAAAAAAAGGATTGTGAAGAAAGCTCCCGGGTCTGATGGTTTTCATCTGTGTTAAAAGAACTTACTGTAGCTCAATTACAAATCCATTGATATTTAAAGGGATTCTCCAGGCATAGAGAAAATTTTACACTGGAATTAAGGTGCTTTTTAAAATGAAGTACAAACTATACTCTCTATGCCCTGCTGCCCTGCTGATTCTGTACTGACAACTTCCATTCTCCGCTGCACACCCTTTCACCCTAAGGCTTCACTCTTGAAAGGATTTCTTCTCGAATCAAACCTACTGTACTGTAGTGGTAACCCACCTCATCCAGCAATTGACTGAGAGGGCATTTCCTGCACAAAAGAATCAAGGAGGGACTAGAAGATGTAAGAAGAGCATCTGTAGAATATTACAGTGAGTGAGTATGTAGTGTCCCACTACGGTGGTTCTCTTTTCGTTACACACCCAGGTAAAACTTGTTTGTTCAACTTTTACACCAAGTGATTTTAGCTGCATTCTCTGCTGCAGCCAGTAAGTGTCTCACTCCCACAGCTGCAGTATATGTAAAAGTTAATACTGTGTTTATTTGTATAGTTTTATTGAGCAGACACTCTATACACTTGTTCTTTCTCCTTTCTCGCACTTCCTGTCACACTCCAAAAAAGGTAGGGATTTCCTGTTAGGTGGGCAGATGAGTCTTAGAACTGAACTGTTCTAAGACGCATTGCTAAACCCAAGAGGTTGGCTAACTGGATCATAGAAGAGACCCCTTGCCTATGCCAAGGATCTTCACAGTCAGGACAGTCTAAGAAAAAGGCAGAGGGACTGATCCCCAGTAAAGCAAAACAGCATTAAACCAACGTACTTTACTGACAGTCGCTCGTCCACTTGGGGATAGGCATCAGCAGTATTTTCAGTAAAGTTAAGCACTGTTCAAGTTGAGACTCTGTCACCTTTGTCGTCGTACCTGCACCCTCATTCGCACCTCACAATTGTTCTACTTAAGGTCCGGTGCCTGTGTGTGGGTAGGTATTATAGTTTGCTCTTTATTTTGAAAGCACTCAATTGTAACATCATATGCCCTGACAACCCCCTTTTAGAGTTCAGAGTACTCAGAAACCCCCAGGATTTACAGTAGGGCTGAACTGTATGATAAGCAGGCAGTCACAAGGGAAAAAAAACATGCATAGCACATATCTATGCTGGTAGGTAGCTTCACAAATAACCATAACAGTAACAGTAACATAAATTTAAGTTGACATGAACTGGATGATGATAAATAGAGAATGGACAAAATGGATGATGATAGTGGAAGTCTGGAACTGAAGCAGGAGATGTCATACTAGAGCAACTACAAAAAAATGACCTTAGCTAGCTGTCCTTGAATATATGCCTAATCACTAAACCTAACACCAGACAATGCTGTTTCTGAAAGAAAGCGGACATGTTTTTCAAAGCCTGGATAACCCCTTTAAGCTTCTTATTCTTGTGTCAACTCTTGGCGTAAAACACAATCCCTTCTTTTGGTCCTCAACCTCTTATCTTTATTGTATAGCACAACTTCCAAGGATTCCAGTATTCATGTACAATGTCGGATCTGTCCCATAATTATGATGCGTCAGGAAAGAACTTTTCCACTTTACAGCAATCTGACCTAACAAAGACATAGGTTAAACCTGAGCAAGCTTAACAGGAACGGGAGGAAATGTGACTTTTCCTTAGGGGTCTAAGGAGGCAATAGTGTGTGCTCTGTCGGGTTGGACAGGGTGGGAATATTTATGGCCGCTGACCTGACTCCATGTTGTTCCCAATGACAGCTAAGTCTGCTGAATGATTATCGGGTCTCTGTAGATGTGACCGCCAGACCCGGCCGAGGAGCATTTGTCACCACTGCAATTTGTTATCAGCAGACTTGCAACATAGTACTCGTAATCCACAGGAAGGTGCAATGCAGTATTTCTAAGTCATAGCACTATATAATCTATAGAAAGGTCGAATGCAGTATTTCTAATAAACATTTGTTACTGCAACACAAATGACTTGCTAACTGGTCAAATATAACCAAGATAGGAATATGTTCTTCTTCAGGAGAAAATTATCAACCCAGATTATGATAAAAGCAATTGATCCTGTCTTCTCCATTTTGGATTTGACCACTACCCGAGGAGCTGGGAGACCCAAGCTATTGGGGCTTGCCTCGAGTCTTTAAACCATCAACAGAGGAGGACTCCCCATGTACAGAGTGAACTACCCCGGGTATTAAGCCGAAGGAATTTTCCTTAAATATTGTTGAATTCTACCTGAGCTGTGAATGAAGATTTAAGCAGAGTTCCTTCCAAATCTCCCTTGCAGTACCACTCCATACACCAGAATAGGTATACTATGGCAACTATCTCCTGTGGCTGGTAATGTTTTTGTTGGTTTCAATAGTTTTTGTAGACTTTTATCGACAATGCTACACAACGACAATGCAAATTGTGTCAACAACATACAAGACAAAGATAAAATAGAAGTGTAGAGCATGTGTCACGTTGGCAATTGTTGTATCAGATAGACCATAAAGCAGTCTATAAAACCCAACATTAACATTAATAACTATGCTACGACAAGATAGCTCACTAATTCTGATATGATAACAGTATGCTACACATGCAAACTAGTACCAAATTTGTAGCAATGCCTCTGCTAACTAATGTGGAAATCCCAGGGTTCCTTTCTGGAGGTCCCTAATGGGGAGAGGTGGGGCAGAGGATGTAGACATGGATTCTAAAGTCTTAATGAGAAATTGGGTTGGAGCTAGGGGTTAACTTAGAAGTGGGTTGGACAGAGGGGGTAAGGGAGCCATGAAAATCCTGATTATCTAGGCCTCCTATCTCTCATAAGACACACTCCCTTTGCTAATCAACATTTTATTAGAATACGTACTATTACTATCAACTGGTTTCAGAAAGTTATATAGGTTTGTAATCTACTTCTATTTAAAAATCTCCAGTCTTCTAGTACTTATCAGCTGCTGTATGTCCTGCATGAAGTGGTTTATTCTTTCCAATCTGACACACTGCTCTCTGCTGCCACCTCTGTCCATGTCAGGAACTGTCCAGAGCAGGAGAGGTGTTCTATGGGGATTTGCTGCTGCTCTGGACAGTTCCTGACATGGACAGAGGTGGCAGCAGAGAACACTGTGTCAGACTTGAAAGAGTATACCATTTCCTGCAGGACATACAGCAGCTAAGTAAGGGCCCCATTCCACTGGACGATTAACAATCTCAAACGACCGCGAACAATTTGCGAACGTTTTGCGAATGAGCAACGATAAAAATAGGTCCAGGTTTTATGGCCCTATTCCACGGGCCGTCTAGAGGAGCAAATCAGCGCTCTCAGTGCTCATTTGCTCCTCGTTCCCTGCTCGCTGCCGCCGCTATTCAACGCGGCTGCAGCAAGCGGGTGAGTGCGGGAGGAGCGGCGGGGAGCTGCGAGGGGGCTGCCCGGGTGATCGCTGATCATCCGGGCAGCCCATAGGCAGCGTCTGCTGCCGATGATCCTATTCAACGGAGCGACGGCAGAAGATCGTTGCTGTATCAGTCGCTTGTTTTTCAACATGTTGAAAAACAAGCGACTGCAACGATCAGCCAACATGAACGGGACGATTATCGTCCGTAGCGGCCGATATCGGCCGAATACGGCTGATAATCGTTCTGTGGAATAGGGCCTTTATAAAGCGATCAACGATTTCTCGTTCGGTCGTTAATCGTTAACTGCATTCGAGCGATTTAAAGATAATCTGAACGATAATCGTCCGGTGGAATAGGGCCCTAATCAGTTGATTTGAAATAAAAAGATTTTTGCTGAACAACCCCTTTAATAGCTAAAATCACTTCTAGCAAAAAGACTGCTGGAATGTTTCTAACATTTTCCCCTTTAAATTGGTGTGTGTGTGTGTGTGTGTCAGTCTCCTTTAAATCTTCATCACGGCAAGAGTTCATATATAAGATATAGATATCATAGAATATTATTACTGGAATGGATTAGTCTTGAGTTTCACTTCACCTTCTGCCGCTCTCAAGTATCAGATCTTGCTATTCATATCGACATAACATTTCTGGCCACGGGGGACGGAATATTTTAGATTAATTCAAGATTTCTGAGTGAAGAATTTGATAAGGGTCTTTTTTAATTATTCTTGTCATTATAATAATGGAGATCTCATCATGCGGAGCGCGGGCAGAGACGAGTCCAATATATCCTTTAAGCCCTATGTAATGCCACTTATAATGTAACCAGGAGGCTGCAAATCCAGGGTCACTAGATTGGCGTTTCCACCTACCACAAGGTTTATTCAAAGACAAACAAACAGTGATTTTTTTTTTTTTTTTTAAAGATTTTAACATTTTAATTGCAACAAATACTGTTAAAAGTATCCAGGACAGGATCAGCAAGAAATACTGTAGAGGGAGCTATAGAGAATGGACAGGACTCTGAACAAGTTGTTTAACATGTCCTTGTGAATTGGAAAAACTTTTGACACATCACAGCAGTTTTGGTCTGTTGAGGGCTTACACAGGCAAGTGCTGGGGCCCATAGCGCCTCTAGGGGTCCAGAGAGGGAGAGGAGCCTGGTGCTGTAATGTTCTGCCCCCACACTGAGTGAGCTGGCTAAATATCAGAAGACGCAGGGGATGGAGCAGGACCTGCACAGGGAGAGAAAAGGGTGAAGGACCTGATCACATGACCTGAAGGTCCTCAACCTTACAGTGTGGAGAGCAGCCTGACAGAGAGGAAGAGGGATAAGACTGGGCTGTAAGTTCTGTGTGTCAGTGTCTGAGTGCATCAGTGTCAGTCAGTGTCAGTGTCAGTCAATATCAGTCAGTGAGTGTCTGTGTCAATAATGTCTGTTTGTGTATGTTAGTGGTGTCTAAAGTCATTGTGCATAGTGTGTGGATGATGGGTGTCTGGCGGATGCATGAGGGGTCTGCTGACTGGCTACATAGGGGCCTGCTGACCGGCCCTGGAGACTGACTAGATAGAATGAACGCCTATCTCCTGCGGTGAGATGAAGAAATCAGGAGCTCAAGGATTGAAGCACTCAGCCGTGTAGTTCTCATGGCTATAACAATTGGAGCATTCAAACCTCGACCAATCAAAACATCTTAGTGCTCGGTAATAGACCTGCACTGTGCGCGGGAATCGGGCCGAGGTTAAAAAAAAAGGACCGCAGCCCCAGCTTCCCCACGTCGATGCCGTTCTATTCATGTGCAACACTTAAAGCAAATGTACCTGATGGTACTTTTGCTTTAATGTTAAGTACAGAAGCTGAAAATGATAAAAGAGGAGAAAAAAAAAACACACAAAAACAACAAACAAATGTCTCAGCTTTGTAGATTTTGTGCATTTGGGCTTCACAAACAGTTACAGACCCTCGGAGTTAGAATTATGTATCCAATTAGAAATACTGAGAAATCATAAAAGCCTCAAATACAAGTCCAAGCCCACAGAAGCCAAGAAGGGAATCGGGCTTAAATAAACTCGTCACTTTGTTGGGTTTCTGCTCCAGGTTTTCCAGTAATTAAAGCTTTTTCTACACCGTGTCCCTTTAAGCAACATTCCCATTATTATGCATTTATCTATTTAGCCCCGTTGGATGGGATGAAACGTTAAAGTGCATTTAATGCTTCCTCTAAATAGGCTTTTATGACAAGATAAAAATTGTAAACTTTTTAACGTGCCAAAAATATGATCTCCCGTTGATGAAACTGAACGCCAGCTGTTACAAGGGCTGAAACTAGCAAATTTCCAATCACGATGTAATCCTAGCCGTAGCCGCACAGTCTCTAAACTTTTTTTTTGTTGAAAAGTTAACTGGTTCCTAACTAACCTCAGGTGATTTCTGTTCTCATAACACTTTTCTTTTCTTTTTTTTTCTCTTTAAATAAAAAAAAAAAAAAAAGTTGCACTAAGGGGAAAATTAGTAATATGAAAATTTTTGATAACCCCAGGACCTTCTATTAATGTGGCGTGAATTTTTATTACAGCTATGCGCACACAGTGTTTTTTTGGGTTGTGTATTATGGTCCAAAAATGATTTAAAGGAGAAGTCCGGACAAAAGTATTTTTTAATGTGTTATTACTTATGAAAAGTTAGACAAATTTCTAATGTACATTAATTAGGGGAAATGCACATATACTGCTATTTCCCTTAATTTATTAGATCATGGAGTGTTATGGTACGTTTACACAGGCAGATTTATCTGACAGATTTTTGGAGCCAAAGCCAGGAACAGACCATAAACAGGGAACGGGTCATAAAGGAAAGACTGAGATTTCTCCTCTTTTCAAATCCATTCCTGGCTTTGGCTTCCAAAATCTGTCAGATAAATCTGCCTGTGTAAACGCACCATTAGAATTCTCTGAGTACCATTGACTTCTATATATAGTGCGCCCCTACTTGACACTCTATTGAATCAATGAATATGTATGTAAAAATGTTATGTACACTACATTTTGATTGAATACATTTATGGAATACTTTGGGGAGCAAGTGTTTTGGCTTTAAACTATCCCGCCGCCGGACGCCGCTCCTCCTCACACTATCCCGCCGCTGACTCTCCGCCACTGGCCGCCGCTCTCTGCTCCTACAAGCTGGCTCCCGGTCCGCACTGCATGCCGGCCGCGCCAGCCCTCCCCCACCCGCACCGCGCTCCCTGCGGGGTGGGGTAGGGCTGACGCGGCCGGCATGCAGTGCGGACCGGGAATACTTGCTCCCCAAAGTATTCCATAAATGTATTCAATCAAAACGTAGTGTACATAACATTTTTACATACACATTCATTGATTCAATAGAGTGTCCAGCAGGGGCGCACTATATATAGAAGTCAATGGTACTCATTGACTTCTATATATAGTGTGCCCCCTGCTGGACACTCCATAGGAATTACACCCTTCGTCGTGACGCCACTATATTTGAGAGAATTCTAACACTGCATGATCTAATAAATTAAGGTAAATAGCAGTATATGTGCATTTCCCATAGTTAATGTACATTAGAAATTTGTCTAACTTTCCATAAGTAATAACATATTAAAAAATACTTTTGGCCGGACTTCTCTTTTAAAGGAGAAGTCCGGCTGTGAATTAAAAACCACTACGGGCAGGGGTGGGGAGTAGTTGAAAAAGGCAAAATGTGTCAGCGTCGGTTACGGCAGAAGGCAGTCTGACAAGACACGGACAGTGAGCCCTAAGCTTACCCCTCCCACTGTCCCTGCCTACTTGCCACAAGACAGTCCTAGGCAACTGCGGACAACCACAATGGCAGTCCCTATACTCAATAGAGTGAAACACGGAACAGCAACAGACAAACAATCACAATAAATCCAAGGTCAACAATCTGGGTCCGTAACGGTGGGCAGCAAAAGTACAAAATTGGCAGATGAGTCGGGTAAATGAGAACTGGCTATAAGTCAGGGCAGGTGGCAGACAAGATAGAGAGGGAACAGGCAAGGGTCAGAAAAACACAAAGCAGATACCAGTGAGAGTACGCCTAGCCTAGATTGCTCTAATAGCCAGCAACTAGTTTCTTGCCGTGCTTACTACTTATGAGGACCAGAAGCCCGATCCAGATCCCCATTGGACCGGTGCTCATATCCACAAAGACCCTAACTGGTAAAGACACCTGCCCGTCAAGGGAAACACGACACTGCTCAGCTGCAGGAACCAAGCTAGCAGAGTAACTCTATCATTGCCAGAGACTGAGAGACAAAGCGGGCAGGGCTAAACAGATAGAAACAGAGCCCTTCTGTGCTGCAAGCCTCTAACTGAGGAGTGCAAAGGCACATTTCTGACAAAATGCTTACCAGTTCCTGAGCCCACACAGCGCCACGTCCCGCTCCTGGACCCCAACTGCTGTCTTCGAAGCTCCCCACCAGCTACGTCATAACCCGGCTGATGGATGCCCTGTTCAGCCAGTCGGTGACTGGGGGAGGACACTGGTGCAGTCACTGATTGGCTGAGCGGGCTAAATCCCACCAGTCTGTGACGTCGATCCTGGTAACCAGGTAGAGGATGACAGCCGGCAGGGTCTGGGAGCTCCGTGATGCGGCGCAGGGCAGGCTCAGGGACCGGTAAGCAAATAGAATTTTTCAATTGCCCCCCACCCCTTGCCCGTAGTGTTTTTTTACCCCTCCCCCGGACTTTAAGCAATAATATGTCAAACTTCCAGAATTTTTTTTTTTCCCTGACCCATAAAATACTACTGTACTTGGTGCTTATTTTAAGATTTTGGGGGGGCTTTATCTAAACTAGAGCCCCAGAAACCTGTTATTTTCAGTTTGGGCATATTTTGGGTAATCTTCAACACAATATATACTCTTAGGGTTCACACATAACGGATTGCAGCCGATTTTTTGCTGCAAGTTTTGTGAGATCCATTGCAATGCAAGGTCCTGTCAGTGCCTATGTGAATACATACTGTATTTGCAACGGATCTTTCAGACCCCCTTAACCCACATGCTGCCTGCACATACATTATAAGTCCTCAATCCTTCCTGCTCTCCCATCCAGCCAATCAGTGCATTGCCCATCCGAAGCCACTGATTGGCTGGGCAGGAGAGCAGGAAGCAAGCCGGATTGAGGACGCGTCACTGGGTGGGAGAAAGAGATTAAGCATAATCCCTAACACCCATCCAATCAGCTGCAGGCCCCTCTGTGATGTCAGCACCTCCTCCTCTATATAAAGAGGTTTGGTAACGAAGGCGGAGAGAGGAGGAGAGAGCAGGATGGCAGCAGGCAGTTACAGCAGAGCAGGGAGAGACTAACAGAGGTATATAGGGATAGAGAGGAGAGGAATGGTGGAAATTGGATGAGTGACTGGCTGATTGACATTTTTTTTTAAATTGTGATTTTCCGATTGTTGACAATTTTACAATGCACGCTCTAACAAATTTGGCCTTCTGTAATAGTCCCAGTATTGTAACTACTATAGTTTGGGCTGTTTTAATGAAACGCGTTAAGATTCAATAAAAAAATCTTAACGCGTTTGATCGAAAAATGGCGAAACAAATTTCCGGCTGCTTTGCTTATCTCTAGCTACTGTAATTTGTGACCAACATTTCTCACTGTGTAAAGAAAGAACTAGAGAAATATGTATAAAACAGACTCAGTCTTTGTTATAATGGCCGTCTGCTTGTGAGAACGGCCTCATCATTTCCTGCTGATGATACCCGGTAAATCAATGTATATTTATGTCTAATACCTCCACTGGACAAGGTGACGTCAGCAGGAGATGCTCCGTATTGATCACTTGGCTGGTGCACTGGATAAAAGTGGTTCTTCTTTTTCTGATGAAATTACAGAGCTTGGCGCGGAGCAGTCGATTTAATCACCGGAGAATGGTTTTCATTTATATGTATGACGGAGCCTGATTCTAGACGGTTTGTGGAGTAATAGAACCTACAAACTTTCTTCGCCCCATCCTTCAAGTGATTTAAACCTTATCATTGACTTTCTATCCGTAAAAGTGGACAACTCAGAAAAAGTTATTCTCTCTGTCTCCTGACATTGCCTTTAACCTTTTGCTGATATATCATTTTTAGTGACTATAAATGAAGAGCATCTCAAGCACTGAAGTTCATGGTCCTCTTACCTAACATTACAGCCATGAGGCACTTGACTTGGGTTAATAAATTGCATTTGAGGATTCAGATCACTTACAGGCAAACTCCTCATCTTCCAGGAGTCTTCCAACCGACTCAGGAGCCCTCGGGTATTCACCTGGTGTCATTCTCTGGGTTGTGATTACATAGTAAGTGTCACATCTTCATTCTAGCCCTGTCTTTCATAGGTTAGAGAACTGCCATATAAGAAGTGAAGACGACATCCAATGAGTTGCCAATCTATTCTTGCTTTTCTCCTAGATTATTAAGAATTGTCTACCAGTAATCAAGCTGAACTTGGAAAATCTATGGAATACTCTGTGGTATTGTGGCGGAAGGCAGAAGATACTGTACACTGTAGATGTCTTGTGTTTATACTTGGATAATCATAAGGTTAGGGATACAGGTGAATTTGGCAGTGATGTAGCTTGTATTATATCTAGAGAAGAGCAGTTCAAAGTTATTATAATCTGACAAAAGTCAACATCGCCAACCCAAGGGGCTTTATATTAGGAATACAACCAGTTTGGGTGGCCATAGATTGCTGTGTTACGCTGCCTGCATCATGCTACAAAACACAACAATCACTGAGCTCAGGGAGACCAGTGAAAAAAATCTAATGAAGCAGTCACCCTTGAGTCTCCATTGATACATTGCCCCCATAAATATGCAAAAAAGGGGTCCGTGGAGCCTCAGTTTCGAGTCTCAAAACAAGGGAATAGCCATATATCCCTCCAGGGAAGGAAAACCTATCACCAAACCACCAAATAGCCTTACTCGGCTTTGAGTAATGGTACACAAATCGGAAAATACCAGGGTAAATCCTTGTCATGTCGCAAAACTTGTAACAAAGTTAGACTTTGACACAAAAGGGGCCACCCTGGCATTTCCCTATTTATGTTCCTATACTCACAACTGAGTGGGTTATTGTATCACGGTGGTTTGATTATTTCCCTCCCTCTCTCTTACTGGGAGGAACCCTCCCTGGAAGGAATATCTGGCTATTCCCGTGTTTTGAGACTCGCAACTGAGGCTCCATTGACGCCTTTTCTGCATCATGCTACATTAAAGTTAAAGAGGAACTATCAGCAGATTAGATAAATGTAACTTGTTGATATGTCCCTATTGCACAGGAGAAGCCGAGAAGGAAGGTATGTGTGTTACCTTCCTCCTTGGTTCAGTTCCAGTGCAGTTAGTCTTTTGCTTTATGGTTCGGTAAGACTATTAGAAGCACAGGGGGTGGGGGGGCATTAGGAGCAATGCTCGCCCCACAGTGCCAATCCGCCACCGGCCACCCCCTCTCTAGTGAGAGTGAATGGAGCGGGCGAGCCGGATTGCCGCTATAGGGGTTGAGCAGTACTCCTAACGGGTGCCCCAGTGTTCCTAATGTGTTTCACCAGACCATGGAGCAAAAAGACCTCTCTCCTCTGCATCTCCTGTGCAATAGGGACCTATAAGGGACCTATAAGAAAGTTATATTCATCTAACCTGCTCATAGTTCCCCTTTAAAGTGATTGTGGTTGAGTGAGCGCAAGACCAATTGTGATACAATATGATGTAACATGTTGGTCTAGGCTTAAACTGAAGAAAAATGACCCTGTCCCTTGGATTGGCAGACTGTGCTGAATCTATTTATTGCATTATTATCCTATCAAGAACCAAATGGCAAACCGAGGTCTACTACAATCCACATACTGAGCAGTTGGAGAATGATTGCATGCCTTGTGTTTCAATTTACATTCACTGGGTTGGACGAAGAGCATCTGGCTTAGTGAGTATGTCAAATGGCATAAGTAAACAACAGCGCTATATGCATTACCTTCTATTTTCATTGAGCAGTGAGGCATACATGGCGGTGGCAAAGGGCACCCTCGAATGCATGTACAGGGGTTGGGACTGTATGCTGTAGGTATTACCTGTTCTTCTCCCTATCGCTTCAATTCTGCTGCTAGTATGTCACATTCCTGGACCCCAGCCAGCTGTCTCCTTTAGCTCCCCTTCGGCTATGTCACAGCGCGCTTATGATGTTCAACCTGGGTCATGACGTACCGGGAGAGGAGAACACCCGGTGGGATACGGGAGCCTGGTGATGTGTCTCAGCGCAGGCACGGGGGCAGGTGAGCACATTCGTTTTTTTTACTTTCCTCCAACCCCCTTCCCATAATGATTTTTTTCCCTCTCCCACTGGACTCCTCCTTTAATGTCCAACAGCTTCAAGACCTTTGGACATCATGCTTGGGCATGGTTTTGCCAGTATATAATGAACACTACACAGTACATGCTTCTTCTGGCCATGATGAAGTGGAGCTCTAGGGAGAACACATTAAACCTTTACTGCTTCCTGGACACTGCTTACACTCATTAATACATGTAGTTTTGCCTAAATCAATGGTCCAGTCAAGGTGATTTGCAGAGAAACCTATACCAAAATGAAAACTATTGCATGATGCAAACCCTATGAATTATATTAAAAATAAAAAAAATTATAGTGCATACCTCTGAAGTTATTAAACAAGCATATGGTTATCATGACAAGCTGCATAGAAATACAACTCTTCTCCACTGAATCCATAAGGCTGCAAATTTTCGTCAACAGAATTCTTCCCAATGGAGTCCACTTTTATGAGACCGCGCAGCATCGATGATATTTCTTGGCCACTCTCGCCATGGACTCGCCATAAAACTTTCATCAAATTCGATACAAATTCTAAGGAGACTATATAAATTACAGACAAAATTGAAAAATTGAAAAGGATTGGTACTCACAAGGTAGCGCTGTCTCAAAGTCCAAAACAGACCAAAAGATTAAATCAAGAAAAAGATTTATTGTAAAGGCACAAGGTGCCTTTACAATAAATCTTTTTCTTGATTTAATCTTTTGGTCTGTTTTGGACTTTGAGACAGTGCTACCTTGTGAGTACCAATCCTTTTCAATTTTGTCTGCCTTGTTATACGGGCCCCACCATTGGGAGGATGCCGTTCTTTTGGTACCTGTGGCTTGCAGTCCTCTAACCGGTCCTGAGCTGTATGGATTTTGAGCTACCCCATTGGGGTGATATGTATACAGCCCAAGGGGCTTAAAGGTGAGTGCAATCATCTCACTCATATACTCCTGGTTCCATTACGGTGAAACACGAGGCGCCGGCGCCCTTGTTTTTTCTTTTCTTTATCTAGTATAAAAATTACAGTCTCACAGTCCACACATACTAAATAAGCCGAAGAGTCTACAAAAAATGGCATTTTTGTTTTTAATATCAAACATAAGCGATCATCTAATAAGCAGCAGATGGCTCGTCTTCTAGTAACTGTGTTACAGTATAATTGTTCATGGTCTCCGCAGGCCAAGAATTAGTACTGCGTGATATTTCAAAAAAGGAACAATTTCAGCCTCTACCTCTGCCTGTCTCCGGATGGATTCTAAGTGGCTTTCGATGGCTTTGTATTGTGATTACGCCTTTGAGTTCTCCCGCTTTCCCATATTGTTAATACTATACATATTGCTTCTCCAAGCAACAAGGGGAACAAGGAATGGAAATGATTGTGAGGAGTAAGCTGAATGGGATTATCCCCTCTCAATGGAGCAATCAATCTTCAGATTTATACACCAGGATGAAACCAGAAACAATTGCGTTACAATGTAATGTCAAGACACCAAGCATAATTCATGTGACGTTATTAGAGATTGATCCCTGCAGCTTGTATCCGGGGAGTAAAGTGGAGGAGTCTACTGGGCAGGTTAATGGAATGGCCGCTTAGCCTCAGTTTTCATTGCAAATAAAACGAATAAAAAAGGAACAAAGGCTGAAAAGATTCTTTTTAAGTTTCCATTAACCAATTCCACAATTGGATGCCTAAATATACAGTATATGTCACATAAAAAAAATCTAATAAATCAATATAAATTGCAAAGGATCATATCACCAAAATAAAAAGTATGACTGATGAAATGTGTTTCGATAAACATTTCATGAAACAAAAGTAGAAGTAAATATTAAAAACGTTGTCATATATCTGATCAGAGAAAAATCCCTCTTTCTCCAACAGTCAGGCTCCTTTCTTCCTTAGCCTCCCTCCTTTACATCAATCACTAATGCCACTCGGCTACATTTAAAAACCAACGCCAGGATGTTGGTATATAATTTGATCAAACCATATTGCCCCATGTACCAGCGTGCAGGTCTCCTGGTTCACATGGGTCACTACACTATCTCCACACTGTGTCGGTCAGCGACCGCCAACCCCACAGACCGTGCACAAACAGGGAAGGGAGGCCATGGAATTGCCCTGCAACCCCAATGTCACAGGACCAAATCCAAAGTGCCCTGCCAAAACCCAGTTGGCACCACAGGCGGAGAAGGCTGCCGCCAAACAACACAAGTGTGAGTATGCTCTTGTACCCATTACTGCTGCAGATAGAATCGGAAAGATAGGAGGAACTGACATGTGAGCGTTGGTTTTTAAATGTAGCCTAGCGGCATTAGTGTCAGCCATAGGTGTGATGTGCAGCAGCTCCTTTCTCTCCATGTCGTATTTTATTTTTCTAATTTTTCTGAGCAGTTAGCACTCCACTTCATAAGACCCCAATGACCCAAATTAGCAGGATACACCTGTGCTCACATGTCAATACCTCCTATCTTTCCCATTCTATCGGCAGCAGTAATGGTGAGTAAAAGAGCATATTCACGCTTGTGTTGTTTGGTGGCAGCTTACTCCGCCGGTGGTGCCAACTGGGGGAGGCACTTTGGGTTTGGTCCTGTGACATTGGGGTTGCAGGGCCATTCCATGGCCTCCCTTCCCTGTTTGTGCACGCTTTGCGGGGTTAACGGTCGCTGACCAACACCGTGTGGAGTTAGTGTAGGGACCCATGTGAACCAGGAGACCGGTTTTGATCAAATTTGATCAAATTATATACCAACATTCTGGTGTTGGTTTTTAAATGTAGCCGAGTGTCAGCCATAGGTGTGATGTACAGCAGCTCCTTTCTCTCCATGTTGCATTGCTCAGTAATATCCTCCATGCTTCTGCTACTTCTGGGTGTGCTTTAGAGATATGGGTAGGATATCCTCTCCTGTTTGTGTTACATCACATTTTTAATGTTTGCTAAGTGCAAATACTTGAAGATCTCATTCATTTATTGCATTAGGTCAGTAAAATGCCCGCTTAGCCAATCATTGACTGTAGCAGTGATCTGCCAATCATTGTGAGCCAATCACCTGAGTAAGCATTTCCTCCTTATCGATAGAGAAGCAGAAATCACTTCTTAGCAGGGACCCAGTACTATTTTATCACAGTGATGGGGGATAGGTGATAACTAGTATAACTTCTTTTTTATTTTTAAGCCAGCTGGGTCCCATGAAAAACTGCTGGAAAACCCCTTTAAATTAATAAACCGTGTGCAATAGAGATAATCAGATTCATTTGGCACAAATCAATTTCGTTCACAATTTCTCAAGAGTTTTGTAGTTGCCAAAGTTGGGATAAGTTTTTCATAATTTGTTTAAATTGTTAATGGCACCTGCTACCTTTACTGGCTTTACTACTTACACACATATTCTGCCTCACCCATCATGTTATGTATTACAAACCTGAAACCTTCGGTATACGGTGTCACTCATCCAGGCAGGATGCGTGATGTACTTTGGCGTCCGGCGCTGAGCGGCTCTTGCAGGAGTTTCTCAATGAAAGATGGGAGTCGTAGTCTTCATTTCTCCAACTACTTTAATGTGATTCAAACCTTGGACACCTCTGTCATACACGACTTTTCAGAACTATTGGGGCACTTTCGATTCAGACTAAATTTATTTGGACCAAACTGTATTTTAACGATTTGGACCCCAACAATTTTGTACTTCTTTAGGCTATATTCACACAACGTAAGTTCTGTGGTAATCATGGCCGTGATAAGTGCGGTACTTATCTTGTTCTGCAGGCTGAGGGAATCCCGGCCGGACTGTATACACATAGTATACCCTCAGGCCAGGATCCCTAGCGGCGCCAACCGCACGCTCCATAGTATGCACTGGCATAGTATGCTCGCACGGATGCGCCTGCATCAGAACTCTGCGGCACTAAAGATCCTCCGGCAGTACCGGCTCAGTGACCTGGTCGGGTGACAGAACAGCCCGTCTAATACTAAATGTGAACATAGCCTTAGTATGCGATTAGCGACCTCTAGTGGTGACTGCAGACGACCAGAATCTTATTATATAACTTTACGGCAATGCAAGATGATTGGAAATTCTCAGTGCTTGATCGACTATAAAGATTTTATTAGGGAGGAATTTTGGTTGAATTGAAAAGCCGAATAGCTTTGGAGAGCAGACAACCGCTTTGTAGATATAGATCAGTAGCGGATATGATCTCCGCTTTGTGTTTTGCCTCCGGCTCCTTTGCCTTAAGGAATAATACATTGGAGAATGTTACGGTTTTTACAAGCGTCCTTTTTTTTTCGTGGGTAAATCTTACAATTCAATGATCGGCTTCATCTATAAATTTTCTGCCCGGATAACGCAGTCTCCTTAGGTAAATAACTGGCTCTTTTGTGTCTTCCTTGTGATAGATGGAGGTTGTGATGATGAAAAATCTAACACAAAGCTCGGAGTGCCACATTCCCCATACAGAGTTGTCTCCGTGCCCCGTTCTTTCGCAGGAATCTATATATCTAACAAATGATATCTCCCCCCGATGATAAATTGCATCGACGCAAATTGTAAACCAACAAAGTTATTATTCAGAATAAATCTCCGGCGTTTATTGTGGCGTCTCACCGCGGTATCGCTTCCTCATCTCACCTGTGGATTAAATCTGCTGTTGAACCGGTAGGTGGAATTATTTACTCAGCTGATTAATGCTCCGGGATCAGCATTTTATTTCTTTCTGAACGTTCCGACTGCTTTCCAGGAATTGGTTGTTTTTTGTCAGATGTAGCAGAGCTGAGTGTCTCAGAAAGATAACATGAAGCTTTTTTTACCCAGAGTCCAGTATCCTGGCCCAAGTACGACATAAAGTATTAGGCTAGGTTCACACAATGTCTTTTCTTGGCCATTTTTGTGGACTGACGTCATTTTGAGGTCGAATAACGTCCGTTATTTTGAAATAACGGTATTATTTTATGTTATTCAACCTCAAAATGACGGATGTCCACAAAAATGTCCGTCGAACGGCCAAAAAAAGATGTGTGAACCTAGCCATATGGTGTACTGTGAGGGTACGCTAACAAACAATCTATCACTATGTGCAAATAGTATGTATTCTCAGTGATGTCACTGCTGATGTCTAGTAGTGGATAGGCTGTATTCTCAGTGATGTCACCGCTGATCTCTAGGGATGGATAGGCTGTATTCTCAGTGATGTCACCGCTGATCTCTAGTGATGGATAGGCTGTATTCTCAGTGATGTCACCGCTGAACTCTAGTGATGGATAGGCTGTATTCTCAGTGATGTCACCGCTGATCTCTAGGGATGGATAGGCTGTATTCTCAGTGATGTCACCGCTGATCTCTAGTGATGGATAGGCTGTATTCTCAGTGATGTCACCGCTGATCTCTAGTGATTGATAGGCTGTATTCTCAGTGATGTCACCGCTGATCTCTAGTGATGGATAGGCTGTATTCTCAGTGATGTCACCGCTGATCTCTAGGGATGGATAGGCTGTATTCTCAGTAATGTCACTGCTGATCTCTAGTGATAGATAGGCTGTATTCTCAGTGATGTTACTGCTGATCTCTAGTGATGGATAGGCTGTATTCTCAGTGATGTCACTGCTGATCTCTAGTGATGGATAGGCTGTATTCTCAGTGATGTCACCGCTGATCTCTAGTGATGGATAGGCTGTATTCTCAGTGATGTCACCGCTGAACTCTAGTGATGGATAGGCTGTATTCTCAGTGATGTCACCGCTGATCTCTAGGGATGGATAGGCTGTATTCTCAGTGATGTCACCGCTGATCTCTAGGGATGGATAGGCTGTATTCTCAGTGATGTCACCGCTGATCTCTAGTGATGGATAGGCTGTATTCTCAGTGATGTCACCGCTGATCTCTAGGGATGGATAGGCTGTATTCTCAGTGATGTCACTGCTGATCTTTAGTGATGGATAAGCTGTATTCTCAGTGATGTCCCAGCTGATCTCTAGTGGTGGATAGGCTGTATTCTCAGTGATGTCACTGCTGATCTTTAGTGATGGATAAGCTGTATTCTCAGTGATGTCACTGCTGATCTCTAGTGATGGATAGGCTGTATTCTCAGTGATGTCACTGCTGATCTCTAGTGATGGATAGGCTGTATTCTAAGTGATGTCACTGCTGATTTCTAGTGATGGATAGTCTATATTCTCAGTGATGTCACTGCTGATCTTTATTAAATGGATAGGCAGCAGATTGATGATGAGGAGCAGGATGATAATATTAATACTAATTGCTATTATTATTATTATTATTTGCATTATTATTATTATTTGCATTATTATATATTATATATAAATATATTTCCCTTGTTATTCTAAGCCAGTGTGTAGTGTTGCTCCTGCAGTATATAACACATAAGACATAGCAGCGAAGTGAGACTGCTGTAAAGCAAGCATTCCCAGGGTATTTAAAGACCCTCCAAACACTATTGTTTTTCTCTGGCTTTCAGAGCTCTTCATCTCTCTCTCTCTCTCTCTCTGCCCGCAGCACTACTGAATTATGGGTCTTTCTGCAGCACAGAAACATAATATTCACTTTTCAAGGTTGAAGAAGCCTTTATTTATCTGCCAAACACACTCACTTCTATGACTATACTCAAATAGCATTTTACTAGTCAAAGACCATGGAAAAATGTGTTTTATATTTCAAGATTAGGGAACAAATAGATCACATTCTGCTTGGACATTGCTCTGTGCTAGAAAACTACTATTCTCTGTAACCACTGGAAAGAAAAGAAAAGCTGTCATCATGCTTCCCATGAAATGTGGGGGCAGGGAGCAACGCTGGAGCATGTAAATACTGATACATTGTAAAGATGCCATGCTTTATATTCAAAATAACAACAAGGCTAACTAGAAACAAAAGCCAGAATTCTGCGCCAAGGATTTCTACAGTCAGGGCAGTCACCCCCTAAGCAAAAGGTAGAGGGACTGATCCCCAGTAAGGCAAATAAGTTAGGAGCTGAGGCACCTTACTGACACATGCTCGGCCACTCGGGATAGTCTTCAGTGGGAGATCAACCTACAAAGGCTTAGGACTTGAATTACTTTGCAGGGCAGCCATCAGAAGGCAGTCAGATATCAGATATATATAAAATATGAGTTTAAGAAGTTGTTCTACACTGCACCGTACGCCAGCTAGTTAACTTAGCCTCTGAGGATGCTGATTTCATAATCATGGACAGATTCATAGAGGAGGTAGATTCCTCCGGGACCTTGCCCTAAAATCCCTGACACCCACTGGAGTATATGAAGAGCCCCCAGAAGACCTGTATAATGCTCCTCATCTACCTGTCTTGACTAGTTTCCCAGTTGCTCCTGTGTTCACTGCTACTTCCCCACCCACTCGCTTCAAGCAGCCACCACTCCTGCGAGTGTGTGCCAGGTGCTCAAGGATTTATAGGCTCAACCTGCGCATCTCCTAAAAGACTCTCTCCACAGCAGACCTATGTCTCCTGAGCCAACTATTCTGATCCGGTTTGACCACCTCCAGGTAGAGGGTCACGTCCTGACAGACCTTTCTGTACTTTCTGCAGCAGGTATGGACTTGAGTGCTTCCAGTCAAACGAGCAACCCCCAAGGTGAAGGACCAACCCTTGGGAGGAGTTTTTTTAAGGTCCAAGAAGGCATCCAGATGGGAATTCTTTTGGCCTGCCCGCATGTATTTGTGCAAGTCAATTAAGTTCCTCTTAATGCTGTACTCGACCCTAGCTCTCAAGTCACTACAATCAAGTGTTTGAGGATCACTTTGACTACTCTGAACTCTCCCCATAATTACGATAATTGACTCTTCCTGGTTGCAAGCAATGGTACTAATTTATCACAGGTAAGATACTGGGAACCAACAATTCAATAAGGTAGTTTTAGGCCGACAGGTCAAGGTGTCATAGCGACCTAAATTTACGGAGGGACTGATACTGATATGGTTTTAGGAATGATTCGTAATTGCCTTACTGATGTTATAGATGCTTTGCATGCCTCTCTTTTCTCCTCTTCTAAGCGAGCAGTGCAAAAGGCCATTTAGAAGTTCAGCGCTCAACAGGAGTTTGCCAACAGACATGGAGAAATCTGCAAGTTCTAAGTTACAGACGTTAGCCTGCAAGCCAACAGTGAAATAGTGATTTGGTGCCGAGCATGACCAGGCATTGGGAATGAAGACAATTAAGTGTATCTCCACCCTGTTGAAGTGGATGGACATGCACTAGTGAAAGCTGCGCGAAGCCTTGTCACCATCTCCAACGGCCAAGTCCTAGTCCGGCTAGTGAACCCCAGCAATGCTGCGGTCCAGCTACCCAAGGACCATGCTGTGGCTCAGTTATACAGCCTGGATCCAGAAGACATCCTGGCAGAGACGTCCAAAGCCAAACAAAGGTCAGTTACCAGACAGGCGCAGCAGGCCTCTGAGGCCAACGCCCCCTGGTAGTCCAAGTTGAATGTGGGAGATGCAAATACCCCACCAGAACACATTAACAGAGTCCTAATTGAGCAATCACCCTCTGGACATTGGGCAGGCCACCCTCCTGTAACACCAGCATACAGCCCCCCCATGCCATGGCAATATGAGGGGGCAAGTTGAGAAGGTGGTGTGTGAGGGCTGTGAGGAGATGGTGTGTATAGGGAAGAAGTCAGGAAATGGTGTGTATATGGGTGAAGTGAAGAGGGGCGAGTGAGGAGGTGATGTGTACAGGGTGAGATAGTAGTGTGGGAGTGGGAAACACTGAATGCATACCATGTTTCCCAGAAAATAAGATGCCCTCCTAAAATAGGACACACCAACTACTCTGCCAACATGCCTAAAGTAAGGCATCCCCCCGAAAATAAGGCACCCCTACTCTAAACCAGGGCACCCCCCCGACAGTAAAGCCACCTGTTGCCACTCGCGACTCACCTAATCCCCTTGTGGACCTTCACAGCCAGCGCCGCAGGCAGCCTGGTCCATGGGTCCCCACGTCCTTTGCTCGTCCCAACGCACGGCTGCTGCTGTCCCGTTGCGGATGCCCTCTTGTGAGTATTCCGGGGAGGTCCGGGGGATGGAAAAGAAATAAGACACACCTCGAAAATAAGACATAGGGGGAGATTTATCAAAACTGGTGTAAAGTAGAATTGTCTTAGTTGCCCCTAGCAACCAATCAGATTCCACCTTTCATTTTTTTAAAGAATCTGTGAGGAATGAAAAGTGGAATCTGATTGGTTGCTAGGGGCAACTAAGACAATTCTACTTTACATCAGTTTGCTAAATCTCCCCCATAGTGCCTGTTTTTTAGTAAAAAATTATATAATGCAACTTGGGAAACTTGGTAGTTGGTGAATAATGAACAAAAAAGTAATATTTAAATATACGCCCTCCTCTGCTCCCATATTCTAGGGTTACACGGGCTATAACACCTACAGGTTGCAGTTGTTGATATCTTCCATCCTCTTCCTCCATAGTGGCTGTGATGTGAGATACGGCGGCTCCTCTCCGGGGAGATGTTGAGTAATGCTGGGTGACACCTTGTTTTTGCTCCTTCTTAGCATTTTCACGGTACATTAATCAGGAGCGGTGATACATAATGAGCAGTTCACAGCTCCAGGTGCAGTGATTGCTAAATGCCAGTTCCTGAGGAGAGCAGAATTTCTTATGTTCCTGTAGGTTTAGATGGGAATCTGTGCACATTTCTGTATATTACAGATCCTTTTTGCTATCATTTTTAAATGTTTCAGTTCTTACACAACTGTGGACCCTAGTGTGTGAATAACGCCATTGTCAGGGTCCGGGCCGCACCGGAGCGCGCGGCCGGACTCTGAGCAGAGCCGCCGGCGTCCCTGGTGACGTGCGGGGCCGGTCCCTAGCGGCCGGCCCACTGTTATTACACTACGGCCGGCCGCGCTCCCGGCTCTCACTCTGTGGGTGCGCGCGGCGAGGCTCAGGAGACGCTGACGGTGTCCTTAGTGCAGGGCTGGTTGCTAGGGGCGCATCGGCAGCGTCCCTGGCAGTCAGCCTGCTGGGAACGCCCACTGCTAGCCGCGGCTGGGGCTCATTCTTCCCCAGCTGAGCGGCGTTAGGGATGGTGACTGACAGCAGTAGGCTCCAGTCAAATACATCGCTCTGTGTTAGCCTGGAGTCTCAGCTCCAATGGTGTTGGGGGGCTGGGACTCCGGGCTGTATAAGTTCCTTCCCCTTTGTCTCTGTCCTTGCCTGCGATAGAGCCTAGTACCCCTACTGTTTTCTTGACCTCGCAATCTTTCCTGACCTTGCTATTCCCGTTACCTGACCCTCTGGCTTGTATTTCTGACTACCCTTTGGACTCGTGTTTGTACCTCGCCGTTCGACTGTTATTGACCCGGAATTCTGACCTCTCTTATTGTGTGTGTCTGTCTTGTTTGTTTCGTGTTGCACCTTAGTAAGTACAGGGACTGCCGTCCAGTTGTCCGTTTGCCATCTAGGGCATCTGGGGCAAGTAGGTAGGACCAGTGGGGCGGGTGCCAGCTTCAGGGCTCACCTGTCCTTGTGCCTTCCTGTCCTTCCCTGACAGCCATGCACACATGAATTACTGAAGCTCCCTCAAGGATAAGCTTTGCCTTGCTCTGAGCTCCTGCCAACATTGGTAGAGTCTCTATGGCACTGGACCTCACGCCATCTTTGTACTTCTTTGATTTAATGAGATGTCCTCTGGTTTAGCTATTTTTGATTGTAGTGTGAGCTGAAGTTCCCTACAAAACCACCAATCGGTTGGATTAGACCAAGTAAAGTTTCAGTTTTGGTCAACTTTGGCATATTGTGATCCCATCATATAGCATACATGAATAGACATCATGATCTAATATAAGGTTTTCTATATAATATCTAACCTAACCAGCCTGTGTAATAATTCATATTTGGGCGAGGTAATATTAAGTTAGCCATAAACCTGCTGATAGCCAACTATATTGTTGGGGACACTGAGGAGGAAGTTATGTGTCTTACCTTTTTCCTCAAAGTTGTTAGACGTGTTAAAGTCCGCTCCGGAGTACCCTTAGGAGAACTGCCGGGTCATCCGGCCTGACGCCTCTAAGGGGCGGGCCGTTGACATGGCAGTGCTCCTAACTGTGCTCCGGAGCAGAGTTTACCTCGACCAACAGTGCGGGACTGGCGTTGAGTAGAAAGGAAGACACGTACTTTTCTCTTTAGCGTCCCCGGCGCCATAGGGGGCTATTAGCAGGTTTGATTTTCTTCTAACCTGCAGATAGTTCGCCTTTAAATACATTCTGGAAGACCTCAGAGCAGAGAACATGATTTTTAAATCCGAACTTGATGGTATAGCATCAGACCCAAAAAGTAGCTTATCTCTAGTTGTACTAAATTGCTGTAAAAAAAAAAGCAAAAACAAAAGGAAAAATCTAATTTAAAATCCCAGTATTAAAAAATAAGAAACACATTGAACAAATAAAAAAAAGCACATTTTATTTTACAATAAAAAAAAAGAATTTTTTATTTACATTTTTTCCAACATAAAAATAATGATAACATAAACCCTTATGTATTTTACCTACATAATGGCGCTTTAAGTGTAAATCCTCCTGCAAAAAGTCAACATTCAAAAAATTGATCTAAGCATAAAAAAAAATATTAAAAAAATTCTCTCAATCAAGAACATTCTGAATTTATTTTCTAGCTGGTTCCTAAGCAAAGATACTTTGTAAACCGCTTCAGCTGCCATAAAGAGAAGATTATATGGCCACATAGTTACCTAGAGACCCCCCAGTGGGATTGAAGCCGGATTCCTGGTATGCCGCCATTAGCATATCTAGAATGATATCTATATGTCGCCTATAAAATCTGGCGTATTTACATAATGTGCGTCTATGTGTCACAAATGCAATTATCCCAGAGATTTCTTCTTGCGCATATAATGCGAGATGTGTAATCACAATATGTTGCAGCAACGCATCAGAAGCAGAGCCATGACAATAATCTTCTTTATTCTGTTGCTAGACTGTCATTAGAGGGATTGATAAGCGTGGCGCATCAATTGTCTTCGTGAAACGCGTTTAATACAAAGCTATATTTTGTCGTCAGTTCAGCCTTTCTCTCTCTCACATATAGTATATGGCTGATACTGCCCACACATGTCTATACACACGAGCATATACACTATAGAAGAAAGGGAATGGTTACTAAATGTCATGTTTTAGATGTGCTTAAAGGGAATGTATCATCTAGATATTTGCTGTTTTAGAGCCAGATACTGAAACACGTTCTTTTTTTCTTATCCTTTTATATTTTATAATGTAATTTCTTTGCACATTATTATAGTGGCAGCCATTTTTGCCTGGGAGGCCAGTACTTGGAGAAAGACAACAAAAGACAGGACCTCTCTCACTGACATGAATAGGACACATTACTGGGCATGCTCTGTGATCTGTGCAGAGGTTATTCCACAGTGTGTGTGTGTGTGGGGGGGGGGGGGGCTGTGCTTTGAGCTTCACTAATTATCTCCTCTGATGACATCCCTCACTGTAATGCTGTACAGATCACTTTCCAGCAGTCTCCTCCTTATCATCACAGATAGAGCAAGATCTTTGAACATAGCTTTATAACATTGTTTTATTTATAAATAAATAAATAAATAAATATGCATTCAATATTGCATGAAATCCAGAAAAATTGTAATAAAGGTACATCCTCTTTAACCTGAAGCCACGTATCGAACGGCGCAGGCACAGAGAAAACAGTGCCGCGGTCCGTTTTTCGGACCGAGGCCCGGTTCCGGTGCACGGCGCCGTTCTATGCACCGGATGCTGCTCAAGCACTGGAGGTAGGCTGGGCTCCCCCCAGTGGGAGGGAATTCCCTCCCCTGTATGATGCGGCTCGATTCATTCTAAGGGAGCCGCATCATGGAGGGGAGGGAATTCCCTCCCACTGGGGGCAGCCCGGCCTACCTCCAGTGCTTGAGCACCGGACGGTTCCGGGGCATAAAACGGCGCCGTGCACGGGAACCGGGCCTCAGCCCGGAAAACGGACCACGGCATCGGCTTCCCCGTGCCGGCGCCGTTTGATACGTGGCTTCAGGTTAAAGTGGATGTACCTGGTGGTACATCCTCTTTAAGCTTGTATTTAAGGGGCTGACAGGACAGGACATAAAGGAGATGCTTTAGATGGTGCTGGACAGCAAGGGCCCTATTGGAAATTATGTCTGTTTCTGCACATTATCATTCAACTGTCTCACAAAATAAAAACTCTGACAGCTCCACAGATTATAAACTGGATTAAGCAGGGGCTGTGCTCTTATAAGCTCCTCCCCCAAGGAACAGATTTTCTCATGTTTCAGCAGCAGTTTCAGGATAAGGGCTGGTTTTACTAAATTGACAATTTTACATGCTAGGTTTCTATATCAGTATATCTTGTAGACAATATTTTAGACTATAAAAGAAGATACAATTATTGTAATAATATATGATTAATATTAAATTATTTATACATTTCATATAATTTTTACAATGCTGCTCACAATTATAAAAGGCTATGGAGGCTCGGAGCTCTCATGCATCACTAAATGGCTGATAGGATAGACCAAGAACATCACTTACCCAGACAAACCACACAGGGAGGTGAGGAGGGTCAGATCTTCTACTAATTATAATATCAATAACCATATTCTAAGTGCAGGCGGAACATTATAAGATCTTTAGAGTGTCAGGAGTCAAGGGCATAAATACAACATAGACAACAAATACATGAATATTTGACAGCGCAAACCAGAGGACAGAGGAAATCAGAGGCTATAGAGAGGCTACTTAATATGACAAGTGTATGATGCACCTGGCCAATCATCATGCATGGTCTGACCTGAGAATTTCAAGGTGAACTCTTGTTCCCTCACCATTCTAATATCTCTCTAAATAAAGGTTTGCCAAAGCCTCAGTGCCTCAGAATGATGATTGTCAATCTAGTCCTGTCTATTGTAGACGCTTAAATTAAAGGTTAAGGATTTCTCCAAGAAAATATTCACTAACACTGACAAATTCAATGCTAATGATCTTAATAGTACATCAAAGGACAGCACAAAAACCTTCATAATACTGTCCCTTTATGGATATGATTTAATATGTCTTATTACTGACCTTACCTCTGCCTAAACTAGATAATAAATACTATAATACTGCCTCCAATGTCCAATAATGTAATTGCTTTAATGCTTCTCTTATATACAAGAATATAACTGCTATAATACTGCCCCTATATACAAGACTATAATTATTATAATACTGCCCCCTATGTACAAGAATAGAACTACTATAATACTGTTCCTATGTACAAGAATATAACTACTATAATACTGCTCATATATACAGGAATATAACTACTATAATACTGCCTCCTATATACAAGAATATAACTACAATAATACTGTTCCTATATACAAGACTATTACTACTATAATACTGCTCCTATATACAGGAATATAACTACTATAATACTGCTCCTATATACAAGAATATAACTACTATAATACTGCTCCCTATATACAAGAATATAACTACTGGGAACGGGGGCCATGGGACGGCCCTGCGACCCCCATGCCACAGGACCAGACCCAAAAACACCACACCAGAACCCGGCCAGCACCGCCGGCGGAGAAGGTCGCCCCCAAGCAGCACAAGTCTGGATAAGGAATTACACTCACCATAGCTGCAGCGAACAGAATGGGAAAAAACAGGAGGGATTAAAACCATGTGCACTCAGGTGTCTCCTGCTAATTGCGGTCATGTGGGTCTCACCAGGAGGAGTGCAAAACACGGAGAAAAGAGAGAAACAAAATGCGGTTCAGGGAAGAAACAGAGTGTTGCACCTCACACCTATGGCTGATACTAGTGCCCCTAGGCTAAATAAAAAACACATCAGAATTTTGTGTATGAATTGATCAAGCCATACTGCCCCATGTACCTCGTGCAGGTATTTGATACACATGGTTCCCTACACTAAGTCCACACCGTGCCGGTCAGTGGCTACCAACCCCGCAGGTGTGCACAGTCAGGGAACGGGGGCCATGGGACGGCCCTGCGACCCCCATGTCACAGGACTAGACGCGAAAACACCACACCAGAACCCGGCCAGCACCGCCGGCGGAGAAGGTCGCCCCCAAGCAGCACAAGTCTGGATAAGGAATTACACTCACCATAGCTGCAGCGAACAGAATGGGAAAAAACAGGAGGGATTAAAACCATGTGCACTCCTGCTAATTGCGGTCATGTGGGTTGCCAGGAGGAGTGCAAAAACACTGAGAAAAAAGAGAAACAAAATACGGTTCAGGGAAGAAAAAGAGCACTGCACCTCACACCTATGGCTGATACTAGTGCCACTAGGCTAAATAAAAAACACATCAGAATTTTGTGTATGAATAACTACTATAATACTGCTCCTATATACAAGAATATAACTACTATAATATTGCCCTCTATATACAAGAATATAGCTACTATAATACTGCTCCTGCTCCGGAAAGGCTGGTCTCTGAAATGATCATCCCGGCCGGTACTGCAGTATCGGACGGATGATCTTTTCGGCTGCAGAGTTCTGATGCGGGCCCATCTGTGATCCCGGCCGGAGCTTATAGTATGTGTATACGCTCCAGCTGGGATCCCATAGAAGACTAAGCAACGTATCTTCTCGTAAAAAGTACGGCCGTTGTTGCCGTTTGCAACAACGGCCATAGTTTTACGAAAAGATAAGTTTTGTGAACATAGACTAATACTGTTTTTTTTAACCTTTTGATTAAGTCACCTCTTTGTTTTTTTAATGGTCTCTTGGAAGTAGGAAGAAGAAAAAGGTGTAAGGAGGCATCATAGAGTGAGCCTGGGGTACTGAGGAAGGTCGCTAAGAATTTTTTTTCATACCGACATGTACAGAATTAGACACATGGAGTTATATTTAGTAAAAAAAAAAAAACATGTACTGTATGTAATCTTCTTAGTCGAACCATCATATCTAAGATAAAATCTAACAATGATTATGTATTAAGACTTTATAGCAGACAATCTGTGAACGTTATAGCAGCTGCCACAAGGGCACATCTACCCCCTCGACTTCATGTGTGTGATCTCTACATTGTCTGCTAGTGAGAACGACTTCAGTTATTACTCATCCGTTCATCTCACTGGTTATTTAAAGTAGTTTTATTGAAAAGTGGTGCATTAGGTGTAATTCAGACACAGTGCAAGATGACAGAGAGCAACAAACAGTCTGCGCTTAGAGTCCTTGTCGTAAGTGGAAATAAAGCATCAACCATTAATTTCTGCCTCGCTGTCTTTCTTATCAGATACAACAGCATTATAACGGTATAGCATATCGTAACGATCAAAAACATCACTTAGATAGGAATTGTGAAGACTAAAAATAAAAAAGCCACAAGATAGAAAAGGAATAGATATAACTAGTCAGGGAATAACGGTGGTGTATCTCATTGGTGTTAATGTAGAGGGCAATCCATTCCATAAACCCTAATGGAGTTCTCCAGAAATTATTTTTAAAAAGCTGTACGTATAATGTTGCTCAAAAAAAAGTTTTTCCTAAATACATTATATTACTTTGCTTATTTGATACTCTTTATTTACATGGCCACAGTCAGTTTTTTCATAGTTGCAACCCATAGTATCACAGAGCAATATAGGATGTGTTATGATAGGGAATTGTATAGACTAGAGATAGGTAAAGTGAATCTGGCGAATCAAGATTTTCTGCAAATTGCGCTGTCCATTCACTTTATGATGCAAAGCAATTTCACGTGGATTTTTAGGAAAATTAGAAAAAAAACAAATTGAGGCTGCACATGCTGTCTGGAGCTTCACTGGGCGGGAGAAAGGGATTACCATTTTTCCGGCGTATAAGATGAATTTTACAGCATGAAAAATCTTCTTAGAAGTCAGTCGGGGGTCTTCTAATACGCTGGGTATGGGCTCAAAAATGGCCACATCCCCACCCTATGGGGCGACCATTTTAAAAAAACAAACAGTTAACTCACCTGGGGCCCATTCCCGGCCTCCGCACGTCTCCTGGCCGGTTCTCGGCACAGGCAGTGTGACGTACACTGCCTGTGCTGGGGATCCCCCGAAGCTCTCCCGAATAGCCGAGCGTCTCATTAGAGAGCTTTGGGAGAATGACGGTGGCTCCGGAAGTACCCGAAGCGTCTGTCATTCTCCCGAAGCTCTCCCGACAGCCGAGTTTCTCCGAGCATCTCCAATGAGGCTACTTGGGAGACCTTCGGGGGGGTCCCCGGCGCAAGCAGTGCATGTCACACTGCCTTCGGCGGAAAAGGGCCAGGAGACGTGCCCTTCTGTAATAGTCCCAGTATTGTAGCTACTATTGTGGTGTCCCACCACAGGTGTTTCTGGTTTGGGCACCTGACAAAAAAGTCCTGTGCCATAGAGTAAAGTGGTAATGAAGGTGTATTCTCAGGTTTTACCACAAGGTGTCACTGTATATTTTTATGTATGTCGCACAGCTGTAGTAAGTCAAGGGTTATTGTTCTATTTTGTGATTATGTGCACCGATGAGAGATTCTCTTCTCTTTTTACTCTCTACTCTCTTCTCTTCTATGCACTCTCCCCCACTTACAGAGGCTGTTACACACACCCTGTAGGAAGTAGTCACAATGGGCGAGGAAGTGATGTCTTTTTTAGTTAGTTCTTCTCTGATTCTCAGTGGAGCAAGACACTCAGATCAGGCATCCCTGCTGAACTTAGCCAGGAGCCTTGCTCTGCCAGGTTCCCTGTCCAGGACAGACCAGCTGTGGTGTTAGGACACGTATGGAGAACGCAGAGACTTTCTTTCTTAAAGATACACTTATAGTCAAGATGCAGTGCTAAACACCTAAAGGAGGACACATCAGAGAACACCTCAATCCATGCTGTGAACATCTCTATAAAGTGCAGGACAGTATCCTAAGCAGCAGAACTGATCTGGATAGAGCAAAGCAGCCATAGTCCAGACCTACGTACTCTCTCTAGCAGCACAGATGACACCGGGACACACTCGGACATTCTGCTCAACTCAGGTAACCAAGACTGGGGCTTGTGTCACCCATGTAGAACGGGTAATCCAACACTGCAGGGCAGAAGGTGGTGTATAGCTACAAAGTTCGAAAGTTATTTTCAAGTATTTCTTCTTCAAGTATTTTTCTTCACAAGTTACGGCAAAGCACACTACTAAATTGGGTTGGGGCTTTCCCGACAAACTCCTCTGTACTCTTTTGACCACTCTACTCTACTCAACCAAGCCAGCACTGCTGTTCTACAGTACCTCAGCACTTCGGCAACCTTGCAGGTCACCGACCATTAGGGGTCAATACAGTCAGCCACAAAAAAATAAAAGCAGGTACCACACCATACCTGTGTACTGAGTTAGCACTGGCGTCACGACTATTCCACCCATGGCTGAGCTGTATTCCAACCACCAACTAACAACATCCCGGCGGTTGGGCACCACACAACCCGTTGCACACACAACACTTTAGTATGGGCTTTTTTAATGAAATTCGTTAAGATTTGATTTGCACATCTTAATGAGTTTGACCCAAAATTCGCAAAGCTCTGGAGCCTCTGTCATTCTTCCAAAGCTCTCCCGGCAGCCGAGCTTAGGGGATCCCCGGCGCAGTCAGTGTATGTCACACTGCCTGCGTCGGGTATGGGCCAGGAGGCGCGCGGAGACCAAGAACGGGCCCCAGGTACGTTTTTCTTTTTTTATTTAGCTGCAGCTAACCCCTGCCTAACCACAACTGTTAACATTTTCCGCTGGAAAATACAGTATATGTCCTATATACAGAACCCGTGTCTTTGTATCTCAAGTCATCTTTGTGTACAGCAATATGACAGAAAAGTAAAGTACCAGCTGTCATACTCACTCATCTAAGTCTCTATGGTGTTCTGTGGCATCTTAGGGCCCCAGCTGAGACAGTCTTGCCTCCACTTCTGAGACGGACTCGCCTGAGGGTGACAGCCTTCTCAGCCTATCACTGCTCGCGGCCCCTTTAATGTTTTTGATGTTTCTGGACAAGAACATCTCTGGTACACAATGACATGACATGCATTGTACTTGTCTGGTCAAAGACTGTCAGAACATACTGGGAACCTTTATTTGCTAAGTTTGTTACCTAATTCAACCCTTTTGTGTCTTGATTATCCTTGAATATATTAAAAAGTTGAGAGAGTGGCTACAATAGATGACAAATATAAATCCGATGAAATAAGCAATTGTGACTATAAAGCTGAATTGTATCCATTATTATTAAACCTAGGTTATTTGTCATATGGCAAATTATTGTAAGCCCCTAGCAACAACTGTACTGCATATTTCATTTGTGTGACGAATGCCGAAAACATTTGAAATAAGTAGATAACTTCTATAATACTGCCCTCTATGTACAAGAATATAACTACTACAATACTGATCCTATATACAAGAATATAACTACTATAATACTGCTCCTATATACAAGAATATAACTACTATAATACTGCTCCTATATACAAGAATATAACTACTATAATACTGCTCCTATATACAAGAATATAACTACTATAATACTGTTCCCCTATATACAAGAATATAACTACTATAAAACTGCTCCTATATACAGGAATATAACTACTATAATACTGCTCCTATATACAGGAATATAACTACTATAATACTGCTCCTATATACAAGAATATAACTACTATAATACTGCTCCTATATACAAGAATATAACTACTATAATACTGCTCCTATATACAAGAATATAACTACTATAATACTGCTCCTATATACAAGAATATAACTACTATAATACTGCTCCTATATACAGGAATATAACTACTATAATACTGCTCCTATATACAGGAATATAACTACTATAATACTGCTCCTATATACAAGAATATAACTACTATAATACTGCTCCTATATACAGGAATATAACTACTATAATGTGGAAGTAGAGTGCGGTCGGCACTGCCGGTACTAGTAGCGCTATGGAGCTGACAGAGATCCGACCTGAGCTGACTGATGCAAAGGGGTGCTCCCAGGAGAACAGGATAGCGTATATGATAACAAGTAGAAAGAAAGACTGGGGCACTCACCAGACTTGCAAGTTGAGTTTATTGTACGATACGACTTCAATCCATAGGTGAGGGAGGACAGATGGAATAGCGGGCGCTTACACCCCCGGGACGACGTTTCACGCCCACTCGGCGCTTCTTCCTGCCGGCAGGAAGAAGCGCCGAGTGGGCGTGAAACGTCGTCCCGGGGGTGTAAGCGCCCGCTATTCCATCTGTCCTCCCTCACCTATGGATTGAAGTCGTATCGTACAATAAACTGAACTTGCAAGTCTGGTGAGTGCCCCAGTCTTTCTTTCTACTTGTTATCATAACTACTATAATACTGCTCCTATATACAAGAATATAACTACTATAATACTGCTCCTATGTACAAGAATATGTTTGTTTTTTTTATTATTTATTTGCTTAAAAAAAGACCTTTATTCAGGCCATGAATAGCGTCAAGATGGTGGGTCCTATCGTTATCTTGGTCCTAGCACTGCTACGCCTTACTGTGCTGTATGTGCATTGCTTGACCCCCGATTATGCAAAAGAGCATACAGCACAGTGGTAAGTGTGAGGGCCCAGGCAATGATAAGCTCCTCCTAATTGACATTATTCAGTCTACATAAAATCCCTATTATTAAAGGGGAAAAAAAGTTACGTTTTGAATGGTTTTATTGATCTCTATACAGCTTTGCCGCCAGCTTGATAGGCAGTCGGGACAGACACTGTCTCTTTAAGATGAATAGGCCTAAGCAGCAATACTACACACAAGCCTTGGACTTTTCTTTTTTGGAGGTAATAGCGATGGTTTTCTCATTATGTTATCACTTTGGGATTATCGGATTCTTATAGACAAGTCGCTTCAGACACGAGTGCTATTTTCTTGGCATTTACAAGACTCCTGGGGAGTCTGAGAAAAGAACAGCATATATCTGGATGGATTAAGAACCCAGCCCCATGTCATCCATTAGATCCAATGCAGCGCTGTATGTATTAGAGGCTGAGCCCGGCTAGGCCCGTGGTCTCCGGTGCCGCCCAGCTATAGATGTGTTGTAGACACTTGATGGATCACACGCTGTTCCGGTGATAGAAGACCCGTGTCTCCATTAACATGTCATAAGGCAGATTTATACTAACACAAGGAAGGCTTAAGATCTATTCCCATGCAGCTGCAGACGGCAGAATCATTAACTTAAAGCCCCTTCAAAGTAATTGCTTATTTTTTGTGATTTTCTACAGTAAACCCATATCACTTCAGCCATAATTCAATCCCTGTCTCTAAATGAATTTACTGCTCATATCCGTCCGGTAATTACATCGGCTGACACCATTGCTGCACCGCAAGACCGAGGAAATTTATGAAAAAAATATTCTATTTCTGAGTAAGTCTCATACAAAGTATAATCGTTTCCAGCTGGGGAGTGAACAGGATCGCTGGATAGGCCATCGCTTACTGATGGGGGGGGGGGGGGGGGGCTCGAAAGCTTTGGGACCTCTGTAAACCAAAAAAGCCAAGGGAAAATACTGGGATTGCTGTAGTGTTTTTCTTGCATTCATGAGGTTCTATTTAAGTGAGTGCGGCTGCGTTGTAATTCCTGCCCCTACAGCTAGAGTTCAGGAGTGTCGCTGTGTAGGGAGACACTTTACTCAACCCCTTCCCGTGTATGACCCAGTAGAATATGGAGCTTAGGAGCTGAGCCTGCTCCATATATATTTACCCCTATAGGTGCCATGGTCAATAGTGGTGGCAGGGTCTTTTGTACCCTTACTGCTGTCATATATAGCGCCAAAAAGACCCCAATATGGAACCAGGGGGCCAGAGTTGGACTGCCTGCCAGCAGTATTCACACTTCCTTTCTCTTACTTCTCTGGCCATTCTTAGAACAGCACCTACTCCTCTCTGCTTTCTAATAAATTGGGGTTGCAAGGTGCTACTTAAAGTGACTCTGTACCCACAATCTGCCCCCCCCCAACTGCTTGTACCTTCAGATAGCTGGTTTTAATCCAAGATCTGTCTTGAGGTCCGTTCGACAAGTGATGCTGTTATTGTCCTAAAAAGCAACTTTTAAACTTGCAGCCCTGTGTCAAACTGGTGTGGCCTGGAGTGTCTGTGCCCTAGGTCTACGACACATCTCCATCCCTCCTCCCCACCCTCTTCACTATTAGGAACACCCCTGGGCAGGATTTCTCCTAATCATCACTTGTCTGAACACTGCACCTGTGCTGGATTGTTAAGGCACCTGTGCAGTGTTCAGACAAGTGATGAATTGGAGACATCCTGCCTAGGGGCATAACTAATGATGAAGAGGGCAGGGAGGAGAGAAAGAGGTGTCGCAGGCCTAGGGCACAGATAATCTAGGCCACGCCAATTTGACACAGGGCTGCAAGTTTAAAAGTTGCTTTTTAGGACAATAACAGAATCACCTGCCGAACCGACCCTAGGACAGATTTTGGATTAAAAGCAGCTATCTGGCGGTACAAGTGATTTAGATGGTTCAAATCATGGGTACAGAGTTGCTTTAAGCAAAAAGAAAAGAAGCATCAGCAGCAGAGCAAGGAATGGGTTACACTAAGCATTGAACTGCCGTTGATGATTATGGTAAGCCTGTGGACTAAAGTGAAAGAGGAGGGGAAGATTACATTCAGGAGGCATTTTTATGTAATACAGGGGTAAAAACACAAATTTTTTACAGCTGGAGGCAGCTAAGTTGTCAGAAATATGAGAGAATCTTTGATTTACCTTTCAGGCACAGTGTGGACTTCTTTGAGGACACAGACAGGCTTATTTTATCTTTATTTTCTTTATAAAATACTGACCATAAAAGAAAGAGAACACAATTTTTAAACTATTTTGCCCATGCTATAGGAAACAAAAAACTAAGAACAGTCACGTTTCCAAAAATACTAAAGCAAAAATCACCAAAACAGAAAGTCCTTTAATATCACAGAAAAAAAAGGATTTAGAACCGGCACTACTCTTGTATCTGAAAGCTACCCTCGTTCTTGCAGTTGCAATTAGGTAAATCAGTGTGGGGTGCTACTTTCTATTAGAATATAGTGCATGTAACATTTTTCAAAACAGAAGTATCGGAAGGCTCTCACCCCCACCGTAACTTTATTAATTTTCCACGTGCAGGATACACTCCGTGCTAGCAGACGGCGAGGACACCAAACCACCTCCCAAATGTGTGACAGCTGTTTCGCACGTATTCACATGCTTCTCCAGACATTTGTGAGGCTGTCACACATTTGTGAGATACTTCTGTTTTGAAAACAGAAGAAAAAGGTGGTGAGATTTTTCAATTAATTGAAGAAAAAACTTTATAGCTTTCAAACTTGTGTCTACAAAATAATAATAAGGCCAACACGTAGTATAACATCGGTGTTCTGTGACCCGGACGGGATGGGTCACAGAATGGCCAATGTTACTGATCTTAATTTCTGCTGAATTTGGATGCTAGCGCACCCTCCATTGGGTAAACTGACATGTTCTGTGCGGCCGCTATTCAATGGATAGCGGCCACAGAAAACAGACATATCAGTTTTTCGTGCAGTCAGATGGAATCACGGCCGGAGTGTATGCTATGTGTATACGCCCCGGCGGGATTCCATTCATTCACATACAAGGTACTGTATGTTTTGTGTAAATCCTGGCCGTTGTTGCAAATTGCAACAATGGCCGTGATTTCCACAAAACATACGTTGTGTGAACATGGCCTAATACATTAAAAATATTTAAATAATTTTCAAATTAAAAACCAATCTTGGAAAAGAAGGGTCGAGCTGCGGACTAGGGCCCTGTTACACTGGACAATTATTGTGTGAATTATCGATTGCCCCCCAGTCCCCATGCACATCGGTGGTAACCCAATGTGCGTCCCGCTGCACACTTCTGGTCCTGCTGCTGCTGGACGACATCACTCAGCATCGCTTCTGCTTCAGCAAGAACACACTGAGGACGATGGTCGGGGGGGGGGGGGGGGGGGACATCCCCCATAAATAACACATAGTGGGACATTCACTAAGGAGTCTAATATGAGCAACTATTCTAATGGGGATTGGTGTGTATTTTGTTCTAATATCTTGTGACTGATTCATTTACATGTAGCACTGCCATAGTAAATGCATCTAAATAAAAAGGTGCAAAAAAGGCACAACTATGAAAAAATTGCGCAGTTTGATTCACCTGGTTCTGACCAGACGTAAGCTTGTGCCTGTTTATGCGACTTTTTAAAAAGTGGCAAATGATAAATTGGGCGCTAATCCCGGACTATGCGAACTTTTGGGTGAATACTTAAAACAGGCCGATTGAAAAAAAGTCGCATCTAAAAAATATTCACCTGTCGAATACTGGTTCATAAATAGAACTTAGACCAAAAATGGGTGAAAAATGCAATTATTCACCAAAAATTAGGCGCAAACCCCTTGATAAATGTCTCCCATAGTGCCTATTTGGGAGCAAAAAATTAATATAAGTCACTGTCTTATTTTTGGAGAAACAGGGTAAGCGATTCTGCCCCTTTATTTTTGAGATCGGCGGGGGTCTCAGCACCTGGAACCCATCTATACCATATCAGAAGTTTGATCTAATGACAGGTACACTTTAAATCATTTACAAGATTCTAAACACCCCCAGGTTCTCTTCATGTCTTCTACACGGACACCAATTTGTCATTCTTTTTTAACTTGATCAAGGATTTGATTTTAACATTTTTACTTTGTAGGTAACAAGTATTGGAAACAAGTGGTGAAATGAGAGAATATGAGGGAGTGGGAATATGCTGGGAGCCCGTGGTGGCTGAGCTGATCCTCATAAAAAAATTCTCCTTCTCTGGACAGTTCCTGAAATAGACAGAGGGGGCAGCAGAGAGCACTGTGTCAAACTGGAAATAATTAATCAATTCCTGCAGGGCATACAGCAGCTGTTCAGTATTGAAAAACTTGATTTTTTTTTTTAGTAATTTAGAAATCTGTATAATTTTCTGACATCAATTGATTTAAAATATATATTTTTTTTCAGAGTACCCCTGTAACTAGTCTTAACCTTCAGCCAGAGCCCTTTCTCTTTCATTCATATCAGGGAACAATAGACAGGTGGAGCAGCAGAATTTATATCTGCTCATTATTCAAGTCATCTCCTTCCAGACGGTGCACATGTTCCTTTAAGACTGAAGCATTATGAGGATATAACTGTACAATTGTCCCATAATTCCATTGGAATTGTTTCTTTTCCCTCTTTGAGCAGGAAATGTGGACAATTCTGTAGATCACTTCATCCATCCCATCATCTCTGTGATTTATTTGTAATTTCGCAGACTTGAGTTATTTTACAATTGGCCCTTATACCGTGTCAGGTCGCAGGTCGTCATTTCTCGCTGTAAATGAGACTGTGGTGTCTACTTTATAAACATTGTTCTATTACATGTGGCGGATCTCATCTTCCTCCATCTTTATCTTATGCGTTTGGAAACATTCCTTCTTCCCCTCTGTCTCCTTTTATGATTATATAGTATTAATATTATTACATACCGAGTCGGCTCTCGTGCCACAACCATTGGGTTTCAAGCTTCCTAATAACATCTTCCAGAATTCTCTTGTCTCCACCCTTCTTGTCACTGACTAAACAATTGCATCCTCTCCAACAAGAAGGAATGGTCAAATCCAGTTGATCTTTAAATTTTATTGGTACCATTCTGGGGTAAATGAGACTTTACGTTCAATGTTTATTCTGTTTCATCTACCATATAATGTAGCAGAAATTCACGTCTGTTTCAGAATCAATTGCACAATTCTGTGCAATGTGCTATATATATATATATATATATATATATAGTGGTACCTTGGTTTGAGAGTAACTTGGATTGAGAGCGTTTTGCAAGAAGAGCTCACAGCTCCCTGTACTGGGTGTGAGGAGGAGTGGGGGAGGGGCATGGTCTGCATAGTGGGGTCTACAACACTCTACTCCAATGGTACTTTTACACATAGAGATAATTCGCCCGATCGCACGATTAACGATTTTGAATGAACAATGTTTTTTTATAACAATCAGCGTTTAGACGGAAAAATACATCATACGAAAAAATCGTTATGCGATCGTTTTGCAATCGCTTAAGCCTATCTCACACATAGGTGAAATCGTTGAAAGAATGTTCACACAGAACAATCTGCGAAATTTTTGAGAACGATCAACGACGATTTGAGAACATGTTGAAAGATCAAAGTGAACAATTTCTCGCTCGCCGTTTGTTCGTTCGCTATGTTTACACAGAACGATTATCGCTCAAATGCGATCGTTATCGCGAAAATTCGAACGATAATTGTTCCGTGTAAAGCCACCATAACCCAGGAAGTCTCCCTCACCTTCCAAATCATAGCAGATCCACTTTAGGCTTGCATCAGGGGACAGGACTATAGGGATAATCTATTCATAGCTGTAACCCCTCTTTGCCCACACATGTCCTGCTCCTTCCTTCATGCTCCCTGTAGTCTCTGTCAGCCCTTGTGTTTCCCATCCTCTACATTCCTGCTATAATGTACCTGCACTTACAATCAGCTATACACACTGCTGCTATAGTGTGCCTGCACTTACAATCAGCTATACACACTGCTGCTATAATGTTCCTGCACTCACACTCAGCTATACACACTGCTACTATAATGTGCCTGCACTTACACTCAGCTATTAACAATGCTGTATAGAAAAGTTTATGTCACTGTCCTCCTGCACAACTCTGATTCTCACTTTCTGATTGGACCATGCTGAACACACACCCCTTTCCCATTGCTGTCATGTGACAATACAGACCTCTGACAGCAGCCCTGCTTCTCTATTCTAGCCTGTTGTACTATGCTACTGCATTATGGGGATCTGCAGTTCCATCCTATATATACAAAATTCTGCAGTTTTCTCAGGTTAATGCTCATCTGATGGGGTTGTACTGAATTAGGCATGACATTATTCAGAGCTTGAAATTGCAGTGGGATTGCAGCAAGCCACTTTCCAGTAACCTGACCAGGAGTTCCATTAGCAAGATTAGCAGAAAGAAAGGGCGGGTTCACACTACGGAATTCTCGCAGACAATGTCCGCGGAATTCCGTCAGCTGTCCGCTCGCACGGGCACGCGCTCCATAGACCCCATTCTATGGGCCGGCGTATTCCGCGATCCGCTAAAAGAAGTGACATGACACTTCTTTCAGCGTATAGCGGAATACGCCGGCCCATAGAATGGTGTCTATGGGGCCTGCGGAAAGGCGCCCAGATGTGCGGGCGGACAACTGACGGAATTCCGCGGACATTGTCCGCGAGAATTCCGTAGTGTGAACCCGCTCAAAAAGTGTAAAAAGCATGAGATGCCGGATGAAGAGGAGGGTGGCCTCCTCCAACCGCGTAGCTAAATGCAAATAAAGAACTTTTTTCACCAGAATGTGAAGTCAGTGTCTGGTAATACTGAAGAAAATTTTTATTCTTCCCCCTGCTGAAGGCTGGCATATATACCTTCCAATGATGATTGGTGTCCTGCGGCACAGCTTTGTTCTGGTCCAAAGGATCCCGCTGGCCCCCCACGTGACCTCTTCAGCTTAAGCTCTGCAGTTCAGGAGGCCCGAAGTTAGGGTCTCCAGTGCATCTCTATGAGAGTGCTCTCATAGAGACGCATTGGAGATTTGAGACCCTGACCTTTGGCCTTCAATATACCTGTAGAAAGAAGAGGGTTGGAAGAGCTCTGAGGTCACCGTCAGTAGGGTCCGAGCAGTGCCATAGGAACGAAGCCTGTGACACAGGGGCGTAGCTAGGGGTTCAGCCTAGGGGGGGCGAGCAAGTGTGAGTGGGCCCCCAACCGATTATGTTACCCAAAGGGAACCTCGCTTGACAACAATGCTTTCTAAATAATAAAGGGTATATTCTGCTCCATTACTCATAGTGAATTAAGAGCAGTGTTAGAGGCTTCTACATTTACATATATAGACACATAAAATGAAACAGTGACTTACAAGGGGTGTCTTCTCATCGGAGTCGCTCACTATCCCAATGTCATGGATGTATGGGCAGTATAACAGGTTCACCTGAGATCTGTAGTTAAAACCGTAAAAAAAAGTTAAATCCATTATGCAAAGACTATTATTTTCCCTATACACTGACTGACCCATATACCATAGAGGTAGATAATTTGCATTCTGCCTAAGACAGGTGCATCACTCACAGGGAGGTACCGCAGGCTCAATCACTAGCTAACTCGGGCAGCCACTACAGGCTGCTGCACCCTGCTCTCTGTGATCCGAATCACAGCTTTCTGATTTAAACATACTTGTCCCTTATCCTGTAAGAGACTGGGGTGGAGGGGTCGGACCTCTGCCCCCATTCCCCCAGGATCTCCAGATCAGCCCCCAGCTCCTCTATGAAGCTGCCAGAGAGAACTGGGCCAAATAGGGTTAAATCAGAAAACCACTGTTTTCCACATGTCCAGCTCCCCCTGGTTTCCACATGTCCAGCTCCCCCTGTTTACCAGCTCCCTGTTTCCACATTTCCAGCTCCCCCTGTTTCCACATGTCCAGCTCCCCCTGTTTCCACATTTCCAGCTCCCCCTGTTTCCACATGTCCAGCTCCCCCTGTTTCCACATGTCCAGCTCCCCCTGTGTCCACATGTCCAGCTCCCCCTGTGTCCACATGTCCAGCTCCCCCTATGTCCACATGTCCAGCTCCCCCTGTTTCTACATGTCCAGCTCCCCCTGTGTCCACATGTCCAGCTCCCCCTGTGTCCACATGTCCAGCTCCCCCTGTTTCTACATGTCCAGCTCCCCGTTTCTACATGTCCAGCTCCCCCTGCGTCCACATGTCCAGCTCCCCCTGCGTCCACATGTCCAGCTCCCCCTGCGTCCACATGTCCAGCTCCCCCTGCGTCCACATGTCCAGCTCTAGTCTATTCCTAAAGATACAGACTGCCTGTGCAGTCTGTATCTTATGCTTTTACCTATAGCTGTGTAGCGGAGCGGAGCGGAGCAGTAAGGCCGGGGGCGGCCATCTTGATGACGTCAGTGGTGCGTTCCAGCGCTGGAACGCAAGGGACGTCATCAAGATGGCGCCCGGCTTTACTGCACCGCTACAGAGGACTGGGTAAAGTATAAGATACAGACTGCACAGGCAGTCTGTATCTTCAGAAATAAACTTCATGAAGATACAGACTGCCTTTGCAGTCTGTATCTTATACTTTACCCAGTCCTCTGTAGCGGTGCAGTAAAGCCGGGCGCCATCTTGATTACGTCCCTTGCGTTCCAGCGTTGGAACGCACCACTGTGACGTCATCAAGATGGCCGCCCTCGGCCGTACTTCTCCGCTATACTGGATTAGGTAAAAGCATAAGATACAGACTGCACAGGCAGTCTGTATCTTCAGGAATAGACTTAGGGAGAGAAAATTCAATAGCGATCTGAGTGGGCCCCTGCCAGAGTGGGCCCGGGGGCGGCCGCCCCCCCTGCCCCCCATCAAATTTTGCTACTGCTGTGACATCGATCATCCTTGGTAAGTATAGGTGCCAACCTGCAGTGGGGGGATGGTAGAATAGAAAAAAATTATGTGAATGGCCCGCTTCCCCGTGTTTCCCCCCACCCACGCTAGACCCGGAAGTGTGGTGCATTACACTCACTACATCTTGTGTCAACCCCCGTCCGCCATCTTGTGACAATGATGTCGTCTTCGGGAGGCCGGCCGAACCGCTCCATCCGTCCCTTATGCCGGCCCCCCTATACCGCGTCACCAGCTGCTCAGCCGCGATTGGCTGAGCACAATTATACTCAGCCAATCGCGACTGAGCAGCTGATGACGCGGCATAGGGGGGGCCGGCATGAGTGACGGATGGAGCGGTTCGGCCGGCCTCCCGAAGACGATGACGGGGGTTGACACGAGATGTGGTGAGTGTAATGCACCACACTTCCGGGTCTAACGTGGGTGGGGGAAAACACGGGGAAGGGGGCCATTCACATACATAACATACATTACAAAGTTGTAAAACTTTGTAATGTGTGTTATTTTGTGAATAAATAGTTAGCGCCGCACTACCCCTTTAAGGTCTAAAGACATTTCCATAAACTTTGAAGGTGAGATTTGGAGACGGATAGAATCTATTGGTACAGATCTCTGTAGGAGCATTAACACTTTCCCAAATTATGGTCCATGCGCCGACAATGTGCTACGGAACAGACTTCAGAACTCCTGACATCATAATGATAAACAATAAAGCTCAAAAAATGCTTAAATATTCTACTGTACTGACAAAAACTGCGTAGCATTGCTGGTTTTTACAGACCATGCACGGAGCGTGTGAACGCCCACTTTAGGCTCCAGAAGTGGTGGAGGTCCTAGAGCATGTGACTTACGTTCCTTCCTAATCTGCATAAATATACAGAAACTCATACAAAAAGGAACAAGCAAATCTAACTTTGTGATAAAAGTGCCCAGTGTGTGAATGAAAAGTTTTGTATTTTTTTTTTTTTATCGTATATATTATATTTTCAATAAGTAGATAGAATAGTGAGAGCACTTACATACTGGAATACAATGTAATACTGGTTACAGTAACGTGATGAATTGCATACAAAGGCGCACAATAGGTAATCAAGGAACAAATGACAATAACTCACTGGTACAAACAAGAATAAAAAAAGAGAAACATAAAAGAACAATGGTTAACCTGTCCTTGTTATCGTAGTATGCGTCACAAAAATCTGTCCTCCACACAATGATAGCTCTCAGAGAAATGTGAAGGAGAAAATGAAAAATCCAGGGCCAGCAGGGGGTGGGGGAACATAATAAAGAAGCTATACTTACCCATCCCCGTTTTCCTGCAGTGCTGCCTCGAAGGCTTACTGACCCTGCTGGAATCCAGTTTCTCCAGGTTCCAGTTTTGTCACAACTCAGAGGGAAGTATACACCTTTAGCAAAAATCTGTACTTTTTCTGGTCTTATTAGGGTAAAAATAGTATTGGGAGCTGACCACTAGATGTCGCTTTATTATGTATTGATATGTGAAAACTGCACAGCTGAATGATCACAAAGGGTTATTGTGTTTATGTGTACCACAATCTGTGAATCAGTAGGATTTCTGCTTTCTTCTTTCCTATCACCTCTCCTATCTATTGCACTCTGTTCAGCCAATCACAGCGTACCATACTCGCTGTAGAGAAAGTTAGTCCCTTGGGTGGGGGAGGAGCAAGAGCTTCCCATTAGGGACGGTGTGGAGAGAGGACGCAAGCTAGATAGCTCACCACAGCAGTCTTGTGCGGGTCCTGGCCCTCTGCCAGGTCCTCAGAGTAGTTCAAATGTGGTGAGCCCCCGGATGATGTTGTAGCGGTGAGACGGCCGATCACTTGCTAGATGGAAGTGTGATGCCACTACTGTGGTGGATGGCCGAGATACAGCCGGACCTTTGGGTTTTTGTCACGTGATGCCAGTGCCTGTGGGCACACAGGTGTGCTGGCATGCCTGCTTTTAAAATGTAAGGCTGGTTGTACCCTTCTCCACTGTGGTCAGTGTCCTGTCGGGTTGCTGCCGGGTCCCTTGGTGGCCAGAGCAGTGTAATTGCAGTGTCCCAGAACAGGCTGTCTGTTTCTCATTTTATTTACTTTTATTACTATAGCCATGCCTGTCTTGGAAACTATATGCACTGCAACTGTTTACTGTGTAATCCCTATTACTCTCAGGTTCATGTGTATATCTTGTGTGCATAACTATGTGCAGTGGTATACAAAGGCTGGTGATCACGTGACCGTGCCCCCTGTAACCATGGTTCCTCCAATGGCCGTCTAGCTTTGGCTAGGGATACCATGTGACTTCCCTTTGTTGCGCAGTTCCGGCCCCTGCTCCCAAGCAAGGAGGTTGTGTGTGTGTCCCTCTTCACCTTCAGAAGAGTGGACTCGGTGCTCTGCTGTAGCAGTTCCTGGCTGTCCGCCTGCTCAAGTGCCTGGAGTATCCTCTCATCTGGGTGTCGTTCCTGTTCTCTATCTCCTCATCAACTTAAGATATTCACCGCAAGTACTCTAATCCACCCAGCCTCTCTATTTCTCTATCACTACTACTCCCATCATCCGGCACGCTTCACCCCAGCCTATGCTGCACCACCTTTGCTCTGTCTGTTTAAACCTGCTATATACCCAGTTGCATCCGAAAGAGACTATTGCTACCAGTTACCTCAGTTACAATAAACTTGTACTGAATCCTGGCATTAGTGTCCCTTATCTGGTGCCCCGACTAGGTACAGCGAAGAATCGCATGCCCAGTATCCCGCATAGTACCGCAGACCGGCCTACAGCTGTGCCACCCTCGTGCCAGTACCGTGACAACTCTATACCCTGCAGCTGCCCGGGTTCCTGCCTGCTAGTAACACCTTGTAACGCCTGGAGTAGTGGATCCACTGGACCGTCACCAGCGATGGCACTAACCTCACCAGGGAGCGGAGTCTAAGGGGCCGCTGGTATTCACCAGAGCCCGCCGCAAGGCGGGATGGACTTGCTGCGGCAGGCGACCCCCAGGTCGCTACCCCTGGCTTGGTTGCTAGTGACGGCAGGCGAGGCGTGGCAGGAGCAGTAGGCAGGAGATAGTGCTGGCAGAGGTCTGTAGGCGTAACCGCAGGTGACAGGCTGAACACAGGAGCAATGGAGTGACAGGGGAGCAGGAACCAGGAACAAGGACTAGGGACCAGGTAGCGGATAGGTATCAGGAACAAGGACTTGGGACCAGGTAGCGGATAGGAATCAGGAACAACAGGGGGCTGGGCCAAACGCTATGGGAAGCATGTAGAGGCTCCAACACCTGTAGTGGGGCAGGGCTGGAATATATAGGGAGTGATTGGTGCAACTAACCAATTAGGGGCGGACTGGCCCTTTAAATCTGAGACAGCCGGCGCGCGCGCCCTAGGAGGCGGGGACGCGCGCGCCGGCCAGCACAGATGGAGACAGGAGCGGAGGAGAGGTGAGGCGCCCCCAGGGGCCGAACTAGCAGCAGCGTCGGGTCCCTGCACAAGGACCCCGGCGGCTGCATGGGGCAGGAGGAAGTCGCGGCGGCAGCCCGGAACACGGGACGCCGCCGCGGCCGTGACACACCTCCACTGCGGAGTGGCCCTCACAGGTCAGGGCACCGCATTTTTGGCGTCACGAACAAGACACACCACGCGGTGTCTGTCATCCTACTGTCTGCCAGCTAGTTGTCCCCCTCAGAAACATTGCCATTGCCGCGCTGAGGCCTACGAAGGGGTTAAACAAGGGATAAGGATCGCATTGTGCGCCCCACCAAGAGTGTGCCACAACCTCAGAGAGACTTTGCCCAATTATCATGGGTGTAATCGAAGTGTTTTGGGCCTTTGGCGGTACACAAGATGGCCGCCGTCTTCTTCAGCTTCTATCTGCGCCAAAACCCGGACAGGAGGGGGTTAACCGCCATGCTGCCAAAGTGCGGGAATCGCCTGGCGCCATAGACTTTGCATTGTCTGTTCCTGATTGGCTGCCTGTACCAGATGACGTCATTGTTGCCGGGCAGACTGCTGGACCGGAACTTCAGCCCCTGCGCTCCGCCTCCTCCCAGGTCCTCAAGACCACGCCAATGCGCATCAAGATGGTGTCCTGTGAGGAGTGTGACTCTGCGGCTGCTGTACTTCTTCTACCAGAGCTTCCTGCGATTCTTGCTTGCTGGCTCCGCTGCCCTCGGACAGTGACAGCAGCTGGGGATCTGTCCGGTCCGAAGACGGGGATTCAAGTCGGGCCTCCACGCCGAGTCCCCCTGGCAGAGGTGAGGAGACCTCTTCCAGCCTCAGCAGCCCTTCGAGCCCCGATCACTCCGGCTCCTTTAAGTACACCTTCTCCACCGGATCGTCCGTCTCCTCCGAGGATGACCGGATTCTGGACGAGTCCTCACCGATCCCGCTAGGTCCTGATTCTGGACGCGACTCCCTGCCGCTGTCGCAATGGGTGTTTTGTCAGGACCCCAAGGTGATGCAGAAAGTGGATGACATCCAGCGGGCCCTCTCCCTCTTGCCGCCTGCCACTAAGACTGCTCCCACCATGGCTACTATGGTACCTGCAGCCTCTACTTCTGCCTGGCAGACCACCACAGCTCCCAGTGCCAGCGAGGTACCCTCTGCCAAAAACGGCCTAGCGCCAGAACCCCCTCCTGCTGTGCCCTATCCAGATTACGCCCCGCTCTGGGGTCATCCCTACACCCCATACCTCGAGTCTAATGCCGCGTCCGAGCGGCTCTTCATCTGGAAGCTAGAGCGACCCAAGCCAGGCGCAGTCCCTCTGGAAAGAAGGAGGGGAACCGTTACTAAATTTGACAAACGTCGGGGTTATGGGCTACTCATGGACTCCTACACTGGACTGCTGGTGCTAGTCAATAGAAGGGCTGTGATGAGGGACTATCAGCCAGCCTACTTGAATAACCTCACTGTTGGGGAGATTGTGGAATATACCCTAGTGGGGGTCTCCAAAGTGTCCCTGGGCTGCGGCTGTCACTAGGCCTAAGAATCCAGTCCAAAGGCCTTTCCTGCCAACCCCATCAGAAGATTGGGACGAGGACTGGCACGATTTTAAACCCCTAGCATCCAAAGCTGTGGATTCCACCACTACTGCAGCTACTTCCACTCCTTCTACCATTCCCACTGCTGTGGCTAAAGCCGCCTGCTCGACCACCTCAGTGACGTACCACGTGGCTCCCATCATTTTCCCTATCACCACGGTGACGCCTAGCATTGTGGTCACCACTGCATCCAGCGATGCTTCTGCTACAGGCTCTTCACGCTTCTATTACCCGTGGCAAAAGAAAAAGAAGAAGCCTACTGAGGATCTTCCTGCCTTTTCACAATAGAACGCTACAGAGACCTAAGCCCTTAGAGGGTTATACTGTTTTTGTTGTTTGGTGTTCTGCTCTGTTCAGATTCTTGTGTGAAGTTTCTGCAACGTTCATGGTTTGTACCTGGTCCTCCTGACCAAGAACTTTGTCTTTTAACCAGCTATGTGCTGATGGACACTCACATTGCTAAAATGTTTTCAGTGCCTGTCCCAGAGCCTTTTACTTGGACGATGGTCTTGTTGCTGAGTGCTGAGAGTCCCCTGGCTAACACTCTGTGCTGCGAGTGTAAGTTCATAGACTTTCCAGTAACTTTGCTCCACCTGGATCAGTTCCTAGCTCTTTGGTTCTTGAATGGATACTGTCCTGCACTGTAGTTACTCCTAGTCCACGGCGTGGGTTGAGATGATCTGTTGGCTAGTCCTCTCCTGAAGGGTTTAGCACTGCATTATGCAGGGTTCGGGTGCTTCAGGAGAGAAAATTGTAAGAAGTGACTGTCCTGCATCCTACCCATGTGGGGCACTGACTAAGGCTGGGTTCACACTACGCGTATTTCAGTCAGTATTGTGGTCCTCATATTGCAACCAAAACCAGGAGTGGATTAAAAACACAGAAATGATCTGTTCACACAATGTTGAAATTGAGTAGATGGCCGCCATTTAATGGCAAATATTTACTGTTATTTTCAAACAACGGCTGTTATATTGATATAATGGCAGTTATTTACTGATATATGGCGGCCATCCACTCAATTTCAACATTGTGTGAACAGATCCTTTCTGTGTTTTTAATCCACTCCTGGTTTTGGTTGCAATATGAGGACCACAATACAGACTGAAATATACATAGTGTGAACCCAGCCTAAGACTGCAACTTATTAGGAGGTGACCTGGCAGAAGGCCAGGGCCCAGGCAGAACCACTGTGGAGAGCTATCTGAGCCGCATTTTTTTTCTCCACAGAATCTCCACTAAGACTCCCCCCTCACCCAAAGGACTAACTTACTAACCAGCATGTGAGATGTGCTGTGGTTGGGTGGAAAGAGTGCAATAGAAAGGAAAGAGGTGATAGGCTAGAAGAAAGAAGAGATCCTACTGGTTCACAGAATCTGGTATACACAAATACAATAACCCTTTGAGACACTTCAGCCGTGCAGCTTCCATATTTCAGCTATACAATTCAGTGACATCTAGTGGTCATCTTTAGTAACAATTCAGCTGCAATAAGACCACAACAAGTACAGACTTTTTATGAAGGGTGTGGATAATAGTAACACCCCTAGTGGGACACCACACAGTCTTAGCCAGTACCCCGCATGGGTAGGATGCAAGACAGCACACGGTTACCAACCTTCCTACAAGTACCCACATAAAGCACTATGCAGTGTTAAACCTCTTAGGAGAGGACCAACCAACATATAACCTCAACCCACGCCATGGACAAGGAGGTCACAGTGCAGGACAACATTCACTAGAGAGCCAAAGAGCTAGGAACTGATCCGGGTGGAGCAAAGTTGCAGTAAGCCTATGAACTTCATCTCGCAGCACGAGTGTCAGCAGGGAACCCTCAGCATTCAACTCAGCCCAGGTAACAAGGTCTGGGACCTGTGTCACCCATTAGTACGGTTCGGCCAATGCTAGTGGGCATAAGGTGGTGTGAAGACTTAAACAGAGGTCGATACAAAAGCACAGGTGTTCTTCTTCTTCTCCAAGTATTTTATTTTATCCTCCAACATCCTGGCAGAGCACCTTACAACATGGTTTGAGACTCTCACGGCATCCTCCTTTCTGCTATTCTACCTCAACACAACTATCTCCTACTCAGCCCTTATCTTGCAGAACCGGTTGTCTTATGTGCAAGTGTTATTGGAACTTTGTTAAGTGTATACCAGAGACCTTCTGTAGTAGTAAACCAACTCAACTCGTTATCCTAGAGTCTGTGATTATTCACCACCAACAACATAGCATAAACACCGCAACCTTGGGACACTTCCCCTTTCTGTGGGTGGCGGGTCCTACTATCCGCAAGGGTCATTACACCACTCTGGACACCTGTGACTACCTCATCTGTGACTACCTCATCTGGGACACTATCCCAAGGGACCCGGTAGCAACCTGGCAGGACACTGACCACAGGGAAAAGGGTACAACTGGCCCTACACCTTAAAAGCAGGTGTGCCATCAAACATAGAGTGCAGGATAACTTAACCACTTGAATACGTTACTGAACAGTTCTTAAAGTGACAGTACAAGATAACTGTTAGGCTGGGGAGACACAGACAAGACAGTGAGCCCTGAACTTGCCCCAACCAATGTCCCTGCCTACTTGCCACGTACGGCCCTAAATGGCCAGGGACAACCACAGAGTCGGTCCCTACACTGAGTAGGTGAACACACAAAACGAAGACAGACAAACATAATGGAGGATAGTCAGCTAGTCGAGTCAAAACCAAACGGACAACGCAGTACAAAATCAGAAAGAGCGGATAGTCGGAGGTCAGGCAAAAGGTCAGAAAACTGGCAGAGCAATAGCAAGGGAATAAGGACAGGGGAACGCTGGGAAAGGAGCAGGGGAGCTGGGACTAGTAACAACTAATAGCCAGCAGGGAAGTGAGCAACTACCTCTTTTTAACCAGGATCAGAGACTAGGTCCAGCAGCTGATTGGACCAGCCCTGATCCTAGCACCAAGATCAGCTGAACAGACCTAGCAGTGCAGTAACCCTTGCACCGCTAGAAGTCAAGACACCAGACAGGCAAGGCAGGTGTGGCTGGAAAGTAAGACACAATTCAGACAACATTCAGTGCAAACAACAGACAAACTCAGCGAATCCTTGGCTGCCCGGCACTGTCCGAGGAGCGCAAAGTCACATTCCTAACAATAACTTTCAGAATCAAGTTTCCAAATCCCTTTGTAATACTTGAGGATAGTTTTGGATAGTAGATATTTGAGTTGCTAGAGTCTCTTTAGTAGGTTTTGGATAGAAGACTTGCACAGTAGATCGGGGACTACCAAGGGGACCTGTTTATGTAATTCAGAACTCTGTCAGGGTGACCTCGATACTTAAATCTTGATAGAAGAATACCCTGATCACTGCCTATTGCCAGAAGAGATCACAGAGTGCCACATCCAGGAACATGGGCCATGGGCTTGTACAACCTGTAGGAGCTGTGGTCCAAAGCCAAACCAGTCAGGTAGCATGGCGGGTCCACATCCGCTGCCTGTTACACTAACTTTTCCATCCTGTTTGTGGGGTCAGTGGGAAATGAGAACCATTGCACTGTAGAGTATCTGTCCTTTTTTTAAGTTATAGGACAATCTCTTTAAGATCTCCCCAACCACTCTAATATTTTCTTTTCATTATAACTACTTTTGATACATTTTACCATTGTTCTTTTTTTACACAATGACCGTATCCTTGGGGATTTTGAATAAAAAATAAATAGATAAAGAAAATAATTTATTTTCTACACGAGAGCAGGTAGATTATTGTTTCAAACTTGGCAGCAACGGTAATAAATCACTTCATTGTGTATCCATCTCCCGTCTTCCCGTTTTATGTCTATGGGCTGATAATAAATTCAGATAAGTCTTCCAGGAATCAGAGCTTTCATTCAGGTGAAGCCGTCTCCGTTTATCCTGTCCATTCCATCCTGTTATCGCAGCAGCAGATGTCCTGGCCTCATTTATGACATGGAATATGATGCCCCAAAGTCCCCTTCTTTGTCATCGTGTGAGTAATATATCTCCAAAACAATGGACTCAGTCCAAACTCGAAATGTGAGGATATTACAAAAAGATCTGAATCAGCCTTTTAACATTTTAACTTTTCTTTGCGTTGAGTGATTAAGATCCCCGGAGTTTATTGTTCAACAAAATGGTTCATTAAGTGCAAAAGCTGGCAGCAGCCTGGACCCTCGGATGACACCGCTGAAGATCTATTGATACTGTCCCGCTTATCAACGGCTCTTTAGCACTTTCCATGTCTGACCTTAATTAATAAATTAGCAGCTGGTATGCAATGAAATGTGTTCCTCCATCTGGGACAAGAGTTGGAAAGCTTAATAACGATATTAAAATCCTAGGAAGGAAGGCTGGTGGGCTGAGCCTGGCACTGAGGCCTGGAAGAATATGGGAGTCTGGGCGTGGTACCAGAACCCGCACCCTATGGGGGCAGACAGTAGACTTATTTCCTGTCTAATGCTTAGGATGGTCTCATCAAGACATATAAATTGTGGCTAACCCATTCGTAAGATTATGTAGGTGGTTTAACATCTGGAACCTACACTTACAAAAGGAAAAGTGTGGTGTCCCACTGCTAGTATTCTCTTATGCACCTGTCCTAAAGTTCTCAGGTTAAACAAGGGGTGGAGGAAATATGCAGTTTCCCCAGTAGGTGTCCCTGTTCTATATATATTTATATGTATTATTTATGTTGCAAAGCTGAAGAAAGTAATGGGTTAATGTTATTTGTACCATGTGTTAAGTTCTGACCACTAAGAGGTGCTCTTTCTTCTCTAGCCTATCCTCTTATGCCTCTCTAGACACACTCACTCCCTGTAGGAGGAGTTAGCTCTGTGTGGGAGGAAGTGCGGTAGTTAAGTCAAGTTCAGACTAGGTATTAAGTGTGAACAGATGCAAGAGAGATTAGCTCTCACCAAGATTCATCTTAAAGCAACTACTACTTATACTATACAGAGCTAAGCAGTAGGTGAGAGCAGCCACCAAGGAACACCCTAGCCCATGCCAGGAACGTGGCTCAAAAGTGAAGGACAGACTCCTGATACAAGAGTAGCTGAACCCAGTGGGATAAAACTACCGTTATATAGAAGGTCTACGTATCCTACTGCGCAATGCAGGTAACTGGGAAATCTTGGACACTCACGTTTAGACCAAAATCTCGGTATAAGCCTGATTATGAGTGTCACTTCCCTTCCCTACAAAGATATCTCTACTAAAGTTACGGCAGAGTAAAAGGGCTACATTGGTCATAGGGCTCATCTGGCAAACTCCTCTCCTCTCTACCTTCTACAAAGCACTACTACCTCTACTCTTTTCCAAGCATCTATCTCAAGCACTAAGTCAAGCACTTAAGTCTATATCAAGATTACTACTGTCTGCAAAACGTGTCCTGTTATCTGGCAAAAGCTCTTCAGTACAGCTTTTTCTATTTTTCTACCATACGCACAAGACTCTGTCTGTACCTGCACCTAAACACACACCTCCGCACACCTTGGGTTATTTTCCCCCCTTCTGTTGGTGGCGGTACCGACATCCCGGGTGAGTGAGTTGCCACTGCAGGTTGCCGTGACAAAAATCCAAGGGACCCATGACAACCCAGAAGGTTACCGACCGTTTTGGTAAATACAAGTCGGTCATAAACAAAAAAGCAGGTACCGACATCATACCTGTCTGCTGGACTAGAACTGGCACCATGAAAAATAAAATCACTGGCTGAGCTCACAACATAACCAACCAGTAGCCTACCACAAAAGTTAAAGCTGCTATAACAACTCCAGGCAGCGCCATTTAGATCCTGCTCCGCTTCTGTTCTTCCATTTATGCTTCCTGCCTAATCCTTGTCTGTACAGTTTGCCTGCTCAGATTGCCTGACCTACCTCTGAAGACGCCTGACTTGATCCTTCATCTGACTGACTATGATTACTGTCTCATCCCTAGTACTTCATTGGCTCTCTCATTGATGACCTGACTATTGACTATGGTCTTGCCCTTGGGGGCAAGCTGCTGCCCACACTGGGACTGCAATTGTGGAACAACTTGGTGCCCTCCACCTGAAGGAGTCCAGCTTCTGCATCCTGGAGTGGGGTAAAGGATGAAGACCTAGATTGCACTTAGACACCACCCCCTGGAGCAGCCCAAAGCCAAACCTGTTAGCACAGCAGGTCAACAATTGTGGTGCTTTACAGCTCGCCATATATTTCCATATAAATATAGGTATGAGCGGGTGATTTGTCTCCTTGGGGATATCCCAGACTGGCATAGCAGAGGCTTATATGCCAGGCAATACTCTCTGGAAACAAAGTATGCAAAGTAACTCTCCTCCATAAAAAAAGAGCTGGCTCCCTGGTGCCGCCTATTGTGTGTCGAGCCTAACAGAGCAGATCTTAACATCTGTCTTTGATGTTCTATAAATCACTGTGTCATGTTCCCACTATTAAGATCTTTTACTAGGTATTTTACAATGTATCAGTTTCAGAGTAAAAAACAAACAAAACACTTGTTAAGCCCTTTACATGCTGCAGTCTATAGTGACTGCAGCATCAAAAGAGCTTGACAAGAGGAGAAAGCTACCTCTGTATGCCCATGGATATCTTGATACTTTACAGTAAGGAAAAAAATACATTAAGTAGTTCTCCTCTAGATGAAAAGCTCTGACTTTCTAGTTCCACCTCTTGGATGAAGCTTCCCTTCATGGGTCCCTTTGTAATGGGTCCCTTGGGCTCTTGTCACGGTAGTCCTGAGTGGCAATTAACCCACCCGGACTATCGGTACCACCACCCACAGAAAGGGGAAAAATAACCCAAGGTGTGCAGCTAGTGTGTATAGGTGCTGGTGCGGAGGAAAATATGACTGAGTCCCAGTGATATATAAAATATAACAGCTTTACTGTACAGTATCTTGTACGGTCTCTAGTACAAAACACTTTTGCAGCAGATAGATAGATCTTTACAAGGACTGTAGTGCTTGAACTTGTCTGTGCTGAGATGCTTAAAGGAGTAGAGTACGAAGTACTTTTACCCATGTATGGACTATAGTCTGACCACCTTCTGCCCTACAGTGTCGAGGGACTTGTCCTAATAGGGTGATGCAAGCCCCATCCTTGGTTATCTGGGTGAAGCTAAGCCTCTGAGCCTTCCCGATTACCTGCACTGCAAGATAGGATACGTAGACTCTCTGGTAGCTTTGTCCTATGCAGGCTAGTTCCTCTTTTATATTAGGATACTTCTCTGCACTTTTTAGCAGAGTAAGGGCCTGGCTTGGCTACAGCAGGGACGTCTGCTCTGTGTGTCCTTCTCCCACGAGAATCCGGGCAAGAACTGATGCTACACCTCCTCCCCCCAAGTAGCTTCCTAGAGGAGCTAAGTAAGGTACCCTGTGAGTGGTGGAAAGGAATGTATGCAAGAGAAAGAGAAAAAGAGGTACACATAAAACAGTAACCATTTGCTAACTTCAGCTGTGCAATACATAGGAGCATTCATACAAAATACTGACATCTAGTGGTGAAGCTTTTAAGTGCGATACATCATCACTTAACCTGGAATAAGGAGCTTATGCGACAGGTGTACAAGAGAAAGAACACCCGTTGTGGGACACAACCACATATGTATGTATGTCACATATACAGCTACATACACTACAAATCCTATATGGACCCAAATGCATCTGATCTGTGACAACTGTTCTGTCATGTTATAGAAGTACAATTGGCTCACTAATGTTTTCACCATCATGCAAGCGTACTCCATGTCTCGTCAGGGCTCACTCTGGATTAGTGTCTGCTACATTCTCCTCACAGGAAACTTTCTGAACCCCCTCCTGATCTCTCTGCTATTGATCTGTATAAAGCTCCATTAGAGGACAATTAGACATGGCTCTGAGCGTCCTCTGCCCAGCGCTCTGCCGTCTGCTGCCAACTTCCTGCCAGCCTCTGGTTACAGCAGATGATAGAAGAATCGGAGTAGACAACACACCAGCGTCCATGCCCTTAGGCTCTTCTGCTGTCAAGCGTTATGTGGATTCTACAGTAGATTTCTGTCTGCACGAAATACCCAGAAAATTCTCCAAGTTAAAGGGAATCTAACCTGTAGACAGCTTCCTATTGTGCACGGGGCGCTGAGGATGAAAGTACGTCTGTTACCTTTATACTTGGTGCCGATCCCGTGCAGTTTGTAGTGTAATCCTCTGTCCCATAAAGCCGCTTGGAGCAATGGTAGCCCCCAGAGCGCCGATCCGCCCTCTGCTGGTCTGCACCTTCTAATGGTTATCAGTGGAGCAGGATGGACCGGGATTGCACTACAAACTGTAAGGGAACTGTGCAGAGGATGAAGGTAAGAGATTTATCTTCATCATCAGCACCCCGCAATTTGTCTAACCTGCTAAAAGTTTCCCTTTAAAGAATATGAAATCATACATGATTAGCTACACTGTCGCAGCAGGTAGTGTCACACATGATTTGCTTAGATACAGGCTTACCAATGTGTCTCTGCCAGAATTTTAGCTGAAAAAGCTGTACAGGGGACTTTTATTATGCATTTTAGACACTTATCCCTTTCAAACACTTTTCCGCCTGGTATGAAAAGGGGGTGGGGTTTATGCAAAATGGGGCGTGGTCTATTTTGCACCAAAAATGCACTTGAATTTGGCTGCAAATTCAAGCCAAGTAATAGATGGTGTAAACTTTGCACCAAAAAACTAGACAGCCATTAGGTGCGGCAAATTTATCAAACATCCTAATAACTCCAGTACATTTAAAGATTGTCTAGTCTAAGTTTGCACTTAGACAGTTTTAGTAAATGTGGGCCAGTGTTTCATCAAGCAACATCACACATGATCCTAGATACAGTGTCTCATTGGGCAGGATCACATAATTGGCTTAGATACAATAGATCTGATTTACTAACGTGCCCCGGACTGCAAATTGTCAGGTTTTTGCCAATTTTCCCTGTCGGTTTAGTGTTCCGAAATATATACAAAAGGTGTGCGACATGATGGGATGGTCGAGTTTTTGCTTTGAGCTGTTTCAGCTCTGTTTAAAATGATGTCCGTTATTTTGTGTCCGTAATTTTGAGTCTAAAATAACGGACGTCATTTAGCTGTCTGGCCTCCTCTTAGTGCAATGACGGTTGTTTGTACATTATTCTAGTTCGGGTTACTAATTGGCTGTTGGATGCGGCTTGATTGAAAAGTCCAATGAATTTAATAGTAAAAACGGAGAAAGAACGGTGGAAAAAGAAAAACTGTGTGTGAACAACTAATAAAAACGTCCGCTGTTTGCAAAAGATGTCTGAAAATAATGTTTATGTTTTTTATTTTGACGTCCGCGGTAAAAAAATCCATTATTGAATGCATTGTGTGCATTGGACATCCGTCTTTTCATTGACTTCACTGTATTGCCATTACAGGCAGTTAAACCAGTTTTTTAGGTCAGTTTTTTTTAAATATCAAAATCGGGCCCCTTTTCTTTATTAAATATGTCGGAACACTAAACTGACAAAAAAAAAAAAAAAAAAAAAAAACTATTTACTGCCGGGAACACCTTATTAAATCAGCCCCAATGACTCAGATGGCGGTATTAGATATAATAGGCTTACAGTCAGCAAGCGGTATTACACAAGATAGGCTTAGATACAGTATCTCAGCATTCAGCACCACACACAAAAGCTTTAGATACAGTATCTTACTAGGCAGTATCACACACAAGCAGCTTAGATACACTGTCTCAGCAGGTGGTATAACATAGGGTAAAGCATCTGAGGAGACAGTATCACACATGGTTGACTAAGCAACAGTATCTAAGCAGAGAGTATTTGACATGAAAGGATTAGATACAGCAGCTCAGCAGAGATCATATTAGATAGACTTGATCAGCAGAAGGTATCAAACATATTAGGCCTAGATACACTGGGCTGGAAGCTCACTGTAGCTTTTGTAGTTAAATCTGGTTATGCCTCAGCATAGAGAAGGCAGCAGACAGTGTAATACAGATCAGACAAGACTTTGCTGCGTATATTTTCTCAGCCTTCGTTGGTGCCTGTGAAGCATCCGAGCCACAGAAGTATCTCAGAGATAACAGGAAGAATCCCAGCTGAACATCCTCAGAATGGCCACCAGGTGGCAGCACATGTGACTTGTCCAGCACACAATGAGCTGGAAGCACAAACAGAATTGTTCACATTTAAAGTGACAGCGATAGCTTCCTGTTAATAATTCAGTGTGCAGATTTATTTACAGGCCATTGTGCTTATCGCGTGAACAGCTGTTCATGTCCAACCCAATCCATGTATATGTCACTAGAAGCCTCAGAACCCCACATCAGCAGAGACAGGAGCCCAGCAAGGTGCAAACTAGCTATACACTCCAATGATCACATAGTAACAGCTGCAGTGTGCCATTGTGCAGGGCTCCTCCTTATACCGTCACCTCTACAAAACATCCCCAGTGTCTCAGAGGTGGAAAGTGTCCGTAATGCATCAAATGACAAGGAAAGAAAGAATATGAGAAGAGGAGCAGCTCATTCTCAGGAGTTTGTCTCTTAAAGGAGAAGTCTGGTGAAAAATGTTATTACAGTATTGTATTGTCCCCCAAAAGTTATACAAATCACCAATATACACTTATTACGGGAAATGCTTATAAAGTGCTTTTTTCCCTGCACTTACTACTGCATCAAGGCTTCACTTCCTGGATAACATGGTGATGTCACTTCCTGGATAACGTGGTGATGTCACTTCCTGGATAACGTGGTGATGTCACTTCCTGGATAACGTGGTGATGTCACTTCCTGGATAACATGGTGATGTCACTTCCTGGATAACATGGTGATGTCACCACCCGACTCCCAGAGCTGTGCGGGCTTTGGCTGCTGGAGAGGATGATGGCAGAGGGACACTGAGGGACACTGAGGGACACAGGGCACTGGAGGGACACTGAGCATCCCCCTGCCATCATCCTCTTCAGCAGCCACAGCCCGCAGAGCTCTGGGAGTCGGGTGGTGACATCACCATGTTATCCAGGAAGTGACATCACCATGTTATCCAGGAAGTGACATCACCACGTTATCCAGGAAGTGACATCACCACGTTATCCAGGAAGTGACATCACCATGTTATCCAGGGAAAAAAGAACTTTATAAGCATTTCCCATAATAAGTGTATATTGGGGATTTGTATGATTTTTGGGGGGCAATACAATACTTTAATAAAAATTTTCGCCGGACTTCTCCTATAAAACCTCTTAAGGACGGAGCCAATTTTCGTTTTAGCGTTTTAGTTTTTTCCTCCTTGTGTTTAAAAGGCCATAGCACTTGCATTTTTCCACCTAGAGACCCACATCAGCCCTTATTTTTTGCGTCACTAATTGTACTTTGCAATGCCAGGCTGAATTTTTGCATAAAGTACACTGCGAAACCAGTACAAAATTCAATTGAACAAAAAAAGCATTTCTTTTATTTTGGGGGTATTTTTTATTACGCCATTCGCCCTGGGGTAAAACTGACTTGTTATATATGTTCCTCAAGTTGTTACGATTACAACCATAAGTAACATGTATAACTTTTCTTGTATCTGATGGCCGGTAAAAAATTCAAACCATTGTTAACAAATATACGTTCCTTAAAATCGCTCTATTCCCAGGCTTATAGCGCTTTTATCCTTTGGTCTATGGGTCTATGTGTGAGGTGTCATTTTTTGCGCCATGAGGTGTTCTTTCTATCGGTACCTTGATTACGCATATACGACTTTTTGATCACTTTTTATTAGATTGTTTCTGGATTTGATGCGACCAAAAATGTTTCACTTTGGGATTTTTTTGCGCTTAAGGGTATAAACCCACACACCGTATACACAGCGTATTTACTGCTGCGATACGCAGCAAATACGCAGCAAATTAGATCTAAATAACTGAACACAGCATCAAATCTGCACCATCAAATCTGCTGCGTATTTGTTGCGTATCTGCTGCGTATACGGTGTGTGGGTTTGTACCCTAAAAAAGCTTTTCAAGACTAATAGTCTGTCAGTGTGACTGCCAAAAAACATATTCCATACAATATACCAGTATTATACATAATAGTGAAAGTGGTATGCAGCTAGTAATAGTCAGTAACCCGTCCTCCCCGGTGCTTTGCTCCAATACCCCATATATGACTCTGAGCTAATAGACATGGATTTATTAGGATTTATGGAAAACAGCGGTTCACCCATAGATATACATCAGTAATAAAAGGTATTCCAACATATAAATGTCTTTAGTGTATAGAAGAAGCCATGCCAGGAGGTGTTATAGGAGTAATGCCAGGAGGTGTTATAGGAGTAATGCCAGGAGGTGTTATAGGAGTAATGCCAGGAGGTGTTATAGGAGTAATGCCAGGAGGTGTTATAGGAGTAATGCCAGGAGGTGTTATAGGAGTAATGCCAGGAGGTGTTATAGGAGTAATGCCAGGAGGTGTTATAGGAGTAATGCCAGGAGGTGTTATAGGAGTAATGCCAGGAGGTGTTATAGGAGTAATGCCAGGTGGTGTTATAGGAGTAATGCCAGGTGGTGTTATAGGAGTAATGCCAGGTGGTGTTATAGGAGTAATGCCAGGAGGTGTTATAGGAGTAATGCCAGGAGGTGTTATAGGAGTAATGCCAGGAGGTGTTATAGGAGTAATGCCAGGAGGTGTTATAGGAGTAATGCCAGGAGGTGTTATAGGAGTAATGCCAGGTGGTGTTATAGGAGTAATGCCAGGAGGTGTTATAGGAGTAATGCCAGGAGGTGTTATAGGAGTAATGCCAGGAGGTGTTATAGGAGTAATGCCAGGTGGTGTTATAGGAGTAATGCCAGGTGGTGTTATAGGAGTAATGCCAGGAGGTGTTATAGGAGTAATGCCAGGAGGTGTTATAGGAGTAATGCCAGGAGGTGTTATAGGAGTAATGCCAGGTGGTGTTATAGGAGTAATGCCAGGAGGTGTTATAGGAGTAATGCCAGGAGGTGTTATAGGAGTAATGCCAGGAGGTGTTATAGGAGTAATGCCAGGAGGTGTTATAGGAGTAATGCCAGGAGGTGTTATAGGAGTCATGCCATGAGGTGATCAGAAATATAACCAGGAGGTGTTATAGTAGTAATGCCAGGAGGTGATCAGCACCTACGGCACCTGACCTGCAGCTCCATCCATTCTCTATGGAGTACAGTACTCAGCTCTTTCCGGCGGCACCATAGAGAATGAATAGAGCTGGGGGCCGATCTGGTTGGACCCCTGTGATCCCTTACTTGTCTCCTATCTCCTATCCTGTTTTAATCAGTAATTACATATGTTTAAGGAATCACATAAGCATCACATAAAGGGAACTTGTTTGAGGCGACAGTGTAAATGTGTATGCATAAAGCTCCCCCTTGTGGTGGTTACAGCCAAGCAAAATGTATTGTTTGATTCTATAGTATGTCTGGACAGGATACCAAAGCAACTTAGCATGGTTCAGGTGGGGTCCCCAACAATTTCAGGGTATCCACAGTACAGTATATGTTATAAATACCTATTATAACAACTCTGTAACCCCTTTTCAGTGAGTCATGCCAGTTGCTCTGCCTATAGAAGCTGATAGTGAGCTGACTGCCATACCCTTACACTGAACACAAGAGAAATGTGTTGTATTGATGAAGAGTAGCAGACACCAACCCTCATACATCATATATATGTGCAGTCATGGTGGCGCCCCTATACATCTACCGCAGTGCATGGCATTGAAGTATCCCAAGACGTTCCGCACATTTTCACGTATCTTATTGATTGGTAAACAGAATGAATTGTTCAATGTTCATCCATTTCCAGGCAATAACTAAGCACAAGGGATTTTTACAATTCATTCACTTACCATGAGCAGAATATAGACGTCCTAGTTAGTGCACTCACCATCAATGCGATCATTGCACATGCTGTATTCACTCAGTCACTTGTCTTTGTTGGAATCATCATTAGTTTAGGGTGAATGAATGTCCTAAGTGAGGGCGGCTCAGTACCAGGGACGGATTATAACATGGGTCCAAACCATCCGCCATCAGACTAAATTCAAGTACCACTGTTTAATTGTGTGTGCTTATCTAAGATGCCAATGCAATTGACGCTCTGTTAACCCTTAGAGGACCGGGCCAATTTCAATTTCTGCATTTTAGTTTTTTCCTCCTTGTGTTTAAAAGGCCATAGCAATTGCATTTTTTCACTTAGAAGCCCACATGAGCCCTAATGTTTTGCGCCACTAATAGTACTTTGCAATGACAGGCTAAATTTTTTCATAAAGTACACTGCGAAACCAGAAAAAAATTCAATGTGTGGTGAAATTGAAAAAACAAAACAAACAAAAAAAAAGACACGCTTTTTTTATTTGGGGTTCTTTTGTTTTTAGGCCGTTCACCCTGGGGTAAAACTGTCTTGTTATATATATTCCGTCGTTACGATTACAACGATATGTAACATGTATAACTTTTATTTTATTTGATGGCTATGGTTATCCTTTGGTCCATGGGGCTGTGTGAGGTGTCATTTTTTGCGCCATAATGTGTTTTTTCTATCGGTACCTTGATTGCGCATATACGACTTTTTGATCGCTTTTTAAAACAATTTTTCTAGATTTGATGCAAACAAAAATGCACAATTTTGCACTTTGGGATTTTTTGCGCTTACACCGTTTACTGTGCGAGATCAGGAATGTGATTAATTAATAGTTCGGCGATTACGCACGGGGCGATACCAAACAAGTTTTTTTTTTTTTAGGGGAGGGGGCTTTTTTTTTATTAATAAACCCCCTTTTTTTTACACTTATACTAGAGGGTTAGGGTTATTCCCCCTGGGGTTAGGGTTATTCCCCCTGGGGGACTTCTAGTATAAGTACACTGATCTCCCATTGAGATCTATGCAGTATAGTAATACTGCATAGATCCATGAGATAGGCACTCTATTGCTTTCGGCTGCTGTAGCCGAAAGCAACAAAGTGCTGAGCCAGGATCAGCGCCATTACGGCGCAGACCCCGGCACAGGTCAAATGCGGGGATCGCTCCTCGGGGACAACATAGGGGGGGACGGGACCAGGGAGTGGGGAAATCAAGTATTCAGATGCAGCTGTCAACTTTGACAGCTGCATCTGAATACTTAATTAGTACCCGCTAATTGCAGCGGTCCCAGGCTACAAGAGACACCGCGGATCCCCGCTCTGAACTCCCCTAGCGACCGCTCGACATACAGGTACGACCAGAGTCGTCTAGGTTAAAGGGGTACTCTGGCGAAAATCTTTTTCTTTCAAATTACCTTGTGTCAGAAAGTTATACAGATTTGTAATTTACTTCTATTTAAACATCTCAAGTGTTCCAGTACTTATCAGCTGCTGTATGTCCTGCAGGAATGGGTGTATTCTTTCCAATCTAAGGGTTCGTGCACACTACGGAATGGTGACGGAAAACCTGTCGGGCCTGCGGACTGTGGCGGGCGCGCACGCCTCCGCCTGTGTCATAGACTCCTCCGTCCAAAGAATGACTCTGTTCTGCTGCCACCTCTGTCCATGTCAGGAACTGTCCAGAGTAGTCGCAAATCCCCATAGAAAACCTCTCCTGCTTTGTACGGTTGCTGACATGGAACAGCGGCCATTATTAATCTTCTGTTCACACACGGATGCAGTTTGAAAATAAATGGAAATAAATGTTCCTGCAGCTGTCAGAGCTCTGACGGCAACAGGAACACACAAACACCTGTCGGTGTTTGGCCAGTATAACAACGGCCGTTGTAATACTGTGTTTGAACATAATATAAGATAAGTTAGGGCCCTATTATACGGGACGATTGTCGTGCGAAAAACCGTTAAATTGTTCGAATTTAAACAATAATCGTTCTGTGTAATTGCACACAACGATCGAAAAATCATTTGTTCACTAATCGTTTGCTGTAATTCCACGTTCGTTCACTCAAGTTCCGGAAAAATGCTGCGTTTACACGGAGAGATAATTCGCCCGATCGTACGATTAACGATTTCGAAGTAACAATTTAACGATTTCAGATGGAACGATATATCGTATGGAAAAATCAGTTTGCGATCATTAAGCTTAAGCTTTTCTAACACATAGGTTAAATCGGTGAACGACTGTTTACAAGGAACGATCTGCTATTTTTTTTGCGAACGGCGAACGACGATTTAAGAACATGTTGTAAGATCAAAATGAACGATTTCTCGCTCGTCGTTTCATCGTTCGCTGCGTTTACACCTGCGATTATGGTTCGAATTCGATCGTTAGCGTGCTAATTCCAACGATAATCGTTCCGTGTAAGCGCAGCATAAACGATCATAATAGCAATCAAAGTAACGATCGTAACTAACGACCATCGTTCTGTGTAATATGGTGAACGATTTCAGGTGATAAACAATCTCGTTTGCGATCGTTTATCGTGTGGCCAGGAGTGGTGCTATTTTAGTCTAAGGCCTTTCTCATTTCTCTTCCTGTACAATCCCAATAATAGTAGTGGGTGTTGCTGTATGTTGGATATTATGATATTGAATTTACTGTATTCCAATGGATTTGGGGTCTTGTGGTCAGAATATGTGAAAGCTCTGGTAATCTGTAGACTCTTACTATGGTCTCCATTATCCCCCATATTACTTATGAGAGCAGAATATTTCCTCAGAAGTCATAAAGACGTAATGGGATCAATCAGGAGTAATTATATAGAGATTACATCCTAATGATCCGTATCTAATTGTACACATATTGTATATCCATCGTGTACGTCTCATATCCTGAATGACAATGGTGGGGGTAAGTGGGCGGGACGATTTATCAAGGAGGCAATTGGTAATATTCACGGTCAATTAGTGGCAAAATATAAAGATATTTGTAATGGTGGAAAAAATATACAGCACTAACAGATCAGCTATTATTACAGATGAGCAAACATGCCCGTTCTATTCGCTCGAGTATTAGATGACTAAAAGTATTCAATACTTGAGCGAAAACGGTGTGGTGCTCGAAAAAATTATAGGGGGAGATTTATCAAACATGGTGTAAAGTGAAACTGGCTCAGTTGCCCCTAGCAACCAATCAGATTCCAACCTTTCATTCCTCACAGACTCCTTGGAAAAAGGTGGAATCTGATTGGTTGCTAGGGGCAACTGAGTCAGTTTCACTTTACACCATTGTTTTTTTTTTTTTTTGGGGGGGGGGGGGGGAGGTGAATGATGTACTGTATAAGTTTATGTGTCTGTGTCTTTCTCTCACTTTCTTTCTCTACTGCCCAGCAATACCTCTTTCTATCCACTGTTATTCCTCCAGACATACAAATGCAGCATTTCCATATATATATATATATATATATATTTTTTTTTTTTTTGTACCAACACACACATCCACCAGTATACAAACAGCATCACAGCTTACCAGGAGGAACCAGAGGGGAGGGGGTGCTGGGTTTATATGGAGCACTGACCTGATTACTGCCAGGTGAGACTGAGCTGGAGCTATGCAGCTATACTGGGTCTTGTATTCCTAGTTATTTTGTCTATTTCTATGCTATTTATTTTCGCAATATGTATTTTTCATTCTCTTCTCCATCCGTCCTGGGCCATTATGAGAACTTCTCTGAGCCACGAATCCACAGAATTTGCCAGACAGACATATTAGGCTCCTTACTCTGGCATCATCCTTATCTCTCTACAAACTGCACATGTATATCAGCCCCTTTACACCCTCTTTCAGTGGGTAGCCTTGACTTTTTGTAGTATATGTGTGTATCTATCTACCTATCTATCTACAGGGGCGTAGCTAATGACTCCTGGGCCCTGGTGCGAGAGGTCAACTTGGGCCCCCCCCCTTCCTCGACCAAGTGATGCTATTGGTATATGTGTATATATATATATATAAATAAATATATATATATATATATATATATATATATATATATATATATATATACACCAAGACAGATATTACAAATAACGATCTTAAGATAGGAAGAGAAAATATTATCACCACACATATTACCGCCATATTGTTACTGACCAAATCCTGTATACTAAGACCAATAAAACATAGTACCAGATAGCAAGTAACAAATAATTCCACCACTGCTACTGACTAACACCACCACTGCTACTGACTAACACCACCACATACTGACTAACACCACCACATACTGACTAACACCTCCGCTGCTACTGACTAACACCACCACATACTGACTAACACCACCACATACTGACTAACACCAACGCTGCTACTAACACCACCACCTACTAACACCACCGCTGCTACTAAATAACATCCACTGTACACGTATCACCGCATCCAGTCATATAGAGGTGGACGCAGCTCCACACAGGCTCTAGACACCATATACATTACAGTGCAGTTACATCAGGTGACTCACAGGGGACGTCTTCTCTGATCGGAGTTCTTCCCTCTTCATCTTCTTCTCCATCTGCTCTCGGCCATTATGAGAACTTCTCCGAGCCACGAATCCACAGAATCTGCCAGACAGACATATTAGACTCCTCACTCTGACACCATCGTAATCTCTCTACAAACTGCACATTTGTATTGGCCTCATTTAGTGGGTAACCCTGACACTATGTGACCTCCTTATAGTGTATGCCCTATATGTAGCCTCCTTATAGATGGTCCCCACTCTGTGTATCCCCCCTTATAGTATATGCCTCCTACTATGTAGCCTCCTTATAGATGCCCCCTCTGTGTATCCCCCCTTATAGTATATGCCTCCTACTATGTAGCCTCCTTATAGATGCCCCCTCTGTGTATCCCCCCTTATAGTATATGCCTCCTACTATGTAGCCTCCTTATAGATGCCCCCTCTGTATATCCCCTCTTATAGAAAGCCCCCTCTCCCCCTATGTTGCCCCCTTATAGATGCCCCCCTCCCTTATAGATGGCCCCTTCCCCCCTTATATATTGCCCCTTATAGATAGCCCCCTCTCCCACCCTCCTATAGATGGCCCCCTCTCCTATAGATGGCCCCTTCCCCCCTTATAGATGGCCCCCTCTGCTATAGATGGCCCCTTCCCCCCCTTATAGATGGCCCACTCTCCCCTCTCCTTATATAGATGGTCCTCTCTCCCCCCCCTATAGATGGTCCTCTCTCCCCCCCCCTTATAGATGGTCCCCCTCCCTTATAGATGGTCCCCCTTCCCCCCCCCTATAGATGGCCCCCCTCTTCCCCCCCTTATAGATGATCCCCCTCTTTCCCCCCTTATATATGATCCCCCTCTTCCCCCCTTTATAGATGGTTCCCTCTCCCCCCCTTATAGATAGTCCCCCTCTTACCCCCCTTAAAGATGGTCCCCTCCCCCCCTATAGATGGTCCCCCTCTTCCCCCCCTTATAGATGGTCTCTGTAACGCCTGGAGTAGTGGATCCACTGGACCGTCACCAGCGATGGCACTAACCTCACCAAGGAGTGGAGTCTAAGGGGCCGCTGGTTTTCACCAGAGCCCGCCGCAAGGCGGGATGGACTTGCTGCGGCAGGCGACCCCCTGGTCGCTACCCCTGGCTTGGTTGCTAGTGACGGCAGGCGTGGCAGGAGCAGTAGGCAGGAGATAGTGCTGGCAGAGGTCTGTAGGCGTAACCGCAGGTGACAGGCTGAACACAGGAGCAATGGAGTGACAGGGGAGCAGGAACCAGGAACAAGGACTAGGGACCAGGTAGCGGATAGGTATCAGGAACAAGGACTTGGGACCAGGTAGCGGATAGGAATCAGGAACAACAGGGGGCTGGGCCAAACGCTATGGGAAGCATGTAGAGGCTCCAACACCTGTAGTGGGGCAGGGCTGGAACTTACAGGGGAGTGATTGACATGTGGACCAATTAGGAGCTCACTGCCCCTTTAAATCTGAGACAGCCGACGCGCGCGCGCCCTAGGAGGCGGGGACACGCGCGCCGGCCGGCACAGATAGAGACAGGAGCGGAGGAGAGGTGAGGCGCCCCCAGGGGCCGAACTAGCAGCGGCGTCGGGTCCCTGCACAAGGAAGCCGCCGCGGCCGTGACAGTACCCCCCCCCCTTTGGCCTCCTCCTTTTTCTTGCCTGCAGATGGAGGCATCAGGCAAGTCTTGGTATTCCGCCGGTAGGCCGGACAAAGACTTGGCGGGCTCGGGTGACAACATAGAGTACTTGGGCTGAGGTGGCCTCAGACACTGGTTGGAACAGGCCTGACCCCAACTAAGAATCTTCCCGGTTCTCCAGTCCAGCTTAGGGGCATGTAATTGCAGCCAAGGGAGTCCCAGGAGGATGGTGGAAGAAGAATGGGGCAGGACGTAGAAAGAGATCTTTTCCAGATGTGCACATGGTCGGTAAGAATCTCGCCCGTGACCGAGGAGATAGTCAGGGGTCTGGCTAGTGGGGTCACGGGTAGCCGCCATCTCTGGACTAATGTAGCTGCAATAAAATTGCCTGCTGACCCAGAATCGAGAAAGGCAGTAGTCTGGTGAGTTTGTCCTGAGGGTGTCTGGATGGAGACTGGCACAGACAACTTTGGAGAGGTGGCATTCACAATTAGGGAGACCTCTCCCACCGGACCTAGGTGCTGGCATTTCCCGGACGCTTGAGGACGTTGGGGACATCTCAGTCGAAAGTGATCCGAACAACCGCAGTAGAGGCAGATATTCAGCTCCAGACGACGAATTCTTTCATCAGGCGTCAGGTGAGCCCGTTCCACCTGCATGGGAATCTCAGGAGTCGACTGGGACTCCGGAACGTCAGGATTCTGGAAGACTGGCGCCAGCTGGTGATGGCGACGGGACAGGCCTAGTCGCCGTTCATGCCAAACCTCCTCCTCTCTCTCAGAAAAACGAGTATCGACCCTGGTGGCCAGTAGGATGAGTTCGTTCAGGGAGGTAGGTAGGTCTCGGGCGGAAAGCACGTCTCTCACCCGACTGGACAGGCCCTTCTTGAAGGTGGCTATTAGAGCGGCCTCATTCCAGTCTAATTCTGCCGCCAGGGTGCGGAACTGGATGGCGTAGTCACCAACAGAGGAAGTTCCTTGGGATAGGTTGAGGAGAGCAGTCTCAGCCGAAAACGCACGGGCAGGTTCCTCAAAGACAGAGCGGAACTCGGCCAGGAAAATTCGGAGATTAGCAGCCACAGGATCATCACGGTCCTACAGTGGTGTGGCCCAGGCCAGAGCTCTACCTTCCAATAGGCTGATGATGAAAGCCACTTTAGAGTGCTCGGTGGCAAACTGACTGCCTCCCCCCCCCCAGTCTCCTCCCCCCCCTCCCTATAGATGGTCCCCCTCTTCCCCCCCCTTATAGATGGTCCCCCTCCCCCCTTATAGATACCCCCCCTCTAGAAGGTCCCCCTCTCTTGCCCCCCTTTATAGATGGCCACCTCTCCCCCCTCCTTTATAAATGGCCCCTTCCCTCCTATAGATAGCCCCCTCTTTCCTTCATTAAAACAAATAAAAAAAAATAAAAAAAACACACACAACTCACCTAACAACGCGCTCCCCCGGCGATCCTCTTCTTCTTCAGCCTCCGTCTGCCCCGGATCATGCGCTGCTGCCGGGGGTGTCGCGTCCTATCCCTGGCAGCGCGCGCATCATAGAGTTCCCTGTGCTGGGACCTCCAGCACAGGGAGAGTCTCTAATGTGCGCTCCCTGTGCCGGAGCAGTGAACTCTATGATGCGCGCGCTGCTGGGGATAGGACCCAACACCCCCGGCAGCAGCGCATGATCCGGGGCAGACGGAGGCGGCCTCTTGTGACCGCAAGCAACACAATGCTTGCGGTCACAAGAGTGATTGATGAGGGGGGGGCTTCAGGGGCCCAGCGGGCCCCGCGGGCCCCCCCTTGTGGCGGGCCGGGTCGCAGCGGCGACTGCTGCGACCCTGGTAGTTACGCCACTGTCTATCTATCTATCTATCTATCTATCTATCTATCTATCTATCTATCTATCTATCTATCTATCTTTCCCTAATAGTATATACCTGCTCTGAGTAGACACCTTATAGATTGCACCCCTCTACCTCCCTTATAGATATCCCTCGGTGTAGTGCCCCTTATAGATGCCCCCCCTGTGTTGTCCCCCTTATGTTGTACATCCCCCATACAGATAGCCCCCTTATGTTATCCATCCCCCATATAGATAGCCCCCTTCTGTTGCCCATCCCTCATATAGCCCCCAGTGCTGTCAATCCCCTATGTTGTCCACCCTCCCCACTCCCCATATAGCCACCTTATGCTGTCCAGCCTCCCCCCTCCCCATATAGTTTCCTTATGTTGTCCACCCTCCCCACTCCCCATATAGCCACCTTATGTTGTCCAGCCTCCCCCCCCCCATATAGCCCCCTTATGTTGTCCAGCCTCCCCCTCCCCATATGGCCCCCGTATGTTGTCCACCCCCTCTCCCGACATATGACCCCCTTATGTTGTACACCCCCCCTCCCCATATAGAACCCTTATGTTGTCCACCCCCCCTCCCCATATAGCCCCCTTATGTTGTCCAGCCTCCCTCTGATAAAAAAACAACAACAACACATAACTCACCTTACCACACGCTCCCCCGTCGCTGGTCTCTTCTTCTTTCTACACAGCCCGATGAGCAGCTCTGTTGTGGAGTCCAGGCCAGCGCGCACCACTGAACTGAGTGTGTGATGCGGCGGCTCGGACTTCTGGTACAGGGCGCGCACACCGGAAGTCCCAGCCACCGCGTCCCACACTGATGTCAGTGGTGCGCGCTGGCCGGGACTCCACAACAGAGCTGCTCATCGGACGGGGCAGGGGGACACTTTTGTGGTAGCAAGCAAAACGTCCACCCCCCTCCTCATATAGCCACCTTATGTTGTCCAGCCTCCCCCCTCCCCATATCAGTAGCGGATTATAATAGGTCTGTTTCGGGCGGTAGCCCGGGGCTCAGAGCTCCTGGGGGGCCCATGGCCACCCAAAAGGGCTTATAGTTTCAGTGGTGTTTTGTCTCCTGGCTACAGTTCTGTCATGATTTGCAACAAATTGCTGCTTTTTTGCCGCATTTTTGCACAAATCAGGGTATCATGACATTCTCTATCCTAACTTTGAACACCACACTAGTGCTGCCATAGTAACAGTGGGGTGGGGGGGCCCAGGCTTGGTGAACAGCCTGGGGTCTAAGGTAAAGTTTATCCGCCCCTGCCCCATATAGCCCCCTTATGTTGTCCAGCCCAGCTCCCCCTCCCCATATACCCCCCTTATGTTGTCCAGCCTCCCCCCTCCCCATATAGCTCCCTTATGATGCCCACCCCCCCTCCCCATATAGCTCCCTTATGTTGATCACCCCCCCCTCCCCATATAGCTCCCTTATGTTGCCCACCCCCGTCCCCATATAGCTCCCTTATGTTGTCCACTCCCCCTCCCCATATAGCTCCCTTATGTTGTCCACTCCCCCTCCCCATATAGCTCCCTTATGTTGTCCACACTGTCAATCAGAACATTACATTTAACTGGAAGCGATTATTGCGATCGCTTTCAGGTAAAAAGAAACCCGGCGACCAAGTGGGCCCCCGGGGACCATGGGGCCCCGAGTGAGCCCCCCAGGAGCACGGGTCCCTGCTGGGCTTGAGTGGAGACCACATTGCTGCAGTCTCCAGCCCTGTGTCCCCTGACTGGGGGGCGGGGCCCCCGGGGATTTCTCCAGCTCCCCGGTGGCCCAGTCCGAGCCTGGGGAAGGGGCTGGAACATCCTGCTATACCACAGCCATGTTGGCTGCAAGCATAACAGTCATTGGCTGGCTGCATCAGGTGGCCTGGGTGTATATAGAGCCAGGTCTCTGGATGCTCGATTCACTTGCAGTCTGTTAGCTGACAGGGAGAGCAGGGAAAGAGGTCATGTAGGCTTAGTGTGGTTAGTCAGGTAGGTGATTAGGTTCACCAAACACCCAACCATTCTTTTAAGGACTAGTTGTTCAATACATCAGTATTCTTTGGAATAATATACTTGTATATAGCTAGTAATAGTCAGTAATCTGCAACTATCCAAAAGTTCTCAGCATCAAATTCAACCAAGGGGATTACCCCAAGCAAAACTGGGACTGTTTTAAGATCGATGCTTAAAGATCGAAGGCTTAAGATCGATGCTTAAAATCGGTGGATTAGTGGAAGGGTAGGCCTTTGAAAGGGTTAACCTAATCAAACCATTCCTGCTCCCTTACTGTACAAGGACACAAGGGGGGTTGTGTATGGTCAACCCTGTGGTGTTCCTGGTGAATACCTTTCTTAAGAAGGGCTCCGCTTAAGAGACCGGTGTGTGTGTGTGTGTGGGGTGGGGGGGCACGTGAAGGATCTTCGCTTATGCTACCCTGGTTCTGAAGATCATTCATCAGTGGGTTTGGGGATGTGGGAGGTTATGACGTTGTAGAGGAAATTCTTTCATAAAGGGGCCCTGTCGTCCCATTTCATAAAACCGCTGGTGCTCAAGGATTGCCCAAGCCGGGATTTGGAGGTTGGTTTGGGCCTATTGAATTCCATCAGGATCCCCCTAAAGTTTTGGGACTTGGCTTGGCGCTGCTTCAATGGGAAACTGTATGTGAGGGACAATCTGAAGTGCAGGAGCTCTGAGGATCGGGGATGTCCCCGGGAGGAGTGTGGAGGCATACTGGAAAGCATGGAGCATTTTCTGCTTCATTGTCCCTTTAATACAGAGGTTTACAACAGGGTGGGCGCTTCCATCGGGTGGCCCAGGTTGGCCCGTCTCTCCTATGCGGAATGGGCCTATGGAGCATTCAGAAACCTTCGTGGCCGGGACCGGAGCACTTTATTCCTAGTTAGCATAGTGGTCAGGTACCACACGTGGAGTGCACGGTGTTTAGTATCGACGCAGCGTAAAATCCTCCCTGTGGATGAGGTGGTTAGGGGCACACTCGGTGACCTGGAGAAGGTACGCTCTCTGGAGTACGAGAGGCTGGGGGCTGGTAGGGCCTCTTGTCTTTGAAGGGGCTCTGTCTTTAAAGTGCCTAAGCCTATGTCTCCTCTCCTGGTGGTGGGCTGATGCTGGCACATTTGTCTTTTTTTTTGTGCTCTAGCTGTATAGGAATACAGGGCTTGCAGGTGCTGAACCTGGGCTTTCGGGCTGTGTGTGGGGCTGAAAAGTCTTATGATTGTTGGGTTTGTATAGTCTCTTATTTATTTATTTCCGTAAGTTAGCATATTGTGGTTGTTTTTGTATGTTTGTATACATTGTATATATTGTATATATTATATATATTTTGTTTGCAAGTGGGGTTGGAATTTAGTGCTAGGTTGGGTGATGGGTAAAAGGCGGGAGGGGGCTTCTTTGGGACTTTGTGGGGACTTTATATATATTCAAAATCCTGGGCTGGTTTATGGACGTCCCTAGTCATGTGCTGGGGGCATGAGATGCCGGACCAGCTCAGGGCCAAAAAAAATAAAAAATTATTGCATGTGTTGTTTAGTTGTAGTTTATTTGTTTAGTTGTAGGTTATTTGTGTATTTTGTCTAGTTTAGTTGGTGTTGGTTTGCGTAGAGTTGTTTCTGTGGCATTAGGTTGTGCACAATGCAACTAGGCCAGGGAGATCTAATTTACTTATTTAGTTATTTATATACAGTAGGTGTATTGTATATAGTGGTGTATTGTATATAGAAGGGTATATACTGTAGGTGTGTTGTGTATATAGCAATGCATATAGTTTATTAATATGTTATAGTCAGCTAACATTGTATATATATTGTGTGTGTATATATTGTATATAGGTATATGGGTTGTTTGTGGGGATGGACAGGGGTTATGTTATGGTATGTTTCTTTTCTTTTTGTTAATTTTCCTATTTATTGTTTTGTTTTGGTGAGACGGTAAGTTCCTTTCTGTATTTATTTATTGTTGTGTTTAGAATTTTAATTGAAGAAATACAGATTGGAACTCTGCTATACTGATGAACTGAAACACAAGGGTTCACTTCTCACTTTTCTCTTGCACCGTGAATGTTTATAGTAAATGTTCCAGTAAAAGACATGAATGTTGCGGCTGGTTTTCTTATTAGTTCAGGTAGAATGTGTTTTCGTACAAATTTGATTTAAAGATAAATTAGACCACATCTTTTTGTATCTTTCTTTTTGAACTGTAGAAAGAATAATTTTTAATGTAAAATTGAATGCACCATTAGGTATATCTCTTTAAAGCTACTCCGTACCCACAATCTGACCCCCCCCAAAACCTCTTGTACCTTTGGATAGCTGCTTTTAATCCTAGATCTGTCCTGGGGTCCGTTCGGCAGGTGATGCAGTTATTGTCATAAAAACAACTTTTAATCCGGCAGCGCTGTGTCTAACGGTCGGGGCTTACATTTGTATATGCAATAGGCTGGCACAACCTCTCTGTCCTTCCTCCCCACCCTCCTCATCATTAGGAATGCTCCAGGCAGATTGCTTCCTATTCCCCACCTGTGGCAGCCCGGCACATGGGCTGGATCGTTAATACACCTGTGCAAAGCTCAAACAGCAGTAAATGTTCCTGGATCATTCCTAATTATGAGGAGGGTGGGGAGGAAGGACAGAGAGGTTGTGCCAGCCTAATGCATATACAAATGTAAGCCCCGGCCGTTAGACACAGCGCTGCAGGATTAAAAGATGTAATAACTGCATCCCCTGCCGAACGGACCCCAGGACAGATCTTGGATTAAAAGCAGCTATCCATAGGTACAAGTGGTTTGGGGGGGGGGACAGATTGTGGGTACGGAGTCGCTTTAAGATTTTTACATTGATAGGCTATGTTCCCACTACGTTTTTTCAACTCCGTTTTATATGACGCCTGTAATTTTGAGTCTAAAATGACGGACGTTTTTTAGCTGTCTGGCCTACCCTTAGTGCAGGGACGTCTGTTTGCACATTATTCTAGTTTGGTTACTAATTGGCCTTTGGATGAGGCTTAATTGAAAAGTCTATTGAATTTAATAGTAAAAACGGAGAAAGAACAGTGACAGAAGAAAAACTGTGTGTGAATAACCAATAAAAAACGTCCGCTGTTTGCAAAAGATGTCCGAAAACAATGTTCATGTTCATTATTTTGACGTGCGCAGTAAAAATGTCCGTTATTCAATTCATTGTGTGCATCGGACGTCCGCCTTTCCATTGACTTCAATGCATTGCCATTACAGGCAGTTAAATCGCGGCAATAACAGACGTTTTTTAAAATAGTACAATCAGACACCTTTTCTCTATTTTTGACGTTGTCTGAACATAGCCATAGACTGTCCTTTTTTTGAACCATGGCCCGGTCCCCAGGCACGGCACCGCTGTATTCCAAGGCACTGGCCAGGCTTAAGCCCTGGAGGCAGTCCCTCCCGGCCCCAGTGTGATGCGCCTCCAGTGCTCCAGTGCATGGCCTGGTTCCCGCACGTGGTGCAGGTCTATTCCCGGGCTCCGGCCAGGCGTGAATTACTGGAGGCAGGCCCGTCTGCCTCCAGTGTGACAAAACCCCTCCCCTCTGGAGCCTCGTCACAAAGGGGAGGACAGAACGTCACACTGGGGGCGGGTGGGCCCATCTCCAGTGCTTAATGCCTGGCCAAAAAAGGGGCTGTGGTTAAAAAAAAGGACCCCGACACCGACATCCCCGCGTCGGTGCCACTCTATTGATGTAAAAATCTTTACCTGATGGTATATTCGCTTTAAAAGCAAAAAAGTGTTTAGAGGGGTCACCTGTGGGAAGGCTATGCAGGGATGCCTATCTAGTGATGATCTATGGCACGTGCTATGGGAATGGCATCTGTTATCTTTTGTTTTTTTTGCAACATTCCAGATCCCTTTGTTTTAAAGTAATCTTTTACTTGAATCGAAGCTCTGCAATATCACGGAACATTTTTCATTACTAACACTAACAAATTACAAGCCTGATCTCGAAAGGAAACATTACAATATTTCCAATATGGCTTTCAACATGAACAGATGTCGCCGGCCCCAAGGTGATGGAGGGAAAAGTATCCAGAGAAAACAACTGGACTATGAATATTACCAACATCTGGTCATTTGGCAGATTCTGGGAAATGGTACAAGAACTCTTGGAGGCGGTTGGCATTCTTAGGAGCCCTTGGCTTTTTCTTTGATAATGTCTACAGTGATGTTGGTGCTTATCAACGTTCAAAAACATATGTCACTGACGTGATGGGGAAATTTACACAAATCAGGACAGAATTTTTATGTAAGAAGCAAAATTCCAGAAAATATTAGAAGATTTACACAAGAAATATTATAGCCAACTAAGAATATTGTAGAAGTGTCTGTTTGGCGCTCCTTGACTGTAGTCAGTGTTACAGTAATGTTTCTACATTGTAGCAGCATGTAGCTGTTGTATCCATGATACATTTTGCTTACAGTGACAGATGTATCAAGCTGCTCCCCTTGTTTTTTATGCTCAACAAAAATACATACGGGCCAAGCATTGTTCGTAGTATCCCATTCTCAGCGCCCAATGACATCATGAAAATGCAGGAAAGGGGTCAGTGGAGCCTCAGGTGCAAGTCTAAAAAAAAACAGGAATAGCCCTCCAGGGAAGGAAAACCTGTAGCCAAGGGTTGCCTCCTAGTGGGGAGATCACTAAACCACCCAAATACGTAGCCCCTTAAATCCCAGTTAGTTGCAAGTATTTGGGACACAAATAAGGAAATATCAGGAAGGCCCCTTTTGCATCAAAGTCTAACTCAGTTGCGAGTATTGAGACATTACAAAGGATTACCAAAGCCAGGCATCCATCCACAGTCAGCTGTTTTGGGTATTTGCCCCTCGTCAGTTTGGAGTAGGATTCTGGCTAATGGGGCAATGAAAAGTAGACCAACAAAACACAGCAATCACTGAGCTCAGGGAGATACATTGCTCCCTATAAAAAATTTTAATATGTAAGTAAGGGGTACGCGGAGCCTAGGTTGCGAGTCTCAAAGCATGGGAATATTTTGTTAAAAGGGTGTTCCACCACTAAGAACAGAAGTCATTACAGTAGAGTCTAGTCCAATAGGACTGTGTATTTACAACTTTACTAGCAACACTAAGCTGTATATACTGCTATCAGCAATGCTAAGCTGTATATACTGCACCCACAGCACTAAGCTGCATATACTGCACCAATTACACTAAGCTGCATACACTGCACCAGCAACACTAATCTGCATATAATGCAATGGTAAGATTAAGCTGTATTTCCTGTGTGGTGTATGCTCGACCGATCACTTGCTAGGTGATAACGTGTGACGCCACTCCTATGGATGTTGGTCGGAATATAGCTCAGCCAGATGTTAAGTTGTTGTGACGCCAGTGCCGATTGGGCACACAGGTATACTGGCACATCTGCTTTTATTTTAAAGGGGCTGGCTATATCCTTTCCCCTGTGGTCGATGACCTGCCGGGATGTTAGGGGTCCCTTGGGTACTTACTTGGGTCCAGAGTAGAGTTGTGACCCACCCTGACTATTGGTACCACCACTCACAGAAAGGGGAGATGACCCAAGGAGGAAGCAATGGCTGTGTTGGTGCTTAGAGAATAACCACTTAGTCCAGCTAAAATGAATAAACTCTTCTATACTGTAGGAAGACTCAATACAGTGATACATATTAAGATCTTTACTTGATAATATCTTATCTCAAACTCTGCTGGGAAGTTGTGAGAGAGAGATACAGTCGTGCCGACTGAGTTGCGTGCTGAGAGGTAGTAGAGGTTCTGAGAAGTAGAGAGGAAGATGTCAAGAAAGTCCCAACCCAGGGTAGAAGTGTGCTCTGTCGGAACTTTAGTAGGAGAATAAGTAGAATACTTGATAGTACAGAGAATACTTGTTCCCGTGTTTTGACTCTTTGGTCTTTGCACCACCTATTGCCTACCAATGTAGGGCGACCCGTCCTAGAGGGTGACACAAGCCCCAGACCTTGTTACCAGAATTTTCCAATTACACCCGTGATGCGAGACAGAGTATGTAGGCTCCTGGCAACTTTGTTCTATCTGGATCAATTCCTTTCTTCTGCTGGATACTGTCCTGCTCTTTTAGACTGGTTCTCGGCGTGCGTTGGGGTGATCCCTGACTTGTTCTCTCTAAGAATGCGTTAAGCACTGCATACTGTGTGGAAGTGCTGGTTTTCAAGAAAAAGTGCTAAGGTATCTCATGTGCATCCGTTCACTACAGAGACCAGAGTAAGACTGTCCACAGGGGACCTGGCAGGAGCCAGGGCTCTCTCGGCTACTACAGGGGCCGATCTGGCTTGCGTTCTTCCTCTACAAAAACCAGAGTAAGACTCACTAAGGTGTGGCTACACTTCCTCTCTCCATCTTACTTCCTTCTACAGCAGTTATAAGGTATGCTGTTAGTGGGTGAGAAGAGAGTGCAAGAGAAAGAGAAGGATAGGTATAGGAGGAAAAGAGAAAGAACTCCCATTGGTGCAGAGATCCTAAAACAATAACCCCTTAGTTACATCCAGCCGTTCAATACCTAGGTACATAATACACATAACAGCGACAGCTAGTGACAAAACTTGGGTACTACCACTTCATTACCACTTCTACTTTAGAGTACAGACTTTTGCAAAGGGTGTAAAGACTAGAAACACCCATGGTGGGAAACTACAACTGCAACACTAATCTGCATATACAGCACCAACAACACTAAGCTGCATTTTCTGCTACCAACAACACTAAGCTACATATACTGCACCAGAAACACTAATCTGCATATACTGTAATCGCAACATTAGGCTCGATTCACACGTATTAAAAGTGCGGCTGTATGTGCGGCTGTAATTGTGCGGCGGTATATTTGATGGTTCGTGTGTATGCTGGGAAGTATAGGATATGCGGCTGCACAGTGCACACTCCGTATGAGTTTCGGCCCTGATTGTATCCGGGTCCGTAAAAAATGAGCAAGACCATTATTTCGGGCCCGAAAATGTCCAAGTCGACCGTAGGAAGTAACATTCGGGCCTGCCGGAACCTCTGATTACAGCCGGATCAATCCGGATTCTCATTAGAATAATTCATCAATGCGTAACGCCCCTTCAGTTTAAAAGGCCCAAGTGAATGGGCTTCAATAGGTGACCATCCTTTTAGGTGTCCCGATCTGGAGCGATGGCACGGCGAGCGGAGCATGGTGGTGCTGGTCGTGGGCGACGTGGTTCCTGGCAGCGGGACATTGATGTTCCACGCCTGATCGCAGAGGTAAGTTTTATCGAAGAATTAGACTAATCTTTCTCGAATGATTTGACTTTGAAAATAGGATGTGTAGTCTCTTTCTGTGTATCTATTTATCCCTCTCTCTCTATCTATATATCTATCTAAATATATGTCTAATAATCTGTAATGTATGCGAGCCAAAATACATATCTCTGTTTATATATTTATGTGATGTGTTAAAATGTTTTACTTGGACTTAGAAATGCACATGGTCGTCTCGGCCAACAAAAACGCACCTAAGCCACATGTAACACACATATGAATGTGAAGACTGTTATTGGTATTAAATATCTGCGTTTTAGTCATGCGACACGGGCGTGGGAATGTGGCCAGAAAAAAACCACAAAGTATCGTCATGTGTTTCCTTATCTGCTATAGTATTAATTTCGAGTGCAGTTCCCATATTAAAGAACTACTTACATATGTCGAATTTAGTATCCCTATTGAGTGTCGGGTTGTTGTATTTCTTCCATGTATATATATTTTTAATAACAGTGACATGTGTAAAAATTAAGAACTTTTTTCTGCCAAAATCTGTATAGTGCGTTTTTTATGCGTTTTTTGTGTGATATAGTGCATGTGAATCTGAGTAAGCGTGCGCACTACACAGTATAGTCAAGTAATGTTTGTGAAATCTTTCCCAAATCGAGTCGACCAAGGTTGCGTTTTTGATGCGTTTTTTGTGTGATATAGTGCATGTGAATCTGAGTAAGCGTGCGCACTACACAGTATAGTCAAGTAATGTTTGTGGAATGTTTCCCAAATCGAGTCGACCAAGGTTGCGTTTTTGATGCGTTTTTCATGTAGCTGCATTTGGCACGTAGTTTCATGTTATTGTGTGCCCCTCCTAGAATGTTCGACCTAATGCAATACCTAACCTTACATGTATTTAATTATCAATATATATATTTTTAACTATATATCAGCGACTGTTTAATACATAAATGTTGACCATAGTTATAACAAAATGTCGAGATCTCTAACCATAGTCGTTGTGACATGTTTTCTCCACACACTAAGATAACAAAACACCACACACACACCAGAACAAACACCGCAGCAGTGAAATAGTTAGCTTCACTCGTTTGCACATGTGTTCATGTATTTTCGAAACAATGTGGATTTTCTTTTTCATCAGGTGTTAATGCAAAGCTGTCATTGATCTGGTCTTGTGGCCTACTAATTAGTGCTAGTTAAGATACAAAGCCTTTCCTAAATTTAATCATTAGACACCAATCTTGGTATGTTTTCAGAAGTGTGTTCAAAGAGTTCTGGCATTCCTTGGTTTAGTGAGTCTTGGCTCAGTGGTTATTAGGCTGTGTTCCTTAGATTACACAGGTGGTGTGTTGGAAGCGCAACACCACTCTATGTAATGTCATAATGGAAAACATGTTATTATTATAATCGATGTAGACACACAGAGAGGTGAAGTCAGATGGAGATGTCTAGTGATTTCTGTGTTTATATATAATTTTTCAGGTGCGGTCCCGTCCCCATTTGTGGGACTTGACTGTGCGTGGCTACCACGACCGCGTCCTGCGTCGCGAGACGTGGGAGAGTATAGCGGCTCTGGTAGTCCCACAGTGGGGCGATGTGACGGACAGCGAGCAGCTGCGGATGGGTATGTCGTGTTGTCAAATAATGTATGACATAAAATCGTGAGAACAATGTCCGATATTTCTACCAAGCCATCGAAATATCTATCAATTATTATAATCTATCTATTTATAATAAATATTTCCTTTTGTCAGTACGAGCAGTGGAGACACGCTGGTCTAGTGTCAGGGACCAGTACCAACGGGCGATACGCACGGAGGAGAGGGGTGGGGAGCCGACCTCCATGCGCTATGCGCCCCTGTTGGATTTTCTCCCGAGCCGCAGTCAACGGCTGTAAGCATCTTTTTATTATTACATAATGTATATAGTATCATATAGTGTACAATATGTAATACATGAGATAAAATGTTATATGGGAGTAATGACTTTAAATTCTGCCTTTGGTTGTTCAGCTGAACCTGGTCCATACTCACTAGCAGATAATATCATCCTATTTCACAAATATTCCTCTTTATGTATATGTTTTATATGAATGGCCAGACAATTATCTTAAATGTATCACGATCATTTGACAACATACACTATTGGCATTCTTTATAAGGCCCTAGTTGTGTCATGTTTATTAGCCTTCATGCTGGTGTATGTGACTGTCCATAGAGGGTTAATGTATCCTGACCAATCACAATAGTCCCCTTTGCTCACACTCAACCAAATGCTTACACACCACTCTGACTCGTGCTTCAACATCCTGTCATTTCTATAAAATATGTTACTTTCTGTCATGGCGCTAGACCAACATCTCCGGATTTTTGCAGATCACGGTCACTCCCTCAGTTGTTTAGCGTGTGCTGTAGGTGGCCGAGCCAGTAAGCATGGTGAATGAAATGGCTGTTTCCATGCAGCGGATAATGTTTTATATTTTGTGTCCTACAGTACTAAGCAGTCCGAGAGCTGTTCTCCGGCCCACACTATTCACTTCCTTTAATACTCAATGCTGGGCGGCCTGCTGCTCTGTCACTGTCTCAGTGTGGCCTGCGGGGATCTATGACAGGTACACAGGCCTCTTACTGGACGCTTGTGTATCTGGTCACATGACTAACTCAGGCCCCTCTCCCTGCTGTGCGACATTAAAAAACACTGGTTGTTGTGTTGTCACCAGAATGCTTACATGCCCACAACATGCCATGAAGATGAGAGCATTGTTTCCACACTCAGAAAGGGGAACATTTTTCGACAATAATTTTTTTTTTTTGTGAAAACACTAATGTGAATGAGTTAATAAAAATATTAGTATGTCCTAACATAGGATGCTCATAGTACTACATCATGTATTCGTGGTAACAAAGCACACATTTCTACATAGTGTATGTTATCAAAAGTAAACCATTCGATATATGAAGTACCTTTATGAATGTGTCCATATTAGCTAACCTTTCTGTCTCTCCACAGAACCAGTGGCAATTTCTCAGACCCACCGGGAGGACAGGATGCTGGTGGTTCTGATGTTGCAGCATCACAGCAGGAGGGGGAGAGTGCGACGCCACCGCCATCACAGGAGCCTGGCAGTCCGACTGTTTCTGAGGGCACGGAGCAGATGCCAGGACCTTCTGGCTCTACTTCCATGGCCGAAGAGGAGGAGGCTGCAGCACCATCAACATCTGGTGCAGGTCCTAGTGGTGTGCCCCTGGCAGCTCGGCCACGTCAGCCACTCACGAGGCCCACTACTACCACCACCAGGAGGCGCCGGGATCAAGAAGAAGCTCATTCAGCATTGAGTGAGTTGGATCATTCTGTTATCAACTTTGTCAGGCGGTTTGATGGAGGAGATGATCAGAATGATTTCTTCTGCTACTATCTGGGAGTCCGTTTACGGAATCTCCCTACTAATCTGGCACGTAGTGCGCGGATCGTTACAGAATTGTTGCTGTCGTGTCACGAGCAGGTTGACCCCGATACTTTCCCCGACCCTTGCTATGTGGGCGCCCTCCTACAATCTGTGTATGGGTTACACTCACGGAGGCCACATATCCCGCCGGAGGGCTTTGTTTTCCCCGAGACCACTGCGCCCCCACCTGTGCCCCCACCTCTCTCCCCCCTTGTCCCCCCAGCATTGTCCCCAGAGCCACCTGGTGCCATGCCCCCTCCATCTGAGGGTACTAGGGCCGTTCCTAGGCGCCAGCCACGGCGTGGACGGCGCTCTCGGGCATCTCGTTACCCACGACGTTTATGATTTCTACTATGTGATGTATGAGGCAATACATCATAATTTATTGTTTTAATTATTTTAATTTCTTTCTATTTATATATATATATATTTTTTTTTTTTTTTTTTGCTTTGGTTTATGGCAAGTGGTCTCCTTTTTCAGGCCCAGAGAGGTCATTTTGTGTTAGGGTAGAGTAGGGTCCATGTCCCTGAGGACACCTTACCGTGGTGACATGGTACACTCTGTTTAAACAAACAGTTTGCTAAGATCCTCATTAAAAAAAATCTATAGAAAAAACTAAAATCATAATGTCTTTCCTTTAGCTATCTCCAGGGCGAATGGTTCTTGTGTGTAGGGGACCTTGTTAGCAGAAACAATATGTCACTACATTTTTTTTAACGTCAAGAAGGTCAAAAATGGACTGTCATCCAAATAGATGAGTTCATAAATGCAAGTGTCTGATGTGTCCTGTTTTTACATCCATTCATGACTTTTGTTGTATATGTTTGACTCAGCATCTTGCACAGAAGGTTTATGTGTCAAATGTATCCTTTTTTGGTAACATTTATACACAATAATCTGGTTCATGTGATATTTCATACTGAACATGCTGAGTTTGCAGTAAAATTCTTTTCTATAGAATATTTAATTACACATTAGAAGTCTTTTAATGATCAACAATAACATCAAAACTAGATTTGGACTGGAGCAAACAATGCTACATTGTGTGTGTGAAAGTCGAATAGTTGACATTCTTCCACACACATCTGCGTTGTTGTCTCTCGATTGGCCGTTGGAATGTAGGCCTTTGCCTCAAGGTTACTAAAGTACCGCGCGCTTACACAATGTAGTGTATCCTATAATAAACTCCCCATTTTGAACATGGAGAGGCCTAAAGCCTTTCCAAGGATACATCAAGGATATATTAACATGTTTTCAATTAAAAACCAAAAAAAAGGGTCGATTCTTATGGTTGTGTTGGTTTTTGCTTAGCACATAGTGCAGTTGATGGATGTGTTGACGATATATATGTAACATTTCCCACAAGTCTCAGGCTTTTATTAACATGTTGTGTCACTACGCTAATCATTGACTCAGTGTGTGTTGGATGAATATCTGATAGTCTGCTCCTAGACTGGGCCACGAGATCGGCCTTTGGGAGCCTGTAGCAGAATGCAATGATCTGTCTGCAGTAAGCTGCAGCTTCATGCGCCCTTCCCCCTCTGTCCTAATCTAACTTTGACTTTACTGTTGTGACATCATATTGCTTGCCAAGTCTGACAATGTATTGGAATACAATTCCTTGTGTATTTATATAATCTCTCATTTTTTCACCTCTCCCAGAAAAAGCTTAGCTGGTTGTTCACTTTGTTTAGCGTAATCATTTGCATTAATGCGACATGCCTATTAGCCATGTATCCAGATGGCAAAACTTTATCAGTCTGAATCCAAAGCCTCTATTTCATATGGTAAATCTCAATTTCTTAACCCTGTCAGTAACCAAACTGAAAACTAACGTAGATTACTAGTCAACAGTGGGCTTTGCCGCCAAGGGCTGGTTATTTGCATATGTAAATGAGTGTGTTCGCTCACATATGGACATAGTGGCTAGGCTGATCCACCGGTTCGGTAGCTTCAATATAGAACGGATCACATAAATCGTGGGGCCCAAGCGGCAAGCAGCTACGACATGGTGCAAACCAAGGGGTGTAAGGAATGAATCTAGGAATAACAAACCTGTTCTGTGGTCATTTCATGGCTGCGCACCAGTTTTCTCCTTCTGGAGATTACACCTTAGTTTGCAGTTAACTGACGACCAGTGAGTGCCTGGCCTGAGGGCTGGGTATGAGGTATCGTTGGTACAGGTGTGCTCTCGGCCTTGTCAGAGAGTGGACATGTGTCCTGGACCTTTGCAGGTGCCTTTTGGGCCGGAAGGGAAAGGAATGCTGTGTTTGTGGTCCATTTCTTTGAGAAGTGGCCAAATGTTATATAGCATTGTTAGTGCATGTATCTGAGTGCCACCCTGCACTGTGGCTAGTTGCACCTGTGTGATGAGAGCAGGATTGGCATTTGGCCTTGACATAGGATGATCGAAGAAAGTAATTATTTATTTGAAGCTTAGCCATGAGAGAAAGATTGTTTTCCACACATTTCTCACGGTCTTATTTTGTAATTGTCCTTGTATATTTTTAAATATAACACAAAATACAGGGATGAATGTAACAACTGCTTGTGCCCAGGCTTCACCTAGGCCGTGTCGGTGACTGGATGGAGATAACAAATGTATCATTTTGAGTTCCTATGGGTAGAAGCCAAGGTTATTTAGGATGTGTCTGCATTGTAAGATCTGCACTTCGCTTGAAATCGAGCAATGACTGCATTTGTCTTTTCATATGTGTGTGTCTCCTCCAAATCTGTGAAGGTGTTAGCTCTTTCGGACCATGTACCACACATCATATTTTAGGCGAGATTTGTAAGTAATGCCTAGTCGAAGAATTGTCCTTGTAATAGCACATGTTGGTGGGCAACCAGGGCGTGACTTATGTTTGCTTTTAGCGAGATGGCCGTGCAGCGAACTCTCTCCCTCCTCCCTCCTCCCTCCTCCCTCCTCCCTCCATGATGGTTGTTGGCGGCACATACATAGGAGAAATGCTCCCATATAATGTTCTGATAGTGTCATCATAAGGAGGTCGCTTTAATAGTACGCAAATCACGCACAAGATCCGGCGCCGGCTGATGATGCTATAGGCTAGCGACACAGCGTGGACACGCCCCCTCTCTGTAGTACATGCACGTCATCAGTGTGCGTAGCGGGGTGGTTGTTTAGCCGGAGTGTTTGGTGTGCTGTGCTAATTATGTTCACTGCTCGGCTAATGAGTAGTTTGGCTTTTAGCGCTGCTCTGCTGTGTACTTTGTCAGGCGTTGTAACGTCGGAAGCACACACAATACGCAGCAGCCACGTTCAAAGAGGCGTGTGCGCCCATTATGGCACTTGTAGTGCAGCGGCTTACGACGTGACAAGGCCGGACACAAATGGGTAAGCTGAGCAGCGTTACATGGTGTCACATAGCAATTAGCCGAGCACACGACACACAATTGTTACCCCCACCCCCACCCCCGCTACGCACAGTGCTGAGGTGGCGATACTACAGAGAGGAGGCGTGTCCCCCCGTGTCGCTATCCGATCCCAGACCCCCGCGCCGGATTGTGGCCTTCCATTCCCTAGTAGTAAGCACATATAATTTCAACAAATACTATGAGGACATGACGTGAGTAGTAGTGTACTGTGTATATGATATGTCCGCCAGCAAACATCATGGAGGGAGGGAGTTAGCTGCAGGTGAAGCTGGAGACCCCACCCACATAAGTGAGGTACTATTTACAATCAAACATGGCGTGTAGCATGTGAAATGGGTGTAGAAGCTATGACCTTATTGACTAATAATTTCTAAGACGTTACTGTGATTTTATGTTATTTTCAGGTCCATGCTCGCCCACTGCTATGGGACGGGCCTGCGGCTGGGTACAGAAGCCGGCTAACGCGGAGTGCCGCATGGAGGGAGGTTGCCCGGATTGTATACCCAGATTGGGCCCAGCATACTAGATTACAGAAATGGATAATTGGTAAGTTGTTTAGCCACTGTGGCAAACCATAAACTCGAGTGTTATGGTCACCTGACGCTGATATATTCCTAATGTGTGGATGCTTTTGGTTTAAGCTAACTATGTGGAGACCAGGTGGTCCAGTGTGAGGGACAGATTCATCAGGCAGCGACGGCAGCTGATCAGGCGTGGGGCCTCCCAAGAAGAACTGGCCGCTTTGCGTTTTGCCCCAATGCTGCGTTTCATTTTGAATTCCACCAGACGCCGCAGGTAAGTGTGTGTGTTAATTGCATGTGTCCATGGTAGGATCAGATGATGACGGAAGTAGCTCAGTGTCTTATGTGTGCAGACATAGACATGTGTTATATTTATATAGATTATATACTTTGAGGCTCCAGCAGGGGGAGCATTATATTTAGTGAACACTTTAGAGTAATCTCTATTTCGGTAAGATGAGGCGCCCCCTGCTGGACACAAGATAACTAACAAATGCAGCCTGGCCTAACCGCTTTGGGAACAGCTTTTGATCCCTCCAGGATCTAATCCAGAACATGAAATGGCAGTTATGCCAATAGCGTGGACTGTATTCATAATGTTTAAACAATGGACGCAATGTGTCCATAGAGTAAAATAATGTTCCACTCGGGTGGCCTTGTGAAGACCCACATTTTGGGTCAAGAGTGTGTGAATATTGTGTAAAAAGTTCTAGTGTGCCACCTCGTACATAGAAAATAGTGTGAAAGCAGGCAGAGTGTAATCCTGCATTGGATGCCTCCATTTTAGTTATATGGCTAAATATGTCCTTAAACAAAAGTGCCATCTTAGATAGTGACCAGTGTTGTTTTCTCCTCAGACCACAAGTAGTTCAGCAACCAGCAGAGGCCTCATCGGATGAAGAGAATGAAGAACCTAATCTGGCACAGGGGTTGGCCAGGACTCCACCACCAAGATGGCAAGAGGGTCCTGTGGAGCCTGCCGAGAGAGAGTGACATGTGCCTTGACCGTCCAACAACATTTGTGTTTGTTCCGCACTCCCTCTCCTCAGCTACACCAACACCACCCCTTGTCTGCTACACTGTAGGGCCTTTGTGCCAACCGCGGCTTACTAGCATTAATATTTTCCTAAAATTTGTGCGCACCAGGACCACATCAATAACACACTGTTTACAAGGTCTGCCATCACATTAGCTAGGGATGACAATAACAGCTTGGGGGGATTGGGATGTCCCTTTTAGTTTTGTTTTGCCAGAATACAGTCAGGCTGGCTGTGGCCTTCACATATTGGCCAGACTATTGCCTCTGCACACTATTCTAACTTCTGTCAACATGGTCCAAAGTAGTCTCCACACACCCTCGCCCACATCCACCCACACACACTATCATGTGAATGTGAATTTTTTTAGACATTTAATAAATCCATTTCGACATATCTTGTTGTTTCAAGAATTATTATTTTTGACTTGGTTATGTTTTAGTGTTTAAGGGTTAAAAACCAAAATGATTATTGACTGGCACTAATGAACTACGAAATACGCTTAAAAACACTTATTGGCCTTTTTTTGCATAGAAAGATGTATTGAATGTTGCTATTGTGTGTTAGTAAATTTACTTGTCTGCTTTACCTTAGTATAAAATTAACACATGCTGGATGTCCTTCAGGAGGATATTTCTAATCATATCTGAGACATTGCTGTATGTGTTAAAATTTATGTGTCATGATAGGAAATATTAATGTAGTTAAGTATTTCATTTATCAGGCCAACTCTCTCCTGCTCTGCCCACTTCCTGCCTTGGCCACAGATGTCAGCAGAGAGCACTGTCATACATGAAAAACAATGAATCGCAACATTCACTACATGTTCGTAGTAGGTTCACAATACGTGTATTTGAGTCCGGATATTTTGGTCAGTATTGTTAACAAAACCAGTAGTGGATTAAAAACACAAAGTCTCTGTTCACACAATGTTGAAATAGAGTGGATGTGCGCCATTTAAAGTGAAATATTGCACTGTTTTTCCTAAGAAGGGATGTTATTTGGAAATGTCCTTATTTAGTGTTTTAATGGCGCACATCCACAACATTACAACATTGTGTCAAGAGATCCTTTGGGTGTTTTGAATCCACTCCTGTTTTTGTTAGCTATACTGAGTGAAATACACGTATTGTGAAGCCACTAGCGAAGATGTAGTGAATGCTGCGATTACTTGTTTTTCAGGTCTGAGCCTGCTCTATGCTGACATCTGTGGGCAAGGCAGGAAGTGGGCAGAGCAGGAGAGGCTTGTGATGATCACTAACATATTTTGGGACATTAATGTTTATTATCATGACACTATCATTTCCACATAGAGCTGGATGTCCGATGGGAGTACAAATCGCCTCCTGCAGGACATCTAGCATGTGGTCAATATGTACAAAGTGGAGGATATATCAACGTAGACACAATAAACGACATAATGTAGCGTTTACACAGGCAGATTGATGTGATGGATTTTTGATAAGAAATCCAGGAGATGACTGTAGAAAAGGAACAGGTGATAAAGTAAAGAGCGAGATTTCTCAGCTTTTAATACACTCTTCTGTGTTTTACTTTAAAAAATGTGAGGATAAAGATTTTTTGGGAACCGCAACCTAAGTAGACCACATCAAGCTGGCGCACCTGGGTGATGTGTGGAGGGATATGTGGTGTGTTAATAGTGATTGTTAAGAAGTGAGATGGACTGTGGCACTAGAAGATATCAGATCCTGTTACATATCCCACACTAGAAAGTTCGACATATAGTGCGCACCCTGCTGGTCACTCCATAGGAAATGCACATGTTTTGATCACATCAATGTTTCAGCACACTAGGTTCAAAGGACTATACAATTAACATTAGCAGGATGTGACCATGCTCGATAATTACTGGCCAGTAGTATATGTAGTGAGGTTATGTGTATTTTCGAACACTACTATGTGGGAACACACAACATGGTTGACATACATTGAAAAGGCAGACACTTTGTTTAGTGTAATAACAAAATATATTTTAGGTTTTATAAAAAAGATAAGGCAAATTAAATATAAACCAATACATCTGGCTCAAATAAAACAAAATTTAATAAAAAAAAAAAATACCAGAGACAGGTGACATACATGCGGAAAAACATCAGTCCTGTGGCCGTGGCTCATAACGGAGGCTGTGAAAGGGGCACGGGCACGGCGCCTTCAGGAGTCATGAAGTAGTCAGCAAAGAGGTTCCTGACCACTATCCCGCGGTTGAGTTGTCTCCCTTGGCCATAGTTGACAGGGGCACTAAAAGCTGGCAGTGTCTCCACGTTCACCTCCGGGGTGGGAGCATAGTCCCGAAGGTAGTTGTGGAGAACACAGGCAGCTTTAATGACCATGTCAACTGTGCCCAAGTTCAACTGCAGGGCAGTGGTAAACACTCTCCACTGACTAGTCATGATTCCGAAGGCGCACTCCACGAAGTTACGTGCCCGGCTCAGCCTCCGGTTAAATACTCTCCCCCGTTCATCCAGCCCTCTCCGTGGGTAAGGGCGCAGCAGGTTGTTCAGTAAAGGGAAGGCTTGATCCCCTACCATGACGAATGGAGCGGGATGCGTGGTACCCGGAAGAGGAGTGGGAGGAGGTAGAGTCACGTGATCTAACAGAATTCGCCTCCCAAACTCTGATCTCAGTAGCGCCCGGGAGTCCCCAGTACTGCCATAGGAGCCGACGTCGATGGCAAGGAAACGATACGTGGAATCAACAACCGCGATCAGGACCACAGAAAAAAATTTCTTATAATTGAAATACTGTGATCCTGATCGCGGTGGTTGACGCACACGTATGTGCTTACCATCAACCGCCCCTATACAGTTGGGGAAATTGGCCACAGACTGAAAGCCTGCTGCTGACTGCAACCAAATCTCCCTGGTCGGACTGGGCATCACGATGGGCTGCAAATGCTCCCAGATCACGCCGCACGTGCACCTCACAATTCCAGAGATGGTCGACGTACCAACCCGGAATTGGAGGTGCAACGATGCATAACTCTCCCCTGTCGCCAAGAATCTTTAAAAAAAAAAAAAATAACAAATTAATTTTTAGTATTCGATTTCACATTCAGCTAAATATTACATTATTACATATTTTAACACTATATTAGATTTAACTACAAATACATGAACAAATAGTTTTAATTCAAAGAAAGCCTCTTCACCTTAACGTTATGAGCAGACGGGCCACAGGAGGGATGGATTTCCGCATGTAGGTGTCCTGTCTCTGGAGATGTGGGCTCAAAATGGCAAGTAAATTGTCAAACGCCTCCATAGGCAGCCTGACGAAGTCCTGGAACTTGTCAGGATGTCTGCAACAAATGAAGAAAAATATTGATCACAAATATTACACAGAAACACACATCATAGGAAGATGTCATACGGTTTACAAATGTTGAAATTAACATCAAACGTTGTAAGGATAAACCAAAACAAAAATATAACATAATGGACTTTGGCCTACACATTTGGGGACAGTAACCTTTACATTTGCATATTACATTCAAAGATTAGCCAACTTTGATCTATTAACCCCTTGCCTCTAAAGCCTGTTTTGGCCTTAATGACCAGGCTCATTTTTCAAAATCTGACCTGTCTCACTTTATGCTCTTATAGCTCAGTGATGCTTTAACGTATGCTAGCGATTCTGAGATTGTTTTTTCGTCACATATGACACTTTATATTAGTAGCAAAATTTGGTCACTACTTTGTGTATTTTTTGTGAAAAACATCAAAATATCAAGAAAAATTTGAAAATTTTGCATTTTATGAACTTCTGAAATTCTCTGCTTCTAAAAAAGGAAGTCATAGCACATAAATTAGTTACTAAATCACATTACCAATATGTCCTCTTTATTCTTGCATAATTTGGGAAACATATTTTACTTTTTTAGGGTGTTACGGGGCTTAGAAATTTATGAGCAAATTATCACATTTTGTGAAAATTTCCAAAACTGATTTTTTTTAGGGACCAGTTCTTTTTTTAAATGGATTTAGAAGGCTTGTATACTGGAAACCCCCATAAGTGACCCCATTTTGGAAACTAGACACCTTAAAGAATTAATCTAGGGGTATAATGAGCATTTTAACCCTACAGGGGCTGGAGGAAAGTATTCACAATTAGGCAGTAAAAAAATCGAAAATTTAAATTTTCAAATAATATATACGTTTAGATTAAAGTTTCTCATTTTCAAAAGGAACATGAGAAAAAAAGCATGCCAAAATTTGTAACGCAGGTTCTCTTGAGTACAACGGTACCCCATATGTGGGCGTAAACCACTGTATGGGCACACAGCAGGGCTCAGAAGTAAAGGAGCGCCAATTAGCTTTTTTAATGCAGATTTTGCTGAAGAAGTTTCTGAGCGCCAGGTGCATTTGCAGAGCCCCTGTAGTGTCCGCAGAATAGAATCCCCCCAAAAGTCACCCCATTTTCGAAAGTACACCCCTCAAAGAAATCATCTTTGGGTAGGATGAGCATTTTGACCCCACATGCATTAGAGGAAAGTATTCAAAATTACACAGTAAAAATGAAAAACACGAATTTTTCCAATAATATGTTTGTTTAGTTTGAATTTTTTCAATTTCACGAGGAACAAGAGAAAAAAAGTACCCCAAAATTTGTAAAGAAGGTTCTCCTGAATACAACGGTACCCCATATGTGGGCGTAAACCACTGTATGGGCACACAGCAGGGCTCAGAAGTAAAGGAGCGCCAATTAGCTTTTTCAATGCAGATTTTGCTGAAGAAGTTTCTGAGCGCCAGGTGCGTTTGCAGTGCCCCTGTAGTGTCCGCAGAAGAGAAACCCCCCAAAAGTCACCCCATTTTGGAAAGTGCACCCCTCAAAGAATTCGTCTTGGTGTGTGGTGACCATTTTGACCCCACAGGTATTAGAGGAAAGTATTTAAAATTAGACAGTAAAAATGAAAAACTTGAATTTTTCCTATAATATGTTTGTTTAGTTTGAAATTTCTCAATTTCACGAGGAACAAGAGAAAAAAGTACCCCCAAATTTGTAAAGAAGGTTCTCCTGAATACAAAGGTACCCCATATGTGGGCATAAACCACTGTATCGCCACACAGGAGGGCTCAGAAAGAAGGGAGCGCAAATTAGCATTTTCAGTTCAGATTTTGCTGAAGAAGTTTCTGAGCGCCAGGTGTGTTTGCAGAGCCCCTGTAGTGTCAGCAGAAGAGAACCCCCCCAAAAGTCCACCCATTTTGGAAAGTACACCCCTCAAATAATTCATCTTGGGGTGTGGTGACCATTTTGACCCCAAAGGTATTAGAGGAAAGTATTCAAAATAAGACAGTAAAATTGAAAAACTAGAATTTTTCCAATAATATGTTCGTTTAGTTTGAAATTTCTCAATTTCACTAGTAACAGGGGAGAAGCTGCATGCCCAAATCTGTAACGTAGGTTCCCCTGAGTAGAACGGTACCCCATATGTGGGCATAAACCACTGTATGGGCACCCAGCCGGGCTCAGAGGGGAAGGAGCGCCAATTAGCATTTTCAGTGCAGATTTTTACGAAGAAGTTTCTGAGCGCCAGGTGCGTTTGCAGCGCCCCTGTAGTGTCAGAAGAATAGAACCCCAGCAAAAGTCACCCCATTTAGGAAAGTACACCCCTGAAAGAATTCATCTTGGGGTGCAGTGAGCGGTTTGACCCCACAGGTATTAGAGGAAAGTATTCAAAATAAGACAGTAAAAATGAAAAACTCGAATTTTTCCAATAATATGTTTGTTTAGTTAAAAATTTCTTAATTTCACGAGGAACAGGAGAGAAAACGTACCCCAAAATCTGTAACGCAGGTTCTCCTGAGTACAACGGTACCCCATATGTGGGCATAAACCACTGTATGGGCTCACAGCAGGGCTCAGAAGGAAGGGAGCGCCAATTTGCTGGAGCAAAACCGCAGCTAGTAATAGTTATAAGAATAGCGCAGTTACTAAAATACAATAAAAAATGAGATTACAGGTAATGTGGGGTGGTCACGGGCAACCTGGGGTGGTCACGGGCAACCTGGGGTGGTCACGGGCAACCTGGGGTGGTCACGGGCAACCTGGGGTGGTTATGGGCAACCTGGGGTGGTTACAGAGAATCTGGGGTGGTTACGGGCAACGTGGGGTGGTTACGGGCAACGTGGGGTGGTTACGGGCAACGTGGGGTGGTTACGGGCAACGCGGGGTGGTTACGGGCAACGCGGGGTGGTAACGGGCAACGTGGGGTGGTAACGGATAAACTGAAGTGCTTATAGGTAATCTGGGATGGATACCTGTAATTTGGGGTCGTTACAGGCAATCTGGCGTGGTTACGGGCAATCTGGAGAGGGTCACTGGCAATTTGGGGTGGTTAGAGGCAACGTGCGGTGATTAGAGGCAACGTGCGGTGGTCAGGGGCAACGTGCTGTGGTCAGGGGCAACGTGCGGTGGTCAGGGGCAACGTGCTGTGGTCAGGGGCAACGTGCGGTGGTCAGAGGCAACGTGCGGTGATTAGAGGCAACGTGCGGTGGTCAGGGGCAACGTGCTGTGGTCAGGGGCAACGTGCGGTGGTCAGAGGCAACGTGCGGTGATTAGAGGCAACGTGCGGTGGTCAGGGGCAACGTGCTGTGGTCAGGGGCAACGTGCGGTGGTCAGGGGCAACCTGCGGTGGTCAGGGGCAACGTGCGGTGGTCAGGGGCAACGTGCGGTGGTTAGGGGCAACGTGCGGTGGTTAGAGGCAGCGTGCGGTGGTCAGAGGCAGCGTGCTGTGGTTAGAGGCAACGTGCGGTGGTCAGAGGCAGCGTGTGGTGGTCAATGGCAACGTGCGGTGGTCAGAGGCAGCGTGCCGTGGTCAGAGGCAACGTGCGGTGGTCAGAGGCAACGTGCGGTGGTCAGAGGCAGCGTGTGGTAGTTACGGGCAATCTGGAGGGGGTCACTGGCAATTTGGGGTGGTTACGGTCAAGATGTGGTGGTTATGGGCAACGTGCGGTGGTTACATGTAATCTGGCGTGTTTACGGGCTACCTGCGGCGGTTACGGGCAAACTGGGGCGGATACGGGCAACCTGCGGTGGTTACGGGTAATCTGGGAGTAAACCGCAATTATTACTATAATAAAAAGTGTGTTTTATTTTGTTTGTATGTTTTTCACTTTTTCACATTTACACTTTTTCACTTGTTCTTTTTTCACTTTCATTTTCACTGTATTACTATGATTACTGTGATATTTTCTATCACAGTAATCATAGTTTAGTGACAGAGACCAAATTGGTCTCTGTCACTTTAAATTTTCAGAGCTAACTGCTTCTGACGCGCATGCGCACATCAGAAGCAGTCAGGACGTCGAGGAGGACGGAGCTCCAGGATCCGGTGAGTATATGGGGAAGGGTGGGTGACTGGGGGACGGGGGTGACTGGGGGGGTGGGGGGCGACTTGGGGGGGGGGCACAGTGACAGTTTTTATCCCCTGTCACCAATGATTTATGGTGACAGGGGATAAAAAGTGCCGGGCAGCACTGGGAACAGGCGATCGGCGGTATATAGTATATACCGCCGATCGCCTGCTCCGGGACCACACGGGGGGGTCCCCGATCACTGCCCCATGCTCTCCGCTACCTCCGGTGGCGGAGAGCATGGGGCTTTGATCATTATTTTATATCCATCCCTGCGAACAAACATCGCAGGGATGGGGGCGGCCATCTTGGATCTGATGGCCGCCCGGGTACGGGGATCTGGGGTCTGATCGGGGGGCTGATCTGGGGTCTGAGGGGATATTTTTCATCTCCCCCCACCGTGGATTCACGGTGGGGGGAGATGAAAGCTCTCGGCGGCGCCGGTAATTCCCGGTACCGGAGATCACCGCTATAACGGTAATAGCGGTGATCTCCGGTATCGGGGGACAAGGGGAGGGGGCCGGGGGACACACTAGTTGTGGCGGTGGGGGGAGGCAACGTGCTGCAGCCTCCCCCCGCCGCCCGATCGCCCGATCTCCCCATAGACGCTGCGGTCGCATTGACCGCGGCGTTTATGGGGTTAACTGCCCGGGGGGAGCGCGGCTCCCCTCCGGGCAGAGGCAGCAGGGGGATGCTGTGTGACATAGCATCCTCCTGCTGCCCGATCTTCTATAGGGACAGCGGGGGGAGGCAGGGAAGCCATGACGTTCCTGGAACGTCATGTTGCGGGAACTACCTGCTTTACATGACGTTCCAGGAACGTCATTTTGCGGCAAGGGGTTAAAATCGACATACCGTCGCAAATCATCATACAGGCAACCAATGTGGCCCCGTGTCTCCCTCCGCAGATTGATGGGGTGGACCCAATATCGCCGTCCCACCTCCTGCAGACGGCGCTGCTCTGCGTCTTTTTGCCTCTGAGAAGAATTTTTTAAAAATTACATTAATAATTTGGAAGACATCTCAATTAGTCACAAAATTATTACACTGTTGCATTTAAGGACCTTGGGTCAACAGTACTTAAGGGAGCTTGCATAAACAATACATTTAAATCAATGGTTTACGGATTATAAGCCGAAACAGTTTGTAAGGCTAGTTCGAAAAAAGGTACATAAAGCTTGAAAAAAAAAAAAAAAAAAAAAAAAAAAAAAAAAATATTATACTTACACACAAACCCAGGTAATAATTACGCATCTTCCACAGGATAGAAAGCACCACGAGCTGGTGCTTGCGGCGCAGCCTCATACGCCGTGCTGGACCATAGGGCGCATTATTAGCGGCATCACACATCTTTGGCGATTGGTTTGTTTGCTTCAAAACAATACAAGCATATGGGCGTACTTCGCGAGTGGGCGGAGATTTTATAGGGATGTGGGTGTGCTTATTTGGCCCGGGGGCAGATTCATGAATAAAATACATGCTTTCGAGCGGGGCCAAACAAGCCAAGAAACATCATGACACTACGGCCGGACTCTTACGATAAGACCGTAAGTGCTTTTCAAATACAGCCGCCAGACCACCCGGAGATGTACGGGACAGAAATTTTTACGGCCGCACTGTTACTACGTGTGAAACCGGCCTTAACTTGTATATACTGCAACACTAATCTGCATATAATCCTAACAGCTAAAATAAGCTACATATACTGCACCAGTAACAGTAAGCTGCATATACTGCACCAGCAACAGTAAGCTGCATATACTGCACCAACACTAAGCTGCATACAGTATACTGCCACCAGCAACACTAAGCTGCATATATTGCAGCAACACTAAGCTGCATATACTGCACTAACACTAAGCTGCATACACTGCACTAACACTAAGCTGCATATACTGCACTAACACTAAGCTGCATACAGTATACTGCACCAACACTAAGCTGCATATACTGCACTAACACTAAGCTGCATATACTGCCACCAGCAACACTAAGCTGCATATACTGCACTAACACTAAGCTGCATATACTGCCACCAGCAACACTAAGCTGCATATACTGCCACCAGCAACACTAAGCTGCATATACTGCTACTCCCAGCAACACTAAGCTGCATATACTGCTACTCCCAGCAAGCCCACAGTATAACACTTATCATCCCCTGCGGGTATCACATTCATCTGACTTGACAACGTTTATGGACAATATTATATCTGCCATTTGTAAGATTTCTGAAGATTATTATATAGAGATCCATTTATTGTCATCTGTATCTTGTAATTGGCAAAGACAAGAAAATGTTAACTTTTTTTTTTATTTTTATTTTTTAATAAGTTTATTTTTCCTAATTATGATAATTTAGAGAATATTGTGTCCGGGGCTTATATACTTATATATCACATTGCTCTGAATGATTGGGAACATCTCGGGGTGTTGAACATCTGCCCTGCCTGGTTATAAATATTCGGCACTACAAATTTATAGGACATTTGTGTCACCTTCTACAACGGGAATATATTTACAGCCGGAAGAAAACAGAACTTTGAAGTTGCCACTTGCAGAAATGAGAGAATTGTTGCCGGTTAACAGCTGTTAAATGCTTGTGGTGCAATCGAGAGCTTTGTCTCGAGACAGATGGGCTCTTATACAGGAAGAGATGAGGCGGTAATTCAGGAATCCATCAATTTACTGACCATTTCTTTGACTGGACATAAAGAGGAGAATATTATGAACCATCACATGTGTAGTGATGAGACATTTATGCTTCATGGTCAAGGTCTACTGATGTGTGATTGAAAGGGAAAGCCTACCTTTTATCATTTGGATTTGTAAATATGTATCGCTATACCTGGAGAGGGTGATACTACTCAATGCTGTTGGCTAATTTCTAGTTTTCTCCTTTTACTTTGCAGACTCTTTTTCTTTAAGTTCAGTTGAAGACATACTGCATACTGCATACTCAGAGCTCAGTGAGCCTTCCCTATTGAGCTGCAGGTTCAGAGCTCAGCGAGCATTCCCTATCAAGCTGCAGACTCAGAGCTCAGTGAGCATTCCCTGTTGAGCTGCAGGTTCAGAGGCCAATGAGCATTCCCTATTGTGCTGCAGGTTCAGAGCTCAGTGAGCCTTCCCTGTTGAGCTTCAGATTCAGAGCTCAGTGAGCATTCCCTATTGAGCTGCAGGTTCAGAGCCCAGTGAGCATTCCCTATTGTGCTGCAGGTTCAGAGCTCAGTGAGCACTCCCTATGGAGCTTCAGATTCAGAGCTCAGTGAGCATTCCCTATTTTGCTGTAGACATGGAGCTCAGTGAGCATTCTCTACTGAGCTGCAGACTTGGAGCTCAGTTAGCAATCCCTATGGAGCTGTAGATTCAGAGCTCAGTGATTATTCCTTATATAGCTGCAGACTTAGGGAGGCATTTATTAAGTCCGGCGTTTTTTACGCCGGACGTAAAAATGCCCCCGCAGCTCCGGCGCTACGGAGATTTATGTAGAGGCGGACTGCCTCTACATAAATCCCGTGCGCGCCGTTGCGCACCACCGAAAACCTACGCTAGCTGAGGACTGGAGTAGGTTTTCGGCGTACATTTTGGCGGAACGGATGGTAAATCGCGCGGACTCTGAGTCCGTGCCCTCCATTCCGCCCACTTTCCGCCCCTTTTCCGCCCCCTTTCCGCCCCCTGGCGTACTCGGCGGAAAGTGCCGATTTGCGAATATTTTATTCGCAAATCGGCCATTTGCGTATAAAAAAATACGCAAATCGGCACTTTCCGCCGAAAATCATCCGTTCGCCGGATGATACATGTGGCCCTTAGAGATCATGAGCAGTCCCTATTGAGCTGCAGGCTCAGAGATCAGTGAGTGTTTCCTCATAAAGCTTTAGAATCAGAGCCCAGTGGATATTCTATATGAAGCTGCAGGATTAGAGCTCAGTGGATGTTTCCTATGATACTTCTCTCTTTCCCCTCAGTTTTCTGTGTGATCATGTTTGTTATCTCCAAAACATTACTATACCACAAATTACTGTTCAGCAGATGCAACCTGGGGTCTTCTTGCAGCAAAGGGCAATCTCTGTAATTAAAGGGGTTGTCCGGCGCTAAAAAATTATTCACAGAATAACACACATTACAAAGTTATACAACTTTGTAATGTATGCTATGTCTGTGAATGGCCCCCTTCCCCGTGTCCCACCACCCCCACCCGTGTACCCGGAAGTGTGGTGCGCTATACATACCTGTCACGTGCCGACCACGGTCTCCGATCCTCAGCAGTGACGTCTTCTTCGGGTGGCCAGCGGATCTTCCCGAGTGCTGGCCGCCCTCTGCAGCGTCATCCGAAGCTCAGCCGCGATTGGCTGAGCATAACTGTGCTCAGCCAATCGCGGCTGAGCGGCTGATGACGCTCGGGAAGATCCGCTGGCCGCCCGAAGAAGACGTCACTGCTGAGGATCGGAGACCGTGGTCGGCACGTGACAGGTATGTATAGCGCACCACACTTCCGGGTACACGGGTGGGGGTGGTGGGACACGGGGAAGGGGGCCATTCACAGACATAACATACATTACAAAGTTGTATAACTTTGTAATGTGTGTTATTCTGTGAATAATTTTTTAGCGCCGGACAACCCCTTTAAAGTAAAGGATAAATACACAAGAGTCCCTTAGATGCATTAGGACATTAGAACCTTTTTTTCCCTTCCTTCTAGGACCTGAAACAATATGTGTAATGGAGTTTACTTAAAGTGGTTAATAAGTTATCAATAAACTGTTTACAGTATATAACTTTCTTTAGAGCTAATGGCATGATGGAAGTTGTAGTTTTGCAACAGCAGGAAAGCAACAGGTTGGGGGAAACTACTTTACAGTAATTTAGCAATTTATGCTCATGAGTAAAGATGAGCAAATGTCCAAAAAGGAGATTTTCAGCAAATTTTTCCATAACTAATTTTTAATTCAAACCTATTAGGATGTATGCTTACTATACAGAAGCTAGGACACATGTTAAAATGAATCCCTGCTCTCTAGCTTCTGGGGTACCTTATGTTAGGGCACCATAAAAACTGTGTACAATATACATTGTTGGCTAATAAATACAAGAGTTTGGCCAGTTGAGCCATCAGTGTGTGGAAAATATATATAATTGTTGCCTGGCTTATATATACAAGTGCTGGGCAGTTAGGCCAATTAATGTGTGAAACATCCTTACCCCGCTTGCCTCCTCCTACTACTCTGGCTCCTCCTCTGCCACCTCCTCATCTGGCCAACATAGCCCATGCACCACCAATTTCAGCACAGCCAGGGGGAAACTGAGTTTCAGCTAAAGAACGCATGGGTGGGTAACAGCGTACACCAACCGTTTCACCACTAATGTGTGTGCAACCCTAGGGTACTGTATGTGTGTGCCATATTGTGCTGTTTTTAACTCACCACTAATTCATCAATGACAAGTGATCCACTTATCCACGGCCAACATGGACAAGCTGACATTCTTAAAAATTAACCAGGCGTAGATCCCAAAGGACTTAACGGACCCGGTGTCTGATCGAGGAGACAAAATACAAATCTCTAATGTACAGTGGCCACCTCCTCTGCCTCTTAAACCGCCACCTATACCTCTTCTTGGACCTCCTCATCCTCTCTCTAAATAGTTATTTAATTTCTTTATTTTATTTTTAGGTTGTTATTTTTAATTTTTAACGTTTCCAACCCCATTTATTAAAGGGCAATTTTCCAGTGTTTCTCTCCATTTCCCCTCCCTTTTCAGCCCTCTACCCCTTCCTACACCCATTTTATAGCCATTTTTAGATACATGAATTCAGGTCACCATTGATTTCAACGGGGTTTGGGTCGGGCTCTGCAAACTTTTTTTGTAGTTCTGTCAACCCTTAGAACCCGAATTTCAACAGGTCCGCTCATTACTATTCATGACCCCTATATTACTAGAAGGTTCTCCGATATCTTTGAAAGTTGGTTAAATGAGTTGCTTAGATGTCGTGATCCCAAACGTGAATAGTTTATAGACCACAAAAAAAACCTATAAAATGACTCCTTGGGGCCAAACTAGAAAACAGTGGGACTAATCAGAAGAACTGGCCTAGAGGAAGGGGATAGTTGAGGTTCTGAAGCAAGTACCCAATGTGTCCTCCAGTTCTCACCTAGATCCCCACCTTTTATTCAGGTACGTGTTTGGTGTCATAGATACCAGTCTACGCTCCGATGTCACATGGTAGCCTCCACTTACAGCTCTCGGCAGGAGGAGTTGATCCATTTAACACATTTGATTTCCCAATTTTGTTAATTAACCTCTCAGGCAGGATTTCTGGGCCATTATCTCTCATAGACAGCGGACACTTTCATTATTATTTCTGTTTTTATAGACAGATAGGAATACAGTCCATTTTCTGATAGAATTTACATAAACACCACCTGCCGTATCCCATTGTTTAAGTGCTATAAAATCCGCTGCTTAAACGTTACCATGCCGGAGCCTCATTAACAATGCATAATTAAAGCACGGAATCAAAGTCAGGGATTTATCTAATGGCGGGAATCTAATGTCGTTCTGATTAAAGGCAAGTTATCATGGCTTCTGGCTTATGTAAGAAGGAAAATATGCAAATAAAAGGACTATTTTATTATTTATTTAATTTACTGAAAAGGTTAAAGGAGACATTCAATGAACCATGTCCTAGTATAACGTCTGAATGAAAACTTCAAAGAAAGTGGACAATATTTTTTTAGATCCAGCCTCCCAATTCTGACCCAGTCCAAATGTTTCTTCTAATGATGCAATTTTTTTTTATCACAATAGCAACATTAGAAGAAACATTTTGATTTATATGTCTGCTCAGCTGATTGGCTGAGCGGACGTATAAAGAGCCGGTCCCTGTCACACTAAGCTCAGTGTGCCGGGGACCGATGAAGAGGGAAGAAAGAAGAGAGAAGACATTGGAGGGTGAGTAGAAAGCTCTCCCCCCTGCACTACACCCATCCCAGCAAGGAAGGGGGGGGGTCACTTAACCCCTTCCTTGCTGGTTTGGGTTCAGTCTGACATCAGTCTGGCCCCCAAGGGGGTTAAGTGGGGACCCTTACTGAACCCCTGGGGGCCAGATTGTTCAGTATGGAACCAAAGGGTTAAGGGGGATGCAATGCATCCTCCCTTAACTTCTTGGGTGCCTCACTGTAAGCAGCGAGCTGTAAAGATGCTGCATACTATTAGGTGCACAACACCACTCACAATGATGGGTGTTGTGCTCCTGCTTGTGTGTTTTTTGTGTGTTTCTCCCTTTTTGTTTTTCAGATATCAGTATACTGTTGATTACGGCGGATTCGGTGGACTACGGCAATGATCAGCGGTTGTTGGGATTTTTATTTTAATAAAATGGTCAACAAGGGGTGTGGGGGTGTTTTTATTTGAATAAAAAATATTTTTCACTTGTGTCGTGTCTTTATTTCTTTACTATATAGACTTAGTAGTGGAAGCCGTCTAATAGATGTAATCCATTACTATGTCGGGTTTAGTGTTAGCCGGTATAAAATGGCTAACACTAACCCCCCCATTATTACCCCAGTACCCAATGCCACCAGGGGTACTGGGAAGAGCCGGGTGCCAGTGGTCCCGAAGCGTCAAAATTGGCGCTCCTGGACTGGGGCGGCAGCAGGCTGGTAATATTAAGGCTGGGGAGGGCCTAAACCAATGGCCCTTCTCACCCTGGTGTTACTAGGCTGCTGTTGCTTGGTTTTTAACCCAGCTGGTTATAAAAATAGGGGGAACCCTACACGTTTTTTTTTTTTTTTTTTTTAAATAATTAAAAAAAAACAAAAAAAAAACATGTAGCTTTCCTGAAATGGCCTGTCAGATTGATTCAGATATAGAAACATGACCCAGTCAAATGTGTCCAGATCTCTATGGAAAAACATGACCTGTCAGATTGATTTAGAGATCTGTGAAGAAACATGGCTTGGTCAGAAGGATCCAGATCTCTGTGGAGAAACATGGCAGGTCAAATCGATCCAGATGTTTGCAGAGAAACAAGACCCAGTCAGATGGGTCCAGATCTCTATGGAAAAAAATAGCCTGCCAGATCAATTTAGATATCTGTGCAGAATCGTGGCCTGGTCAGATATATCTAGGGCTGCGAGAAAGCACATGACGTTGCCTATTTTGTCTTATCCACTTCATGTTACCTGTGTTGGTGATGGAATAAAGTTTAAAGATTATTTGCTACATGGTGAGTGCCATGTCTGTTACCTTGGAGAAGTTGATCAGATATATCTAGATCTCTGTGGAAAACATGGCCTGTGAGATGGATCCAGATCTTTGTAGAGAAACATGGTCTACTAAGATGCATCCAGATATCTTTGGATTCAGATATCTGGCCCCCCTGGGGAGATGGATCCAGATCTTAGTGGAGAAACATGACCCAGTCAAATGGATCCATCCTGAGGGGTCAGAATTTAGCTGAATAAGCATCAACCAATGAGCATTTCTGTAAGGTGTGAACAGGTCAGGCTGGCAGAGGAGGTAATGTTTTCTTGGTGCACCCTTGCTCTTCTGATACCTATGGATGGATGTTCAGGCTTATCTAAGCCCTGTATTGACCAAGTCTATACCTTCATTCATGCTATTTCTACGATGTACAGATCAGTAGTCAATAAGTGTTCATATCTTTCTTGAGTTCTTTCTCCTACTTGACCGTAGAACTGTAAATCTCAAATGACCATTATGATGTTTTTATGTCTGAGATGACCAAGCTTCCATCTTTAGTCTGCTCTGTTACTTACGTATCTGGATTCCATCGGAGGTAAACATAGCATAACTCTCGGCTACGGTGAGACAAGGAGTGAAGGTGATATTGGCTGATGATCATACCTGCAAAGCAACAGCTGTCGACTTGTTAAAGAAAATTAATTATGGAGTCAAGAATTAGTTCTAATTAACTATAAAATATTCCTAATGAAATTGAAATCTGGCCTGTGGCAAGAACACACTGTAAAAAGGCAATCTATATAAAATATGTGTCTCAGACGCACGGTAAGTAGGGAAAAGAGTGAGATCTGGGGAAAATTGTGAAGTAGATGACAACTACAAAGTTTAATGAAGTAAAATTAGACCAATAACGTACTTGTAAGGCATTATGAAAAGTTCATCTTTTATATCAAAAGTCCATAACACCATATCGTTATATGCAGGAGACCAGGTTATACCAGCATTCACTTTATACAGAAGATGTATAACATATACCAGCTGTACATATATCATTATATACAGGCAATGCCCAGATTATACCAGTTGTACATATGTAATTATATACAGGAGATACCCAGGTTATACCAGCATGCTCCATATAACTATATACAGGAGGTACCTGGGGTTTTACCAGCTGTACATATATAGTTATATTCAGGAGATACCAGCATGTTACATATCACTATATACAGGAGATACCCAGGTTATACCAGCTGTACATACATAATTATATACAGATGATACCCAGGTTATTCCAGCTGAACACATATAATTATTTACAGGGGATACCAGCATATTACATATAACTATATACAGGAGATACCCAGGGTTAACCAGCTGTACATATATAATTATATACAGTAGATCCCCAGGTTATACCAGCTGTACATATATAATTATATACAGCAGATACCAAGGTTATACCAGCTGTACATATATAACTATATACAGGAGATACCCAGGTTATACCAGCTGTACATATATAATTATATACAGGAGATCCCCAGGTTATACCAGCTGTACATATATAATTATATACAGGAGATACCAAGGTTATACCAGCTGTACATATATAACTAAATACAGGAGATACCCAGGTTATACCGGCTGTACATATATAACTACTATATATACAGGAGATACCCAGGTTATACCAGCTGTACATATATAATTATATACAGGAGATACCCAGGTTATACCAGCTGTACATATATAATTATATACAGTATATACCCAGGTTATACCGGCTGTACATATATAATTATATACAGGAGATCCCCAGGTTATACCAGCTGTACATATATAATTATATACAGTATATACCCAGGTTATACCGGCTGTACATATATAATTATATACAGGAGATCCCGAGGTTATACCAGCTGTACATATATAATTATATACAGGAGATCCCCAGGTTATACCAGCTGTACATATATAAGTATATACAGTATATACCCAGATTATACCAGCTGTACATATATAATTATATACAGTAGATACCCAGGTTATACCAGCTGTACATATATAATTATATACAGTAGATACCCAGGTTATACCAGCTGTACATATATAATTATGTACAGGAGATCCCCAGGGTACACGATGTGTACATATATATAATTATACCCGGGTTATATCAGCATGGTCCTCAGAGATTTTATAACATAGAGATGAGTGATGAGATCAGATATTAGACAAGGTAATCCATGTTTCCTGTGTTGCATCTGACAGGGAATATGAGGACAGATCTCTTCTGTACTGGTTGTTGCCATCAGTAGAGGAGTAGATTTCCGGCTGATCCTTTTCTCGGTCTCTCAGACAATTGCGGCACATTGGACGCCTCTGTCAGGATCGCGGCTCGCTCGCACTAATTAGACTTAACGTGTTTCAGCAGCTGACAAAAAAGGGAAAGAAAAAGCTCAGAAATCTCTCATCTGTTCTCGCATTCACTCTCTTCCCCTGAACGACTTTCAAAGAATAGCTGAACATTAATGGCGAGAGCTTAAAGAAGAGATCTGCCAAATTACCTTGATAGAGGACATGGTGAGCCGACTCCGGAACGTCTCGTGCGCCGCACATGAAAGGAATAAGGAATCAAAGTGTTTGGACTGAAAATTAGGCCTAGTTTCTCGTACTTGCAGGGTCATATAGTTAGAGCACGACTGAAACGTGGAGCATCAAAAACCTTGCGACTAAGCTTCCTTGTGAGAGTTGGGACACATGCGGGTTTATATCTTCTTTGTGTACATGCTATTGGTTTTAGCTTATTAAAGGGATATTCCCATCTGGACATATGATATACACAGTGTCCACAGAATAGGGTATATCCAAGAGATCTGCTGAAGTCACTAAGCAGGCCTGGTTTAGGCCAGAGCCTTGATGGGGACTATACCTTCTTTCTATTAAAAGACTGATGGCAGCAGACATGCTCTGCTAGAGACCTGTTTGCCATGCTCCCTCTGCCTGCAGTTTTTATGAAAACTTTTTGAAATAAAAGAAAAAACCATATACTGTATGTGGGTGAGTGTCTATTTCTCTATATTGTTTGGATCTGCTAGAACCTGACTAAGGGTTAACCGAACAACAGGAAAACCCATTGCCCATGCCGTGGATTCTTCTTCTCCTGACACTCACCCCCTAAAAGCACAGGAAGTGGGACTGATCAACAGTAAAGCTCAGTGCATTCAGCCACTCTCTACTGACAATGCTTGACTACGTGGGGAAATTTTCACTAGCTAGCTCAACCTAGAGACAGGCCTAGGACTGGTACTACCACACGGAGTGGTCTCCGAGACTGTGTAGGCAGAAGGCGGTCACAGGTGCTAGATCATTAAGGCACATGTGCAGTGTTCAGACAAGTGATTATTAGGAGAAATCCTGCCTGGGGCATTCCTAATGGTGAGGAGGGCAGGAAGGAGGGACGGAGAGGCGGTGCAGGCCTAGGGTACAGATACTATAGGCCACGCCAATTTGACACACAGCTGCAAGTTTAAGGCTATGTTCACACTACATAAAAGTATGCCGGTACTTAAGTACCGGTCAGGATGATCTGGGCAGAGACCGGCCGTTCCGTGACCCGGCCGGATCACGGAACGGCCGGTCTCTTTACGTTATGTGGACATAGCCTAAAAGTTGTTTTTTAGGACAATAACTGCATCTCCTGCTGAACGGACACCAAGACAGATCTTGGATTAAAAGCTATCCAAAGGTACATGCGATTTTGGGGGGCAGATTGTGTGTTCAGAATCGCTTTAAAAATAAGCCACCTGATGCTGTGCAGGGGTAACGCAGTGAACTAGATACAGCACTAGACCGGAGCTACTTCTCTTTATTCATGGGTGGGATTCCAGAGGTCGAACCCCCATATTACTATGATGCCATATGACTATTACTATCAGAATTACCAGCAGCTGTGCCCCCTCCTGTTTTGGGTAGGCGATGGCATTCTGGGTGGGTGCCCCCCCCCCATCTTGACCCTGACTGCAGGTAACTCTAATCCTGGCCACTTAGATACGATGGTCAACAGTCACCAAGACAAGAAATTTATCAGAGGAAGGGGACTATATTGCCCCAACATTAGTGAGGTACCAGGTATTTACAAAGACCCCCAGGTTGACCACATTACTTACCAGAAACATGGCCCAGTAGGTTGTCATTGTAAAGAATTGCAAAGCATTTAGTGTGCGATGATCTGATCGAAGCTTCATGTCCCTAAGGGGGACTAAAAAAATGTTCTTGTGAAATAATATTAATAATAATAATAATAATTAATGTCCGTAGTAAAAGTATAAACTGATCACCTTGTTTAACAATAAAAATGATTTGACTTTGTAAAAATAATAAACCATTATAATAATAAAAATAAACTCAACAATAATAAAACTCATTTATGTTTTCGCTGTAATTGTAACCTCCATAGAATAAAGATAACACATTATTAAATGGTAAAAGAAAAAATAATAATAATAATAATAATAATAATAATGAAAAATCAGAGGAGGATTTAGTGTTTTTTCTTATCCACTGAAAAATAAGAAGAATTGTTCTAATATTCACAATAATAATAAACAGCAAGTGCTATGTACTTCGATAGGGTGCCAATAAAATGTACAACTCGTCCGGCAAAAAGAAAGTCCAGAGAAAAGTAAACAAGTTTTGGCACTGGAAATGTAGGAAAGCAAAGAAAAAAAAAAAAGAAAAGAAAAATGCCCCGTGTACTCAAGGCTCAATAAAATCCAGTCCTTAAGGTGTTAAGGAGTTTCTGCCACCTTCTACTCTTTGGCACCACATGAGGATTTCAATGCCTAATGGTCGCCATACACATGTGATAGCTGTCAGCCAAATGTTAATACAGTGCACAGTCTCTCCCGATCCCTCCAAACATATGAACAAGTGGCCAATGGCTGTTTTTTTCTCAGTTGATAGAAATCCAACATGCTGACTCTTCTCTTACCCAACATAATTTATCAGGGGCAACTCAGGTGTCCTCCATACATATTAGACATCTTGCCTAAATGTCCAGGTTTTGGGGACTTTTTTCTGTATGTAGTGGCCTTCACTTGAATGTCTCTTTTCCTTGAATGTGAAGTCATGCAGAGTTCTAGCCAAAGAGCCACCAAATTTAGAGTAAAGTTTCCCGTTCAGGAAAACCTTTGGATTGATATCTTATGTCTCGTTCTAACCCAAATCATCTAACCAAAATCGGATTGTCTTATTTACCTTCTCATCACGACCCTTTTCAAGGCTACATCTTCATACGGACCTTCAAGTTGGACAATTATGGAAGATGGAAAGTAAGATGGTCAACAAGCAACAGATCTATGAGAACTACATAGACAATGAACCCTGATATATGTATATGAACCTTCTTAGAGCTGTCTGGTGACATAGATGGTGTATGAAGAATGTTGCCATGTATACCCATCGGATATGTCCCTATTTCTGTCTCTCTATTCACTAGTATTTATAGGACATCAGCCCTTATCTGAAGGGAACCTTACCTGCTATAGACCGGTTGATTCATAGTCATAACTAGGGTTTCCTTCAGAGATGGCATTGATTCGGATTGTGACCTTTTCTCTGAGTGATTCACAGAAATCTCAATTAGGCTAAGACCACCATCACTTTTCCCAGACAAAACTTCTCTCTGTATCCATACCACCTCTACACAAAATCACCATCTATAGTCCTCCAAATGTCCATAATGTCCCCTGCACAGTAGGTAAGTCTGCCAGTAAGTAGGTGGTTCCCCGATAGGTAGGTATATCACCTTGTAGGCAGTTGGTTGCCCAGTAGATAGCTATTTCCCTTATTGGCAGGTGTTCCCCCGAGTAGGTACAGTAGGTAGCTCCCCTGGTAAATGCATAGTTATTTTTTTAGCCAAACGTGTACCCAAGTAGTTGTTGGTGACAAAAACATCAACAACAACAACAAAATCATACTTACCCCTCCCCCCACACACACACCTTCCAAACAGAACTGGAGCCGGGCAACCTTTTTAAAAGGGTTATGACACATTGCTCGTGGATTAAGGGCAGGGCCATTTGGTAGTTGACTGGGCCCCCCTCTCTGCTGGCCAATATGAATGGTGTAGCCCTTATCTATTAGGCAACCGGTTATATTGATATTGGGGAAGACTTATCTTTGAGCACACTGATCAACACAATGGGGGGTATCGAGGCGGGGAGGAGGCATGACCTGCAAACAGGCGTAAATCATGGCAAAAGTCTACACTTGCTTCAGAGGTCGGCCGGATTTACTAAGAGGTTAAATCTGGCGGGGTGCATGGGGACAGTGCTTTATTTAAGACTTGTACAACGGTCTTTATAAATTCCCGCCATTGTGTATAATAATAATGCATTTATTTAGCCAATCACAGGGATCATGGTACTTGAATAATCTTCAGACGCCACAAAGAAACTTGTTTTCTAACTTCACATCCTGTAGATTGATTTCTTGTAGGAAATAAGCTGTCTGTTTCAGTCACTAAAACCGCTGACCTTAAAAAACAAAACAAGTTGGTTCAAGGGCCTCTCCACCGTGACATAGAGAGCACTCACTGATTGCATCATTATTAGAGCGCAGAAGAGGTCTCTTCTTATCCTGCATAGAATGGGAGAGAATTACTACAGAGGGGAAAAACAGCAACCGATCCTATGTCAGATAATATGTCAGGGCTTACTGTGGGATCTGTAGATGACACAATGTTATGGGGATCTGTAGATGACACTGTTATGGGGCTCTGTAAATGACACTGGTATAGGGGATGTGTAGATGACATTGTTATGGGGATATGTAGATGACACTGTTGTTGGGAATGTGTAGGTGACATTGATGATGTAGAGGTCACACAGATAAAACCTCTATAATATTTAGTAGGAAAAAACATGAATGTTAGAAGCATTAATGAGCTAGAAAGACTCCAATCTCCCTAAGGACTCTGATTGTTTTATCACAATATATGATTCATAGAAGTCATCTCCTTACACGGCTTCTTAACAGATACGGATGGATAATTCCTTAATGGCTTCCATATTATTCTCAGAAACCTTGAGCCATAAATAGGATATAAAGTATCTGTATCTAAAGGTGTATATAACCTCAGACCTGAGACCCCATACTGTGCCCATGATACTGAATACGCCACTAACTGGTATAGGTCACATACATTGCTGAGTATCCCTAGACCTCTCTTTTGTCATGTGAACAATGGGGAGGTGTGTGTGTGTGTGTGTGTGTGTGTGTGGTTGTGCTATATACCTGTGCCTTATATTACTGTACTATACATAGAACACTCTGCCAGTAGGGTGATCACATACTCCCTCCTTAAAGAGCCAGTGTTCTCACCCATAAGTAAGACTAGATAGGTGTCACAGAGGGTCCACAACTGATGTAGTTTACCCTTAGGCTGGGTTCACACTACATGTTTGCAATCTAATTTTTTTTTTTTTTTCATCTGTTTTTGCAAAAACGGATGGAAAAACTGATGTATTTGTGTGCTTCTGTTTTAATCCATTTTTCTATTGACTTCCATTATTAAAAAAAAAGGATCAAAATGTTTTTAACAAACACGTAGCTGACCTTATTTTTGTGTACGCTTAAAAAAACTGATCGTTTTTTTTTTTTATAATTGAAGTCAATGGAAAAACAGATCAAAATAAATACACCGAAATGCATCTGTTTTTCCATCTGTTTTTTGCAAAAACGGATGAAAAAAAAAAAAAAAAACGAATTGCAAAAACATAGTGTGAACCCAGCCTTACTTATAATCTTTTTGAATAAAGTTTGTATGGATGTATTAAGGTTGATTATATGTCATAAGGGCTAGAGAACTGGAAGACACTGGACCCTGGCACTGGCACCCATCCCACTGCCCCTGCCTAATTGCCTCAACAATCCTAGGCAGCAGCGGATAACTGGTCGACAGTCCCTAACCCATGCAAGTGGCAGGTGCAGCACTGAACAAGGACAAGACAAACACAAAAATATGTGGTCAGAGGTCTGGGTCGGCAACTAGCGGTCAACGTGGTACAAGAACGTAATCCAAGGGGGTTGTCAAACAGTCAAGAGCCAGGAAGTCAGGGAGCCAGGAATAAATCAGGAACAAGGGCTAGGTTAAGAATTAACTCAGGTATGAGACTGTATCGCAGGCAAGAAGGGAGAAGACTGGACACGTTTATGTGAAAGTTGAAGTCCCAGCCCCAGAACTGATTGAGTCCTAGGACTCAAACCTCTAATGAACACTAAAGCTGACTGGCAGCTGCATCTTCCAGTCAGCCTACAATAAACTAGTGTCAGGACTGGCAAGAACAGACAGGACAGAGACAGTGGGCCCTGAATCTGAACCCACCACTGACCCTGCCTAATTGCCTCGGTCGACCCTAAACGGTCGCGGACAACCACAAAGGCGTTCCCTACGCTGCATAAGTGAAACACAGAACAGCACGGACAGACAAAAACACAATAAAGAATCGTAGAACAAGCCGGGTCAAACCAAACAGACAACGCAGTACAAAGTCGGTAAACAAGGGATAGTCGGGAGTCAGGTGGAGGTCAGAACACGAGTAGTCAGGCAGAAGGGATTAGGACGGGATACGCAGGAAAAGGACAGGGGGAGCTGGGATCAGAATAACTAATAGCCAGCGATTACTAGATGGCTTTCACTTTACTTTATACTGGACCAGGAGCCCGGACCAGACACTGATTGGTCCGGTCTTCTGATCCAGCAACAATATAGCTGCGGCGCTGCAGACCAAGTGGCAGAGCGATCTGCCACTCAGCCTGCATGAAAGCCGCATCAGATGTGCCGGCCGGCCGGCTGACTATCACGTGAGACCGCGGCGTCCCCGGTTACTAGGGACGCCGTCGGGTCTCCTTGACGTCACTCGGCTAAGGCGGGCGGAGCTCCGAGCCCGAGGAAGACGCTGCAGGAGCCAGGTCAGGTGAGTTCCTGACATTACCCCCCCCCCCTCTTATGAGGGGCCTCAGGACCCTTATCCACTGGACCGGGTTTAGACGGATTCTGGGCATGATATCGTCGGATTAACTGAGGAGCGTGTATATCTCTAACTGCCACCCATGTATGCTCTTCTGGTCCAAAACCCTTCCAGTGGACTAGGTATTGCAATGAACCCTGTACCCACCGAGAGTTTAAAATTCTCTCTACCTCATACTCCAGTTCACCCTGGACGACTAGTGGAGCAGGAGGAGGTGACGGGAACACCGGTGGCACATATTTTTTCAGCAAGGCTTTATGAAAAACAGAATGAATCTTTAGGGACGATGGTAGTTTAATCCTGAAAGTTACTGGGTTAATAACCTCTACGATAGTATATGACCCAATGTATTTGGGCGCCAGTTTTCCTGATTGGACTCTCAATTTCAGGTTTTTAGTTGAGAGCCAGACTTTTTCACCTACAACATATTGATGGCCAGATATGCGTCTTCTGTTGGCATACTTTCGATAGGTTTCTTGGGCTTTAACCAAGCTCTGATGAGCTTGGGCCCAAACTGTGCACAGTTTCGAGAATATATCTTCAGCTGAAGGGTTTACAGATTCGGCGGAGTGGACGGACGAGTATCTGGGATTAAACCCATAATTACAAAAAAACGTCGACATACTAGTAGAGCGCTGTTCATGGTTGTTTAGGGCAAACTCAACGAGTGAAATGAAGTCACTCCATTTGTCCTGGGTATTAGACACAAAACATCTTAGAAACTGCTCCAATGACTGATTGATCCTCTCGGTCTGTCCATTCGTTTGAGGGTGGAACGCAGAAGAGAAAGACAATGAGACCCCCAGTTTACTACAAAACTCTCTCCAAAATTTAGCAACAAATTGAACACCCCTATCAGAAACAATGTTCTCCGGTATCCCATGCAAGCGTAACACATGATTGACAAACAGCGTGGCAAATAAGCGAGCACTGGGTAGTTTACGTAGTGGAATAAGATGACACATCTTAGAAAAACGATCTACCACCACCCAAATGACAGTTTTACCCCTAGATAGTGGTAGGTCCGTGATAAAATCCATGGATAAGTGCGTCCAAGGCCTCGTAGGGACCGGCAGAGGGTGTAACAACCCCTCCGGTAGCCTACGGGGAACCTTGGATCGAGCACAGACTTCACAGGCTTCCACAAACGATTTAACATCTCGGCCCCAGGTTGGCCACCAGAAATGACGTGAAAGCAGATATTTAGTTCCAGCAATACCAGGATGTCCTGCCAACACAGAACCATGAATCTCTTCCAATACTCGGAGATGGAGATTCGGCGGTACAAACAAGAGAGACTCAGGAGTGTTATGGGGCGCCATACTCTGAGACTGCGAGACTAGAGTCACTAAGTCTGGTTGCAAAACAGATATTACAACCCCAGGCTTTAGTATCGTATCGACACGGTTTTCGGGCATAACTTCAAAATCAAAGCTGCGGGAGAGGGCGTCAGCTCTGATATTGCGAGAACCGGGTCGATAGGTGATTTCAAAGTTGAACCTAAAAAAGAACAACGCCCACCGGGCCTGCCGTGGAGAAAGACGTTTAGCAGTATCAAGGTAAACTAAATTCTTGTGGTCGGTGAGTACCGTGACTTTATGTTTGGCCCCTTCCAAGAAGTGCCTCCATTCATCAAAGGCCATCTTGATGGCCAACAGTTCTCTATTACCAATATCATAGTTGCGTTCTGCCTGCGAAAATTTTTTCAAAAAGAATGCAACCCTTGGGACAAGACTGCCCCTACTCCCACCTCGGACGCATACTTTAACAACAAACGGGCGTTCGAAATCTGGCTGGGTCAGTACTGGAGCTTCTGAGAAAGAATGCCGAAGTGTGTCAAATGCCTCAATAGCCTCTCTGGACCAGTGTACAAGGTCTGCTCCCTTCTTGGTCAAATCGGTAAGAGGCCTAGCTATGATGGAAAACCCCTTAATAAATTTCCTGTAATAATTAGCAAAGCCTAAAAACCTTTGTAAGGCCTTCAGGTTGTTAGGTCGTTCCCAATTTTTTATGGCCGCCACCTTGACCGAGTCCATACTAAACGAATGGGGAGTAATATTATAACCCAAGAACGAGACCTCCTGGAGGCCAAACTGACATTTCGACAACTTGGCATAAAGATTAATTTGTCTGAGAAGCTCCATTACCGTACGGACATGCAACACATGGGAAGACCAATCTGGGGAAAAGATTGAAATATCATCGAGGTACACCACAACAAACTGTCCCAGATACTCCCGAAAAACATCATTTACAAAGTGCTGGAAGACAGCCGGAGCATTGCATAACCCAAAGGGCATGACGAGATACTCAAAGTGACCCTCTGGGGTATTGAATGCGGTCTTCCACTCATCACCTTCCCTGATGCCGATTAGATTGTATGCTCCCCTCAGGTCCACCTTAGAAAACCAATTAGCTCCTATGATTTGGTTAAACAGATCGTGAATTAATGGCAACGATTGCTGATTCTTAACCGTAATCTTATTCAACTCCCGGTAATCAATACAGGGACGGAGACCCCCGTCCTTTTTCCCGACAAAAAAGAACCCCGCCCCCATGGGAGAAGAAGATGGGCATATATGACCTTTACGCAGGCTATCCTTTATATATTCCCTCATAGCTTCCCTCTCTGGACAGGACAGATTGAAAATGCGACCTCGAGGGTATTTGACACCAGGAAGTAGCTCAATGGCACAATCATACGGTCTGTGTGGCAGTAATTCTTCTACTGCTTTTTCGTTGAATACATCAACATAGTCTGACAAAAATTCCGGAACCTCCCCTTCTCCGGAGGAGCATTCCGCAAGAGACACAGCATTACAGTGGGAGGCACACCCAGGCCCCCATCGTACCAACTCCCTATTGGGCCAGTCAAAGACAGGGTTGTGAGTCTCCAACCAGGGCAAACCCAGAATCACGTCAGATGACAGGTTATGCATAAGTAAGAAGTTGAGTCTTTCCACATGGACAGACCCCACCTTGACCTCAAGACAAGGTGTCACATAGCGTACATTCCCCTGGGCAAAAGGGGCAGAATCTGCTCCAGTGACATTAACAGGACGCTGGAGCAGCAGGGGACATACCTCCAAACCAGAAAAAAACATAGGATTAACAAAGTTGGTCTAGGATCCAGAATCAACCTGGGCATACCCATTAATACTTTTATTCCCCCCAGACAAAGAGATTGGCAACAATAACTTATTTTTGAAGGTTACCTGTGCGTCTGAGAGACCCCTTCGACAATCTCTCAGGCGCTGAAGTTTTCCGGCGATGGGCCCGGCCTGGAAGGGCATTGCCGAACTTTGTGTCCTGCCCTTCCGCAATAAAGACATAAGTTATTCTGCAGGCGATGGGCACGTCGGGCTTTAGCATCGGTGACATCCAACTGCATCAGCTCTTCGGGTGATGGTAAGACTGGGAGGGATGGTTTGGGGTGTGAGAGCGGTGATACGGGGGCTCTAGGGTGGTCAGGGGTACCCTTCTCTCTCTGTCGGTCCCTGAGTCGCCGGTCAACTCTGATGGCTAGAGTCATGCTGTCCTCAAGCGAGTCAGGAGTAGGATATGCCACCAACATATCCTTCAATCTGTCACAGAGACCCACCCGAAACTGATATCTGAGAGCCGAATCGTTCCACCGCTCCACTGCCGGAATTCTGAGCAGTACTCCTCTACTGGACGTCGGCCCTGTCTCAATCCAGTCAGCTGTTGTTCAGCGTTAGCTGCACAGTCAGGGTCATCATACAGTCGACCTAAAGCGGAAAAGAAAATGCCCACTCCTGTGGTGGCCCTTAAAGGAGGAACATGATGATGCCTACCTTCTGAACCTCATCCCCTGATGAAGTAGGGCGTAACCTAAAATATAATTTACACCCTTCCCTGAAGGCACGGAATTTCCTCCTGTCCCCCGAGAACTTATCAGGAAGCTGAACAGGTGGCTCAGGAGGTGTGGGGGAGGTCACCGTGAGCTGTCGGGGTGCCGTCTCCTGTTCCTGGACCCTTACAGCGAGCTCCTGAACCATTGTGTTGAGTCGCTGCATCTGGTCCACAATATTAGTCAGGGCTGTCCGGTTGTCCATGAGGCAAATGGCGGTAAGGGCTGGCTATTCTGTCAGGACTGGCAAGAACAGACAGGACAGAGACAGTGGGCCCTGAATCTGAACCCACCACTGACCCTGCCTAATTGCCTCGGTCGACCCTAAACGGTCGCGGACAACCACGAAGGCGTTCCCTACGCTGCGTAAGTGAAACACAGAACAGCACGGACAGACAAAAACACAATAAAGAATCGTAGAACAAGCCGGGTCAAACCAAACAGACAACGCAGTACAAAGTCGGTAAACAAGGGATAGTCGGGAGTCAGGCGGAGGTCAGAACACGAGTAGTCAGGCAAAAGGGATTAGGACGGGATTCGCAGGAAAAGGACAGGGGGAGCTGGGATCAGAATAACTAATAGCCAGCCATTACTAGATGGCTTTCACTTTACTTTATACTGGACCAGGAGCCCGGACCAGACACTGATTGGTCCGGTCTCCTGATCCAGCAACAATATAGCTGCGGCGCTGCAGACCAAGTGGCAGAGCGATCTGCCACTCAGCCTGCATGAAAGCCGCATCAGCTGTGTCGGCCGGCTGACTATCACGTGAGACCGCGGCGTCCCCGGTTACTAGGGACGCCGTTGGGTCTCCTTGACGTCACTCGGCTCCGGCGGGCGGAGCAGAGCCTGAGGAAGACGCCGCAGGAGCCAGGTCAGGTGAGTTCCTGACAACTAGCCTACAATAAACTAGACACAGCTGAGACGCCCGGCTGGGGAGAAGCACAGCCCCGGCTTTCTTCACTAAGAACGCCATCGGCGTTCCCCTAGTGACCGGCCCGGCCTGTGATCCTAAGGTGCGGAGAGGTACAAGCCCTGACACTATATATGTATATATATATATATATATATATATATATATATATATATATATTACTACATATATATTTGTAAGCAAAAATTTTAAGCAAAAAAACCTTTACAATTGTTACCTAACCTTCTCGAGATGGGAACATCAGCTGCGGAATCAAATTAATCTATCATCCGACTTGATTAATTGTCACATTCTGAATCCACCCAAAGATCGGCCAGAAATAAGAGAATTGAATTGAAATTTAAATTCAAATAAGCTGAACGGGAGCCCCGTGATAAAGTTCATGAATAATTGACGTATAATAAAATATCAACATATTCTAACCAAACTGGCTGAGAAAGCATATTCCCCGCTTGAGTCTTGTCCAACCGTATAAATGAGAGAGGATATTTTTTTTTTTAGAGAAATATATGAGCCGCGATTACTGCCAATAACCTTTAAATCAGGTCACCTTCTGAAATGGCGGAGAATAAGGTAAAAGATAAATGCAATGGGCTAATGGAATCATCAGAGCTCGGCCTAATGTATATTTACTGTTCTCTGATCTATAAATTAATTTGTGCAGCTACTTTATTTTATTTCACACAGCGTTCCCCATTGATTTTTATTTGAGGGCTGTAATTCACGTTTAAAAGATTCACGCTCGTATCTTTTTTTTTTTTTCCTCCAGGAAATCTCTATCCGCTCATATAAAATTAGTAATTATGTTCTTTTAGGTCAGGTTGACACATAATATCTTTCAATTTTTTTGCAATGGTTCTTGATTTTCTACACTCAGTTATGTTGTTTCTTTTTATATTTTTTTTTTACTTTTTTTTTCAACCTTAGCAGGCAAGAAAAAGTGAGCGAGCCCTTTGGAATTCCCTGGATTGCTGCATTTGTTATTAGTAAAATGTGGTCACAAACACCATGTTACTATGCAAACTGTTTGTGTCTTTTGCATGAGCACACTGAGTAAACATCCACAGTGCAGGGGGAAATTACCTGAATTTCATTTGCATAGATCACTAATAAAATATGAAATTATTGTCCTCTAAGTAACAGCTATGGAGAAATACAATGTAAGTAAAGTAAATAGATGTACAATTCATGTATTTTATTGGATAGATTAACCCCCTTCCACCGCTGCACTGTAAATTAAAGTGAATGTACCTCAAATTCATCAACATATAGAACGGCGCTGGTGCAGGGAAGCTGATGCCGCGGTCCTTTTTTGAACCACGGCCCAGTTCCCGTGTACATCGCCAATCTATTCACGGGTATTGGGCCGGAGGTAAAGCACTGGGAGAGAACCCCCAGTGGGAGGGAACCCCTGCCCCTATATGATGTAACTCAATTGATTGTAATAGAGCCACGTAATAGAGGGGAGGGGTTTTCCTCCCACTGGGTGCGGATCACCCTGTCTCCAGTGCTTCACCCCCGGCCCGATACCCGTGATTAGAATAGCGCCATACACGGAACCAGGGCCATGGTTAAAAAAAAGGACTTATGCCCGAGGCTGCAGCAACATTAATTTATTATCCCCGATGACACAGGCACAGAAACTGTCAGCACCGGAGCCTATAGATACTGTGGTCAGTACGACTGCAGCATATATAGGGCTTCAGACAGAGAATTCTTCCTCTACAGAAGGATAATTCTTTAGTCTGTCTGGTAACCATTGGGGCTCTGCGATGTGATCTGAGGGCTGAGGCTTCCGGTGTCCTGGCTACAGAGGTCGGCAGGATAGGGAGGAAGGTAAGTCCAGCACGCGGCCACAAGCTCTGCCCCCTCCCCTCTCTCCCCTGCCGCTGTTACAAGCTTCTAACGGCAGCAGGGGACAATGGAGAGGGGGCAGGGCTAGGGACTTTAGCTGAAGTCCTAAAATGACCTGTGCAATGAGGCATCAATGACCCATAGTCTTGAAAGGGTTAAATAAGCAATGTCATAAAAAAAAAAGAAAAGAAAAAAAAAAGAAAAAAAAAAAGTTGGTATGTTAGAGTTTTGATCATTTGGTAAGAAAGTATATGCAAAATAGCTCTCACACCTCTTTGCCTAAGAGATGTAAGAGTATTTTGCATATCTTTTCTTCCCAGAATTCCCAGTGGAGCACCAATATCCTGTAAGTCTTCACACATCTTAATGACAGACTCTCCTTAGTGCATCTTGCTCGCACATCAATAGGCCTCTCACTATCCAGACAATATCCTGTTCTGCACTGAAAGGGGGCAACAACTCTGAAACAGCTGTCTGCATATGGGAAATCTTTCCTTTTGGATAGATTGTTTGACTTTGCATAATATCCCCTGTCAATGTTCAAAGACTCCTAGATAGAGCGAGACTTGACTTGAAGGGACATCTCTTTGTGAGAACTATTTTGCATATCCTTTCTCCCCAGAATTCCCAATGGAGCACCAATGGCCTGTACGTCTCCACACGTCTTCATAACAGACTCTCCGTAAGGAGAATTAATACCCCTTGCACCCAGATCATTTGGTAAGCAAATCCATACATTTGTCTATATTTCTGCATTGATAAGTAATATTATGTGGTTTGTTATATAAGCCACAATTATAGACAAACACTATGGGAAACATTTCTCAAGAATGGCGTATGAGTGCGCTAATCTTAAATAAAGCCCCTCCCAGCTGGATTTAACAAGTGGCTCATGCCTCTTAGTACAGCCAGCAAGCTCTGTGCCTGATGCGGGCATTGGGCAGGGTTAGATTTTTACCTGGTTTATGCCTATTTCCAGGTGTAAACCTTCATAAGTCAACCATGGGAGGAGGCCACACCTCATACCCACCTTGTTGCCCTGCCGGCCCATCAAGCAAGCAAGGGGATATGGCTGGTTTGTGTATTTTTGGTGTAAAATTTGCGAACTTCCAAGATGCTGCCCCGTCTCAAGTCAGTAATTGCACGAGTGGGCTGGAAGCGGCTGGAGGCACCGGAGACACAGAGCAGGACACCGGGGGAGTGCGGAGAGGAGAACATTCACTTTTTTTTGTTTGTTTTTTGTGCAAATTTAAAAAAGAAATCTGCTTCATTAACATAGCAATTTTTTTTTTCCTACAAATTTCACTCATCCCTTCAATATAAGATTCAATGAATATGGGAAATTCAGTGCACCAACCACAATTTTGAAAAAATGTAAATAAGGTATAAGCCCTAAAATGTTTCATATATATATATATATATATATATATATATATATATATATATACTGTGTACACACACACACACAGACACACACAGACACACGGTGGTCCAAAAGGTAGGTGGACAGTATGTGCAATAGGGTTAAGAAGGGGGAGATTTATCAAACATGATGTAAAGTGAAAGTGGCTCAGTTGCCCCTAGCAACCAATCAGATTCCACCTTTCATTTTCCAAAGAGTCTGTGAGGAATGAAAGGTGGAATCTGATTGGTTGCTAGGGGCAACTGAGCCAGTTTCACTTTACACCATGTCTGATAAATCTCAGCCTTCATAAACCTATTACACATACTGTCCATCTACTATATATATATATATATATATATATATATATATATATATATATATATATATATACACTCAAAGGACGAAATATACAACAATTAGAACAGAAAAATGCAATTCAATAAGTTGCTGTGGCGGGCGGGGGATATAACCGCCTACAACTCCCAGCCTGCTTCATCCATTATGGGAATACACATAACACCAGAGTTGGACTGGCCTACCAGAGGACCGGAGAATCCTCCGGTGGGCCCCCAGCTATAGAACCTGAACAAAAACTGACTGACATGTTGTTTCTCACTGGTTCTTCATTGGTGGGCCCCAGGATCATTTCCTCTGGTGGGCCCAGATACCCCAGTCAGACACTGCAACTGGCCATCAGTTATTGAAGGTGTATAGCTACCATTACTCAAGCACCACAAGGGGCTCGGTCGATGCTTGGTCAAGTGCTATGCTCGACCGATATATATATTAAGGCTGGGTTCACACTATGTATATTTCAGGCTATATTTGGTCCTCATGTCAGGTCCTCATAGCAACCAAAACCAGGAGTGGATTGAAAACCCAGAAAGGATATGTTCACACAATGTTGAAATTGAGTGGATGGCCGCCATATAACGGTAAATAACTTCCATTATTTCAATATAACAGCCGTTGTTTTAAAATAACAGCAAATATTTGCAATTAAATGACGGCCATCCACTCAATTACAACATTATGTGAACATAGCCTTTCTGTGTTTTTAATCCACTCCTGGTTTTGGTTGCTATACAGCCTCAAACATACAGCCTCAAATATACGTAGTGTGAACCCAGCAATATACTGTATATATATATATATATATATATATATATATATATATATATATATATAGATGTAATGTAAGCTATAAGCCATAGCGCCCCTGCCATAGTCCTAGTCATGCTATTGTTGCATTGCACTGATCAGGATTTTTCATGAAGAGTTATGAATAATTCAATGCTCATCAATTACCCGGTTAAGATGAAATGTACATTAGTATTCTAAACAAATTTAGGATGTAATCCGCCGAGTCTCTGTCACACGTGAACAATGCAGCGGATGATGTTCCTGAAAATGGAATCTATAGAAACCATATCAGGACATTTGCTTCTCCAACACATGACCTTACAATGTGAAAAGGGCAAAATGTCACCTGAAGCTCCTAATTTCAACTCAGAGGCTCCTCCCTAATTTAATAGTTGTCAATTTAGAGTCTTATGTAAAACTTAGCATTTAATTTATATATTTATACTGTTTGTAGAATATCAATGCGATGCCCTGACCCGTGAGGGTCACTTCGTAGTGCAGGTGTTGTGAGCGGGCAGGAACCGGGGCAGCTGCAGGGTAGAGGATTGTCACAGTATAGGGCCTGAGGGTGGCACAGCTGAGGGACCGGTCTGCAGATACTGCGGTATACTTGCTACTGGGCATGCGATTCGTCGCTGTACCTAGTCAGGGCACCAGTAAACGGACACCAATGCCAGGGTTCAGTAACAGCAGTGGTTACACTTTTATTGTAACTGAGGTAACTGGTAGCAACAGTCTCGTCCGGATGCAACCGGGTATATAGCAGACTTGTATAGACAGAGCTAAGGTGGTGCTGCATAGGCTGAGGTGAAATGTGCCGGATGATGGGAGTAGTATTGAGAGAAGAATAGAGATGCTGGGTGGACTTAGAGTACTTGCGGTATGAATCTTGACTTGATGAAGAGATGAATAACAGGAACGACACCCAGATGAGAGGATACTCCAGGCACTTGAGCAGACGGATAGCCAGGATCTGCCACAGCAGAGCACCAAGTCCACTCTTCTGAAGGTGAAGAGAGACACAAACACACGACCTCCTTGCTTGGGAGCAGGGGCCGGAACTCAATAGCAAGGGGAAGTGACATGGTACTCCTGGCCAAAGCTCGACAGCCATTGGAGGAACCATGGTTACAGGGCATGGTCACATGATCCTCAGCCATTGCATACCACTGCACAGAGTTAAACACATGTACAATATACAGGAACCTGAGAGTAATAGGGACTACATAGTCACAGTTGCAGTGCAAATAGTTTCCAGAACAGGCATGGCTGTAATAGCAAAAATAAACTGACAGTGAGAAACAGACAGCCTGTTCTGGGACACTGCATCAACATATTCCACAGAGCTATACAAACAATGCCCTCACTCACACCATTGCTCCATAGGGTGTGGTTCCCTATTACCCACTATGATCATCTCAGATCTCTTGAGCACCTAAAAATGTGTCACTCCCTGTTACCAATGGACACATATGATTCCCACAAAGTTCCCTGCAAGCAGGAATTGCCTGATCAGCCCAGTGATTGGCTATGTGGCTAGTTCCTGCCTACTCGAAACATCTAAGACTGGAAGACGAGAACAACAGTGGGGACCACACGACTTGGAGTAAGACAGGTGATCGGACTGCAGTTCTTTTTCACAAGTGCAATGCAATGACTCTAATTACTGTACAAGTACTTTCCTATTCTTTTTGTAAACAATACATGTTTAAAGTAAACCTGTCACCCCCCCTGCCGTGGTGACAGGCTCCCGCTAGAGCCCCCTATACTTACCTGATCGCGCCGGGTCCCGCTTCTTGATCCGGTCTGGTGACGGACTCAGCGGACTCACGGACTCACCATTCATTCTCTATGGGCATCGGACTCATCTCAGGAGCATCTTGGTGAGGTGAAATCTCCGTCACCGGACCGGATCAAGAAGCGGGACCTGGCACGATCAGGTAAGTATAGGGGGCTTTAGCGGGGGGTCAGGAGCCTGTCACCCCGGCAGGGGGAGTGACAGGTCCTCTTTAAGTTTTGAAAACTTTAATTAAATCTTTGAATAAAAAAAAGTGCGCTCCCCTGTCACACACTTATTTCCCTCTTAGCGATCGCTTAGGCCCAGTTCACACTGAGCAAAAATGGCAGAATTCGGCAGCAGAGCTCTCCGCCACAGAATCCCACCATGCTCAGTGTCCTGCAGTGAGTGAATAAGAGGGCTCGCCGTCCACTTCCTTCCCTCTCCACTGAAAGAATTAACATGTCAATTCTTTGAGCAGAGAGTGGAGGGACTGCTTTCCCAGTTCCCAGTGTGAGTCCTGCTTGCCTACCTGTCTCCAACTGTTCCACCACTAGTAAGCCAAGCCAGGGTTAGCGATCTAGTGGATCCATGACTCCAGTCGTTACAGTTATCGTATATACTAGGAGTCAAAAACTAAAACTAGAAAAAACAAAACAAAACAATACAAACCTTTAAAAATTTTCTGCAACTGTCAATGATAATAATGAAGAAAAGTACAAAGAAAAAAAAGTAAAAAGAAAACAAAAATTAGTGATGGGTGCTGAGTATTTTAGATGTGGAGGGATAGAGAAGCCATGTACATTGCTGAGGGACGTGGGCTGCATGTGTTGTGGAGCCCGGGAGAAGGGTGCGAGAAGTGGTGATCAGTTATCTCGATGGCATAATGACAGTGTAATAATTGCATTGGCATAATAACAGAATTTAAAATGATTTAGGACCATTGCCTATTCCAATTGCCAGAGCACAAAGCAATCAAATGTTTCCGTGACAGCGTCTGCAATCTCACTGAAAAGAAGTCGGGAAAGGGACAAATGTTGTGACCTTAGAAGGAAAATAAGAGATAAAAAAAAGGTTACCCCGATGGAGAATAGAGATTCTGGGACCCACCAGAAGACATGATCCTGAGGGATTTCCTTAAAGGGATACTCCGGCAGGGGGGCATTTTTTTCCTGACACTTGGGAGGAGGTGGCTGAGGGAAACGATGTCCACTCACCCCCCCGGGTCCTGCATCGTGGCACTCTGGTCCCCGGTTCCCAGCCCCTTCCTGGTGTCTGACGGGGGCCCACGTCAGACACCAGGAAGCGGCCGGGAATCGGGAGCCCCATTCATCTCAAATTGGCAGTTGAATCCACCATGAACAATGTCATGGCCGCGGCGGCGTCCCGTGCTCCGGGACGCCGCCGCAACCGCCATCCAGCTCAGGCAGCCGCCGGGGTCCTGGTGCAGGGACCCGGCGCTGCTGTCTGTTCGGCCCCGAGGGGCGCCTCACCTCGTCCCGCTCCTCCTTCCGTCTGTGGCGGCCGGCGCGCGCGTCCCCGCCTCCTCGGGCGCGCGCGCGCCGGCTGTCTCAGATTTAAAGGGCCAGTCCGCCCCTAATTGGTAGTTGCACCCAATCACTCCCTATAAATCCCAGCATGCCCTGTCCCCTGTGTTGGAGCCTCTACATGCTTCCCATAGCGTTTGGCCCAGCTCCCTGTTGTTCCTGATACCTGTCCGCTACCTGGTCCCTAGTCCTTGTTCCTGATTCCTGTCCGCTACCCAGTCCCTACTCCTAGTCCCTGGTTCCTGCTTCCCGTCTCTCTGCTGTTCCTGTGTTCAGCCTGTCACCTGCGGTACGCTTACACGCCACTGTCAGTACCTGCTCCTGTCACGCCTCGCCTGCCGTCACCAGCAACCAAGCCAGGGGTAGCGACCTGGGGGTCGCCTGCCGCAGCAAGTCCATCCCGCCTTGCGGCGGGCTCTGGTGAAAACCAGCGGCCCCTTAGACTCCGCTCCCTGGTGAGGTTTGTGCCATCGCTGGTGCCGGTCCAGTGGATCCACTACTCCGGGCGTTACAGTAGGCTCCAACCATGGATCCCGGCGAGGTGCCTGATCTCCGTGACGTCGCCAGAGTGGTCGCTCAACAGGCTCAACAGATCCAGCAGCAGTCGCAGCAAATCCAGCAATTGACTGCCGCCCTACAGCAGCATACTACAGGCCAGCGCCCACCACCACCTGCAACCACTTCGGGACTCCGATTGGCCCTCCCGAATAAATATGGAGGTGATCCCAAGTTGTGCAGGGGATTCCTGACTCAATGCACAATGCATATTGAACTGTTAAGTAGTCAGTTTCCCACCGAGCGCTCTAAAGTGGCCTTTATCATCAGCCTATTGGAGGGTAGAGCTCTGGCCTGGGCCACGCCACTGTGGGACCGTGATGATCCTGTTGCTGCCAATCTCCGGGCCTTCCTGGCCGAGTTTCGCTCCGTCTTTGAGGAACCTGCCCGTGCCACCTCAGCCGAGACTGCTCTTCTCAACCTCTCACAAGGGAGCTCCTCTGTCGGTGACTACGCCATCCAGTTCCGCACCCTGGCAGCTGAATTGGACTGGAATGAGGCCGCCCTAATAGCCACCTTCTAAGAAGGGTCTATCCAGCCGAGTGAAAGACGTACTCTCCGCCCGCGATCTTCCTCCTTCTCTAAACGATCTTATCCTACTGGCTACCAGAGTCGACAACCGGTTTTCCGAGAGAGAGGAGGAGGTCCGGCAGGAACGACGACTGAGCCTGCCCCGTCGCCTTCCTCGGCTGGCACCGGTGTTCCAGAGTCCCGTTGCTCCCATACTCCAGTCGCCTCCAGAAGTCCCTATGCAGGTGGAACGAGCTCGCCTGACGACTGATGAGAGAGCCCGCCGCATGGAGCTGAATCTCTGTCTCTATTGCGGTGGTGCAGATCACTACCGGCAGAGATGTCCCCAATGTCCTCAGCGTCCGGGAAACGCTCGCACCTAGGTCCGGTGGGAGAGGCCTCCCTAGGTGTGAATGCCACCTCTCCAAGGTTGACTATACCCGTCTCCATCCAGACACCTACAGGGCAAGTTTTCCAGACTTCTGCCCTCATCGACTCTGGCTCTGCTGGCAGTTTCATCTCTGCTTCTTTGGTCCAAAGATGGCGGCTACCCGTGATCCAGCTAGCCCAACCCCGGTCTATCTCTTCGGTTACGGGGGAGATTCTTACCGAAACTGTGCACTGCCAGACGGCACCCCTAGCCCTCCGGGTGGGCGCCTTACATCAGGAGAGGATCTCCTTCTATGTGTTGAGCCATTCCTCCTCTAACATCCTGCTGGGCCTTCCTTGGCTGCAATTTCATGCCCCTAAGCTGGACTGGAGAACTGGGGAGGTTCTCAGCTGGGGCCAGGACTGTCATAACCGGTGTCTGAGATCTCCTCAACCCAAGTGCTCTACGAGGTCTCCTGCTAATGACAAGCCTCTAGCCGGTCTACCAGAGGACTACCAAGATTTCGGTGATGTTTTCTCGGCCAAGGAGGCGGACTCTCTACCACCCCATCGGGTCTATGATTGCCCTATAGACCTTCTTCCCGGGGCATCTCCTCCACGTGGTCGGGTATACCCTCTCTCTGTGCCCGAGACTAAAGCCATGTCCTCCTACATCCGGGAGCACTTACAAAAGGGCTTTATTCGTAAATCCACGTCTCCCGCTGGCGCAGGATTCTTCTTTGTCCAGAAGAAGGACGGTTCCCTTCGCCCATGCATAGACTACTGGGGCTTGAATAAGGTGACTGTTAAGAACCGCTATCCTCTTCCACTTATTCCTGAACTATTCGACCGTCTTCGTGGAGCTAAGATCTTCTCCAAGCTGGATCTCAGGGGAGCGTATAACTTGATCCGTATTCGTAAAGGAGACGAATGGAAGACCGCTTTCAACACCAGAGATGGGCACTACGAATACCTGGTCATGCCATTCGGCCTATGTAATGCTCCAGCGGTCTTCCAGGAATTCGTGAACGACATCTTCCGAGACCTCCTCTATGTCTGCGTCATTGTCTATTTGGACGACATTTTGGTCTTCTCCCCGGATCAGCAGACTCATGTGGCACAAGTGCGTCAGGTCCTCCGAAGACTACGGGCCAACCATTTATACGCCAAGCTTGAAAAGTGTGTTTTCCATCAGCGCAGTCTTCCATTTCTTGGCTATATCGTCTCCGACCAGGGTCTACAAATGGACCCGGCCAAGCTCTCAGCTGTCCTCCAATGGCCACGCCCTGTGGGACTTAGAGCAATCCAGCGTTTCCTTGGATTCGCCAACTATTATCGGCAATTCATCCCTCACTTTTCTACCCTGGTCGCACCCATCGTGGCTCTCACTAAAAAGAAGGCGGACCCCAGACGTTGGCCTCCAGAGGCCGAACAAGCCTTCAATAGCCTCAAGTCTGCCTTTGCCTCTGCTCCTGCCCTAGTCCGCCCGGATGTCTCCAGGCCGTTTTCTCTCGAGGTCGATGCTTCTTCTGTGGGCGCAGGAGCCGTTCTCTCGCAAAGGGACACAGCAGGCAAGACCAGAACCTGCGGGTTCTTTTCTAGGACTTTCTCCCCTGCCGAGAGGAACTATACTATTGGGGACCGTGAACTCCTGGCCATTAAGTTGGCACTGGAGGAGTGGCGTCATCTACTAGAGGGGGCTAAACACCCCGTTAACATCTACACGGACCACAAGAACCTCCTCTACCTCCAGTCGGCTCAACGCCTCAATCCCCGGCAGGCCAGGTGGTCTCTCTTCTTCTCTCGGTTCAACTTTACCATCCATTTTCGTCCAGCCGAGAGGAACCTAAAGGCCGATGCATTATCCCGAGCATCCGATGTCATGGGGCAAGAGGAATCTCCTCGTCACATAATACCTCCCGACCGCCTAGTACCAGTTGCTACTTCTGCTCTGCAGAGACTGCCCCCCGGGAAGACTTATGTGCGCCCCGCGCTCCGTAGACGCATCTTGAAGTGGGGGCATTCCTCTTTGGTGGCCGGGCACCCAGGAACTCAAAAGACTGGGCAATTGATCTCCCGTCACTACTGGTGGCCCAATCTCCTCCAGGATGTCAAGGATTTTGTGGCTTCCTGTGCAGTCTGTGCCAGGAATAAGTCTCCCCGTCAAAGACCTGCCGGCCTACTTTTGCCCTTGCCAGTCCCGGACCATCCCTGGCACCACATTGGGATGGATTTCATCACCGACCTACCACCATCTGCGGGCAATACTGTTATTTGGGTGGTGACGGACCGCTTCTCTAAAATGGCTCACTTCGTGGCTCTTTCTGGCCTACCCTCTGCTCCTCGTCTGGCTCAGTTGTTCTTCCGACACATCTTCCGCCTGCATGGACTTCCTCTTCACATTGTGTCCGACCGAGGCTCTCAATTTGTCTCTAAGTTTTGGCGTGCCCTCTGCTCGCAGCTCCAAGTAAAGCTGGACTTCTCATCAGCCTACCATCCCCAGTCTAACGGGCAAGTGGAGAGAGTCAATCAGATCCTGGGTAACTACCTACGGCATTTTGTGTCCAGCCGCCAAGACAACTGGTCCGACCTCCTTCCATGGGCGGAATTCTCCTATAACCATCTGGACTCGAGTTCCACAGGCAAGTCTCCTTTCTATGTGGTCTACGGGCATCATCCTCGTCCTCCTCTGCCTCTCTCTCCATCCTCTGGGGTCCCAGCCGTGGAGGAGCTGTTATCTGACCTGCAGTCGATCTGGGAACAAACTCGACAGTCCTTACTCAAAGCCTCAGAACGCATGAAGGACCAGGCTGATAAGAAGAGGAGACCTGCCACAAATTTTCGTCCAGGTGACAAAGTCTGGCTCTCGGCCAAATATGTTCGACTCAAGATTCCCAGCTACAAGTTGGGTCCCCGATTCCTTGGTCCTTTTTCGGTGCTGAAACGCATAAACCCTGTCACCTACAAACTCCGCCTGCCCCCTACTATGCGGATTCCGAACGCCTTCCATGTCTCCCTCTTGAAGCCTGTGGTCCTCAACCGGTTCTCCGATCAGTCTCCGTTCTCTGTTCCACAAGCCGTCTCAGACGACGTCTACGTTGTCAAAGATATTCTGGCCATGAAAACTGTCAGAGGGAGACGTTTCTTCCTGGTGGACTGGAGAGGATTTGGTCCGGAGGAGAGGTCCTGGGAACCCGAGGCTAACATCCTGGATAAAGATCTCATCAAGGGGTTCCTGCAGGCAAGAAAGAGGGGGAGGCCAAAGGGGGGGGGGTACTGTCATGGCCGCGGCGGCATCCCGTGCTCCGGGACGCCGCCGCAACCGCCATCCAGCTCAGGCAGCCGCCGGGGTCCTGGTGCAGGGACCCGGCGCTGCTGTCTGTTCGGCCCCGGGGGGCGCCTCACCTCGTCCCGCTCCTCCTTCCGTCTGTGCCGGCCGGCGCGCGCGTCCCCGCCTCCTAGGGCGCGCGCGCGCCGGCTGTCTCAGATTTAAAGGGCCAGTCCGCCCCTAATTGGTAGTTGCACCCAATCACTCCCTATAAATCCCAGCATGCCCTGTCCCCTGTGTTGGAGCCTCTACATGCTTCCCATAGCGTTTGGCCCAGCTCCCTGTTGTTCCTGATACCTGTCCGCTACCTGGTCCCTAGTCCTTGTTCCTGATTCCTGTCCGCTACCCAGTCCCTACTCCTAGTCCCTGGTTCCTGCTTCCCGTCTCTCTGCTGTTCCTGTGTTCAGCCTGTCACCTGCGGTACGCTTACACGCCACTGTCAGTACCTGCTCCTGTCACGCCTCGCCTGCCGTCACCAGCAACCAAGCCAGGGGTAGCGACCTGGGGGTCGCCTGCCGCAGCAAGTCCATCCCGCCTTGCGGCGGGCTCTGGTGAAAACCAGCGGCCCCTTAGACTCCGCTCCCTGGTGAGGTTTGTGCCATCGCTGGTGCCGGTCCAGTGGATCCACTACTCCGGGCGTTACAAACAACCTTAAGGGTAGCTTCACACGTACCGACTTGCAGCCTTAATAACGCTGTGAGACGGCTAGGTCCTGGCAGATCACTTTCAACACATACACGCAGTGGTCTGAACGACCGCTGCGTGTATGTAATTCTGCCGGCCGCTTAACCCCTTCAGCTACCGCCCGGCTCCCGCTCTGCTCCCGCTCTGTATACATTACCTGTCCTCGCTGCACGAGGTCCCGGCGTACTGCTCTCCTGCCCTGTCAATCAGTGGCTGTGGCAAGGCAACACACTGATTCGTCAGGCGGGAGAGCAGTACGCTGTGACCCCGTGCAGCGAGGACAGGTAATGTGTACAGCAGAGTGGGAGCGGGAGCCGGGCGGCAGATGAAGGGGTTAAGCGACCGGCAGAATTACATAAACGCAGCGGTCGTTCAGACCGCTGTGTGTATGTAGTAAAAGTGATCTGCCAGGACCTAGCCGACTCGCAGCGTTATTAAGGCTGCGAGTCGGTACGTGTGAAGCTACCCTTAAGGTTGTTCATGGTGGATTCAACTGCCAATTTGAGATGAATGGGGCTTTACTGAGCAACCACCAATGATATTAAAGGTTATAGGGGGTCGGGTGTGATGAAAAATCACATCCAACCCCTTTTTTGGGGAGAAATAATCCATAGTCAAGAGCTCTCTCAGTCAATAAGCCAAGAGCTCTCTCACCTACCCCTCCCTTTTCCGTAGAGAACACAGGAACACTTAGCCATGCCGAAGGACGGGTGGCGGATGGGATATATTGAAAAGTATGGGGACCTTAAGGCTCTAGGGTTTGCTTCACTACTGGCATTGTGGTTGGGGTCAGAGCTTCAGGCAGGATAGACAAGTTCTTCCCCTAGGTACAGGATTAGAAAAAAAAAACTTTCTTAAAAAAAAAAAAAATAGCACCACCCCTATCCTTAGGTTGTGTGTGGTATTACAATTCAGCTCCATTTACTTTAGTGCAACTAAGCTGCAATACCACAGCCAAACTGAGGACAAGAGCGACGCTGTTTCTAAAAGAAGCGGACATGTTTTTCTAAGCCTGGATAACTTCTCAAACTTTACACAGAATTTTTTATTTTTTTTTGGAAGAAATGACATCACCGCAGCTCTATAATAATATCATTAGTATTAGAATAAGAGATGACCGAAAGGTGAAACATCCGCTTGTCCACCCGTCCGTCAAATTTCCTATAATGGAATTGTAAAGTCCCATTTAAAATGCATTCCCAGTAAGTTATTGAGTTGCTCCCTGAGCGACAGAAGCCACAGTGACATGTTTACCTGTATATGATACTATGTACCGGAACGGATGATGGTGGCCATTGAGTGGTGTCTGTAATCTCTTCGGGGATCACTTCTCTAGAGCTTCCCATAACATTATATACTGATAGGAAATGATTATACTATGATCAGATAATCACTAAAGATTCTGACCCAGGAATCATTGTAAATCACAGGAAAAGAGAAGTCAGATTTCCGGAAAATGTAACGTGACACGGCTGTCACCCATTGTCTTAGCATTTAGTGGCTCGGTGTCAAGTTATTTATCTTCTTTCATCTCACTTCCACATTCTGCATAGAAATCAGCTCATTCATTTTTAATCTCAATTTCCATGTTAAAGTGGAAAAAAAGATACTTTTAACATCCTGAATTCATTGCGTAATTCTTTGTAAAGTCTAGAAGACCAATCCCGCACTATGGTGAGAATATAATCCGAATGTCTCCTTGCCGCCATTATACTGCAGCCGCCGTATGCGCGGTTCTGCTGTCATCCGCTTGTAGGTGAATAGGCTTGAGCTGCTCGTTGGATGATCTATCGGTTAAGAATTTATCTCTTAAAATTTTCTGCGGCGGATTCGCTTTCCGCTAGAAGAATCGACATGTCAATTCTTCTGGCGGAATCCAATTGAAATGAATTGAGCAGTGATTTTCTGCTCTTAAATTTTTCAGCGTGGAATCTGCACGGAATTGGAAAATATGTATGAATTTGATTAAATGAAAAATGAATTTGCTCGGAATTCCGCCAGAGGTGATTCCAGATGGAACACTTTCGTCGCTGATTCAGTGTGAATTAGCCTTAAAGCATTGGAGGAATTTGTGATACTGCAATGTGGCAAACATGGCTCCCAAATAGAAAGTTTGGGTAACCCAAAATTTTCATCTGGTAATATTCATGCTAGGCCACATCACTGCTATAGGTCTCTCAATAGGGCGGCCTTCCTTCATTAGCTTCTAAAAGCAGTGGTCTGACAGGTGTATATATAGCTATAGTATATATTAGTATATTCATATATTATAAAGTATATATACACTATGGGACACGTTTGCTATATGTGCCCCTTCCTAGTGTACGCCAGACAAAAGGTGCAGATTTTTTGCCTTTTCCATGACACCTGATGGGCATGCGGGGGACCACTGCTTTTAAAGCAGAGCAGTGGTTGGTAACCTACATAACCAGCTTTCTGCAATGGGAGGGAAAGAGCTGCCACTGACATTTTCACATGTAACTGTCTTGTTGTATACATGATAGAAGTATCAGAGTATGCAGTATATGTTATCATGCAATTCATAATGGAAAGTTTCTACACGGATGAGCTTGTTTTTTCCTGTCTATGTATCCAGGGCTCGCTGTAGCAGAGTAAAATTTCTCTTTAATTCCATAATTTTATAATTTGTTTGTGACTTTGTGTAGAGAACATTATTCCTACATTCCAGGCAGTGAATGAGATCTTCATGTATTATTTTGTGTTCTCTTCTTTTTGCTGTACCGGGAACATCAGACGTCTTCTAGGAAGAGTTTACGGGGGTGAATGCTTTCAGCTTGAGCAGAAAACATTGTGAGTTCTCTATTGCTGTAATATATATTATTTGCCATTGTCAACCCCTTTACAACCTTCATACAAAGCAATAGGGGCCAGAATAGAATAGGATAGAATAAATAATAATTATTGGAAAATGCCTAATTGTTTCAGTCTTCCCTCCCTCTGGATTTTGGATTTGCTAATTGTTAAGGTGTAACTTCCATTATAACTTTCAAAATGTAAATCATAACAGTAGAAGTGATGTGAAGCATGTTTGCAATTTACATTTTTTTACCATGCTGTAAAACAAACCTATACTTACTTGTTTCCAGGTCCAGTCTCCTGAAGGCTGCTATATAACAGCTATATTTACTGTATCCAGGTCCAGTCTCCTAAAGACAACTATATAACAGCTATACTTACTGTATCCAGGTCCAGTCTCCTGAAGGCAGCTATAAAACAACTGTCAGCTATATTTACTATATCCAGCTCCAGTCTACTGAAGACAGCTATATAACAGCTACTGTATACTTACTGTATCCAGGTCTAGTCTACTGAAAGCAGCTTTATAACAGCTATACTTACTGTATCCATGTCCAGTCTCCTGAAGGCAGCTATATAACAGCTATACTTACTGTATCCAGGTCCAGTCTCCTGAAGGCAGCTATATAACAGCTATACTTACTGTATCCATGTCCAGTCTTCAGAAGGCAGCTATATAACAGCTATACTTACTGTATCCAGGTCCAGTCTCCTGAAGGCAGCTGTATAACAGCTCTACTTACTGTATCCAGGTCCAGTCTCCTGAAGGCAGCTATATAACAGCTATACTTACTGTATCCATGTCCAGTCTCCTGAAGGCAGCTATATAACAGCTATACATACTCCTAAATGACTGGATAGCATGGCCATTCTATTACAATACTCAAAATGCAATACAAAGACTAACATTAGCCCAGTAAAGTAATTACAGTGTAGGTATATCCAGTGACTCTCAGGTGACGTCTTCTCTTGACGGCTTTCCTTTCCTTGTCTTTTCTTTCCTGTCTAGATTAATAAAAGGGACTTCTTCCGGACATGGCTTGTCTCCGCAGAATCTGCCAGATAAACATCTTAGGCTCTGCACTTTTTCAGCATCCTACACTTATACAAATGTCCTATGTGGTCTTAAATACGCCAGGACGCCCTGCCAACAAATAGCTATGTCTCCATTTTCGAATCTGCCTCCTTAGAGTCGTTTGAACATAAGTCTTCCTGGGTGGCAAGAGTCGAAGATCCACAGAAGCCAACGAGATAAAATATTCTGGAGGAACGAAGGGGGCTGAATCCTGCTCGAGGACATCCGAGGCACAGGACAAGGTGCAGCTGGAGGCGGCGCATGGACAGGATGCAAGTACAGAGGTCTTTCCAACATAGCCTAGGTGCGAATGTTTCCTGAGTGCTAAGAATGCTGTGGACAGTTTAAGCGAATATATTTGGGACTGGCACAGTGGAGGCAGAATTTTTGCTCCCAATGGTGATTTAGACAAACTATGTCCACTTTCCTAGGTTCCTTCGTTGGTGACTGAGGCTGGGGAGTAGGTGGCCTCTAAAACACTGGCACCAAGCGAATGGCACGTTTGAGGGCGAACTGATTTACACTCTTGGCAGACCTCTTCCTATCTTTCAGAGAAAACGAATGGCAATATGAGTAGGATCAAGTCATTCAGGGAAAAGGACTCAGCAGGAAAGGACGTCCTTCACATGACTGGCAAGTCCCTTTTTAAAAGTGGCAACCAGAGCAGCATTGTTCCAGTCAAGATCAGCAATCAAAGTCCAAAATTGTACGGTGTACTCCTGACAGAAGAATTCTCCTGCTGCAGGTTCATGAGGGCAGTCTCTACAAAAGACACAGGTGCTGGTTCTTGGAAGACACACGGGAACTCAGACAGGAAGGCTTGAAGATCAGCAGTGAGTGACTACAGTAGATCATCTTTATCCCACAGAGGTGTAGCCAACGCAAAGGCTTTCTTAGAGAGAAGGCTGATGACTAACAGGACCTTAGACCACTCTTTGGTGAATTGGTTAGCCATGAGCTCAATGTGCATGGTGTACTGCGTCACAAAGCCTCTGCATAACTTGGGGGCCTGGTCATATTTGGACAGACCAATAGAAATATAAAAAGATGATGGCTTGAACAGCCGTACCCAAGGGGTGACCAGCGCTGCCTCCCTCTGCAGTAGCTCACAGGCTGAGCACAGGCACAAACTGTGGACAGGTCTTCTAACCGACATAACTGCACTATTGAAGGCAACCCTATGATGTGTCTCCAAGGGGCCTTGACCCCATAGTCCTGTAATGTCTCCTGTGGTATGAGCAGCAGATCCTGTTAGGCGTGAGGTGTGAATCCACATGATTCCAAGACACAAGGTTTAAAGTAGAATTGTCCATCACACTGCCCCAGCCATCTTGTCTTCTCCCCATAGTGCATTGTGGTGCCATTTCTCCCCCAGGTAAGTCACGCACACAGAGAAAGTGATCCATAAGACCCCATGCTCCTGTCCCTGATTGTCCATCCTTGGATACTTTTTGCCAATTCTAACCACTACACAACAAGGACAGCTCTCTAAACCACTTGTTTTGGAGATACCTTGTTGTTGTCTACACATTTGGTCCTTGTCTTGGATCCTTGCATTTGCTTATCATTCTCTTTTCAACATCAGCCTCAGGAACTGAGTGATCATTAGTTGCCTGATATATCCCACCCATTACCCCCACTCACCCACCCAGCTAGCTCAAGGAGGAGAGCTTGTTTCAGTAGTAGTATATGTCCTACTAGAAGCTGGAGAGACCTTGGCCGCATGAAGGAGTTCAGGGGGGGTCAGGGAGTTGATGACGAGTTTTATCACATATGAATGAATAGCTTTTAGACAGGGTCCTGACTATGATGTACAATGTGATAAGTAACAGCGCCCTGGGCACATTCTCACTGAGTCGCTCATCTATATTAATAACGGTGAACTGATAATGGATGCTTAAAATGTTTATAAATAATATGAATGTGTTAGATGAGCGAAACCTGAAAGTGTTTTCTGCATATCTGTCAATATGCAATGTGCTATCTAAATTAATGCACTAGATTAATGCGATAGTACAACTATGGAGGTATCAGGCATAGAAACTACTATAATGTCCCACAGCTAAGGAAGGTCCCTCAGAGATGGGGTGAAGTTACTGATTACAGCGAGCCCATAGAAGATGAGGCTGGGGTTACATGAAGCCTTGTAAGTGTGTAGTGTCCCAGGACAGTATGTTATATGCAGTGTGACATGACAAGCTTTACTGTATGTAAATTTTACATTTACACCTCAAGGCTGCGTTCACACTACGTATATTTCAGTCAGTATTTGTATATTTCAGTCAGTATATTTCAGTCAGTATTGCAACCAAAACCAGGAGTGGATTAAAAACACAGAAAGGATCTGTTCACACAATGTTGAAATTGAGTGGATGGCCGCCATATAACAGTAAATAACGGCCATTATTTCAATATAACAGCCGTTGTTCTAAAATAACAGCAAATATTTGCCATTAAATGGCAGCCATACACTCAATTTCAACATTGTGTGAACAGATCCTTTCTGTGTTTTTAATCCACTCCTGGTTTTGGTTGCAATACTGACTGAAATATACGTAGTGTGAACCCAGCCTTAGGCTATGTTCACACAACGTATCTTTTTGTCAGCCGTACTTTTTACAAAAAGATAGGCTGCTTGTCTTCTAGGGAACCATGTCAGTGCACACTGTGGAGCGAGCGGATCCGGCCCATCACTCCATAGCGTGCAATGGAGTGTTCTGATGCAGACGCGCACTGATCAGCCCGCATCAGAACACTGCGGCACCAAAGATCATCCGTCCGGTACTGCAGTTCTCATACGTTGTGTGAACATAGCCTTATATTGTAATTGGATAATGGCAGATAACAATAAAAGTATTAAACCCATTTACATTCACACACACATTGTTTTCTTTCTACTGCCACCTCTAGGGAACAGTATTACGCTGCTTAACTACTGAAATTTCTCCAGAACCTTCTAGTTAAGTGATAATCAATTATACCCATGAGCTAGTGCCAGTCACTACAAGACTTAGCTAATAAACCTAATATAGGAAGTTCATAAATACCTACATTTTTCTATTAGTTTGATGTCAAGGTTTCTCAAAGTGTTCCCTAACTTCAAATTCTCAGGGAGTTTTCAGTTTCTCTGACTAGAGATAGAGAAATAGCAAAAAAGCTGACAAAATGACATCTACCAGTACAGGAAACATCACAGAGGACTGCAGCATCCTGCTTTGAGTTTTAACTTGACCTGAAGGACTTTCTTCGAAAGGGTAAAGCCAAGGAAAGAGAAGAGAAGTTTTTGCCTCTTCAGGGCCTCTGAACCCAGCCTTACTTCAGGGATTTATTATGTAAGTCCTCTACACCTCACATATGTTAACTTTTTCAGTTCCATTGATCCCTTATCATTTGCCTAAGGTAGTGTTATTGCAACCATTCAAGATCTGTGTCTCCAGGGTTAACTTATATGCTGCAACAGCCTTTAAATCCTGATGTCTTGGTCTACACTGCATACACAACATCACAAACACTCACATATTACCAGCCAGGACTTTGTTATAGGGGAGCACCTTGGGGTAAAGTACTTTGTACCTACTACAGACCCCATTGACAGAAGAGCTGTGGGTTCACTGGGGGCTGCCAGGTTAGCGCCATGACTCGGCCACATGACATCATCTAGTATATCATCATCGTCACTGCACTATGCTCACCACAAGCGCCCCTCTGACCTCCTTACCTAATTTGTATGCAGGATAAGTCAAGTCCAGTATCTGTCTTATCTCGCGTGATATTGTTTTAAGAGTTTGCAGAGAGAATAAGCAGAAGGAAAAGTGCGACCCGCCGGTGGTGTGACTATACATATTCATTTCTCCGCTGCTTTCAGACCTCTGTGTTTCTTCAGTTATCTCCGCATTAAATGTCTGTTTTCGACACAACTTTCTTTAAATCCCCTTCATGTTGAAAAGCGTGTTAAAATATAAAAAGGATCATTTCTCTTTGAACAATCATTTATAAAGCAAAAACTGTCCAAGGAATAAAGATTCGGAGCTTCCAAAAGGGAGAATTTAATTGTCATAATTCCTTAATATGAAAGTTGCTGTGTTTTCCCCGGTGGGCAGCGAGCTGTTCTACTTTTGTTTGTAGAAGAAAGGGTAGGATGGCGCCAAAACCCGAACATGCAACTCCTTCTATAGTCTATTTAGTAATAACCGAGATAACGCTTATGCCTAGCAAAAAAAAAAAAAAAAAAGGAATGACGTTCTGTTCACGGGAATTCCTCTTTACATTTGACAATTCTTTTTTGCTAGAAAGCTTCCTTGACACATAAGATGGTCACAAAGTGACACTATGGTGTGAGTCCCAGTGATCGGAGGTAATCTGTGGGGAAACTCAGAAGCAAGTGATTCATTTCCCTGCAGTGCCCCCAGAGGGGAAACTAAGCATTACACGGTTCTGACCACTATAAATAGGTTCTGTAAAGCATGACAGATCTTCTAGAGCAAATATTAAAGGGGTTATCAAGGAAAAGAAAAAAACACACAACTTCTGTTGTGCAAAAACAATGTCACCCCTGTCCTCAGATTCTGTGTGGTATTGCAACATGCACAATGTCGGCTGATCATTGACTTTCAGCATGTTCTAAAATCACAATGACAAAATGACGATAGCAATGGTCTGCTGCCGTTGTTACAGACCGCCTTTTTAGTCTATAAGCCCTTCATGCTGCTCCCAGCCAAACCCCCCCCCCCCCCCCCCGCTTCTCCCTGCTTAATTTCAGAGAGTATTTTTAGGATCGTTTCAAGCGCCGAGTGGGCAGGGCAAGCACACAGGGTTCCGACAGCTAGGGGACACTGGGGGCACCCCCAGGACCTCACTCAGCTGCGGCCCCGAGTGCCCCCCCCCCAATGTTCCGGACTGCGTGCATCACCTGACCTGGACATCCCTATGCATCTTTGCCCAGTGAGCCTGTGAGGAGCGGATCATCCAGCAGGTGCAGTCACATCATATCACGGCACCTGCTGGATCACCTGCTCCTCACAGGCTGAGAAGAGAAGATAGAGGGATCGGCTCAATGCCAGGATTAAGTGAGTATAATGTGTTTATTTTGTGTGTGTGTTTAACAATGCAGGGAGACAGTATTAGAATGGGGGCAGAGCATGGGGGGTAATATTACTATGAGGGTCAGAGCACATGGGGAAGAGCACAGGGGGCATTGTTACAATAGGATCAGAACACAGGGGGCATTATTACTATAGGGCACAACACAGGGGGCATTATTACTATGGAAGACACAGCACAAGGGGCATTATTACTATGGGGCACAGCACAGGGGGCATTTTCATTAAAGGGCACAGCACAGGGAGCATTTTTACTATGAGGGCACAGCCCAGGGAGCATTTTTACTATGGGGGCACAGCAGGAGGCATTATCAAGATCCATCCTGTAGACAAAATTACCTAGAACCGGCCCTGGTGCGTGTAATAGCACAGACAGCTGACTGGTCAGAGCTCACTTAATCCTCAATATTGAGTCATGTAATAGGGCCCTAAGAGACTGTATCTTTTATTTACAGCTATAAAGTGCTATAGACTATTCCACCCCATGCAGACCTCCATTGTAAAAGGTTGTCATTTCACCAGTAAAGACCCTCAAGTTACTGTTGTACCACTGCCTGTTCCTGGAGTGCTACAAATCTCAAGTGAGCCAACATTGCAACTTTCATCTTCCCTGTAGGCATCACGTTTTTAATTAAAGACCTAGATCTTGTCACCCAGCATCCAAAGTACCTGACTCAGCCTAACACATTTGTCTGGCAAGTACAACCTTCCCGTTAACTGTGGTATTTGTGGTATTCCATCTGGTCCATTCAAGTCTATGGGTGATTCAAGAATGGGAAGCACATTTTCCAATGGCATTGGAAAAAGTCCAGAGTGAGGACCACCATGGGGGATGTCCATATTTATTATTACACAAGAGAAAAATTTAATTATACAAATTAAGAATCACAGAGAAACCCAGCAGAGGCCATCTGGGATAGGGATACCCTTCATGTGAGCCAGGCATAGGTGTAGCAATGCATAGGAGTGAGCTTTTGTCGCCAATCGCCAACACACTATGCAATCTTGGACCAAAAATAATAAAATGTTTATACAAAATTATGCATATTACATATGACAACATCAGTGAGGGTATGTGGCCAAAGTCAACATATGAAGCAAACATCACTGGGGTAAGTGGCAAAGTTAACGTGTCAAGCAAACATCAATGGGGTAGGTGGCCAAAGCCATCTTGTCAAGCAAACATTACAGGGCATCCAGTAGTACTTGGGACTACTGCTACTTCACAGAATGATAGGGTTTAAAGGGCTTGTCCAGGTTTAGAATATCATGGACACTCAGCATTACTCACTTTGGGTGTAGTTTGTGAGATCAGTTCCATTTAAGAGAATGGAGCTGAATTTTAATATCACACTCAACCTCGGGACAGACATTTATCACTTGATAAAAAACTATTTAACAAAATTTTTAATAAAGAACAGAAACAAACCCTAACTTCTGGATCTCTCCGATACTTCTGTGCATTATCACTGAGCATTAAGCAGCTGCCCTAGAATAAATGTGATTGTGTCTCGAGTATACAGCATACGTTTCAAGAAATCTCTGCCGTACGAGAGCATAATGAGTCCTTTACCACCTCGATGACATCCACCGAGCATAATGATTCATTAGATTTCTATTAAAACATTGAATATGCATTTTAAGTCTATTATGTTGATAGTTTTCTGAGCAAAAAATAAAATGTGCAAATACAGCAGAGCTCAGAAGTTGCTGATGTGTCTCAGCTATTTGCATGCTAAGCTATTCCGGGGAGTCGCTGCATTTACCATCCAGAGACGACGCTCGGGATCAGTCAGAGGAACAATGAGATCAGTAAATGTGCTGAAAGTGACTGCTGATCTGCTGCCAAATGTGCTGCGGACAAGGATCCAAAGTGACTGATGGAGAAGTCATGTGGAGAGTCGTGTTATTTATCCTATCACCTGTCATGTATATGAATAAATCATGCCTGAAAGTGACACCTAACACTGTGATTCACAGCCTGACATAGGTATAAATGATCTGCTAAACTGCTTATCTTATTACTGCTAATCTTTTACCTTATAACTAGCATTTCTCCATATGTGTTCATAAAGAACAGTTTATTATATTATCCATAAAGTGCATACCTGGCTGGTTATGTAAACAATAAAAAAATAATATAAATAAAGCAAGTACCCCCCCCCCCTTTCCATAACTACCCAGGTAGAAACTAAACAGCAGAAGCTTAGTCATAAAAAGTATTAAAAATTCTGAAGAAATCCTCACAGTAACAACATAAACCCACAATAATCCCTATAGGTGGCCATAATGTGTAAGGAAATGGCATCAGCGTATATTCACTAGGAATCTGGGGCTAGGAAGAGCGCCGGGAGGGCATTAGGGGGCTGGGAAGGGTGTTGGCGGGTTCTGCATTAGAGGGGTCAGGCGAGCCTGGGAAGGACACCAGGAGAGTCCACGTTAGGGGGCTGGGGCAGGCCTAGGCTGGTAAGGACACCAGGAGGGTCCGCGTTAGGGGGCTTGGGCAGGCCAAGACTGAGAAGGGCTCTGAGAAGGTCCACATTAGCTGGCTGGGAAGGCCATGGAAAGGGCATCTGAAGGGTTCACGATACAGGGCTGGGAGGGCCAGAGCTTGAAAAGGCGCAGTGAGGGTCCGCACTAGTGGGCTAAGGGGGGCTTGGGTTGGGAAGGATGTCAGAAGGGTGCGCATCACCATTATTTCCAGAAAACAACTATTCACTGCACTGAAGGTACTGTAGAATACATCAGCTTTTAGGATTAGTCCACTTGGATATAGGCTTGGATTTCTTGGTGCTTGGTCCAATGAAAAATGCTTTTTTTCCTTGGTGGTTTGTGGTCCTCTTTGAGCACCCACCCCAATAAGCATGACCCCAACCAATAAAGTGGTCTTTTCCTGCACTAATGTAACAAAGGTAGTGGGACAAATAGGGCCAGTACCTATAAGTCTTATATATAAACAGAATCAGGAAACTGAGTGTCAACTGGGTACAATCTAAACCAGAATCAGCAGTCAGGGGTTAACAGAGTCCAGTCCATGCTAAGTCAGCAAACAAAGAACAATATAAAAGCCAGACAATGGATCAAACAAACAGGAGGTCAGAGCAGCGATCCACCACCAGGAGTGGGAACAACAATTATAGGTATCTCCCAAAGGACTGATGTAATGGCCTGACCTGTGTGGGCACAGAGCTGATTTGCTTGGTAGGCCAAAGCACAGACTGGCCCATCAGACCTCCCAACAGTAACTGCCATGGCAATGCTGGATCTGCTTTGTGTCACCATGATGGTCAGGATGTGACCAGGGAAGTGTAAGCCACGGGAGCTCAGGCAGGTAAGTATGTAACACCCTTGCAGCGGTGTATTTGCAGATGTATGTCCTGGTCTTCAGCTTAAAGTGTCACTGTTGTTGTAACTTTCAACATCTAAATCAACAGTAGATGTGATATAAAGTAAGTTTGCAATGTGTTTTTTGTTGTTGTTAACATGCTATAAAACAAAGCTGAACTTACCAGAAATCCAGGTCCAGTCTCTCGAAGGCAGATTTTTAGACTATTGCTGGTTGAAAAAAAACAGACTAAACACAGGAAGTCTGACCAGAACAAAGTGTCACGGCTCAATGTGTCGATCAATCACATGCTTTCTCTGTGAGCGCAGATGACCTAGGAAACACGGGACTACCTGTTTTTTGACTCTTTGGGGGGGAAAGGTCAGAAAACAGGAAGTGCCATGTTTTACATGATAACTAAAAAAAAATTAAAAAAAATAACGAATGTAAATTGCAAACTTGCTTCATATCATATCTAATGTTGATTTAGATTTTGAAACTTATAACGACAGTGACACTTTAAAGGGGTTTTGAGGCAAATTTAAAAAATGAAAAAATGTTGGGGAGCAGGTGTAGCTGTAAATGCAAAGAAGTGACGCTCATCTGTCCTGTTCCAGCACAGCCTGCTTTTTCACCCCTGCTGGTCTACTCTATCATCCAGTTCCTGTGACATCACAGCCCTACAGGTACTGCCTGATCAGCCAATCAGTGACTAAGGCGGGGCTTTCATTAAATTTGTACTTGCTCCTTGTAAAGTAGATGATGGATCATTTTTAATTTTAGGCACACCCTGTAGTATACTATATATACACATACGTAGCACATTTTTTTTGCCTTCAGTAATTGTAGTGAACAAACTGAAGCAATTCCAGGTCTTCCCGTGGAGCGCAGCTCTGCAGTACCAGCCCTTCAGCAGATGTTTAATAGCCAAATGCAGGAAGCTGAAGAGTGAGAAAACAAATACAATTATTAACATAATCATGACTACAGTGTTTTAGAAGCACAAAGGTTCTGTTATTTTAATTGCTTAAAAGAACTAAAATATGCACAAAAGCCCCTGAAAGCAAAGGAGGGAGCCCAGGGAGGTAGCGCGCTATGTGTCTCCACTGTCAAATTTACTGTTTCCTATAAAAATTCTGAATCCGTATGTGGACAGAGACCTGGGACTGAAAGAAGAGCAAAGAAAAAAAAAACATTGTTATGCCGCAGCATAAAGTACTGACGATAATTGGATCTCAACTAAGAAGACTCTCGTAAGCAGCTTGTGTCAGCCTTACTAAGCAGCAATCCTCGACCATATGCATCACTATAGAACAAAACCTTCATAATGGATGAAGAAGGAGAAGATCACAAAAAGTATCCTATAGACATAAAATATCATCTCTGAACTTGGTAACATTCTTGTCTAATTAATATTCCTAATATTTCAAAAAAGCTCTGTTCATGTTTCATTTTTGGGTTATGTCACCATTATTCGCCCGATTCTGCACCCGGCGTACCAAATCTGCACCAGCTTCCAGCAGGTGTACCTTTGCGTCATGGGGAAGGCCATGCCTCCTCCCCACCTTATCACGCCCCTACAAGCTCCGCCAGCCCGCCCATCGGGCGGGGCGTACGGGAGGCGTACGCCAGGGAGAAGTAACGAATCTGCACGTTCTCCCTGGCGTACACCTCTGGCGTACGCTTCGTAAATCCCCCTCATTGACTTTAATGGACCAAATATAGTCTACTAGTGACCAGGCCCGCTTCTGCCATGAGGCGGAATGAGCCTTCCGCCTCAGGCGGCAGATTTTGCGGTCCGGCAGGGGGCGGCATTATGTCCCCCCTGCTGTCATTTTTGTTAAGTATCACTTAACAAAAATGACAGTGGCCGCTCACCTGTCCCATCGCCCGTGCTCTCCACATCCCGTCAGGTCCCGCGATGTCACCCTGCAGCTGTCACGGACCTCCAGGCTGTGGTGAGTGCCCGGGGTCGGTGGGGGACGCGCTGGGGTGATCGGGTCGCACGGGGCCGCCCTGCGCGACCCGATCACCCCACTCACTCACCACAGCCTGGAGGTCCGTGACAGCTGCAGGGTGACATCGCGGGACCTGACGGGATGTGGAGACAGCGGAGAGCGCGGGCCGGCTGCAGCGTGGGACAGGTGAGCGGCTGGCTGCGGGGGGGGGGAAAGGGTTGCGGGGGGGATGCCGGCCATCACTCGGGGCGGCCGCCTGAGGTTTGCCTCAGGCGGCAGAAACCCCAGAATCGGCCCTGCTAGTGACCATGTGAGCTTATCAAATGATCTGCAGGAATAGATTTATACCTAGATTGGCTGAGAGCATCCCCATGGATGAGTGGCCCAGAGAACAGAGAATATACCCAAGATTATTACACACATTTGCTATGGAGCCCCTTACACAGTAGGGATCACCAATCTGTTGTGTTACACATGCCTGGTCTCCCCCTGGGTCACTTTGACAGTTAGCTGCTTCATATAATGTGTCGTCCAGCCTTGCACACCTTCATAGCTGGCATTCACCTCTCACATCACTAATCCACAATGGCGCCATTTATCTCCTCACCATACAATCAGTTACAGATTATTGTTGTTGTGTTCATACACTGTCTACTCCTCTGCTGGTGGTATTGTTCAGCACAAGGCAAGGTGTAATCACAATGTGGTGTCCTATCACGGGTGTTACTAGTATGTTATACCCCTCACACAAGCCTGTACTTCAAGTAGCTGTGGTAATGAAGTAGTACCTAAGTTTTGCCACAAGATGCCGCTATTGTATGTAACTGTACTTGTATCTTGCACAGCTGCAAGTAACTAAAGGGTTGATGATTATTGTGATCTGTAGACCAATGAGGACCTTCTCTTCTTCTCTACCTATCCCTGAGCTCCTTTCTTTCTATGCTTTCTTCTCCACCACTCACAGGGCATATTACACTTCCTGTACGAAGTTGTCACATGGGGAGAGGAAGTATACGCCCACACTTAGGCTTAGTCTGGTTGTTGAGCAGAGAAGACGCAAAAAAAGTTGGTCCCTGCCGTGGTCCAGCTGGGCCCTGGCTTTGCCAGGTCCCTGCTCCAGAACTAGTTAGCAGTCTTAGTCAGGTTCCTGTGCAGAACAGATGCACGTGGGAGACGCAGAAACCAGTTTCTTGAAAGCAGCACTTCTACACACTATGCAGTGTTAAGCTACTCCGAGGAGAGGACAAGTCAGAGAAACCCCAATCCACGCTGAGAGCAAGTCTAAAAGTGCAGGACAGTATCCTGATAACAAGAGGAGCTGATACGGATAGAGCAAAGTTGCTAGAAGCCTACGTACTCTATCTCGCAGCGCCGGTGTAACCAGGAAACCTTGGCCACTCTCCTCAACCCAGGTAACAAGGTCTAGGGCTTGTGTCACCCTCATAGGACAGGTCACCCAACACTGGTGGGCAAAAGGTGGTGACAAAGGTCGAAACTCGGGCACAAGCAAAAGTTCTATTTTCAAGTCTTTAGTATTCTACTACTTCTTCTTAAGTTCCGGCAGAGCACATTATTACTCTCATGACCTACTCCTCTCTACTACTCTGCACCTGCAGTACAAACTTCTCTTTACCACTTGAGACTCTCAAACTCCTCTCAACTATCCTGGACTCTCAGTACAAACTCCTCTCAACTATTCTTAGCTCTACTACTCTAAAGGTCCTCAGTTCAGCTTCTGTCTTGTCAAGTCTACAGTCTGCTATTAGCTATTGTATGAAGAAGGAGCTCTGCCAGACCCTGCAGAAGCAGCGTTCCCCTCTAGTAGATGGCACAGGGGAAAAAATAATAAACCACTGAGAGGGCGTGTGTGAACAGTAGTAGTACGCCCAGAGTCAACAATAATTCCAACTGATTTAATCGTGGCAACGCGTTTCAGCTCTCTAATACAGGAGAGCCTTTCTCGAGCACTTACAAGACATAACTAAAATTGCTCTTAAATACACCGACACTACACACAAACATATATGAACCACTTCTGGGTGAGTGGCCCCAGATCGGGTCAGCTGCTGCGGGAAGCGGCACAGAGAAGTACGAATCATCAGCATGATAATAGTAATAAAATATTACTATTATCATGCTGATGATTCGTACTTACGATTGGTACCTACACAGTAGATACCACATCCTTGGGTCATCTCCGCTTTCTGTGGGTGGCGTTACCGATAGTCCGGGTGGGTCACAACTCGACTCCGGACCACCATGATAAGTACCCAAGGGACCCAGCAACAGCCCGGCAGGTCACTGACCACAGGGGAAAGGTTACAGCTCGCCACTCTAAAATAAAAGCATGTGTACCTCAATACCTGTGTGCCCACCTGGCACTGGTGTCATGACAGTATACCATCTGGCTGAGCTATATCTCGACCAACAACCACTGTAGTGGTGTCACACAATACCATCTGGCAAGTGACCGGTCAAGCCTTAAAGGAGTGCACCACAACACCTCATTCCTCGCCACATGTCCCAATACAGATATATATGCATCAGTGTACATGACATAGAGGGGTGGTGGAATATCACTAAAATACTAGGCAGATCAATCTTTGAGAAGTCTGGCAAAATTGGTGGAGTTTTCTGTTGGGGCTATGTAAGTTACTTTATGCCACTAAAAAAAAAAAGCTGTAAAACTCAGTTTGCTAATTCCCTTTAAGGCATCCATATTCCTGTAGAAGACAATGAATACTGAAATAATTTAATAGATATTCCTATTTGGGCCTCCATTGTCTTATACGAGCGGGATGTGAAAATCTGCTTGCTGATGATTTGTCGCCTAAGCAAATTTACAATCTTCTCTGGATGTCACCCAAATTTCACAGAAGTAGATAAAACCGGCTGAATAGAAATTATAGCAACTTGACAAAAGAAAAGTTCTCAAAGACTTTACTAAAGATGTTTTATTTCAATTGAAAATGTTCCTTACAGTGCACGAAAATGAGGACTTGTCTGACGTGCAGGTCCAGGAGAGGTCAACTACAGAGATGATATTAGAATCCATTCTGATGTCCGATCGATATATCCAGTGGAGGACAACCCAGTGGAGATGACATTAGAGTCCATCCTGATGTCCGATCCATATATCCAGTGGAGGACAACCCCATGGAGATGATGTTAGAGTCCATTCTGATGTCCGATCCATATATCCAGTGGAGGACAACCCCATGGAGATGATGTTAGAGTCCATTCTGATGTCCAATCTATATATCCAGTGGAGGACAACCCCGTGGAGATGATGTTAGAGTCCATTCTGATGTCCAATCTATATATCCAGAGGAGGACAACCCCATGGAGATGATGTTAGAGTCCATTCTGATGTCCAATCTATATATCCAGAGGAGGACAACCCCATGGAGATGATGTTAGAGTCCATTCTGATGTCCAATCTATATATCCAGAGGAGGACAACCCCCATGGAGCTGACATTAGAGTATTACATGCATTCAAATACTTGCATAGAGAATGCCTAGGAAGGGTCTCATGACCAGGACTGCTTGGAGTTAACAAAGCTCTTGGGAATATCCTATGCTGTCCTGGTGACCTAGTCCCTCCTAAGGAAGAGACTGGAGTAAGAAAAAAGAGGATTACACAGCCTGTGGGGATAAAGTGTACATGTGCTTAATCTGAGGGCCTTCCAAAGCTTTAGGCCAGGCCTATGAACAAAACATTTTTCCAATTTATTCTAGGAACTCTCTTTCTGCAGTAGGCAGGGCAGTTCAGCTTAGCTAGAGACTTTGCTAAAGTGGCCATGTTTTTGTAGCGTTAGATAAATCCTTTTAAGTTGGAAAGCAAGGAATGCTGGGAAATGTAGTTCAAAACAGAAGGATGTAGCTAACAAAACTAAAGTAGGTAGTTAAAGGGGTAGTGTGGCGCTAAACAATTATTCACCAAATAACACACATTTCAAAGTTATACAACTGTGCTCTATACATACCTGCTTCTTGGCCGTGATTGGCTGAGCATAATTGTGCTCAGCCAATCGCGGCTGAGCAGCTGATGACGCGGCAGAGGGCGGCCGGCACTAGGGAGGGTCGGAGCGGTTCGGCCGTTCGTCAGAAGATGACATCATTGGCACAAGATGGCGGACGGGGGTCGGCAAGAAGCAGGTATGTATAGAGCACTACACTTCCGGGTCTGGTGTGGGTGAACACTGGAAAGGGGGCGATTCACTAACATAACATACATTACAAAGTTGTATAACTTTGTAATGTGTGTTATTTAGTAAATAATTGTTTAGCGCCGCACTACCCCTTTAACCTCTACGCAATAGAAATCAATAGTCACAACTACATGAAGGGATAGAAGACTTATCAGGTTCTCCTAATGACACATGGTAGTCATTCCATTATTTACCGTCCGATACATTTTCTATTCTTTAAGCCGGGTTCACACAACGTAAAAAACACGGCCATATTACAATAAATCGGCTGTAGTTGTGCAAATAACGACAGTTAATAAAAAAATAAGGGCCATTGTTTGTGAAACTATGGCCGGTTTGCCCAACTTTGGTCGGTTTTATGTAATACGGCAGTGTGTTTTTACATAGTGTGAACCTGGCCTTACCCTGTAAATAGGCTTTATCAGAAGAAGCGGCGCTCCGACATGGGGTAGCTGCTATTTTCGGCAGTGTCATTTACCGTCGATGCCTCGCAGCCATGTTAGAAGCAATTTCAGCCGCTATACAAATATTGTCGGTTCAAACAACACAAACAATTTTTTTATTTTACAAACACGAATTGCATTAGGCGCTGTGTACAATAGCCGCGCTGTTTAGATGCAATTTTATGTACATACATATTACACCGCCTGCAGAATAACAGTAATAACACCAAATCCCCGCTCCTCTCATGATGCGCAGATAGCGGAGCTATTAACCCAAGCCAGATGTCTAATAGATGTATAAAACCATGTGAAGAGCACGGAAAAAAGATAGTAGTATAAACGTGGTCAGAAGTGCGAGGCTTGAGAGGGAAATAGGCTGTTACCTTAATGCAGCGCTGCCGTCTGTGGGAATGGAAACCTATAGGGACTGGAAGCGGTAATATGGTGATCAGAGGTAGTGGGGCCCCTGTTAACCCCTCTGACTTCTATACCTGTGGGGTATAATAATATTTTATTATTCTTCGTAGAGAGATGAAAAACACCTCACGTATGTTCAGTGTATAAGTCCCTCAGGGTGGTGCGTAAAGAATTAGTAAGTAATGCTGGAGATAAGGAGCCAAAGAAATACTGATGGCAAAAATAGACAGAGAACACAGTAAAGACTGAAAGGCATTACTTGCCCATTAAAAAAATTATTATTTTTTTTTTTTTTACATATTATTCAGTTGTGTGAAAGGGTTGTCCAGTGCTAGAATTTTTTTTTTACATCCCCCACCTTTGCCAATCCGATGGTGCCCAATCCCTGCTGGTCAGTGTTTTCTGGTCCCTGTTCCGACACATGGAACTGTCCACTTGGCCAATTACTGGTTCAGGAGGATCAGTACTGTGGCCAGTGTGTAAGAACAGCAATGGTGGCAATCTGGCAGGTAAATATCCTTTATTTCAATCTCAACTAACAGTTAAAGGGAAAATGTTACCATGGAAATGTTATCTACGATATTGCACCATGTCATAGAGCTGAGCAGATTGATATACAGAGGTACCTTGGTTTAAGAGTAACTTGGTTTAAGAGCGCTTTGGTTTAAGAGCTCACAGTTTTTCAAAATTGTGATTTGGTTTAAGAGCATTGTTTTGGTGTAAGAGCTTCCTGTACTGGATGGGAGGGGGAGTGGAGGAGGGGCATAGTCTGCATAGCGGGGTCTACAGCCCTGTACTCTGACCCAGGAAGTCTCCCTTACCTTCCACATCATAGCAGATCCACTACAGGCTGAGGCTTACATCAGGGGACAGGACTGTGGAGGTAATCTCTCCATAGCTGTAACCCCTCTCTCCCCGGACAGAGAGTGCTGCCATACTGTGCTCACATCTGCCCTGCTCATTCCTCCTTGCTCCCTGCAGTCTCTGTCATCCCTTGTGTTTCCCATCCTCTCCATTACAGTAACTTATAATATCACAGATTCTGCAGTTTATTTTTGGGGTGTGGAACCAATTGTCTGCATTTCTACGATTTCTTATGGGAAAATTTGCTTTGGTTTAAGAGTGGATTTGGATTACAAGCGCGGTCCCGGAATGAATTATACTCACAATCCAAGGCACCACTGTATATCTTTATGGGAAAAGATTCAGTAAAACTTGTAATCTATTGATAGAAATTTCTGGTGTTTCCAGCCTAAAGAGTCCAGTCCATTGAGTGACACCGCCCACTGGACTCCTCATCACAGAATGAGCAGGGATTTCAATCAACTTATTATAAATTATACAGACTCTTTTTCCACAAAGATATAAATCAATCTGTTCAGCTCGATAGAATGGCGATAGATTAGATGGCATTGTCTTGGTGACAGGTTCCCTTAATATTTTTTTATATATACATTAATTTAGCAAACTTAATCCCTTCTCCTGATACACGTATGATGCTCTTGCCCTCCCATATGTATTCTATGGCTATGTGGATAGGGGAGAAGTATTTTTTTTTAATCAGAAAACCTCCTTAGGTTCGGTTTTTCTATCATATCAAATACTTATTTCATGCAATTGAAAGCTAAATCATTATTAAAAGAACAAACAATGTAATTTTCTGTAACTTATTTTATCACAGGTGAAGTATCTACGATAAAAATTACAAGACTTGCAAAATTGGCAGTGTATCAAATACAAATTTTTCCCACGGTATATATATATATTTTTTAATAATAAATCTATTTCAAATATGTGCACTTTAAAGGGGTAGTGTGGCGCTAAACAATTATTCACAGTTATACCACTTTGTAATGTATGTTATGTATGTGAATGGCCCCCTTCCCCGTGTTTCCCTCCACCTACGGTAGACCCGAAAGTGTGGTGCATTACACTCACCGCACCTAGTGTCGACCCCCGTCCGCCATCTTGGGACAAGATTATCTGAAGATTTGACGCCAAAGACAGAAATGGGATTGAAAAGAGGAGAAATCTCAGGTTTTCCTTTATGACCTGTTCTCTGTTTATAGTCTGTTTCTGGCTTTGGCTTCAAATCTTTGGCAGATAATCGGTGTAATCTTTCTGTGTAAATGGACCCTAATGCTAGGTTTACACGGAACGGTTATCGTTCGAATCTGCACGATAACGATCGAATTCGAACGATAATCGTATGTGTAAACGCAGCGAACGATCGAACGACGAGCGAGAAATCGTTCATTTTGATCTTTTATCTTGTTCTTAAATCGTCGTTTGTCATTCGCAAAAAATTCGCCGATTGTTCCGTGTAAACAGTCGTCGCGCGAAAGTCCGGCTGCCCGCAGCCCGGCCCCCCGCTTGCAGCCCGGCCCCCCGCTCATCCGCAGCCCCCTGCGCCCCCTCGATCGCCACCCCTGCCGCCTCGATTGCCACCCCTACCACCGCTTCAATCGCCCCCCCCCATCACCGCCACTCCAATCGCCACCCCCGCCACCGCTCTGATCGCCCCCGCTGCCCCGGCCACGAGCATACGTTACCTGCTCCGCGTAGCAGGTCTTCGAAATCCCCGGCTCCCCTCTTCAACACTGATTGGCTGAAGAGGAGCTGTTTGAAATTCCTGGCTCCCCTCTTCAGCCAATCAATGCACTGAAGAGGGGAGCCGGGGATTTCGAAGACCTGCTACGCGGAGCAGGTAACGTATGCTCGTGGCTGGGGCGATTGGAGCGGCGGCAGGGCGATTGGAGCGGCGGGGGTGGCGATCAGGGCGGCGCAGGGGACTGTGGTTGACCGTGATGACGGGCTGCGGATGAGCGGGGGGCCGGGCTGCAGGCAGGCCGGGCTGCAGGCGCGCGATCGCAAAACGATTTTTCCGTACGATATATCGTACCGTCTAAACGCTGATCGTTATGAAAAAAAATCGTTACTCCAACATCGTTAATCGGACGATCGGGCCAATAATCGTTCCGTGTAAACCCAGCATACGTCTCTGGGAAACAGATGCTGGAGAGTTAACAGGCAGAGTTATGGCGCAGCCGCACAGTAACTAGATGCGTTAACCTACCAAGTCTGATTAGATGAGTTATTCCTGTTATGTCCCTGGGGTTCTAGTCCGGCTTAGTAGCTAATATCTAGTATGGCTGGTTGTCAACAGTGCTGAATGACTTAATATTGATATCCATTATTTACAGGATGGTTATAGGATATTATGCAATGTCCTTGGGGGTTTAGTGGTTAATCTTTCTATCTTTGATGGTTAAATGTGTTATATGGATGGTTATAGGCTAGAATCTAATATCCCTGAAAGTCTAGAGGTAGTTAGTGGGAAATACCTCACAGTATATAGAGATAATTAGTGTTGTATTATTAAATGGTTTAGGGCAACAAAGGGGTTAACAGTGTTCAGAAATATATACATATATATATATATATATATATATATATATATATATATATATATATATATAATTTTTATTTATTTATTTATTTCTAAATAATTCTTCAATACTTTTTGGGTTTACCTTTCCTCCTTACTGATACAGAGTTCCAAATCCCCTGCTTTCAATTTCTACAGGAAAACCAAAACCAAGAAAAAACCTCAACGCCGCTTGAAATTCAATGTGGTGCCTCGCGCACCGCCGCCCTCCACCTAAAAAATTGGCACAGAAGTGTCAGTACTGTGTCAGACTGGAAAGAATACACCATTTTCTGCAGGACATACAGCAGCTGATAAGTACTGGAAGACTTGAGATTTTTTTTTTTTTTTTTTATAGAAGTAAATGACAAAGATTTTTTTTCTTAATGCTGAACTACCCCTTTAATGTCAAGTCATATTTCTCATAAGTAGTGATGGAGAACATATAGTTAGATGTAAATATTTCCCATTAATATTGAGAGGTAGCGATATTTTTTGGCCACTGTTTCTGACTTTGCAAAAAACCATTCATCTTGCATGTGCTTTAAATACACAGGGGACGTGGCCGGGAATCTGACTCCGTTGACCGAATCTAACTCTGACGTCCTAGCCGCCTCACCTGCTGTACGTTCTGTCCCTGGCTGAGCCGCCGTACGCTATTTACTTGACCTTCCATTTTTCAGTTACACTTTCAATTTGCAGTAAACAAAGCAGATTAATCACCGGCATTCCAGTCCCTTGTACTTGTCATCCGCCTTTAGATGGATGAAGTGCTGTTAAAAGCTCCTTTTAAATGGAACTTCCAAGAGCAAATGTTTCCATTGGCAGTGGCTGCAGTCTATTGTTCTGTCCCCCGTGTCAAAGTTATGCGGACGCTATTAAAATGCCACATATATATATTGTAGCCGGTCCCTTCCCGATAGTTCTGATGCAGGTTGAAGGCTGTAGCACAACGTGATCTGCATGACCCTGAGGCCAATGACAATATTGATGGCTGGATCTGGCAGTGATATATAGCTGGGCTTTTAGATGTAGCCAAGCACAGGTTGCTACAAAGCTTTGTGTGCCTGTCGCTATATGGGGGCCGGGGCTACTGTGCTTGGCCAACGATGGCGGGGAATAAAAAAAAACATCAAGAGCCGAGCTTATGGGCTTTGTACTACATGGAAATCTGGATACTGACCTCTAGCAATAATTTCTTTATTGAGTTTGAATTTTTTTTTTTTGAATGGGCTCTTAGAAAAAATAACAGTGATTGAAAGACACATTTTTTCCTGTTGATTCCTCGGAAATGCATTGCAGACATTCCGGAGCTTCAATGTAAGGTTACAAATATCTCAATTCAAAGAGTTTAAAGGGTTTAGAGAGTTTATATGGTAATGACAACTGATCATATATTGACAGTGTCTAACTTAGGGCTTCCATTAATCACGTGTTCTGGGGGCCAAATATAGGCACAGCCCCTCCAAAGTTTTATATGATGTGATCAAGATAGCCAAATACACCACTCAACTAGGGATGAGCCAACCGGCTGAGGTTCGAGTTCGTACGAGGACCACCTGAGGATCGCCTAGAATACTGGGATACAGCCTATGGCTATGGCTGTATCCCGGTTTTCCAGGCAGTCCTCAAAGTTGTATCCACCCTCTCTACGGAGCGGGCAGACAGCGGGAATCAGAAGCCGATAGGTCAGGTTCATATGAACCCGAACCTCAGCCGGTTCGCTCATCCCTACACTCAACCCATAGGGGATTTGCCCGTTCTTCCTGGCGTAATCCTGCTGTATCCCCCACTCGTCTGATGAGCAGGCTGGGGGGGGGGCAATGTGGGGAGGGGGTCACGCAGGCATAAGTCATGATACAAACCTACACATTTGCTGCAGAGAGCCTGCACAGGGAAAGGGCCAGCCATCTTTATTAAGTGGCATTACCTGTTAGTAAATCTGGCCAGGAAAAGGGGGGGGGGGGCTACTTTAAGACCAGCGTACACCAGTCTTCACAAATGCCCCCCATAAAGTTTGGATGGAACAGTAGTTGCACACTCAACCAACACTCCATTAAACCAGAGGCACTTGTTGAACCCACAGTTGTCCCAGAGTCGGACAAATTTTCACTAATGTGTCTGGTCACCCACTCAGGTTTCCCCGCACCATACTCATCAGCCCCACACAGGGGGTTTCCGCTCGGAATCTTATCACCAATTCCATAGTGTGAAGTGTGAATGGAGCTTTACTGGAAATAAGGAGTCAAATCTGTCATCACTCCATTATACGGTACATGGATACGTTGCACTGAAAAAGACAACATCTGATCCTAAAGCTACCATAAACACTATAATAAAATGAAATATATGATCAGAAAAGTCCTCTTTATAGAATACAGAAATTATACTAAAATTAGAGTTTTGAGTGGCAGGAGCTCTCTAACGTTGCCCTTCAAGGCCATCGGCTAATGCAGATTCCCTTGTACAGTGGCCTATAATAGAATTACATTAGGAAAATGCAGAGCAGACTGTTTCTTAATACACAGGCATAGTCATACATTCACCTTGAGTGTATGATATATTATTGAACACGTCAAAACATTAGACTGGTGAAGATACATGAGCTTAGACCCCACCGAGAACAAGGGACGGATAATGTACAGTATCCCTATACTGATTAAAGTGGCTATCTAGCATTAGAAAAACATGGCCACTTTCTTCCAGACAGAGTTGCAAAGCCCCCACCCAAACTGGAGACAAGAGTCAGGCTGATTCCCCCCTGGTTCCCACATACGGCGCCATTCTATTCCTGGGTACCAACCGGGGGTGAAGCACTGGAGCCAGTTGGGCCCGCCCCCAGTGGGAGGAAACCCCCGCCTTTCTATGACACGGCTCCATTAGAATCAATGGTGCCACATCATAGCGCCTCCAGTGCTTCACCCTGTCTGGTCCCCGGGAATAAAATGGTGCCGTACATAGGAACCGAGCTGCGGTTAAAAAAAAAAGGGGCAGTGGTACCGGCTTTCCCAAGCCAGCACTATTCTATCTATGTAAAAAGCTTAAAGTAAATGTACTGATGGTACATTTGCTTTAAACAATAAGTCATTTTCTGATAACACATTTCCTTAAAGGGTCCTTTAACATCAGTGACTTTAGCATCCTTCTCATCTTCCAGGAGCCTGTAGTTCACCTTTAATTTACTGATTTGGATGTGTACATGGTGTGGTCGCCTTCTGTACAGTTTTTGCTTTGGGTCTCCTTGTTACATTGGGGCTCCTGACCACATTTGCCTTGTGATGTCCCCTGGAATATCAGCAGCATTTACTGTAAGGTGTGGACTGGGACCATCGATGGGACCTGTATCTCCAGTACTTCCCAAAGATTGTCAATTGGATTAAGATCTGGGGAATCTGGAGGCTGTGTCACTACCTTGTTCCCTTTGTCATGTTCGTCATTCCTGAACAATGTCTACAGTGTGGCCATAAGGCACGATCTTGCTGACTGATGTCATTAGGGGGTCCCCCTGCCATTAAGGGGGGCTTGGTTAATGGTCATGTATGTGGTACATGTCACAGCACCATCCACATGATGCCAGGACACAAGGTTTTCAGTAGAACATTGCTCAGTACACTGCCCCAGCCATATTGTCTTCCTATAGTGCAACCTGGTGCCATCTCTTCCCTAGGTAAGTGACACACACGCACATGATGTACAGTAACATGATCCATAAAACGAGGCTTCTTCCATTGCTCTATGCTCCAGTACTCATGGCCATTGTAGACACTTGTGCTGATGGACAGGGATCACATGAGCTCTGACCAGTAGCCAGCAGGAGGTTTTTCAGCAGTTTGCTCTACAGCAGCTTTTCTGTGACATTGGAACAGATGGGCTAGCTTTCAGTCACACACATAGTAATGGGCTTTGGGTCTCCATTACTGAGCTTGGTTGTTGTTCCTTAGGCTACTTATTGTACTGATATGTCCATCCTCACCTTTCCTTTAGATAAGTCAAAGAAAATAATTTTCATGTCAGCCTCCACCACAATATCCTAAAATCAGAACAGTAAAAGGGCCTCATATAGATAACAACAATGTCCGTGTCTCCTCTCATAGGCTTACATAGCATTTACACATATAAGGAGAAGATCATGACCTCAGGTTGCTGTGAAAAGCTGGTAATTCGATCACCAAGTATATTGAGGTTAAGAATAAGATGGACACATCTCTAGGTGCTGACTAGTCCAGTCTACTACAGTGTAAGCTTAACAAAACACAACAATCACTGAACTCAGGGAGAACAGCGAAAAAATCCAATGGAGTACTCATTTATGAGTCTCCACTGATTCCCCCTACAAAATTTGAATATGCAAAGAAGGGGTCCGTGGAGCCTCAGTTGTCAGTCTCAAAACACGGGAATAGCCAGATATCCCTCTCTCCAGAGAAGGAAGCCCATTGCCAAGGGGTGCCTCCTAGTGAGGAGAGCACCAAACCACCCTGATACGTAGTCCCTCAGGTCCTCACTCTGTTGCGAGCTTTGGGACCTAAATAGGGAAATACCAGGGTGGCCCCTGTAAGTCTAACTCTGTGGCGAGTATAACAACATAAGACAAGGGTTACCAAGGCTAGGCATCCATCCACAGACTGCAGTTTCGGGGTATTTGCCTCTCGTCAGTGTGGAGCAGGATTCTGGCTACTGGGGGCAATGAAAAATAGACCAACAAAACACAACAATCACTGAATTTGGGGAGAACAGCGAAAAAATCCAATAGAGTACTCATTTATGAGTCTCCTCTGTTTTCCCCCTACAAAATTTGAATATGCAAAGAAGGGGTCCGTGGAGCCTTAGTTGCGAGTCTCAAAACACGGGAATAGCCAGATATCCCTCTCTCCAGAGAAGGAAGCCCATTGCCAAGGGGTGCCTCCTAGTGGGGAGAGCACCAAACCACCTTGATACGTAGTCCCTCAGGTCCTCACTCTGTTGCAAGTTTTGGGACCTAAATTGGGAAACACCAGGGTGGCCCCTGTAAGTTAAAGTCTAACTCTGTGGCGAGTATAACGACAAGGGTTACCAAGGCTAGGTATCCATCCACAGACTGCAGTTTTGGGGTATTTGCCCCTCAACAGTGTGGAGCAGGATTCGTGCTTCCTTCTCTGGAAAGAGGGATATCTGGCTATTCCCGTGTTTTGAGACTAGCAACTGAGGCTCCACGGACCCCTTTTTTGCATATACAGTGTAAGCTTAGTCACCGCTCCATTTAAACAAAGGACTAGAGATTAGCAAATGTAGGTCCAAGTGATCAGAACCCTACTTGTCTATCAATTATCATCTATTTTGTAGGTGATAATTGGTAAATACCCTTTTCCAGGGTACTACAATTAACCATTACATGGCACTAAAATACCCCTTTAAGTGAAGAGACAGTCTTATAGTTGTTTAGATAGCCAGGGCCGGATATCATGAGTGTCTTAGGCTTGTATATTATATTTGTTACTATTAGATTCCATCTTGCTGTGGTTTGTAAGGGTTTGTCAGGTATGTCAAGGGATTAGTGTGAAAAGCTTTCCTTTCTTTACTATATCGGGTGTATTGTCAGCATTACTAGCATGGTCCCTCTAGTCAGGAAGATAACGATTAATAAGTATGTTTGGTGGAGGAGGCTTCATCCATGTCAGGCTGGCAGAGTCTAGGAGTTCTCCGTATATGAGCAGTCAGTGATAAATTGGAAGTACAGTATCCACCAGGGAAAGCCTTATGGAAAGATGAATAGACCTATAGTAGTTATATATGCTGAAGTGTGAAGCCACATGACATCTCTTTTATCTACAGGTACCTGTATCCAAAGCTTGGTTTCCACTTATTCTAATGATATTTAGTAAACATTTTTAGAAGAAAAATTGGTTCACCTGTTCACCTACAAAGAGGATAACTCAGAACTTTTATGGCTGTGAAGGGGGAGTCGGAGGTGAGGGAGAGGATAATTTGCAAACGTTTCTAGTGGTACTTCATGTATCTCCAACTCTCTTGATCAAAAGTCTTCCCAGCATATGTGCTAAGAGGGACCAAGGGAATGTTTTTGTGGTTTTGAATAGTGTATGTTGTATATTACATTAGTAGTGTTAAAGGGGTTGTTGGGGCTGAGTTTACTTAACATATGGCACTCAACTTCAACCCCTAGAATTTTAGAGCTTATGGTAGTGCTTTTGGGTATGTAGACACTATGGGAGAATTTATTGAGACCAGCATTCGTGTAGGCCGGACTTAAATTAGGCCCTGTCCCATTTTTCCCAGCCGCAATCACTAAGAGGCACACGTGCCAAGCATCCCAGCGTACGCTTGCAGCAGGTGTAAAATTAGATCATGCTTTATGCCTGCTCGCAGATGCAAATCATGATAAATGAGGCATGGGGGCAGACCATGCCTCCTCCCCGCTCAGCCAATTAGTGGCTAGGGGGACACCCTAGTTGTAGGGGCATGTCAAAGGTTTTGATAAGTCAGAATCTGAGTGTTCAGACCCCAAGCAATCACAAGAACGAGTGGGGACATAAGCATATGGGTAAGCACTTCTCTCCCTGTCTACATCTAAGATGGTCCTATTGGCTTACATCGGGATTCTTTCTCAGGCACATGTGTTCGCACTTCTCCTGGTTTATAACGAATGAAAACTTAGGTAAAAAATTTCTAAAAATGGGACAAACCCCACGCATTCCAGGTATAATACTGTGGTTTGGGAAGGAATTGACTCATACTTTGTGCAAGTACAGTAGATTGGCCAACTATTTCGGGTCCAGTGCAATGGCCACTCTACATAGTTCAAAGTCCCTTCCTTCTTTGGACAAGATAGTTATAAAGCCTTTAGGTTTAAACATTACGATTTGTCTTGGGAATTCAAAGCAACAAGAAGGAAGTTGTTTTCGTAGTAGCATATGGGAAGTCACTATGCAGTTCAGAAGCGTTTATCTATATGCACTTTTTTATATTTAGTAATTAAATGCGCTTTTATGGAGTGCACATTTAGAAGGTCTTTTAGCAGCGTTCATAGCTCCTGAAGGTCCTCTCATGTTGCAGATTGTGCAAGTTTTCTCGGGTGAAAATCTGGGCCAATAGAGAAATAATTTCCCTCTGGTTTTGACCTTCGAGCCTACGTTATAAACTTCTCTCTAATAAATGCCTGGTAAAATTCCCACTGGATTCGAGATATCCGGTGTGTCGTATATTTTAAACTGATAGGTTCACTTTAATGAAATCTCCCACCAGCAACAATGTAGTTTAGGTGCATTACTGAGAACTCCAGCTCCTTCCTTCTGGGAGTTGTTGAGGGTTGTAGATCATGAACCTGCACCTTTACTTCGAAGAAACTTGTAGTCATTCCTGGAAAATCTTATTGACATGCATGAAGGTAATTCCTCCTTTAAGTATTTATTTGGTGGAACCACAATTACAAATTCTGACCCAGTGACAAGATGAATTACACAAGATGTGTTCTCCTGAATCAGTGGAGATACAAGCAAAATCTATTAAATAAACCAATATCCCTCCATCCAGGGTAAATTCCACACATGTCCCATTCTTCATTGACGCTTCATAAATAACCAAGTCTCCGCTATCAGTAGTGATCCCGCACCTTCGTATTAATGGTAATAAAATTCCAGATTACCATTGATTTAGCAAACTTGGAGCTGAGGAACATCGGGGTTTTCTGACTCTAATTGATTCTTAATGACGCTCTTCTTGTTTATTCCAGAAGACATCTGCATCCCTCAAACTCACTTTGTTAGAAGATTCACAACCTATCATTAGTTTTTCCTTTGTTTCTAGAAAAATGTTTGAGCTTAAGTCATTAAATGGGTTGTCTAGTGTCGTCAATATCCTATTAGGGCATTTAGAGTCTATAGGGGAGGGGTCTCGTTGATGCCTTTATTAATCTCTTTCTCTTTAGCTGGCCACAAAATTCCAATAGTTGTCGGCAGAATGATTATTGATTATGCAGAGCACTCTTGCCTGATCTTCTCCAGAAATGATGCTACCCCCACCATCCTTCACCGTGTTGTTGTTATGGGGCAGGTGATGGTAAGAGCCCAATTTCCTCCAAACATGACTGTTTTACGGGATTCTAGGATGCATTAATAAATAGGTTATTTGCAAGTAAAATAACAGTTACAAGACAAAACACAAAGTTACAAATTAGATACAAAAACAAGATATTCTTAAAGGTGTTATCCAGCGCTACAAAAACAGGGCCACTTTTCCCCATACTGTTGTCTCCAGTTCAGGTGTGGTTTGCAATTAAGCTCCATGGAACTGAGTTTCAAAACCCCACCCAAACTGAAGACAACAGCTGGATAACCCCTTTAACTTTAAATACAGATGACACATGGCTGGGGAGAGGCCCTCCGTTTGAATGGATATCAAATGCACACCCGACTGGAGAGTAATTTTTCCCACACTATCTGGTTCTCCAAGGACCATATGGTCCATCTGGTTCTCCAAGGACGTCCAACTTGTGGTCAGTGTACCTGGTTTATAACCACTTTCTCTCCACCCCTTCTCGAACCTTCTAGAAAACCCACCTTTCCAATCGAGCAGGCGCAGAACTGCTAAGTGTGGTCATATGTAGAGAATGTGAATCCTTAACCCCCTACTAAGTACATAGACATCTCCAATCCCCCCCCACACCAAAAAAAAAGTATCTTACTGACAAGTACTAAGATAAGAAGAGAGACACAGCCAACAATAATAATCCATTGAAACTAGTAAGAGCAAAATGAGAACACAGTTAACCCTTACATATACATTCCCTTCACCATAACTGTATCAGATAATTTAATGTAGTAAAACCATACGATTTTTACTCTAGTATACACATGACGCTTAGAATTGAGGTAAAGAGATTTAAGGGGAACTATCAACAGGTTAAGGCCCTATACCACGGAACGATCATCGTCCGTATTCGGCCGATATCGGCCGCTATGGACGATAATCGTGCCATGGAATAGAGTGCAACGAGCAGCCGACATCGTTCATGTCGGCTGATCGTTGCAGTCGCGTTGTTGAAAAACAAGCGACTGATACAGCAGCAATCTGCTGCCGTCGCTGAAATAGGAACGTCGGCAGCAGACGCTGCTATATCCTATGGGTTGCCCGGACGATCAGCGATCACCCGGGCAGCCACCACCGCAGCTCCCTGCCGCCCCTCCCGTACTCACCCGCTCGCTGCAGCCGCGTTGAATAGCGGCGACAGCGAGCGGGGAACGAGGAGCAAACGAGCGCTGAGAGCGCTCGTTTGCTCCCCTTAACGACCAGTGTAATAGGCCCTTTAGACACATCTAACCTGCTGATAGCTCCCTATAACGCTGGGGATGCAGAGGAGGAAGGTATGTGTGTTACCTTCCTCCTCGGTGCTGGTCTCGCGCTGTTAGTCGGGGTATACTCTGCTCCGGAGCACCCTTAGGAGCACTTCCAACCTGTCCCCTCCATTGATTATTTTAAGAAGGGGCGGGCCAGATGATGCAGCAGTGCTCCCAAGGGTGCTCTGGAGCACAGTTTACTCCAACTAAAAGCGCAGGAATGGTGCCGAGGAGGAAGGTAACACACATACCTTCCTCCTCAGCATCCCCAGTGCTATAGGGGGCTGTCAGCAGGTTAGATTTGTCTAACCTGTTGATAGTTCCCCTTCAATATTACTTTCCTCAAAGCAGAAAAACGTGTTCCTCACAAACTGATCTTTTAGCGGCTTCTATGTCAACACAGAGTGGCTTTCTATTACTGTCTTATAGCAATCAATGCTCTGAACACAAATCATTTTTTTTTAATTCTGCATTTACATTCTCATTATGGGGTATTAAAGGCAGGAAGATGGGGTAAACCAGGCTTTAGCGTAACAAAACGTGAAAAAAAGTGAAAGACACATTGTAAGCGCTATAATACAGATAAATAATAGAGCTGTGGGCAGGCGGCCATAATACACACCTCACCACCATAAAGGGATCCAAGTAGCGGCTCATAGCCAGACTATCGTGTACACTGGTCCGGAAATCTCCGACATGAATACTGTAATTTCATTCTACAAGGAGCATGAGGCAGGTAATCCAGGAAGCTTTTAGTCAGCTCCGGTGATCTCAACAAGACAAGGAATGTAAAACACAATTCTTACATATATCGCTAATTGCTTTAATTAGACCTGACACACCTTCCTCGCAGGAGCCTCTTTTCATTGCCGTCAGTGGTTATTAAGGGGGCTGATGTAGAGTGTGTGCATCCAGGCTGAATAGAATGCTCAGCTCTGGGTAATTAAGACTCTGCCGCTAATTTGGCCGCCGTTCGATGGTGAAACAACACGGATCTTACATCGAGGAACAAGAAAATCCTCTGAAAGAGCAAACTGCAAGGCTATCCTTAGTGGGGACACTCGGGTTCACATTATTATTGTGTAGTACACTGTTGACTCCACATATAAGAACTGGAATACGGGAGTTGAGGAAATCTATGTAAAGAATTACATGCCGCCTATAATATTGTGTTATAGCTAATCTGGACTATATGGTATTTTATCATAGAGATGTATATAGATGTGCAAAACAGGAGTTTTGACCCCAAAATGTGTTGTTTCACTGTTTGTATTACAGCGTCGTCCTCCTTCTTCTCGCTCCCCCTCTCTTCTGGGACAATGCACCATAGTATCACTATTTGTAATACAGTGTCATCCCATTCTTCTTCTCGCTACCCCTCCCTTTGGGGACAATGCACTATAGTCTCAATATCTGTATTACTGCTTTTTCTCTTTCCCCCTCCCATCTGAAACATTGCGCCAGTGGCGCAGCTATAGGGGGTCGCTGTGGTCACCATGGTGACTGGGCCCCTCGCCACTTCCTCCTGTGGGCCTTCAACCCACACACCCTAACTATAACTGTCCCCGATCCCCGGCTTAACTGAAGGCACTTGCTGTCATCTATCAGCGCCCTTTCCTCCAGATATGTTCCCCAGGAGCGTCCTATTGCCGTATCTCTATGGTGTGGGTTGGTGGCAGGGGCCTTCTTCCTGCAGGCGACGCTTGATCTGAGAGGAACCTGAGTAGATCGCGCTGCTGCAACCCACCTCTCATCTCCTCATCACTGTAAGCGGCTCCTGCAGGGTTGAAGCCCCTCCCCCAGGCCAGATCACAACGCTGTACAGCAGGCAAGTAAAGAATTAGTGAGTATGGGGTTGTGATCTGGCCTGGGGGAGGGGCCTCAACCCTGTGGGCACCGGCTTCCAGGCATCAGGGATGAGTGATGAGAGGAGGATTGCAGCAGCACGATCCACTCAGGTAAAGTGCTAACTGCAGGGACGCTGCAATCCACCTTTCCTCTCCTCTCCTCAGTACTGTAAGCGGCTCCTGCAAAGTTGAGGCCCCTCCCCCAGACCAGATCACAATGCGGCAGCAAGTAAAGATCACTGAGTATGGGGTTGTGACCTGATTGGACGGCGCTAGGGATTCTGGTTAATCCCTTTCTCCTGCCCAGTGACGCTCCAGACAGCATGTGCGGCCGCCATTTTGTGTTTTTTTTTTGCAAATTTCCTTAATGATTAGATGGAAATTCGCTTGCAGAACGAAGCCAATTGACAGTGCGATTCGCAGCGAATCTTGAATTCATATTACTGTTACCAATAATACCAGTATACAAGGGGCAACTATTACCGCCACACCATGATCACTAACATTACCACCATATTGTTACTGGCCAAACTCTGTATACTAAGATGAATAATACAAACAGTACCTGTTTACCCAGGACAAATATCACCACCGCATACTTATGAGTTATTCCACCACTGCTACTGAATAATAATAATAATAATAATAATAATAATAATAATAATAATAATAATAATAATCATTAAATTCAATAAAAGTATGGGGGGATCTGTTGACCTTATTGGCAGCCTATAGCTTCTTTATGTGGTGGGGTGCTGCCAGTCTCACATCGGTCTTCATGTCTGCAGTCTTCTGGGTTGGGTTGTCGTTTAATCAGGTGCAACTCGACATCGCCATGACAACATCAATACCAATCAAGCCCAATCGCACCTTTGGCATTTTTATTCCTAATTTCATGTTCATTAGTGCACCAGCTGGCGCACCGGAGCCAGGGTTCCTGGGGCCTGTCACTCCAACTCAGCTCCCAGTTTTGTCAACTAATGTCTGGCATTTCATTTTTTAAAGATTTTTTTTTTTTACCCCTAATTCTTAGTCATTTGTCATTTTATTCTGCATGATTCATACGCTCTGCATGTAAGATTAGGATAATGCAGATGGATTCTGTAAGAGCAAAATAATAATACACTGGACTATTACAGCCCGGTTACAAACATAGCTCTGCTGCATTTAGGTTATGTTATTATATTGATGAGTATATTGTATATATTCTCTATGCAATGTGAAGGGTACAATCACTGTATACAGTGATGCAGGAGTGGACAGTATATACCCTAGATTAGGCATATGTGTATACGCTATATGTGTCCGTATGTGGCAGCTGCTGACGGCTTTGTTAGCTTGTCTTTATAATGTATTTCATTTGTATCATGAGTAATTGCAATCTGAAGTTTAAAAAGAATCTGTCACTAGGTTCATGCTGCCAGAAATGCTAAACAGATCGGTGTATTACTTACATCATTCTGTTCAGCCGTTCTCCTAATATGCAGGAGAATAGGATTCATGCCACACCCCTCCCCCCGCCCTCCAGCTGCTGATTGGCAGTTGGCTGCTTATATACAGCATAGATAGATGACTGCCAATCAGCAGCTGGTGGGCTTCTCATGAATATACAGGACTACTGGGCTCATGTACATAATGAAGAGGACTACTTATTGTCCATGGTATTCAGGAGGAGATCTCTGGATCAGCTGCACAGAAAAATGTAAGTGATAGATCAACCTGTTCAGCTTCTCTGTCACTAGTTTATGCTATGCTTTGATAGGACAGCTTAACCCTACTGACAGAGTCTCTTTAAGGAATGATAATACAATGAATGATGATGATGATAATGATGATGATAATAATAATAATAATAATAATAATAATAATAATAATAATAATAATAATAATAATAATAATAATAATAATAATAATATTTGTGCCCTTAAAGGGGTTCTCCAGTGCTCATCAATACATCAGCAATGCAAATCTATTACAAAAAAATATACCTTTCTAATATCTTTGTGTTACTGATATATCTTGTATCTCCCGCTCCATTCCTGTTTTGTTACCCACCAGAAGTTCGAATTTTACTTACTTTAAATTGATGGCTGTCCCATATGTGAATATTTCCAACACCATTTCATTTTTATGTTCATATAATTCATGCATTGTGTCGTCTTCTTCTTCCTCGATTCGGCCCCCTTTAGCTCGCAACGGCCACATCTTCCAGCCATCTGTGATTATGAGGAGGGTTGGTAACATGGGTGGGTATCAGTAAAGTTGTACATCCCCGGAGATGATGTCACCAGGCGCAGGGACGGACACAGACTGCAGAGGGCCCCTGTGCATAAAATGTGTATGGGCCCCCATAACCTATTCGTTTCTCCACCTTTCTGCCTTAAAAGCACACACATATGTATGCCCGGGTATCCTGTACATGTGTCCTGGTTTCTCAGGGGGGCCCTACAATACAGATGCCAGGGCCCCCTACAGGACTGTACATCAGCCGGGCACAGCATCCAGTGACTAAGTGCTGAGCTGACACTTTAGAGACTAAACCTGGTGGGCCCCTCTATTGGCCTGGGCCCCTGTGCAGCTGAACAGGCTGCACAAGTGATAAGTCCGCCTCTTACCAGGCAGAAGTTTGGGTTTCCTGCGCTGTTCAAGATTCAGGAGATTGCAGACACTAGTTCTCCGGGGGGCAGAAAGCAGCAATTTTGGCACTTAAGGTATATATATTGAAAGGTAACACAGTCCTAGCACTCTGGTGGCTTTTTATTTTTGTTATAGCGCTGGAGTACTCCTTAAATTCTGGAGGAATTTACATATAGTAACTGGTTAAGGTGTTGTCAGGTGTTAGCAAATATTTCCTATACAGCTGCGATCATATAGAAAATAATAATCATCCTGTGCTTACCTCTCTGCGTTCCCCTGGTGTCTCTGCCGGCAGTGTCTCTGGTGTCCCCTCCCCTGACCACAGATGCTTCACTTTCAAGACAAACTTGCCTCGGAGGTGACAGCCTGCTTCGCTAATAACAGGCCATGGTGCTGTCCCGTCTAAGTCAGGGATTGGCTGAGTGGGCTGTTACTTCCAAGACGAGTTCATATTGGAACTGAAGCACCTACAGTTAGCGGGGAACACTGCCAGCAGGACATCAGGGGAGCGCTGAGAGGTAAGCATAGGATGTTTAATATTTTCTATATGACCGCACCCGTATAGGAAATATTTGCTAACACAGGACAAGCGCTTTAACATAGAGAATGTAACATTAAATTAAGAAAACAAACATGAATAAAGTAGATGACAGACTGGTATATAGGGAGAGAGGGCCCTGCCCATGAGGGCTTGCACTTACAAAGAGAGGAAAGGGAGACGGTAGATGAAGTGTAATACCATGAAACATGAGAGAAGTTCAGAAAATTTGATCGTTTCGATCGGCCGTCAGATCCAATTCCAGTTGGTGTGTATCCTCAGTTTAACCTCAACCCTATTGTAGCCCAGCTCTTACCATAGCCTAAGCCTAACCCTAACCCCAGCCTAACCCCAACCCTAGTCTAAAACTACCTTTTTACTAACCCTAAGCCTACCTCTGGCCTAACCCTAACTGTAACCCTAGTCCTTCCCAAACCGTAGTCTAGCCCTAACTGTAACACCAGCCTAACCCAAACCCTAGTCTACCCCTGTCTGTAGCCTAACTCTAGCCTAACTAAAACCCTAAAGAGGTCAAGTCCATGCCCTGATGTAGCTGAGCCATACAGCTGGACATATATAGCCGCTCTAGTCCTGCATTTATACACCCTCAGAGCTCACTGATTGGCTAGCTGACCGACCAGCTTTTTAAACACTTGGCACACAACAAATTCTAAAGGTTTCAGATCCACTGAAATCCTAAACATATTTAATAGTTGAACAAATGAATTTGCTCACCCAACAACTCCACTGGGACCCCTGATTAGTGGAAGGGGGGACACCAACCCCATTTGTATGTCTATCACTGCTGGCAAGTCCATTGATAAGCAGAAGGGAATGGGGTGCACCATACTAATGATCTGTGGGGGGTCTTAACATTTGGACCCCCAACAATCATAAAAAAACAATTTCACGACTTTTGTAGGAGCCAAGTCCTACCGTACTATATACTGTGGTGAAGCCACACAAGCCGAACCACTGAGCACCCTATTCAGGTCCTGAGCTCTATTATGTATACAGCAGAATAGGAAGCAACTATATAAAGCTCTTCACGTGCGGAGATCTCTTGTAATGTGACTGTACAGCTCATGTTTTCTATGGCATGTATGATCGATGACGTGCAGCCTGCACTGTACTTTGTAACCTCCGGGTCTTTTATCACACACATTATTATGTATCTAGCCAAGACGTCGTGTTCCCTCTATTTCTATGACAGTCATTCATAGTGTTCATGTGTAGGCAGAGAAATAGTGAGTTATTACCATTACTCATTCATGTACAGGAGTAATGGGTTACCCCTATGCTTAAGATCACTGTCTAATGGAAAGTCCCCAGCTGGCCGTACAGCTTCTATATCCACTTAAAGTAACAAGATCTTGGGTATAGCATCTTTGAGGTGTTCGTAAAGTGTCACTAAGTTCTCCTGCAGCTCAAAAAAAAAAATCCTATGTATAATGTAATATGGTGGCTCAGTGGTTAGTATCTGGGTTCTACTCCCACCAAGGACAATATGTGTGAGGAGTTTGTATGGTCACCTTGTGTTTCTGTGGGTTTCCTCCATGTACTTCTGTCCTCCCACACTGCAAACACCTAGGGGGAGATTTATCAAAGGGTGTAAAATTTAGACTGGTGTAAACTGGCTCCAGCAACCAATCACAGCTCCTCTTTCCTTTAACCAGAGCTGGAAGCTGAGCTGTGATTGGTTGCTGTGGGTCGTTTGCACCAGTCTAAATTTTACACCCTTTGATAAATCTCCCCCATAATGTTAGGGGGAATTTACATCGTAAGATGCAGTGGGGACAGGGACAGATGTGAGTGATGACAATCCATGTACAGAGCCGTGGAATATGTTGGTGCTATACACATATTTATTATTACACATATTAATTATTAATAATATTATTATGCCTGGCATCTGGTTGCAAGGACATCTGGGAGGAGGAAAGTGAAGGCATCAGCGTTCAGTGGATGACTGTGACAAGACCTGGAAGTGGGAAGAGTGACTGAGCATGTGTGTCCTCCAGCATTTAGCTTATTAGATAGGAGGAGACAGTGGCTTAGCATGTAATTGAATATATTTCTCGAGCACTCAGCTAATTATTTAGGCGGAGACAGTGACTGAGCATGTGTATCCTCCAGAACTCAGCTTATTAGAAAGGCGGAGACAGTGACTGAGCATGTGTGTCCTTCAGCACTCAGCTTATTCAGTAGGCGGAGACAATGTCAGAGCATGTGTGTCCTTCAGCACTTAGCCCATTAGGTAGGTTGAGACAATGTCAGAGCATGTGTGTCCTTCAGCACTCAGCCCATTAGGTAGGTTGAGACAGTGACTGAGCATGTGTGTCCTCCAGCACTCAGCTTATTAGGTAGGCGGAGACAGTGACTAAGCATATAATTGAATATATTCCTCTAGCACTTAGCTCAGTAGATGGATGTGCACTTCGCCATTAGGTGGTGCCATACTATGCAACTCAATGTCACAGCTCTTCGCTGGCTTGTTTTATTAAGTAAACATTCGGGTCCGACTCATTACCTTCGGATATACTGTATTCATAGCCGGATTACTCTAGAGACATTGAGGACATTTTGGACACATTCCACCTTCTTGATCAGGGCCGATATTGTTGTTACGGAATACGGTTCAGGGAAGAAAAAGAGTGCTGCACCTCACACCTATGGCTGATACTAGTACCTCTCGGCTGCATAAAAAACATCAGAATTCTGTATGTGAATTGATCAAGCCACACTGCCCCATGTACCGCGTGCAGGTATCTGATACACATGGGTCCCTATACTAAGTCCACACTGTGCCGGTCAGCGACCACCACCCCCGCAGGCGTGCACAGTCAGGGAAGGGAGGCCATGGAACGGCCCTGCAACCCCCATGCCACAGGACCAGACCCATACTTGCCACACCAAAACTCAGCCAGCACCACCGGCGGAGGAAGCTGCCCCCAAACAGCACAAGTCTGGATAAGGTATTGCACTCACCATAGCTATCAAAGATAGAATGGGACAGACAGGAGGGATTAAAACCATGAGCACTCAGGTGTCTCCTGCTAATTGCGGTCATGTGGGTCTCACCAGGAGGAGTGCAAAACACGGAGAAAAGAGAGAAACAAAATACGGTTCAGGGAAGAAAAAGAGTGCTGCACCTCACACCTATGGCTGATACTAGTACCTCTCGGCTGCATAAAAAACATCAGAATTCTGTATGTGAATTGATCAAGCCATACTGCCCCATGTACCGCGTGCAGGTATCTGATACACATGGGTCCCTACACTAAGTCCACACTGTTCCGGTCAGCGACCAACACCCCCGCAGGCGTGCACAGTCAGGGAAGGGACCCCATGGGACGGCCCTGCAACCCCCATGCCACAGGACCAGAACCAAAAATGCCACACCAAAACTCAGCCAGAACCACCGGCGGAGGAAGCTGCCCCCAAACAGCACAAGTCTGGATAAGGTATTGCACTCACCATAGCTATCAAAGATAGAATGGGACAGACAGGAGGGATTAAAACCATGAGCACTCAGGTGTCTCCTGCTAATTGCGGTCATGTGGGTCTCACCAGGAGGAGTGCAAAACACGGAGAAAAGAGAGAAACAAAATATGGTTCAGGGAAGAAAAAGAGTGCTGCACCTCACACCTATGGCTGATACTAGTACCTCTCGGCTGCATAAAAAACATCAGAATTCTGTATGTGAATTGATCAAGCCACACTGCCCCATGTACCGCGTGCAGGTATCTGATACACATGGGTCCCTACACTAAGTCCACACTGTGCCAGTCAGCGACCACCACCCCCGCAGGCGTTCACAGTCAGGGAAGGGAGGCCATGGAACAGCCCTGCAACCCCCATGCCACAGGACCAGACCCAAAAATGCCACACCAAAACTCAGCCAGCACCACCGGCGGAGGAAGCTGCCCCCAAACAGCAAAAGTCTGGTTAAGGTATTGCACTCACCATAGCTATCAAAGATAGAATGGGACAGACAGGAGGGATTAAAACCATGAGCACTCATTGTTGTTACGGAGAATGGAGTTTTTCCTCTTCTTCCCGGTCACATTCCTCCTGGAGACTAATCTGCTCACATGCTCCGTAATCTAACTTGCAGACTTGTCAGTGAAATTGAGGTGGAAATCTAATGATTTTTAAGCTCTTCTTCGCACATTACTGTACCGCCGGCTCGGCTGGCAGGAGGAATTGATTTATGTTAAGCGGTGATTTGCATATGTTCATGACTGTAATAGATTGGATGACAACAAAAGCAGAAGAAACAAAGATGAATGAAGAAAAGCCATAGAAGTAGATCTGGGCTGAAATATTGTCTCATTGTCATCTGATATCCTCAATGAAAAAAATCTGCCGAGCGGCTCAGGAGGAGAGAAATACTCATACAGGATGGTGGAAATAAGTGTAGGTCAAGGTCAATTGTCTGGGCCCCTAGGGACATTAGACCCTCACCACTCATGAACAGTGTCGGACTGGCCCACCGGAGAACCGGAGAATCCTCCGGTGGGCCCCCAGCTTTAGAACCTGCACTAACACTGATTGACAGGTCATTTCTCACTGGTTCTTCATTGGTGTAATTTCCTCTGGTGGGCCCCAATACCCTAGTCTGTCCCTGCTCATGATATAGGTTTTGGAGCATATGGAAACAGGGGGCAAATTTGTTATTGCAAATGTGCCAAAATTCTAGTACCAAGAAATCTGGCTCATACATCGTACATTACATTTGTTAGGTGTTTGAGAAACTTTTTGTGCTTCATTCTATTATGGTTCACCGGGATGTAGTCACGGCATAGTGGAAAGAGGGAATGGTTAGCTTGTTTCCATGGATCCTTATTATTACAATATAGAAAGCCAACAACTAACAGGTGTTCAAAACTCAGACAAGGCAGTCCACATACGGTATGTGCCAAATGTATCACAGCGTATAAGGGGAGAGTTTATCATTGCTCTTGGCACTTTATTTTAGCGTTATTTGCTCCACGGCTTTCTTTAGTAAGGAGTATTTTTTGTACATTTGCACCTTGCTCTCCAGTTTTGTTTTCTGACAGATGTTAGGGTTTGTTGTTGCCGGTTAATTTATTTATTTTTTTACATATTTATTATCACTATTATTGTACAATTTTTTTTAAAAGTGACTCTGCCCACCCCAAACCGCTTGTACCATCAGCTGCTTTTATCCAAGATTTGTCCTGGGGTCCATTCGGAAGGTGATGCAGTTATTGTCCTAAAAAACAATTTTTAAACTTGCAGCCCTGTGTCACATTGGTGTGTCCTAGAGTGTCTGTGCCCTAGTCTCAGTTCATTCGTCTCTCCTCATCATTAGAAATGCTCTGGGCAGGATTTCTCCTATTCCTCACTTGTATAAACACTGCACATGGGCCTTAATGATCCACCACATGTGCAGTGTTCAGACAAGTGTTGAATAGGAGAAATCCTGCCTGGGGGATTACTAATGGTGAAGAGGGCGGGGAGGAGGGACGGAGAGGCGGGGTAGGCCTAGGGCACAGACAATCTAGTCCACGCCAATTTGACAAAGAGCTGCAAGTTTTAAAATAGTTTTTTAAGACAATAACTGCATCACCTTCCGCACGGACCCCGGGATAGATCTTGAATTAAAAGCAACTAGCTGGCGGTACAAGCGGTTTGTGGGCAATTGTGGGTACAAAGTCACTTTAGGTTGCAATTCACTCCACTTGATGGACCGTATAGAAATCCAAAATGTAAAAATTTATGATAACTTTGCCTCACACAGACACATACATTGGTATTGTGGGCCAATTGTGGGTCCCTGTGATGCTCAGGATGTCTGGATTGTAGAGCAGTACCTTAGTGCCCTAAATGTTATATCCACTGGATTGAAATGGTCACTGTCATATTAAACCCATTCCTATGTGATCTGTAATGAATTTGTAAATTGCTTCATTTACCAAAAAAAGACTTACAAAAAAACAGTTCTAAAGTCTTGACCACTAGGTGTCTCACTTTCCTGCAATTGGCTGTTTACTGTTTGTTGTTAGGGAAAATCGTCTTGTAATCAAAAAACTATGTAGGGTGGGGGGTAGAACCTAGCTAGTGTTATGTGCAGGAAAAAGCCACGTGCCATTTATAGCAGTGTATTGTATAAGCCCCTCAGTACAGTGTCAGAGAGTCCAGTGCACCTTTGCTAGCACTATGTCAGGGCATAGAAACAAGGACTAGGAGCTGTGATTGGCTAGAGAAATGAGAGAAAGCAAGTCTTATGCATTTATTACTGGCAATTGTGAAAACATACCCTGAAAACATAGAATTTGTGATCACATGCTGAAGGTAGCGCAAAAACGATATGTGAACAGAGACTTAATTTTTTTGGCCTTGAAAATTTTAAAGGTCTGTTGGGGGTGGGGGTCAGGTGGTGAGATAAGTAAGTTCATTGGCAGAACTAGAATATCCTCCGAAAGGTAGAGGATCCTGCTCCGTACTCATGGGCACCTCAAGATTCCTTTAGGTGTTGACTTGCAGAAAAGGCTCTACCAATAGGTGGTACTAGAGAGACAGCTACAGCTTTTGTGGACTGTAAAATATTAGAAAAATTTTTAAAAAAAGGAAACAAAAACTACAATTTTTCTGGTAGTTAAAGGGGTACCCTGGCGAAAATCTTTTTCTTTCAAATCAACTGGTTTCAGAAAGTTATATAGATTTGTAATTTACTTTTTGTAAAAAAAAAAAAATCTAAAGCTTTCCCATACTTATCAGTGGCTGTATGTCCTGCAGGAAGTGGTGTATTCTCTCCAGTCTGACACAGTGCTCTCTGCTACCACCTCTGTCCATGTCAGGAACTGTCCAGAGCAGGAGAGATTTTCCATAGGGATTTGCTACTGATCTGGACAGTTCCTGACATGGACAGAGGTGGCAGCAGAGAGCACTGTGTCAAACTGGAAAGACTACACCACTTCCTTGAGGACATACAACAGCTGATAAGTATGGGAAGACTCAAGATTTTTAATAGAAGTAATATACAAATTTATATAACTTTCTGTAAACAGTTTATTTGAAAGAAAAACAAACAAGCAAACATAAACAACATGAGAGTACCCCTTTAACCCTTTGAGGACCAGGCCCAAAATGACCCAGTGGACCGCGCAAATTTTGATCTTAGTGTTTTCGTTTTTCCCTCCTCCCCTTCTAAGAGCTCCAGCACTCTCAGTTTTCTATCTACAGGCCATGTGAGGGCTTGTTTTTTACAGGAATAGTTGTACTGTGTAATGGCGTCATTCATTTTACCATAACATGTACGATGGAATCCCAAATATATTATTTATGAAGATATAAATAGGTGAAATCGTAAAAAAGAATGCAATATGGTAACGTTTGGGGGGTTCCTGTGTCTACGTAATGCACTATATGGTAAAAGCGACATGATACTATAACTCTATAGGTCAGTCCGAACACAACCATATGCAGGTTACACAGATTCTCTAATGTTATATATGTATTTTTTATGAAATCCTTTTTTTGGCAATTAAATATTAATAATATGGGCCTATTGTGACACTTATAACAGTTTTATTTTTTCACCTATGAGGCTGTATGGGGTGTCATTTTTTCCGCCATGATCTCTAGTTTTTATTAATACCATATTTGTGAAATCGGACGTTTTGATCACTTTTTATTGATTTTTTTTAAATATATAATGTAACATAAAATCGGTAATCTGCGCACTTTTTTCCCTCTTTTCATCTACGCCGTTCACCGATAACAATGACGCTTGTTATATTTTAATAGATCGGACAATTACGCATGCTACGGTATATTATATGTTTATCTATTTATTTATTTTTAAATGTTTTATTTATATAATAGGATAGGGGGGTTATTTCAACTTTTATTGGGGGAGGGGCTTTGGGGTAGTGTAATAGTGATTTGAACTTTTTTTTTTTACACATTTGAAGTCCCTTTGGGGGACTTTTACATACACTAGTTTGATTACACACACTGATCATTGCTATGCCATTCTTAATTCTGCAAGAAATAGAGAAAAATACAAACACAAAAAGTTACAGGGGTTGCAAGAAGGTTATGCAATTCAAATGAAATAAAAAGAATATGAAGAAAAAAAGTTTTTTTCTTTTTTTTAAAGTAACAAAACACAAGAAAACTATAGAAAAAAGTCAAACTGTGATGATCATACTGAGACGCTGAATGAAGTTGTCAGTCGTAACACACAATTAACTCGAACCCCAAAAGCAATGATAGAAACGCGTTAATAAACTGTGACATTACCTCAAATACAATATAAAGCCTATACAAAATATATATATAAAAAAAAGAAGAAGAAAAAGGTGAGAAAACTTCATCAGTCTTTGTCTTTCCTTACAGATGGTGAATAGCACCATCCCGCCCACCACATAAATACCCGTAATTGCTCAATTATTGTAAATTCACAGACGAAAGGAGCGAATGTTACGGAAAGGTATGGCGGCTTTTTTTTTTTTTTTCCCCGGTCTACACTTCAAATCTTGTGGAAACATCTATTGTGGTTTTGCTTTCAAATGTTTATTTGTAGGAAAGTATCAGACAGAAGCTGCAGGTGTCAATGTGTCTCCGAGCCAAAACCACCATCACCGTCCCGGAGAAGGACGGCTGCAGCCAGCTGCTCCCGCTAGCCGTGCCAAAATGCAGTCATTTTCCTGTTGTTTTCTGTAATTTCCCTGTAGTGTGTGAATAGACTGAATTTGCCGCAAAAGTTTATAAAAAATTTTTACGAGAATAAGTTCAGGTTTAGGAAAATGTTGCCGGTTATTGAAAATGTGAAAAATGTGAAGTTTGGGAAAGGCGGAGCGAGGTTTTAACAGCTTAGAATATATGGGGTTAAAGTGACTTGTAATGGACCAAAGGATTCAGATTTGGGGAAGGGGAGGGGATCTTTTAACTTTTCTGCTGTGTATTATTATTATTATTGTATTTTTTTTTATACTGTGCACAGTTCTGGAGACCTCAACTAAAAAAAGGACATTGATAAAATAAAACAGGTCCAAAGACGGGCTACAAAAATGGTGGAGGGTGTCAGACATAAACCATATCAGGAAAGACTTAAGGATTTGAATCTGTGTAGTCTAAAGGAAAGAAGGGAAAGGGGGGACATGATGGAAACCTTTAAAGCGACTCTGTACCCACAATCTGCCCCCCCCCCCAAACCGCTTGTACTGTCAGATAGCTGCTTTTAATCCAAGATCTGTCCTGGGGTCCGTTCGGCAGGTGATGCAGTTATTGTCCTAAAATACACCTTTTAAACTGGCAGCCCTGTGCCAAACAACCGTGGCTTGGAGTATCTGTGCCCTAACTTTGCACCACCCCTCCGTCCCTCCTCCCTGACCCTCCTCATCAGTAGGAATGCCCCTAGAGCATTTTCTCCTGTCTGAACATCTGCACATTGCCTTAACGATCCAGCCCATGTGCTCTGCTGACACAGGTGAAGAATAGGAGAATACCTGCCTGGAGCATTCCTAATGATGAGGAGGGAGGGGAGGAGGGACAGAGAGGGTGTGTCAGCCTAATGCATACACAATCTAGGCCACATCCGTTTGATACAGGGCTGCCAGTTTAAAAGTTGTTTTTTAGGACAATAACTGCATCACCTGCCGAACGGACCCGAGGACAGATTGTGGATTAAAAGCAGCTATCTAAAGGTACAAACGGTTTTGGGGGGTCAGATTATGGGTAAAGACTATGTTACAGGACTAAATAAGGTTAAGGAGGGAAGTGTTTTTAGTAAAAACTAAGCTCAAGAACAGGAGAACAGTGAGAGGTTATCTGGGGGAAAGATCAGAAACAACGTCAATTGTCGAAAATTGTCACAAATGTGCAGTGAGTCTGGTGTGAACTGGGTTTGTTTTTACCTTTTATCTGAAACACCTGCTTTCCTTTTCAGCCTCCTGGGAATGCAGGAGTTACAGTGATCACTGCTAGCCTTGATCGCTGCAGCTGAGCAGTGTCTTTTGATTGACAGATGTCTCTACCTTTCCGGAACCTTGATGATCAGAGCGCCGAACCAATGGAGATCCGGACCGGGCTCTTGATCCTCATAAATGAAAGCAAAGGCAGTTATTCCCTGCTGGCTATTAGGTTTCATACCCTGATCCCAGCTCCCCCTGTCTACTCCTGCCATCCCCGTTCCTAATCCCTCTGCTTGCTTGACTTGTTACCTGACCTCTTGCTTGACCTTTCACTATACATTTGATCCCTGATTTTGTACTGCGTTGTCCTTTTGGTTCTGACTTGGCTTGTCGACTCTCCTTTGTTATGTTTGTCTGTCTTGTTCGGTGTTACTTTTATTAAGTGTAGGGCACGTCTTCGTGGTTGTCCGCTGCCGCCTAGGGCCGACTGAGGCAAGTAGGTAGGGACAGTGGGTGGGTTCAGCCTTAGGGTCCACTGTCTTGTCTCTACCTCCCCGTCCTGACAAAAAAAATACAGATTTGTAAATCATTTCTGTTTTCAAAACTAAATTCTTCCAGTACTTATCAGCTGCTGTACGCCCTACAGAAAGTGGCAAATTTGTTCCAGTTTGACATAGTGCTCCCTGCTGGGACAGATCTCAGGGACAGGCCATTGTAGCCCTCAGAGACAGGCCATTATGGTCCTCAGGGACAAGACATTGAAACCCTCAGGGACAAGACATTGAAACCCTCAGGGACAGGCAATTGTAATCCTTAGGGACAAGACATTGTAAGGGTCCTATTACACGGGCCGATAGGGTACCGATAATAACAGTAAACGAGTGCCGATCTCCTAGATCGGCGCTCGTTTACTGGGCCTATTACAAGGCCCGATTATTGTTTAACAAGGGCTGCAGGGACATGGTTACCGATGTCCTTGCAGCCCTTGCTTAATTTTATACATTACCCTTCCAGGCTGCAGGCCGCTCCTCTTCAGAGCGGCCTGTCTCAGCTGCTCAGCCAATCATTGGTCGCGGCGGTCCTGGCCTGTGATTGGCTGAGCGGGCTGTCAGCTCAGACAGGCCACTTTGAAGCTGGAGCGCGCGGGACCCGGGGAGAAGACCGTAAGAGGAGCCCTGCAGCCTGGATAGGTAATGTATATCGTCAGCCGCCAGCCGCCCACCGATATTACACGTAGCGATGCGTGGTCGGCGCCCAACAATTATAGGTTCAAACCTATATCAACGATCAACCGATGATGATTGTCATCGGCTGATCATTGTACTTATTACACGGAGCGACAATCGGCCGAATCGGTCGATTATCGTTCCGTGTAAAAGTACCCTAACACTCAGGGACAGGCGATTGTAGCTCTCAGAGACAGGCAATTGTAGCCCCCCGGGAAAGGCAAATAGTCCTTAGGGACAGGCAATTGTAGCCCCCCGGGACAAGGTATTGAAGTCTTCAGGGACAGGCCATTGTAGCTCCCCGGGACAGGCAAGTAGTCCTTAGGGACAGACCATTGTAGCCCTCAGGAAGAGGCCATTGTAACCCGTAGGGACATGCCATTGTAACCATCAGGGACAGGCCATTGTAGCCCTCAGGGACAGGCCATTGTAGCCCTCATGGACAGACCATTGTAACCATCAGGGACAGGCCATTGTAACCCGTAGGGACAGGCCATTGTAACCATCAGGGACAGGCCATTGTAGCCCTCAGGGACAGGCCATTGTAGCCCTCAGGGACAGAACATTGTAGCCCTCATGGACAGGCCATTGTAACCATCAGGGACAGGCCATTGTAACCCTTAGGGTCAGGCTATTGTAGCCCTCATGGACAGGCCATTGTATACCTCAGGGTTTCTAGAGCCTGCAGGATCTTGTGTATTTTCACTGCTCTCCAGAATCCCTGCAGGCAACAGTCCGTCCCAAAAAGAAAACACTAATATTAATATCTTGCAGAGCCCTAAAGTGTGGGTGGGATGTTTGAACATGATACTACTAAATACATTCTTCTCTACTGTATTCACAGAGGAGAATCCCATAACAGACGACATGACTAGGGATAATGTTAATCCTCCCATAAATCTCACCTGCCTAACACAACAAGAAGTGGGGAAACGCCTTAAAAACATTAAAATCCATAAGTCACCGGGCCCAGAAGGTATCCATCCTAGAGTTTTGCAAGAATTAAATACTGTGTTGGACAGACCGTTATTCCTAATATTTAAAGATTCTATTACGACAGGGATTGTTCCACAGGACTGGCGCATAGCTAATGTGGTACCGATATTCAAGAAGGGGTCAAGGAGCGATCCTGGAAACTACAGGCCCGTAAGTCTAACATCTATAGTAGGTAAAGTATTTGAGGGGATTGTAAGAGATGCTATACTGGTGTATCTTAATGAAAATAATCTTATGACGCAGCACCAGCATGGATTTATGAGGGATCGGTCCTGTCAGACTAATCTGATCGGCTTCTATGAAGAGGTAAGTTATAGACTGGACCTGGGGGAGGCTGTGGATGTTGTGTATCTGGACTTTTCAAAGGCATTTGATACTGTGCCGCATGAAAGGTTGGTCTACAAAATGAGGATGCTGGGACTGGGGGAAAACGTATGCAAATGGGTAAGTAACTGGTTGTGTGATAGAAAACAGAGGGTGGTCATTGATGGAAAATATTCAGATTGGGTTTTAGTTACTAGTGGGGTACCTCAGGGGTCAGTGTTGGGTCCACTTCTTTTTAATATTTTTATTAATGATCTTGTAGAGTATCAAAAGAGGTATAGATGCTAAAGATGAGAACATAGTTTTGCCTCTTTATAAATCACTAGTCAGACCACATATGGAATACTGTGTACAGTTTTGGGCACCGGTATATAAGAAGGACATAGGTGAACTGGAGCGGGCGCAGAGGAGGGCAACAAAGGTCATTAAGGGAATGGGTGGGTTACAGGACCAGGACAGGTTATCAAGCTTGGGGTTATTTACGCTAGAAAAAAGATGTCTTAGGGGCGATCTGATCACAATGTACAAATATTTGAATGGACAGTAGAGAGATCTTTGTAGTGGTCTTTTCACTCATAGGTCTGTAACAATGACAAGGGGGCATCCTCTATGTCTAGAGGAAAGAAGATTTCATCATCAGCATCGACGCGGGTTCTTTACTGTACGAGCGGTAAGACTGTGGAACTCTCTGCCGCATGATGTTGTCATGGCCGATTCATTAAATAAGTTCAAGGGAGGACTTGATACTTTTCTTGAACAATATAATATTACAAGTTATGGGCATTAGATTTCTGGTTATACGTTGATCCGGGGATTGTTCTGGTTGCCATTGCAGTCGGGGGGGGGGGAGGAAGGGGGAGTTTCTCCATGTGGTGGGGCGGTTGTCTTCTGCCCCATGGGGGTTTTTCGCCTTCCTGGATCGACACAGTAGGATCCTCCTAGGTTGAACCTGATGGACTCTTGTCTTCTTTCAACCTTGTTTACTATGTTACTATGTTACTATGTTACAACACTAGGCACCAACATGGCACATGGCTACACATAGATGAACCCAGTGGAAGCCAAGAGGTTTACTGCCATCAAAAATCCAGATGCAAGATGAAGATAAAGCAGAGCTCAACTTGTCTCCAGCCATTGTAATAATACCTCACGTGATACAGATGTAGCAGAGCTTTACTTGTCCTGTTAACTGTTGCTTTAACAATGTATCATGGTAATGCACCTGTAGATACAGATAACATATAAGATGCCACATAGAGTGTGAAAAATGACAGACCCGGCCCGGCACATCTGTGAGGTTGTCCCGACCTTTCCTGTCAAACTGTTGAATATTCAGGCAGATCCTCAATGTGTTATTTTCTAAGGGAGTGGAGTGACAACTATTAGAACCTCCAAGAGATATATATATCCAAGTACGTCCCTGATTAATGTTTCCAGTGAGCACTGCTTTGAGATGAACACCTCCATGCTTCTTGTTTTGACTTCCTTACACATGGATCTGCTGATTCTGTACTTTTTCTCCTCCATGTATTGCTTCTGTCATTATCCCCGCCGGTCTAGGCCATCTTTATCTAGGTCTGTCGTGACAATACAGCTGTCATTCCAATTTTCTACCTATTATTACAATGACATTACCTGGGAGATGACCTCGTCACTTTCCAGCAGGTTGGAAACGAACATTAATTCTCCCCACTATTCACAACGATTAACCCTATATACAATGTGCTAGGAAAGAGCAGTATTTTCCATTTAGGTTTCTACATAGTATTGGAGAAATATGTTTTTTTCCCAAAAACCATCGGAAGGAATTAATGACGTCATTGTGATGACCATTGGGAGTGATGTTATCAGTGGTATGATACAGCTCAGCCAAAGGTGGTAATGTTGTGACGTTAGTGCTAGTCCAGCACACAGGTGTGGCTGTTTCCGCTTAAAATAGTCGGTAACTTGCCGGGCTGTAATTGGTCCCTTGAGCGGTGCTTAGATAGTTGAGAGTAGAGCGGAGCAGCGTAGAGAAGAGGAGTTTGTCAAAAGAGTTCCAACCCAAAGTAGTACTGTGCTCTTCCAGAACTTTTAGAAGCATACTTGAGAGATACTTGAGAGTGAGAAGTTTTCTTGTGCCCATGTTTAGACTATAGTCTGACCACCTTCTGCCCTACAGTGTAGAGTTACCCATCCTAATAGGGTGACACAAGCCACAGCTGTGGTTACCTGGGTGAAGCTAAGTGTGCCAGCATTCCCAGTGTCCCCTGCACTGCGAGATAGGATACGTAGACTCTGTGTTTCAGGATACTCCTCTGCAATTTGTAGAGTGGTTCTTGGCATGGGGCTGGGTTTATCTTTGACTTGTCCTCCTTGTAGTGTCTAGCACTGTATAGTGGAAATAGTGGATAGACTGAAGAGTGTCTCAGGTTGTGGCTCACTACCTTACTAACACAACTTGACTGTCCTGGACAGGGGTCCTGGCAGAGCCTGGCCCCGGCACGGCTACAGCAGGGACATCTGCTCCATGTGTCCTCTTCCCACAAGAAACCAGGTAAGACTGATGCTACACTTCCTTCTACCAAGGGACTACTTCCTACAGAGTTATGCAAGAAACCCTGTGAGTGGTGGTAAGGAATGTGTGCAAAGAAAAGAAGAGAAAAGATAGATCAGAAAAGAAGAGTATCTCTATTGGTCAAAAAAAGTACATAATACATAAGAATCAGTAACCCTTTGTTTACTTCAGCTGTGCAATAGATAAGAACTCACATACAAAATAATGACATTTTGTGGTGAAACCAATAAATACCTTTATCACCACTAAACTTTAAGTTAGAGACTTTTGTGACAAGTGAGACATAGGAAACACCCGTGGTGGGATACCACATCATGACTGAGGGGAAAATGCCTATCCCCGCTGATGGACAGCCCACTCAGCCAATCGGTGACTAGAGCGACGCCCTACCCCAGTCATTTACTGGCCGAGCAGCCAGTCCATCAGCTGGGTCATAACATGTGCTGAGCTGGAGATCCCGGAGCCTGGCGGGGGTCCCGGGGCTGCAATCCGTGGCTGAGGAGGCATGAGGAGAGGTGAATTCATATTCTTTGTTACTTTCCCCATGTGCCTCTGCCTTAAAAAAAAAAACAAAAAAACAGGGAGGCTGGAATTCTCCTTTAAATGAACCTCCTTTATTGCTCTAAACCATCAGAAAGTGTATTATAAATCTCGTTACTGCCTTAGAACATCAAGGAACATACAACATTATTCTACATTGCCCTAGACCAACAGGAAATGTAAAATAAACCCCTCTATTACTGAAGACTGCCAAGGAATCCTTTAATTGCCCTAGACCACAAGGGAACATACTATAAACTTCTACATTGTTCTAAACCACCAGTGAATGTAAAACAGTTTTCTTTACTGGCCTAGACCGCCAGGGGCATTAAATAAACACCTGAATTGCTCTAGAGGATGTAAAATGAACCCCTTTTTTTGCTGAAAACATTTGTGAATTGTCAAATGAACCCTTCACTACCCTAGACCACTGGGGAACATACCAAAAAATCCACACTGTTCTAGACCACTGGGGAATTTAAAATGAACTTATTCACTGTAAAAGACCACAAGGGATCATAAAATAAACCGATGCATTGCTCTAAACCACTAGAAAATGTAAAATGAACCCATTCATTGTTCTAAATCACTCAGGAACATAAAATAAAGCCCTTCATTGCTGTAGACCACCAGGGAATATAAACATTATCCCATTAGCGCTCTAGACCACCAGGGTATGTAAACATTATCCCAATAGTACTCGAGACCACCAGGGAAGGTAAACATTATCCCATTAGTGCTCTAGGTCACCAGCAGGGGCGGATTAACTTTACCATAGGCCCTGGGCTGTTCACCAAACCTGGGCCCCCACTCCACTGTAACTATGGCAACACTAGAGTGGCGTTCATAACACAGGATAGATAATATCATGATGAATTGATTTTTGGTAAAAAAAATTGCAGTAAAAAAGCAGTAAATTTTTTTTGGGGGGGAATCATGGCAGAAATGTAGCTAGGAGACAGTACACCACTAAAAGTATAAGTCTGTTTAGGTGGTTATGGGCTCCCCAGGAGCTCAGGGCCCCGGGCTATCGCCCGAAAAGGACCTATTATAATCCGCTACTGGTCACCAGGGAATGTAAACATCATCCTATTAGCACTCTAGATCACCAGGGAAAGTAAAACCACCCATTCATTGCTCTATACCACCAGGGAATGTAAACATTATCCTTTTAGCGCTCTAGACCATTAGGGGATGTAAAACCACCTCTTCATTGCTCTAGACCACCAGGGAATGTAAACACTATCCCATTAGCACTTTAGATCACCAGGGAATGTTAAACCACCCCTTCATTGCTGTAGATTAGCGGTTAATGTAAAGTAAACCCCTCCATTGTCCTAGATCCCCAACGTAATGTAAATAAAACCCCTTGTTGCCCCTTCCTCCTACACCCCAGGGTATTGTCGATTTGCCCTATTGCATGTTCTTGTCCTGCTTATAATACATGAGATTAAAGGGAACAAAAAAGAGGGCAAGTAAAAAAGTTAGAGAGCTCTCTATGGATTCCACAGAAAATTTAAGTATTGGAGACTCATTGGATTGCGGTATTATTTATAACCGGATGACGGATGAGATCTTTGGAGATTTATAATTAGATCTTCCTCTTACTTCTTCCGTTCCAACTATATTTGGGATGCAAATTGCAATTGATTGAGTTTTCCCTTTAACGTCAGCTGGAATGAGACCGGTGGGCCCTGCTTGGCGAACACCCCCAGGCTAAGCTTTTGTAACACTTGTTCGATATGAACCAGTAATATCCTACTTGTAAAGACAATCTGGATTTCTGTCTGATCTCTGTAAAGTTCACAGCTTCTTACATTGTTCCGCTCATTCATTTGCTCTTCTCAGATGTTCCGAGCGGTTTCATATTGCTCTGCCCACCTATGTCTGCTATTCTCCCTCAAGCAGTTGTCAAATGCACACTTAATGGAGTGAGATAAGAGGCAAGATATACCCAGTCATGTTTAATATATGTAAAGCTCGGAGAAGTAGAGGAACTTATTCTACGAAGAGATAAGGTAAACTTTCTTGCTGCATGTGGATTCGTGCTATGTTTTAGCCTCAACCCTGGAGCCTTATTGTAGTATCGCAATGCAACTAGACTAACCTTCAAGGACTTTTATCATGGCCTCTTGTTTTACCTTTATAGCTTTACAACTATATATCAATGATTTGTATTATTTAGCTATCTCACCATACAGAGTCCAGCTCCCTTTCCATAGATCTTCATGAATTTCCTTACAATCCCAAACCTGACCAATCTTAAGTGACCAATCGTCTTGCAGCCTGATCTTCAGTCCTTATGCACATAAACGATCTGGGGGCACAAAGCCTGTACTGGAGATGGCTGTAACTTTATACTTTTGCAGTGTCCCAGCACATGTGCGCCACTAAGTTTTCTATGCATCTGGGCAAAGTAACTCACTCAGGTTCCCACAGTGGGATGACGCACAGCTAGACCCCTCAAGAGGGAGGACATCCTCTAAGTCAAATCTTGTCCATGCCAGGGATACCTTCTACACTACACAGGGAGGCATACCTGAGTTAGGTACTGACCCCAGTAGGACAAAGCAGCAGTTCAGCCTACGTATCCTACTGTTAAGCACAGCTATTCTGGGAAGTCTTGGAAAGTCTGCTCAACCCAGCGCAGGGACCTTGGACCTCGTACTACCCTAGCAGGACAGGTAACCTGACACTATAGGGTATAAGGCAGTCAGATCAAAGGGATCTATACATGAGTACGAGTATCTTCTTTTTCAGTTATTTCTACCTTCTACTACGCTATTCTGGCAGAGAACTCTGCTACTTTGGACAGGGTCCTCAAGACGTTCCTCTGCCCTACCTTGCTGTGACAACTTCTCTTACTACCGGCCTGCACTTGCAGTTACCAAAAGCGTATTATAATGTATTGCAATGAGGTTCCTGCAAGTAAACCACGTTATCCTGTTTAATTCATTGGACTCTGGTCAATTATTTCTTGCACCTGCACCAATACACCTGTTCACACTTGGGTTATCCAAACCTCAAGCGCAGTGCCTGTTTGTCCGGGGGTGGGTTCCAACACCACTCCTGGCCACTACGACAAGTGCCCATGTGACCCAACACCCACAGAGCTGTCACAATACCACCCAAGCTACCCCGGCATATGGTACTTTAATGATATACTATGCAGCCATTGGCGTCTCTGGCGTCTCTGGAGTCCAATATGTATGAGTGATAAATGTGCTCAAGTTCATCTGTGTCCACAGGTCGCTGAGCCAGATGAACATTACTTGTGTCAATCACTCCATGTCCACTTACTCTTGTAAGTCACAAGCTTCACTGGTCTCCAGCCTACAAGGGATCAGAATCATCTGGAGCATGCAATACAATCGCGTCACTGCATTGTAACATCTAATGTATATCCATGTACAATAGGAGAGTTGGAGAGGAGAAATAGATTTTTTTTTTCTTTATTTTTGCTGCTTCAAAGAAGATATTAAAGGGGTACTCCGAAGGAATTTTTTTCCCTTTAAATCAAATGATATCCGAAAAATATATAGATTAAAAAAATAATAAAATTAAAGTCTTCCACAAGCTGCTGTATGTCCTGCACGTGTATTCTTTTCAGTCTTACACAATGCTCTCTGGTGCCACCTCTGTCCATGTCAGGAACTGTCCAGAGCAGCAGCAAATCCCCATAGAAAACAGTTCCTGACATGGACAGAGGTGGCAGCAGAGAGCACTGTGTCAGACTGGGAAGAATACACCACTTCCTGTAGGACATACAGCAGCTGATAAGCACTGAAAGACTTCAGTTTTTATAATAGAAGTAATTTACAAATCTGTGTAAAGCTTTTTAGCACTGGTTAAATTTCTCTCTTACGTTTTTAAAAGGACAGGACCTGAGCCCTCTCCATAACCAGCACCTTCTCACTTCTATCAACTGAGGACGGCATCAGACCTAACTCTGATCCCGGCCATTTAACCACCATAATGGAGCTGTCATTGGTTAGATATTGCCTTCCAATCAGTATGGGAGCTATACTATGACCCCTGGGATAGAGTTGCAGGTTGCCAATAGGTTGTCATGGCCTCCATGGCTGTCATGCATCCTCTCTTATTACACCCAGCCCTAGGCCATAGTAATAGAAGAACAGTGAAATGACAGCAAACAATACCTAAGCATTCATATTTATAAATTAGTATTGTAGTGTAGTGTAAAAGCGGTTGAGGGATCACATTGTAAAGTCTCCTTGGGGGGCAAAAAAAAAAAATGAAATTAAAAAAATATAAATAAATATAAAATAAAATAGGGAAAATGTGCCATGACAGGGGACTAGAGTTATGCCTCTGTAGCTTAGTCTAAAAGCAATGGAGCATGGTATATTGTTTGTCAGATCCTAAATGACTGTATAGCTTACTGTTGCTTTTTGCTATTTAGTATGGTTCAGTAATACAGTCTGGCAATGGATTGCAGGCCACAAACTGTTACGGCATAAGCGCATCCGTACCCTGCAGGGATGCTGCGGGTTATTAGATTTCCCTGAAGCTTTCTGCTTGTAGCTTTAGGTCCTTACTGCTTTCAGAGAGAGAAATTATTCTAACAAGAAGTGGTTGATAATGTGGAGCCGGCACGCAGGTGTAGCAGGGTTGAGTTCGAGATTTGAAGGTTTGATGGAAGACAGTTGTCAAGAAGATATAAGGAGTTCAGCTGCCAATAAATAATACGTCCTGATGTTCCCGGTGACCACTGGTTATGAACATTTATCATGGACCTTTCCTTCATGAATGATAGAAGAGGAAAGAGAGAAGAAGAGGAAGGAGAGATAGATGATGAAGAGCAGAACATGAATAATGTGTAGGGATAAGTGAAGCTCCCCAAGGACTGTTTGATAAATCTAATTGTGAGATTCAATTCAGATTCAGATCCAGATTGGAAAGTTTCCCGTTGCCCTGTGATCATCCCATGTTCTGTATGTACAGGAGTCATGTAAGGCAGATGTCTCTTCTCCTGCACACTGAGCTGCTGGTACAGAGCGAGCATAGTGAGTGGAGGCGGAGAGGTATACAGCATCACCACCGACCACCAGGACACAAAATGTGGCTCCAATTACAATGAGGTCTGGTTCACACATCGTATGAAACCGGCCGCTCTGTGACCCGGCCGTGTCATAGAACGGCCGGTGTCAGTGAAGATCATCCCAGCCGATACTGCATTACCGGCCTGATGACCTTCATCTCTGTTGAATTGGGATGCTGTATAACGGCCGCACAAAACTGACATGTCATATGTGTATACGCTCCGGACGGGATTCCATTCATTCCAATACAGCGTATCTTTAGCAGAAATCACAGCCGTTGTTGCAAATTACAGCAATGGCCATGATTTGTGGAAAAGATACATTGTGTGAACATAGCCTAAGATTGGATTCTAATGAATCCACATTTTGTGTAAGATTCTGACTGAATCAGATTCAGAGGGTAATGGTGATAAAGCAAAAGAGGGGAAGATAATGGAAAGTAGAGGAAGATAAATAGCGGAAAAAGAGAGGAATTGAAAGGCAAAAAGAGAAAAAAGAAATTAAGAAGGGAAAGGCGAAGGAAAAGGCGAGGAAAGTAGGAAGTATTATTGAGTTGACAAATGAGAAAGAGGGAAGAATACTGAAAATGGCAAAGGAAAGACTGGAGGAAAAAGGAAGTTGGAGAGAAAGAATGAAAAGAGATGGGAGGAAGGGAGCAAAAGAATAGAAAGTCCCCCAGCACTACACCACTTAGGTTAGGGACCTGCACAAATCAGGAACTGTCATGTGGAGTGTGGGCTATATACAAAATGTAACTCACTCCTGATGTTTGTATTTATTTTGCCAAGAAGCAGAGGAACAGTGTTTTATATGTGGATGTAAAGCCATGTCTGTATACTCTTGTATATTCACAATGTTTGTAAGTTGGTCTGGCCCAGAGCCAGGTGGTTAGGTCTGGGTGCAGTGGTGTCACTGGACCGCTGGTCACTACCTCCCCGGGCACTGTTATCGTTGTACTGGTGGTCACCACCCAGTAATGTAGTTATTTTGCTGAGAAGCAGAGGATCTGTGTTTAGCATGTTGATCGGCGGCCATGTTTGTTTTTCTCCTCAGGTAATTACAAAAGAATAGAAAGGTAAAGGAAGGAAAAGAGAAAAAAAGAAAAGAAGGGAATTGGGACTGGGACAAAAGGGAGATAAAGAAGGGAAAAAGAAGGAACAGAAAAGGGATGAAGATAGGAAATAGTGAAGGGTCCTGTGACAGAGAACTGCAGTCACTGGGGACGTGTATTTCTTGGTGACTTCATCCAGCCCGGCATATTGTCACACTCCATCCAGCTTTTCATTCATAGACCACAGGGATCACTCCATGTCATTTGGCTGCTTCATATACATAATATTTTACATGCTGACAACCATGGCGGTGAAATTGCTTTTTTGACATATTGCATCAGTGGGTTGTAACATCGGAGAGATGAAAATAGTGGAGATCTGTGAGAGACATAACAGTAAATTACTATCATACAACCTGCCTGTAATGTCATCTATTTGACATATCGCACAGTATATGAGCTGATATAGAACATTCTACTACAGCAAAATTATATGTTTCTTGTAAGATGACATGGGCTATGTTATTGGCTTATATTCTTACTGCTATTCTATCTATCTATCTATCTATCTATCTATCTATCTATTTATCATCTATCTATTATCTATCTATCTATCTATCTATCATCTATCTATCTATCTATCTATCTATCTATCTATCTATCTATATCTATCTCCTATCTATCTATCTATCTATCTATCTATCTATCTATCTATTATCTATCTATCTATCTATCTATCTATCTATCTATCTATCTATCTATCTACAGTGTAATATAAATCAATCTATCTATCTATCTATCTATCATCTATCTATCTATTATCTATCTATCTATCTATCTATCTATCTATCTACAGTGTAATATAAATCTATCTATCTATCTATCTATCTATCTATCTATCTATCTATCTGTAGTGTCCTGCCACTAAGTTCTGTTTTCCACCTGTAAAAATGTAACTCTGTCAGGTGTCCCATTCTGGGATGATGGTGCCTTTCTGCATCATCACCACTTGGTGTCTCACTCTCCCCTTTTCTTTGTGCCCAGCTAAAGGGAAAGTGTTAACTTGGTTTGTTTTACTCTTCACTAGTTTGGGTGCCACATGCTGTTCTACCCATCATACGCTTACACCTCACTTCTTCTAGCACTTTCCCCACCAATAGGAGGTTAATCCCAGTCACCATTATTTAGAAGTTAGTTCCTGGGGAGAGGGGGCTTTTAGTCAGTTCTTGGATCTAGAGATAGACAGAAGATCTGTTAGAGTCTGTAAGAGAAACTACTATACAGTGCTAAACCAAGAGGTGGGGTAATTATCCTTATACTAGTGAGGATAATCCAAAGCCCTGATTTGTCTGCAGTGGAGCAAATAGCATAAGCTGAAGTACTCCATTGGAACTTGCTCAGCCTACTCAGGGAACCTTGTCAAGTTACCAAACTTGACACTGGCTGGACTTGGCTGGGTTTGGCATAAGGTGATCTTCTTTCCTTTAATCTCAAACGTGAGTATGACAGTCTTCTTTTCTTAGTACTTTATGGAACTTCCACTCCATATGTATCCAGAAGGTCTTGAGCCCTATTTTAGAGAAAGGGGGTGGGGGAAGCTAGGTTACATGCAAATTCTGACAGTTCACTAAGTTTTTCTTGATTTACAGTATTTCCTCTCTCCTCATGTTGAGAGGAGTTGGACTTAAAGGAGTTAGGTAAAATATATGTTGAATCATCCCCCCTCCGGGAGAATAACGATACATTCCATACATGTCATTACCTTTCCTGTCTCGTTTCCTTAGTTTTGAACCTGCTGCTTTCTGCTGAAGACACAGAAAACTGTATCTAAGTTGTTCAGTCTATCTCTGCTCTCAATCTCCTCCTCCCCCTCCCTTTTGAGACGGCTAATGTAAACAAGTGCCTATCTTTGTAGCATATTTGTCATGCTGGGAGGATTACCCTTAGACTGCTTGGGCACCTGTCACCACATGACCCATGTCGTACCCATACGGCAGTAGTTTCTACAGAGTCATGAAACGAGCTTATGAGCTATAAGCAGCCAGGCACTCACTGTCAATGACAGGCCGCAGCGATCCTGTAAACATAAAAAATAAAAATAATAAATAAAAATAAAAGTTAAAAACACCCCCTTTCCCAGTATACAAATAAAACATGTTATATACAGGAGCGTGCATAATTGTCCGCTCTATTAAAATATAATAATAGTATTCCCGTGCTGTGAGAGGTTAAGCGCAAAGAGTGAGGGGGGAAAAAACGCCAGGATTTTTTGTTACATTTAAAAAAAAGAAAAAAAAGTGATCAAAACTTCTCATCTACACAAATGGGATACTAATAAAAACTATACACTATGGTGCAAAATGTTTTATCCCATACAGCCCATACAACTGTTATAACAGTCACATTATTCATTTTACGGTAGATTGAAAGCCGCCATTACAAAATACACTTGATCTTTACATGGCCCTGTAGATGTTATAGCTCTTAGAAGGCGGGAGGAAAAAACGAAACCGCTAAAATGAAAATTGCTGCGATCATTTAGACCATTTTGTGTCTTGAAGGAGTTAATCACAATGACCAACTTGGAGAATAACTCTCCCAGCATTACAAAGAAGATACAAAGTTGCAGATAAAGCAAGATATGGACTTGTTTACATCAGCTGTCTCAGATGGGAGGGGGGAGGAGGGGAAGACAGAGAGAAAGGCTTACACACAGATTTTTATGTCTTCAGTAGAAAGCAGCAGCTCAGAATTGGGAGATTGAGACTAAATAGATAATAACAAATATGTAATAAATTGTTAGTCTCCAGGAAAGGGGGGGGGGGGGGTTGATTCAACATATTTTTTCCTAATGCCTTTAAGTAAAGGACCTGCCACCTTCTAGGATAACCCGATCAAATGCCTATAGGCTTGTGTATGTGTAAACCTGTATGGCAGCAGTATTTAAATGCACCAGGACATCAGCAGTGTATGAACAGCAAACATTAGGTATAGTGCAAAGAAATGCAAACATGGTAAAGTACAGGACACAAAGGTACATAACATAATAATACTACTACATCTGACAACCAATAACCATCAGAGAAACCATGCAGTGGTACACACAGCTAGCTCTGCTACATCTGCATTCAAACATGTAATACTCAATAGCTGCAACCTAAACTGATTAGAGATACTAAGTAAATCCTGTAAAAGAAAAAATAATATACAATAACAATATACAATATTCTGTTATTCCAAAGTATTAGAAGCTACAGAAATGACAAATCAATGACAATAAGTGGAAAGAGTAAGCGCATACTGATATATTAGCAATATTGCTTACAAAGCGCTAACATATAATACAGCGCTGTACAGAGATGTCACATTAGCCTATGAACCCAAAGGGGCCAATAGTCAGATTTTATAGGAAGCCAACAGATCAATCAATAGAGTCTTTTTTACTTATGCTGATTTTGTATGGTTTAATTGCTGACCTGATTTTATTTTAATTTGTGATTTGCATTACTTTGCATCTTTCTATCTTATTTATATTACATATTGTACATGTCGGCCGAACTTTCTTTCAACATGTTGAAATGTCAACAATCAGGATAGCAATGATCTGCTGCTGTCACTCCGTGTAATAGGACGGGCAGCAGCAGATCGCTACTATATTCTATGGGCTGCCTGGATGATGTAGCGACCACTCGGGCAGCTATAACGCCTCCACTCCCCCCACCCCCGTGGCTCCCCCCAACTCTTATCTTCTCACTCATTTGCTCCTCTGCATTGCCCTCTGTAATAGGGGCTTAACTCCTGATGTTAGTAGTAATTGGTCCCGAGAAGCAGATGGTCAGACATAAGCATTGAGGATTTGCAGCCATGTCTATTTTATCTCTCCATTGAAAACGAAAAAAAAAAAAAAAAAAAACATAGTTATGTAGCAATTTTTTTTCTCAGCATGACAAAAATACAAAAATAAATCACACACTTTAAAAAGGAGGTGGCAATCCTGGAGAGTCCGGACGAAGGACTCGAAACGCGCGTCGAGGTGGTGGCGTCCTGGAGAACAAGCAGACTTGGTGATATTGGTAATTCTATTGTGGTTCAGCTATGGGGTGGGGAAGGTTTTTTTTGCCAATATGAGGGTTTTCCTCATTTAGAAGTGCCATGCACTAAGCACTTTAGACCTGGTCCCAGTGTTCCTTTGTATGTTTTTGAACTGTTTTTTTTTTTTTATTTGTTATGTGATATATAATATCTCTCCAGGATTGCCACCTCATTTTTATAGTGTGTGATTCATTTTTGTATTTTTATCATGCTCAATAAAATTTATTGCTACATCACTCAATTTTTTTTTTTTTTTAAATGTTGCTATATTGAGGTAGCATTATGGCTCAGTTGGTCACCAATTCTTTATAATAACCAGTGGCCTTACATGTAATAGTGGGTGCTTACAATTTATGCTGTTTTTGGTTACTATATATCATCTAAAAATAACTAAATCACTTTTACATTTCTCCATATCTTATGTAATGTTTCATTTAAAAAGAACCATAAAGTTCTACAAACTTCTCAGACAACTTCTGCCCACCGAGCTCCTTCCCACTCCGTAGCGGTAGGTGTGCATAAATTAATCTTATAACCAATCTCCCGCCAGCCGTGTAACTGCAGGTTTGCATCAATTACTTCCAGTCTTTGCAGAGTTTTTCAGGAACCGTTAATTAAGCGATTTGGGTTTTCACCATTCTAATTATTTCATGTTTGGCTGATTTTTACTGACTCCCCCTTTAACCAGTCCGTCTCTCCGCTCAGCACCCGGCTCACATTTCTGCACTTCATGTATTTTCAAGATTCATGAATTTACGTATTGATTTGTAAAGAGCATTTAGTATCTCTTTATTGTTATTGATTTGTAATATGCTGGATTTCTATACATTTAGCTTTTTTATCGACTGTCTATTGGAGTCTGGTGGACGCCAGGATGTTTCTTCTATTATTATTATTGCCTTTGGTTGGGAAAGGATGTTTCATAAATTGTCAATAAGTATCCTTGGATGATGATTATCCATCCTTTGGTGTCAGGAGCTCTTCTTTATCTATACATTGTAACATCATGGTGGTCCCATGAAGCTTATTGACTTGATGCTGATTGGGGCTTCTCTTTTCCGAGAACAAAAGGATCAGGCATGTAAAAATCCAACAAGTCAATCTTGTCTTGGGTTGGAAAGACGTTTGGCCGGTGGTTTACTTCTTTTCTTCTATCCTCATCTCCATGTGATAACAGCTTAGTAAAGATTTGGGGCCACTATACAGCTTTGGTGGGCCAGTTATTACATCGAGAAGACTAAGCATTGGGTATGTAGTGTCTGCTTGACAAAACCAAAATGAAGATACAGTAGTCACAACTTTGAAACGCAAAGTCATTCATCTATATTAAAGAATTTCCATTCAGCTGCTATACGTTTGAATCATTCACTAAGCAGGCTTTATCCAACACCCCCTCTTATTTAGCTTTTTGGATACCAGCCAACGTTAGATGTATTCTATTGTAAATCCGTCATACCACATACTACCTTACTCTTTTATTTGGCCGATCTCCCAAGGTGAGCTGTATGCTAATGGATTGAATGCTTCTCTATATACAGTATCTGGGGCTACACTATGGCATTCTCTGTAGTCTTCTTATTAACACAAGCAGCTCCAAGAAAAAAAAAACAACTCGTACCTAACAATGGCAAATGTGGCTGTACCCAATGGTCACACAACCAAAAGACCAGACTTTAGAGATGGGGGGTGGGGGATGTGATAAACTATTGTTGGCCTTTAAAATGACTTCGATTTGGACAATGAAGCAAGGGAATGATGAGTGTATAGGAGGTGAAGATGGACTATCAATGCATAGCAATACTTTTATACTGTTCTTAGTCCTCCTCCAACATTTGTCATCTGGTTCTTACTCCAAGAATACAAAAAAACATGTCCACCCTTAAATTTTAAAGGTAATTTCCACAACCTGAAACATGTCAGAAGTAGTGTTGAGCTGACTGTTTGGGTATGGAAATGTTCTCTAAACCCAAATGCTAGGCATTGGACTCCCTGCAGCTGCATCCATGGATATGGTTACATCCATGTTTCCAGGACTCCCTAGGGCTGCATCCAACCTCTGCAGCTGTGCTGAGTCCAATCCCGAGTGTTCGGGTTGGGAGAACCCCAAAAGTTTGGCCTCACCACCCAACACTAGTCAGAAGACAAAACCGGTGAGGACCTTTAAAAAAGAACAAGATTCTGAACCTTAACATCTTTAGAACAAGGTCAATGAGATCAGCAAAGTGATGGACCAAAACATGTTTATGTACACAAGTCCTTTTAGAGGGTCATCTTCTCTTGTAGTCAAGGATGTGTGTAAACAAGGAGAGCCCAGGTAGTTCCTATGAGGCACCGTGAAAGTAGGGACTATATTGAGTTATGGTTATGTATGATGGGCAAGATCTGGCATGTCTTTTTCTTATCTTACAATCATGGCAGTAGGTTTTATTTCTGCTGGAGTATTGGTCCATGCCAAGTTTTTGCAATGTCTGGTTTTGGGTTTGCTAGCCTATGCTGCCCTAGCTTTCTGTCTGTCTGTCTTTCATTAGTTTCTTCATGTCTTTATTCAGTCTCTATACAGTATGTTTGTTTTTCTTTCTTGTTCCTGTTGTATATTTTCTCTGTATTCTCTTGTGTTATTTGTTGTGTTTGTTCCTATCTGAGCCTTCCTGAAGACCACTACCACTCCCTGCAAGACAACTACTTCGATCAGACATTGACATCGGTAGTGAAGTTGCCTTTGGTTTGGACTTTTGACATTTCATACGTAAAGGTGGAGCTTGGTCAAGAAGTCTAGTGATCCGTCATTACAATTATACTCCATTCTTTTTTAGGACAGGTGACAGATAGGTGATAGACCCAACGATCATATTATTTGCTCTTCTCCAATGACAGAGTAAACACATCTGGACATTTTTTTCAAATATATGTTGGTTGATGGCTTATATGAGTATTGGCTATTTCTTCCAATCTTCCCATACGCCTACACGCTTAGCTTAACCAATTGTTTATGCATTTCAGATTTGAAGAGTGGCAGCAGTCAGGGTCTCTGGTGGAGCCAGATCAACCCTGAGTACAAAACGATTGAGCAACTGCCTGATCCTTATCACTATAATATACAATCAGCTGCTCCAGTGGAGATTGGTGGGTTCAGCCTAATAACCTAATGTGTTTTGCCATCTTTCGGGGGTAAGTCCCACTTGGTGTCCCCTGGCTTGTTGGACAATACAAGGTACTTTTTGTTGAAAAGAAAAGGCTATAGAGTCTAATGTCCCAAAGGAAGGTTAGGACCCTGGACATCAACTGTATTTTCTCACTGAATGTTTCTCAGGTTCTTCTCCGTTACTTTATCACCAGGCCCCGATCATCTTGAATGTGATTTTATAGTTGGAAGAAAATCATTAACAAATTGCCTTAAACTGCCTCTTAAAAGCCCCTTATTCTCCAGGTTGTAAATATTCTGAATGCCTTGTTCAGATCGGTAAAATCAGAGCGTATCATCTTGAGCCGCAATATTATCTGTCGACAACACATTTTTTATTCTCTTCACAACAAAGCCCGCTCTGAAGTATTGATGTTACACTGCTCTCACCTCAGAAGATTTTAAGCCCTAAGTGGGGAAAATGAAATCACTTCTTATGGATTTATCCCACCTAAAACATTTCTACCATCTCTACAATCTTGTAAATATGTAAGACTCATCAGACAATATGCAAAAGAAAAAAAATCGCTATTCCCCCCCCCCCCCCCCCCCCACACACACACACACACATCTTCATACTGACAAGTTATAAAATGAAAGAGCTGTTGGCACTTGTCGCGGGGCTCTGAGTCCCAAGGTACCTGCACACGCCTGTTAAAATTGTTCCCTGTATCCCCTATGTAGTGTGGTGGTGCAATATAGGAACACAGACTCCAGGATAACTAAAACAGTAGAAATGTTTACTTGGCGTGAGGGGGCTACCTAGAGGGGCACCGTCCATATATGCACATCACTCTGTTGAGGAATTCTAACAACCTTGTGAAACTTTTGACACAGAAGAAAACCAGTACTCACAGGAGTGGCAATAGCTCCTCAACATTAGGCGAGGAAACCAACAAAAGATAGAGGGGCACGTCGGCTAGTAGCACTTCTCCAACCTCTTAAAATATGTCCTTGTTACGACTTGTAGGACTTCAGAAGACTTGAGTGCGATAATCCGCCACAATGTGAACAGTTATGATCCCCTCCCCTGTGGTAGTTACCCCTTTCTGGCTTTAGCAGGCCATAGCTTTTCTTTCAGAAACAGGAACAGTCTTTAGGCACTGGCCAAAATGTTTTTTCACAGTCCTCATTGTAAAGAAGGTGTGTCGCCTCTAGAGATTGAACCTTTTTTTCTCCAGGCAGAGGCAGTGCCCCATTGACTTTTTGGACGGTTTTACCCAGAACATCTTTTCCCCATATTTCTTGTAGGGGCCATTTGTATATTTAAATAAATTAACCATATCTTCCCTTAAACTTCTCTTCTCCAAACTAAACAAATTTAATTATTTTAATCTCTCCTCATAACTAAGATGCTCCATTCCGCTTATTAGTTTAGTAAGGCTAGGTTCACACTGCGTTTTTGCAATCTGTTTTTTGTGCATCCGTTTTTCCATTGACTTCCATTGTAAAGAAAAACTGATTAAAACGGATCCATTTTTTTGACGGACACAAAAACGTAGCTGACACTACTTTTGTGTCCGTTATATAAAAAAGGATCAAAACGGATGCACACAAATGCATCCGTTTTTTTCGTCCGTTTTTCATCCGTTTTTTGCAAAAAACGGATGAAAAAACAAATTGCAAAAACGCAGTGTGAACCCAGCCTTACCGTCTTTGTACCTTTTCCAGCGCTATGACATTCTTTCTATTAATCGGGTTCCAAAACTGGACAGTGACTCCAGATGAGGCCGCACCAAAGCTTTAAAAAGCGGTAATATTATATCCCTGTCCCGTGAGTCCATGCCTGTTTTAATACATGAAAATATCCTGCTGGCCCTAGAAGCAGCTGACTAACATTGTCTACTGTTCTGTATTTTATTATCTACAAGTACACCCAGATCCTTCTCCATCAGCGACTCTCCCAGAGTAACTCCCCCCATATGATGCATGTGGGTTATTTGTACCCAGGTGCATAACTTTACATTTATCCACATTGAACCTCATTTGCCAAGTGGACGCCCAAACACTCAGTGAGTCTAAGTCATCCTGTGACATCTGCACATCTTCCATAGACTGTACTGTACTACAAAGCTTGGTGTCCTCTGCACAGATAGAAACTTTGTTTTAATTCAATTCCAAACAAAGTTAAACAGAAGGGGGCCCAGTACTGACCCTTGGGGTACACCAAGACCCTTGGTGGAGGGGGTAAAAATTCTCCGACTTTATCACAAATATCTCTAGTGTGTCAACCGTTTAAAGACTGGAACGCAACATCTATTTACCTGTTAACAGTCTCAGCTGTTCCACAAACGACACCACAGAAGGGGCACCGTTTATGGTAATATGCTAAACGTGTGTCTCCTGTATATCTAAGAGTCTGCATGAATCGGCCGTCGTGTTTGCCCAGATCATGGCTTGGCCCCTGGAGCGCACAATGTGGTTGTTTACTATGATAGAAGATGTTTCAGTTCCATTACTTTTCCTGATTAAATATTCAAGTCAAAACATAAAACAAGAAAACCAACAAACACAACCCCCCCCCCCCATCTCCTCCACCTCCGCTCCAGATGAGCTTTGGTAGACATTAATTATTAATTTTTTTTTTCTCTTAGTAAAAGTGAATATTTCACAACCTCGACTCTGGTGGAGAGCTTCAACCCCATGAGAGGGACGGCTTTTCACACCTCAAAATACAATGTTGTGGATCCCGCTCGTCGTTTCGCTTGTAGGTGAAAAGAGAGAGTTATGTTTTTTTAAACACAAACCTCCAGAGAAGGCCCGACATGGGATGACCCGCCGTCACCCACGAGAATCCGAGGATAGCAGCTTGTACCGTATAAAAATATTATTAATTCAAAGGAACACCGCGGTTGTGTCTGCTCATTGTTTTGGACATTGCATTAAAGCAGGAAAATCGGCGTGTCAAGGATCAAAACTCAGCAAGATGAAAGCTTTTTACCGCCATTGTTTACAATGGGAAGCAGCAGTTTGATAGAAATGAATGAGCCTTTAGCAAAACATATGGTAAGTGCCCGCTGAAGGTCTCCGGAGATCGGACATTTGTGATGTTGTTTACTTCTTGTTTTTGTTGTTTGTCTTTTTTTGGCACTTCTTAAAAAAAAACAAAAAAAAACAAAGTTATCTTTCGCACACTTTAATCCCGCCCATCGTCTGCTTCAGTCTTGGATTCTGCTGCCTTCTTAGGCTGTTATTTCATTTATGAAAACACACATGTTAATTAAGACATAGCAACATACCAGTAACCCATGTAAGTGTGTGGTAGCCATGGCCTCTGAGCTTATATGTTAGGGTAATGTTTATTAATGAGCGGACCCAGACTGGGTCAGTCCCCGAATCTATGAGTTTGTGTTCCAACGGAAATCCGTGTTAGGGTTCAACATTCATAGTTGAAATAAAGTTTGTTGAAAGACTGATGAAGAGCCAATCAACAAACGTTATTGCTGTGGGCATTCCCACAGCCATCACAGCCAGGCCACAGCAAGCCATTGCTGTAATCGGACAGATGGGACAGCAGGGTCACAGGGTGCAGGGGTACAGGGTGCTACTGCTAGGTCGAGACAGTTACACACGTCCCCAATTTTTCGTATGTTACAGACGGGGAAGGTGAGTAATGGATTCGTACCCCCCCGGCATGATGTTTCAATCATGCTCGCAACGGGGAAACTCTTTGAATCGTTGCGGCACTGTAATGACAGAGCCGTGCTGGCGCTGGTCTATTCACGTAACAAACAACCTAACCTGTGACACTAGAGTGATACAATTTTACCAGGGTATAAGAAAAGAAAACACGTAGTGGAACACAACACAGCTAGTATACCCCGCGCCCACCGCCTCTGTTTACTCCTATCTTTCCCTGTAAACTCTCCTTGACAATAATCCATTGCAGACTATGCTTCATCACTGGTTCTGTAGACACAGATAGTACTACCTTCTGTTTTTTAAGGTATTTTTTAGAGATGATTCTGTCCTATATCCTCTTGTTATTCTTTGAAAGTAGGAATTAGCGAATTTACAGTACTAGTGAAGCGCTTCGCTAGGCTCGGCCGTTAGCTTGTCAACCGGCTACCTTTGAACTTTGTGCTGCTCCTCTCAGGGTGCCTGGAAAAGATGGATCCAGTCCTGAGAAAGTAGGAGAAGCTTCCCAGGACTGGATTCAGCTTTTTCTTGCCCCCCGAGAGGAGCAGCACAGAGTTCAAAGGTAGCCGGCTGACAAGCTAACGGCCGAGCCTAGCGAAGCGCTTCACTAGTACTGTAAATTCGCTAATCCCTACTTGTAAGGCATGTAGACATGTAGACATATTCTACTGCCTCTTCTGTTTATACATTGTAGTTTCTCCAATAAGAAGATATAACACTGCCTCCATTGACTAAAACTTTTGCTCACCCTTTAACTCTTAAAGGAGAAGTCCGGCGAAAATTTTTATTAAAGTATTATATTGCCCCCCAAAATTTATAAAACTCCCCAATATACACTTATTACAGGAAATGCTTATAAAGTGCTTTTTTCCCTGCACTTACTACTGCATCAAGGCTTCACTTCCTGGATAACATGGTGATGTTACTTCCTGAATAACATGGTGATGTCACTTCCTGCATAACATGGTGAAGTCACTTCCTGCATAATATGGCGATGTCACTTCCTGGATAACATGGTGATGTCACGACCAGACTCCCAGAGCTGTGCGGGCTGTGGCTGCTGGAGAGGATGATGGCAGAGGGATGCTCAGTGTCCTTCCAGTGCCCTGTGTCCCTCAGTACCCCTGGATCAGCACAGGTGAAATGGGAACAAACAACCAAGGTTCAACCCACAGCCCAATTCAAGATGATCAGACCCGGTGTCTTAAAAGCATTGGCCACTTTATAGTAACATTGTTCCGGGCTGCCCTGTAGTGTGTCTGTTCTTAAGATGGCCAACATGGAGGAGCATGGGACCGTGCCCCACCCGCCAGTTGCCACCATAGGCATATACAGGCTCAGTGTTGGACATTGGGGGGGGGGGCATGGTCACATGCTCCCCCATGTCGGCCATCTTATGGACAGACTCACCACAGAGCAGGTCAGTCCATTCGGGAGGAGGGTAGTCTGATTTTAGCTCTATGAGCTACACAGGAAGCTGTTGGCTCTATATACAGTAAGTACACTTACTAATACTGTATACTGACCTATTTTACTATAAAGTGGCCAACCCCTTTAATGTTTCAGTGCGAAGTTTATTATGGCAAGGCGTTTCGGCCCGCAAGGTCAAATCAGCCTTTCTCTGTTGTTTGTTCCCATTTCAACTGTGCTGATCCATAGAGGGAATTGCTGGTTCTTCAGTCCTTCAAGGGATCTTGTTCTATATAGCAGAGATTAGGATGCAAACATATAGTGCACATTTCCAATGGTTTTATTAAGCGGTGAAAGGAACCTTGTCCTGCTGAGTCGTGCCGGACAAAGCGCAATTACGCTGACTGGGCGAGCGGATGACAATCTGTTATATGCCCCGTGCATGGTTAGCAGTCCTGTTCATATCATCAATCTTTATTGAGAAACCGTTTACATGGGTGTAACTGGAAAACGGAGCATATATTAGCTAGAAATCAATGTTCCTTCCTTTACACCTCACGATACAGCTCATTGATGTTGAGATGTCTCCGGGAGGGCAAGAGCATTTCAACATCAAGTCTTAAGGAAGTCTTAAATCGTACAAATACCATTACATGGAAGCCAGTGTTTCCAGAAGGCAAAGGAAGCTACAAACAATTACTTTTTTTGTTACATTGTTTAAGCTTTTTAATTAAATCGGGAGGAAAAAAAAGAGAGATAATGGAAACAATGTAATAAATAGAGGTTACAGAGAAACAAGTGAGAAAGCAAACAATCGCATTAGAGCCGGAGTGGGATCGGGTGGCATTACGAGAAGAAGAGTAAGGAGGCGAGTTATAATGTGTCGGGTTTATTACTTTATGACCGTAATAAAAAAGGACTTAACTAAGGCTGTTAAAATAAGAAGAGTGGCCTGGGTGAGCAGGATTCCACCTGGAGTATCTAAGCATCGGTATAGGGTGGTATACATCAAGGGTGGTATGACAGTATCAAGCGTATAACGATGCTGACCCTATCAGAGATGATGCCGAAAACACCGGAGATGAAGATAACAATGAACCTGGAGTAGACCTGACCAGCAAGAGCTGCACTCCTGTAGGTGTCCACTGAGTAAGAAGATTTATGTGCTGTACCTTGTGTGGAAGGTCTACAGCCAAGCCTGGAGAGTCCATCATGAGAGGCCAGACACCTGCAATAAATCTACACAATGGCCTAGATTTACTAATGTGTCTCTGGCTGAAAAAGTGGCGCACAGGACTTTTCTCCACATTTATTATGCATTTTAGACATATTTCCACCACTTTCAGACACTTTTCTGCCTAGTATGAAATAGGGGTGGAGTCTGTGCCGAAATGGGGCATGGTCTATTTTGAACCAAAAAAAAAAAAACACCTGAATTTGGGTGAAAATTCTGGCGGACTTCGAGCCAAGTAATGTCTGGTGTAAAATTTTCACCAAAAAATTAGACAGTCTTTAAGTGCGACAGATTTATAAAAAAAAAACCTGATATGTCTGGCACATTTAAAGATTGTCTAGTCTAAGTTTGCCCTTAGACAGTTTTAGTAAATGTGGGCCAGTTTATAAAGACTGGATAGAAATGTAAGTTTTTGAGACTTTTTAAATGCAAAGAACCCCTCTAAGTTCCACATGTAATAGGTCCACAGCGGATTTCATTGACATCCCGCTGTAAGTATATAAATGACAGCCCCTTTAACCCCCCACCGGCTGGAGCATGCATTACGTGCTCTGCGCTCCGGCTTGCTTCAGGGGCTCCCAGTGTCGGGATGTCCCTCTCAGCCAATCAGTGCGCTGCTAATCAGGAGCGCTTGAAGCAAGCTGGAGCGCGGAGAAGGTAATGTATGCTCCGGTCGGCAGGGGGTTAAGGGGGCTATCACTTACATACTCACAGCAGGATGTCAAACCCGCTGCGAGTATGTCTTCTCATAACAGGCAAGGCATCCACAGTGGATTTCGCTGCAAATTCGCAGTGTGAAATCCCCTGCGGGTCCGTTAAGTGTGAAACTGGCCTAAATTTGACAAAAACATATGGTGACCTCAACAGGTGGTGTAGTGCAGATCTAGCTGGGTGCGGAAGTTTGGTTTGTATATCATATGTCGGGCAAATGGATTCTGACACCGATTCTGTAAAACATCTTTAAAGCGACTCTGTACCCACAATCTGACCCCCCAAACCACTTGTACCTTCGGATAGCTGCTTTTAATCCAAGATCTGTCCTGGGGTCCATTTGGCAGGTGATGCATTTATTGTCCTAAAAAAATACTTTTAAACTTGCAGCCCTGTATCAACTTGGCATGGCCTTGAGTGTCTGTGCCCAGGCTTGCACCGCCTCTCCATCCCCCCTCCCCACCCTCTTCACCTTTAGGAATGCCCCTGGGAAGGTCTTTTTCTATTCATCTCTTGTCTGACAACTGCACAGGTGCCTTAAGGATCCAACATATGTGCAGTGTTCTTAGAGGTGATGAATAGGAGAAATCCTGCCCAGGGGCATTCCTAATGATGAAGAGGGCGGGGATGAGGGATGGAGGCTGGTGCAAGTCTAATGCACAGACACTCTAGGCCAGTGTTTCTCAACCTTTTCATGCCAAGTACCCCCATGTGACGAGATGCTCCAGCCGAGTACCCCCAAGGATGCCATGAATTAATAACATTGACTTAGGCTAGATTCACGCATACGTTGCACAGCAAAATCCACTGTGATACCCTGTTCTGTAATGGCCTATGGTTTTGCATTCTCACAGTGGATTTTCATTCTGCTGCGAGAATGTAGCCGCTGCCTATTTACCTAATTAGCTGCCAGGCCTTAAACAGATCATGCCTACCTGCCTGTACTTCCACCTGCTTCTCTGGCTCCCGGCTCACTGACAGCCTGCTCATCCAATCATTGGCTGCAGTAGGACAGTGCACTGATTGGATGAGCAGGCCATCAGTGAGCCGGGTGCCAGAGAAGCAGGTGGAAGCACAGACAGGTAAGCATCATATGCCCCTAAAGCCAGATATGTCTCCTGCAGCCAAATACATCCTTTCCAGCCACATATGCCCCTCTCAGCTAGGTATGCCTTTTGCAGCCAGGTATGTCCCATGGAGCCAGATGTGCCCCTAGCCAGATGTGCTGTCTGTAGCTAGGTATGTCCCCTGCAGCCAGATATGTTTATTGATGCCAGGTATGTCCCCTGTAGCAGGATATGTGTCTTCCAGGTGGATTTGTCCCCTGAAGCTGGATATACCTCGTACTGCCAGATATATCCCACAGAGCTGGATATGTCCCTCTGCAGCCAGATACCTCCTCCATGTAGCCAGATACCTCCTCCCCATGTAGCCAGATACCTCCTCCCCATGTAGCCAGATACCTCCTCCCCATGTAGCCAGATACCTCCTCCCCATGTAGTCGGATACCTCCTCCCCATCTAGTGAGATACCTCCTCCCCATGTAGCCAGATACCTCCTCCCCGTGTAGTCAGATACCTCCTCCCCATGTAGTCAGATACCTCCTCCCCATGTAGCCAGATACCTCCTCCCCATGTAGCCAGATACCTCCTCCCCATGTAGTCAGATACCTCCTCCCCATGTAGTCAGATACCTCCTCCCCATCTAGTGAGATACCTCCTCCCCATGTAGCCAGATACCTCCTCCTCATGTAGCCAGATACCTCCTCCCCATGTAGCCAGATACCTCCTCCTCATGTAGCCAGATACCTCCTCCCCATGTAGCCAGATACCTCCTCCTCATGTAGCCAGATACCTCCTCCCCATGTAGCCAGATACCTCCTCCCCATGTAGTCGGATACCTCCTCCCCATCTAGTGAGATACCTCCTCCCCGTGTAGTCAGATACCTCCTCCCCATCTAGTGAGATACCTCCTCCCCATGTAGTCAGATACCTCCTCCCCATGTAGTCAGATACCTCCTCCCCATGTAGCCAGATACCTCCTCCCCATGTAGCCAGATACCTCCTCCCCATGTAGTCAGATACCTCCTCCCCATCTAGTCAGATACCTCCTCCCCATGTAGCCAGATACCTCCTCCCCATGTAGTCAGATACCTCCTCCCCATCTAGTCAGATACCTCCTCCCCATGTAGCCAGATACCTCCTCCCCATGTAGTCAGATACCTCCTCCCCATGTAGTCAGATACCTCCTCCCCATGTAGCCAGATACCTCCTCCTCATGTAGCCAGATACCTCCTCCCCATGTAGCCAGATACCTCCTCCCCATGTAGTCGGATACCTCCTCCCCATCTAGTGAGATACCTCCTCCCCGTGTAGTCAGATACCTCCTCCCCATGTAGCCAGATACCTCCTCCCCATGTAGTCAGATACCTCCTCCCCATCTAGTCAGATACCTCCTCCCCATGTAGCCAGATACCTCCTCCCCATGTAGTCAGATACCTCCTCCCCATCTAGTCAGATACCTCCTCCCCATGTAGCCAGATACCTCCTCCCCATGTAGTCAGATACCTCCTCCCCATGTAGTCAGATACCTCCTCCCCATGTAGCCAGATACCTCCTCCTCATGTAGCCAGATACCTCCTCCCCATGTAGCCAGATACCTCCTCCCCATGTAGTCGGATACCTCCTCCCCATCTAGTGAGATACCTCCTCCCCGTGTAGTCAGATACCTCCTCCCCATGTAGCCAGATACCTCCTCCCCATGTAGCCAGATACCTCCTCCCCATGTAGTCAGATACCTCCTCCCCATCTAGTGAGATACCTCCTCCCCATGTAGCCAGATACCTCCTCCTCATGTAGCAAGATACCTCCTCCCCATGTAGCCAGATACCTCCTCCCCATGTAGTCGGATACCTCCTCCCCATCTAGTGAGATACCTCCTCCCCGTGTAGTCAGATACCTCCTCCCCATGTAGTCAGATACCTCCTCCCCATGTAGTCAGATACCTCCTCCCCATGTAGTCAGATACCTCCTCCCCATCTAGTGAGATACCTCCTCCCCATCTAGTGAGATACCTCCTCCCCATGTAGCCAGATACCTCCTCCCCATGTAGCCAGATACCTCCTCCCCATGTAGTCAGATACCTCCTCCCCATGTAGTCGGATACCTCCTCCCCATCTAGTGAGATACCTCCTCCCCGTGTAGTCAGATACCTCCTCCCCATGTAGCCAGATACCTCCTCCCCATGTAGCCAGATACCTCCTCCCCATGTAGCCAGATACCTCCTCCCCATGTAGCCAGATACCTCCTCCCCATGTAGCCAGATACCTCCTCCTCATGTAGCCAGATACCTCCTCCCCGTGTAGCCAGATACCTCCTCTCTTGCAGCCAGATATATCCCCCAAAGTAGTAAAGATACCTACTTCTATAGCCAGATACCTCCCCATGTAGCCAGATATTACTTTCCTTTTTTTCCCCCATCTGGCCTAGTACACCATGATTTCTTGCAGCTACAATTCATCTCTTGCCTGACAACCTGCCAAACATCTTAGGCTCCACACTTTTCCTTTAACTTCCCTCCCTTTTTCCTACCTATAGGCTCCCATACAGTAATAATTCTGCTGTTTGGTGTCATGTGCAGTAAAGTGAGTAGGTGTGTGGGTTGTCCCCATATTTAGAATCCCCCATTTACTAATAATATCCCCTTCTATGACCCCCTATGTAGCAATCATGTCTCCTGCTGTTCCCCATATAGCAATAATACCCCTTGCTGTGCCCTCCATATAGTAATGATGCCCTTGCTGTGCTCTCCATATAGTAATAATGTTCCTTGCTGTGCCTCCTATATAGCAATAATGTCTCCTGCTGTGCCCTCCCTATAGTAATAATGCCTCATGCTGTACCCCAATATAGTAATAGTGTCCTCTGCTGTGTCCCCCAACATAGCAAAACTGCTCCATGCCCCCTTCCCTGCTCTGCCCCCACAGTAATGCTCCCTGCCCTGCTGTGCCCCCATAATACTGTCCTTGCCATGCCCCATGGTTATACCCACCATTCTACTCCCCACTCCTGCCCAAACACAAAAAAACCATCATACTCACGTAATCCGGGCATGGAGCGGGACTTCCTCTCTTCTCCAGCCTCTGAGCCATGAGGAGATCATGGGGAGAGTGAGGTCTGAGGGGGAAAAGAAGGAAAGAGGGGGATAGAGGAGGTGAAAGGAGGAGAGGGGGATGGAGGAGATGAAAGGGGGAGAGGAAGAGAGAGAAGGAGAAGGGGGAGGGGAGGAGAGAGGGGATGGGGGAGAGAGGAGGTTAAGGGGAGAGAGGGGATATAGGAGGTGAAGGGGGAGTGAAAAAAAGAGAAAGTGAAGGGTAAGAGGGAATGGGGAAAGAGGAGGTAAAGGGGAGAGAGGAGGTGAGGGGGGAAAGAGGCGGGAGAGAGGAGGTGTTGGAGCAGGGAGGAGGTGAGAGAAGCTGATGGGGTGAAAGGAGGTCATGGGAGGGAGGAGGTGATGGGGAGAGAGAAGATGATGAGGTGTTGGGGGAGAGGAGAGAGAGGAAGAGAGAGAAGGTGAAGGGGGAATGGGGGAGAGGAGGAGAGAGGAGGTGATGGGGGAAAGAGGGGAGAGAGGAGGTGATTGGGAGAGAGAAGATGTTGGGGCAGAGAGGAGGTTATGGGGTGAGAGAAGCTGATGGGCAGAGAGGAGGTGATGGGGCGAGAGAGAAGCTTATGGAGGGATAAAGGAGGTATTGAGAGAGAGGTGGTGATGGGGGGGAGAGAGAAGCTAATGGGGGTATAAAGGAGGTAATGGGAGAGAGGTGGTGATGGGGGAAGAGAGAAGGTGTTGGGGGAGAGAGAAGGTGTTGGGGGGAGAGAGAAGGTGTTGGGGGGAGAAAGAAGGTGTTGGGGGGAGAAAGAAGGTGTTGGGGCAGAGAGGAGGTGATGGGGGAGAGATAGGCTGATGGGAGTGAGAGAAGCTGATGGGGAGAGAGGTGGTGATGGGGGAGAGAGAGGCTGATGGGCGTGAGAGAAACTGATGGGGGAAGAGAGAAGCTGATAGGGGAGAGAGGAGGTGATCGAGGGAGAAAAGAGTTGGGGGGGGGGGGGAGACGGAGAGAGAAAGAAGCTCATGGGGGAAGATTTTTCGTCAGGAGCACAATCGGGGCAGGAGAGTGCTATTCGGAGCTGACAGGGATCCAGCCAGCTCCCTGTCAGAGAACCTGGCTGACAGGTCGTGGTGCCCGGGACTATCCTGCCCAGGGCTCTGGCAAGAGTAGGATGTGATGGGGCAGCCCCCCAGGTCCTCTGGGGTCCATGACCACCTCAAAGGCATGCCGGAGGAAGTGAGCCCCCGGTGATAGAGAGGCAACAGCAGCGGAAGCCGGTGGACTTGGGGGCTGCCCCATCTCCCGGTCCACATCACACTCCTGCCACAGCCCCGGGAGGGATAACTCCGTGCACCACGACCCGTCCCCAGCCCAGTTCTCTGATCGGGAGCCGGCCGGACCCCTCTCAGCTACTAATAGCAGTCTCCTGCCCCGATTGTGTCCCTGACGGGAAATCTACCTCATTCAGCTTCTCTCACCCCTAACACCATCCTGCTGCTCCTTGATCCCGCAGCCGCAGGGGGACATCGTGCACCAGACGCTGCGCCCCATGCGATTACCCTGACTCTCCATGCTTCCCCCAGCAGCAGCTCAGCAGCGTTATGTGGGGGACGGGAGATGCTGCTGGGGGAAGCATGGAGAGTCAGGGTAATCGCATGGGGCGCAGCGTCTGGTGCACGATGTCCCCCTGCGGCTGCGGGATCAAGGAGCAGCAGGATGGTGTTAGGGGTGAGAGAAGCTGAATGAGGTAGATTTCCCGTCAGGGACACAATCGGGGCAGGAGACTGCTATTAGTAGCTGAGAGGGGTCCGGCCGGCTCCCGATCAGAGAACTGGGGGGTTATCCCTCCCGGGGCTGTGGCAGGAGTGTGATGTGGACCGGGAGATGGGGCAGCCCCCAAGTCCACCGGCTTCCGCTGCTGTTGCCTCTCTATCACCGGGGGCTCACTTCCTCCGGCATGCCTTTGAAGGAGAGAGCTGCCGCGGTGCTTGGTGCCGGGACACTGCTGAGTGATAGCAGTGTCCCAGCACCCAAAGCCAAAGTTTATTTATTTTTCCCTTCTCCCGCGTACCGCAGGTTGAGAAACACTGCTCTAGGCCACGCCAATTTGAAACAGGGCTGAAAGTTTAAAAGTTGTTTTTAGGACAATAATTGCAATAACAATAACCTGCCAAGGACCACAGGACAGATCTTAAATTAAAAGCAGCTATAAGAAGGTACAAGTGGTTTGTGGGGGGCAGATTGTGGGTACAGAGTCGCTTTAAACTTCAAGGATCAGTTCTTGTGCAAAAATCCAATTAACATACAGGGGGACATGTATTATGCGGCGAAATGTGGTTTTTCGGCGGAAAGTGCCTATTTGCGAATGACTTAAAGCGCAAATGGGCAATTTGCGAATAAAATATTCACACATCGGCACTTTCCAAGGCCGGAGGGGGGGGGGGGTGGAGGGGGCGGAACGGGGACGCGGACTCATAGTCCGCGCAATTCATTATTTTTGTATCTCAAAGATACGCCAAAAACCTACTTCAGTCCTCAGCTGGCGTAGGTTTTCGTCCGTGCGCACCGGAGTGCACGGGATTTATGTAGAGGCAGTCCGCCTCTACATAAATCCCCATAGCGCCGGAGATGTGGGGACATTTTTAAGTCCAGCGTAAAAAAACGTCGGACTTAATAAATGTCCCCCATAGTCTTTTATACAGTTTATATGCTCAGGAGTAAGAATAATGTTTGCTTTCCCTTTAAGGTCAATGCAATTAGCTGGAGAACTGAAGATTTTGGCTTTAAGGCACTTTAGTTGGACTACGTAGCTTGGTTGCTATGGTTTACAGATTTACTTAAAGGGGTCTCACTAAAATTAAAGTACATTCTTCTGAAGAGGCTTGCTGTGGTTAGGAACAATCGTAATCACAGGAGAATCCTGCAGATCTGTCACATGATCCCTGGAGGGACGTATGCAGGAGTACGATTACTGATGTGGAAGCCAATCAGCACTGTCTCTGCCTGAAGGCCTAAGAAGAGGATAGCAATGCCAGGGGGCACTTGAGCAATTTCTCCATTTCTGGACTAAAAGAAGAATGTAGAAGGTAGAAAAATCCTCACAGCATTGACTGGAAAATGGTGACTTTTCTCGTTGGAATCGACTCCTTCTCGTTGGAAGGACTTCTCTACACTAAATTCTGCCGTTTACATACCTTAGTTTCTAATAGATTTCTTGCTGCTTTGTTCAATGAAAACTGCTTTTTATCCTTGGTTTATTGTGCCACCTGTCACCCTTTTGCAACATCATCGCTGTTTGGCCCTGTCCCTTCAGCGGCCACTGGAAAGGGCCCACCCCCTCTAAATCGGCCAAGTGGTACTACAACCATGGAACCCCGCCCAGGTAGCACAATCCACCAACGATAAAAAGCATTTTTCATTGGACCAAGCACCAAGAAATCTATTATAAAGTAAGGTATGAAGAAGTGTAGAGAAGTCCTCATTAAGAAAGGCGGGGGCGGGGGGGACTTTAAAATATCACTGTAGTTTAATTTTTTTTTGCAGAAATCAATAGTACAGGCAATTTTAAGAAACTTTGTCAGACTGGAAAGAATACACCACTTCCTGCAGGACATACTGGATATGGAAGACTGGAAATTTTTTAATAGAAGTAAATTGCAAATCTCTGGCACTTTCTGGCACCAGTTGATATGAAAGATTTTTTTTTATTTTTTTTTGCTAAACTACCCCTTTAAATACCCCCTAAGACTCAATGTTCACCATTTTATTTAAAATTAATAAATACAAAGTAATTAAATAAATGGAACAAAATGTATACCATACTTGCTTCTCCTGGCCAGTGACATCTGTGCTGCTTACTGACCCAAGATTTTGTGGGCAGAAGCAGAAAGTTTTTAAAGCGCTAAAACTTTTTTCCTCTGCTTGTCAGTGGCCACGTGCCAGAATGTCCATTCTGTAGACCTTGATGATGATGAACGTGCAGAACCAGCACAAGAAGTGAGAGTTTTCTGCCTGTGCATCTAGATGCAGATTTCCGTACATTTCGTGCTCTTTATTTTAGGATCTGAGGTGAAAGATACACTCTAAACATTGACTAATATGCTTGAAAGTTTTGGGAACAGACGGCTCCTGAGTAATTGACACTAAGTGCATGCACTGGGCTGTCACCTGTTGTGTTGTCTTGGAGACCGCTAGTTTCCCTGCACGCTCATTGAGTGATCTTTTTGACTTCTTTTGATCTTCAATTTAATCTTTTGCACATGACCAGAGGCCGGTGGTATTAGAGGTATGTGGAGATTTTTTGTTGTCGTTCCTGTTGAGATATAAATTAAATAAAACCACTCAAAATATAAGTTTAAAAAAGTGATTCAATAAGCATGTCCATGGCATCCATTAAACTATACATGAAAGTAAAAAACAAAATGCTCTTTAACAATTCCCCTATAACACACAAATATTTATGTATATACTGTATGGGACTACACAGGCTGCCACTTCCACATCATATGAAGTAGTTTAGCTATCCGGGTCAAGGCTTTAAGCTGTACCCTGCCCCGGAGGCTGGTTGAGACCAAATCTCCTTTGCATAAAGATAGACAATATTTGAAGTCACTTATGTAAGTCCCTTTAAGTCCTTTATAGTAACCTGAACCCTGAAGAACAGTGTTGAGGGCATGCTCTATGACCTGTGCAAGGTGAGTGACGTGAGCTGTATTAGCTTTTGCCCTATGTAGGACCATTTGGGGCATCATTTTCATGGGGGGGGGGGTGTCCATTTTTTTTTTACTTTTATGGGACAGTATTTTGGGCATGCTTTGTGATCAATGCAGAGCAAGAGAAATGGGGTTGTGGTTGTAAAATCACCTTTTATCAGTGATGGTCCTGTGTTATCTGCCTCCAATGATATAATAAAATTGTTAACTGTCATTTGTATTCTATGTATGAAGACACTGAGATGAGAAGTGATCTCTACAGATAAGGAAAAGTTTGACTATTTTGAGTGAAAAAACTGAAGCATGTAAAGTGTACCTATTGTTTCATGAGATGTTTAAAATGCTGCTTTTTTTAGGTTAACCTGTGGTGACAGGTGATGTTAGTGGGGCGTTTTAGGGAGTGGAACCAGAGCTTGACAGTAGTACAATACAGGTACTTCCTTTCGAGAATTACAATCGAATAAGGCACCGAGATTCGACCATTTGAACGAATATTCGATCCCATTATAGTCTATGGGGTAAAAATTTGCAGAAATTTGGAAGTTTGGAAATCCAAATTCGACAACTTGTAGGTCACCAAGTCCCCCAGGAAAACCTCCCTAAACGAAGCCAACACTGGGACACCGGGACATTAGAGGGAACATGCCTGGGTGCACCCAACACCCCAAAATCGCAGTATAATGCCACTCTTTGCAGTTGCGAAGGAAAAATATATGGGAAAACTTTGCAAATGTTTATGGCAATGTTCACACATTTCGTTAGTATTTCTTGCGCATTACATACATGATTCCAATGTGCGTCTGTAGAACGTCATGTTATTCGCGCGTATCACGCGTCATGCTGTACGAACGTTACTCAAACAGTATGTATGACGTGCCTTTAACTGGGTCACTGGAACAATATGTATCACGTGCCTTTTTCTGGGATACTGGAACAGTATATATCAGGTGCCCTTAGTGGGCCATTGGAACAGTATGTATAACGTGCCCTTAGTGGGCTAAACCAGGGACACTATAAGTCACTTGTACACACAGGGTACTGGAATGAATACAGCTGCTGATGCTGTTGCTGCTGCTATCATCTATTTCTTAGCACTGAGAAGCTTTGGATTCAGAGATGACTTTTTCGCTGGATCTTAGCCCTGAAAAGGACTTTTGGGTTCTGTAGTAAGCCTGCCTAACCCAAACGCTACTAAAACCTATCTCTCCCTCCTGCAAGATCTTTCTCTGGCTAGGTTGAAAGCTCATCTGTGGTCGAGAGGCGGGAGCCAAGTATTTAAGATTCAAGGTCGTGTGGTTCAGCCATCCAATGAGGGTAGACGCCGTTTTCACGCTGTGTGCGTACTCCCAGGGTTCCTTACGGCCTTTCTGCATGGGGATTGGATTTAAAAAAGCGCCAACTGCGATGGGAGGGCTTTCGAATGTTTCCCGCATATTCGCCACACTACTCGATTGAATTCGAATCTTTCCAATACCGCAATAGTCAATCGAATACCATCTCGATCGAATCATATTCTCTAATCTCTACTTACTGCTAGAGTTGTGACATGGTGCTGGTTAAAGTGCACTGAACAGGCTGGAACTGTGTTGGGGGATTTACAATACACTGCTATAGTTGGCGTGTGGGAAGCAGAAGGAGTTACTAATCTACTGTCTATGTGGTGTATCGGAGGAGTGGCCGGTCACTTGCTAGGTGTTGAGGTGTGACACCACTCCGGTGGTGGATGGGTGAGATACAGTCGGACCTTGTAGTGTTGTCTCGTGACGCCAATGGCTGGAGCGCACACAGGTGTGATGGCAAACATGGAGATACAAAAGGCAGAGTAGCAGAGAGCAGGATGCTGTGAGAGTCTAAACCCATGTAGTACTTTGCTCTGCCAGGATCCTCTGTCCGTATCAGTTCCTAGCTCTTTGGCTCTTGTGTGGATATTGTCCTGCTCAGTGACTTCTCCTTGTTCTCGGCGTGGGTTGAGGTTGTCTCTGGCTTTTCCTTTCTAAATTACTAGTGAAGAAGTTATGAGAGGCGTGCTGTCTTGTGTCCTTCCCATGCAGGGTACTGACTAACATGAATATGCAAAAGAAGAGCCCGTGGAGCCTCATTGAAGAGTCTCAAAACACAGGAATAGCCAGATATCCCTCCGGGAAGGACCCAGCCAAGGGGCAGCTCCTGTTAGGAAACTACCAAAACCACCATATTAAGTGGCCCTATAAGTCAATGTAATGACAAGGGATAAACCAAGGCTAGGTTACCATCCACATACAGCTGTTTTGGGGTGTTGTCCCTCATCAGTGTGGAGCAGGATTCTGGCTAGGTGGGAGCAATGCCTAGTAGAGCCATAAGAGAAACAGATTGCTGAACTCAGGGAGACCAACCAAACGACAACACTGCCGGCTGCTAGTGAAAGCGCTCAATGCAGTGAAGTCCTAGGTGCATTGCCCCCTGGGAAACATGAATATGCAAAAGAGGAGCCCGTGGAGCCTCATTGAAGAGTCTCAAAACACAGGAATAGCCAGATATCCCTCCGGGAAGGACCCAGCCAAGGGGCAGCTCCTGTTAGGAAACTACCAAAACCACCATATTAAGTGGCCCTATAAGTCAATGTAATGACGGAGGGATATCTGGCTATTCCTGTGTTTTGAGACTCTTCAATGAGGCTCCACGGGCTCCTCTTTTGCATATTCATGTTTCCCAGGGGGCAATGCACCTAGGACTTCACTGCATTGAGCACTTTCACTAGCAGCCGGCAGTGTTGTCGTTTGGCTGGTCTCCCTGAGTTCAGCAATCTGTTTCTCTTATGGCTCTACTAGGCATTGCTCCCACCTAGCCAGAATCCTGCTCCACACTGATGAGGGGCAACACCCCGAAACAGCTGTATGTGGATGGTAACCTAGCCTTGGTTTATCCCTTGTCATTACATTGACTTATAGGGCCACTTAATATGGTGGTTTTGGTAGTTTCCTAACAGGAGCTGCCCCTTGGCTGGGTCCTTCCCGGAGGGATATCTGGCTATTCCTGTGTTTTGAGACTCTTCAATGAGGCTCCACGGGCTCCTCTTTTGCATATTCATGTTTCCCAGGGGGCAATGCACCTAGGACTTCACTGCATTGAGCGCTTTCACTAGCAGCCGGCAGTGTTGTCGTTTGGCTGGTCTCCCTGAGTTCAGCAATCTGTTTCTCTTATGGCTCTACTAGGCATTGCTCCCACCTAGCCAGAATCCTGCTCCACACTGATGAGGGGCAACACCCCGAAACAGCTGTATGTGGATGGTAACCTAGCCTTGGTTTATCCCTTGTCATTACATTGACTTATAGGGCCACTTTATATGGTGGTTTTGGTAGTTTCCTAACAGGAGCTGCCCCTTGGCTGGGTCCTTCCCGGAGGGATATCTGGCTATTCCTGTGTTTTGAGACTCTTCAATGAGGCTCCACGGGCTCCTCTTTTGAATATTCATGTTTCCCAGGGGGCAATGCACCTAGGACTTCACTGCATTGAGCGCTTTCACTAGCAGCCGGCAGTGTTGTCGTTTGGCTGGTCTCCCTGAGTTCAGCAATCTGTTTCTCTTATGGCTCTACTAGGCATTGCTCCCACCTAGCCAGAATCCTGCTCCACACTGATGAGGGGCAACACCCTGAAACAGCTGTATGTGGATGGTAACCTAGCCTTGGTTTATCCCTTGTCATTACATTGACTTATAGGGCCACTTAATATGGTGGTTTTGGTAGTTTCCTAACAGGAGCTGCCCCTTGGCTGGATCCTTCCCGGAGGGATATCTGGCTATTCCTGTGTTTTGAGACTCTTCAATGAGGCTCCACGTGCTCCTCTTTTGCATATTCATGTTTCCTAGGGGGCAATGTACCTAGGACTTCACTGCATTGAGCGCTTTCACTAGCAGCCGGCAGTGTTGTCGTTTGGCTGGTCTCCCTGAGTTCAGCAATCTGTTTCTCTTAGGGTACTGACTAAGACTGACCCGGCAGAGGACCAGGGCCCAGATAGGACCGCTGTGGAGAGCCATTTAACTTGTGTCCTTCCTCCACAATGACCAAACAAAACTCTATGCTCCTCCCCCATCCATGTGACTTACTTCCTCCCCAGCATGTAAGAAGCGCTATGAGTGGGTGAAGAGTGCAATAGAAGAAGAAAGGAGGTAGATGATGGGAAAGAAGAAAGCTAGACTCCTACTGGTCTACAGATTCAGGTGACACAGAAAACAATAATCCTTTACAGTCCTTCAGCTGTGCAGCTCCCATATACATATATAATACAATACAGCGACATCTAGTGGCAAACTTTAGTACTACTTTTCATCACCGCATCAGTACAATAAGTACAGACTTTTGCGAAGAGTGTGTATATACGTAACACCTGTGGGAGGACACCCCATCCATGTTAGTAATGAAATAAACAGCAGCAGCACAGAAAGGAGAGCTTTACACTTGGCACGGAACTACTGCTGCTGACATGAGAGCCTTAATTTACCTTTCAGGAACAGTGAGGATCCTGTGGAGGATGGGCATAGGCTCACAGGTTGCAGACAAACAGCTAAAGATTTCTCTCTTTCTTGCTTGTAGCACAAGCTAAGCCTGTCCCACTTCCTGAGTTCTGACCTGATTGCTCTTTTTCTAGCGACAAAATGAGCCTAACAACAGGAACATTAGATTTCAGGGAATTGAGACACCTACGGATCCAACCAAGAAATGGTAATGACCATTCAACTTTTTTTTTTTTTTAATACGTCTATAAATTACAGTAGAGATGTGAAAAACAAATCACCTAAAATTAATACACAATAGATTTAGCATAAAAAACATGTCTGGATCTGAACTGGAGACTGTGAGCTTACAGGGTGCCATAGAGAACGGATAGCGAGCCCTGTGGATTGTAATAACGCCTCTTCCCCATCTTCTTTCTTTTTTTTCTGTATTTGTAATTATTTTTTACTATGTGCCCCGGGAATTGATATGTTTTTATTGCACGGCTATAAATTACTCTTATGTTTACCTACTGCAAGTGAAAAATCATCCATTATAGTCGTCATCACCCTAGGTCGGCGCTGCATGTAATGTCCCACAATTTCAATTCTAACCCAATTGAAATTCAAGTAGACATTTGATTTATTCATAAATTGCAGATTATCCACCCAAAAAAAAACAAAAAAACAATGAGGACAAAAAAAAATCTGTTCTGCATCTCTGTGATAAAAGAGGGAAACATCAAAACACGTCGGGAAATAAATGTATTTATTCAATGTCATCTACAAACAACGCACAAAGGAAATCCGTAGGGGGATTATCAATCAAGCGCCATTACTTGTTCCTTCTTTCAGTGTCATAAAAACCTTAAAGACATTGATAAGAATTATTACCCTCAGCTATGCCCGGGATCTTGTGTGAACATCTCGCATTACAGAGCCCTGAGTATTCATTACTGGCTGATTTATTGGAAGGTTAATTTTTATGATTTTTTTTTTTTTTAATGTTCCTGTTTTTTTTTTTTAGATTTTCAGATCTCTAAGTTGAATGATTCGAGTGGAAGTTCTGCAAACATTTACTCAGACGTAATGGCGGAGTTTTTATTTCCCGCCTCAATCAGAAGTGAACAGCTTGATAAAATAACATTAATGTAGCGGAAGATAAAAATCTTACAATTCCTGATAAGTAACTACAAGCCCAAGGGCTGCAACCGGCGCAAATGGGATCTCCTGGATATTTTTAGTCCCTTGTAAGCATCAAATCCATTTACATTCAAATGACAACATGTTTCTGAAGCTAATAGAGAGAGTTTGTTATGGTGTGATGCATAATACTGCGCTGGAGAAACCTGAAATTGTATTTCCTTTAAGAACCCATAAAATCCTGGTGTCCATATAATACCGCTTTTCACTGGTGCAGAACACTATCTGGTTGGGGAGTGTTAAAGGCTTTACTGATAAAGTCCCTGATAAAGGGGTAAGGAGTATCTCTTTGGTGGTCTAGGGTAGTTAAGGGGTTAATTCTGACATCCCAGCAGTTTGGTGCCCAAATATGACCACAATTCACTGATACATAAAGCTTGTTAAATGGAGAATGAAATAGTAATATTCCTGCTGGTATGGGTATAAAAGTAATATCCCTGGTGGTCTAGAGTAGTAAAGGGGAATGATTATAGCCTTGATAATCTAGAGTAATTAAGGGGTTAATAGTGGTTTCCTACATAACACTACCATTGGTGCCCAGATAGTTAATAGTTATATCCCTGGTAGTCTGGAGTAGTAAAGGGGGATGATTATATCCATGTAGTAAAGGAATTAATAAGGATTTCTCACATAATACTGTCATTGGTGCCCAAATATTACTGCCATTCCCTGGTGCAGAAAATGATAAGGGCAATATGCCTGGTGGTCTAGGGTTATAAAGGGGTAATGGTATCATCCCTTGTGGCCTAGATAGTATAGGGGTTAATAGTCACAGACATGGCCACTCCCGCTCTCTTCTCCCTGTGTCTTCTGCAGACGTGGGTCCACTCGTTCTCTGCCCCCCTCATGTGGGCTCCTACCTTACCATGCTCCTGCTTGCTCTCCTCTTTGCCAGTGTGCACATCCCCGACTCCTAGGGCGTGCACATCGGCTTTCTGGGATTTAAAGGGGAAGTGCACTCTTACTTAGCTCGCCCGTGGTTCCTGCCCTGTGTCTGCTGTTTCGGGTTCCTGCTGCCTGTGGTGCCAGCCTGTGTCTGCTATCTTGGTTCCAGCCATCAGTCCTCTGTTTTCCTGTCTGTCTACCTGCCTGTCTCCAGCTGCACCTCACCTACCACTGCTAGCAAGCCAAACCAGGGGTAACGACCTGGGGGTCACCTGGGGGACAAGTCCATCCCACCTTGCGGTGGGCACGATGGGAATTGTATATATTACAATTCTTTCATAAAGTTAAATAACTTTGTAATCTAACTTTATTAAAGAGAATGTATTATTTTTATTACATTTATACTGTACATTAAGTTGCAATAATAAGGGGTGAAGGGGCCCCTCTGCTGCAACCAATGGCTGTCAGGAACTGCAGGGCTGCACAAGCCTTTGTCCCAGCACAGTTACATATCACTTGCGATACTGAGCCTCCCCTGATCTCTACATATTAGATGTTAATATTAGAATAGCCTTCACACTAGGGGAAGCTGTCTGTGTCAGGTATGCTGCAGCCATGACATAGTTTAGCATAGTGGGTGTAACTGTCAATTTACATAGCTGCAGCGCTCCTGACACAAGCAGCTTCCCCAAGTGTAATGTCTATACTGATACCAATAACATGTAATATATATACGTCAGGGGAGGCTTAGCATCACTATTTATATATAACTGTGCTGGGACCAGGGCTTGTGCAGCCCTGCAGTTCCTGACAAAGCCATTGGTGGCTGAACTGGGGCCATATCAACCCTTAGGGTATTGTCACATTGAGCAAATGTAGCCTCCGCTTCTGCTGCTCTCAATCCTTTGAGCGGAGGCGCGAGCCCTCCCATAGAGAAACCAATGTCACACTGAGGCAGGTGGGATTCCGAAGGAGAAAATAAAAAGCCAAAATACCCCTTTAATAACATAGGATTTAATGGGGGTCATCTGCACTATAGTCTCATTGTGTCTCTGTATGTATGGAGACGCAAACTTCCGGATTAATGGAGGATCCCGCCATTGATCTGCAAGGGTAAAGGCTTTAAGGTAAATGTGCTACTTAAACCTAATCTTGATTAAAACTGATTTTAGTCTGAGGAAGAATCCTGGAATAAAATTTCAAGAAAAATAATTTTAGATTATTTCTGGGCAAATAGGTATAAGGTGGTCTCCAACCCCATTGATTGTCCTGAAGAGGCTCTTCTGCAGCCAATGAGTCCTTCCACGATGGTGACTTCAAAAGTTTGTCAGCTCCACTTTATTAGAGTCTAGATTCCAAATCGTTTGAAAGTCGAATTATTTTTTGAATGTTTCCCGAATTTATTTTACAATTTATTTTTCTTTTTGTGAATCGGAGCTTTGGGGATTTGTACGAATGTTCCACTGTGCGAGCAGAAGAGAAGATGATGAGTGTGAACTTTTTGAAGAATCTTCTCGCTGGAGATCAGACGAGTAGAACGTAATTTCAATCAATGGGAAAGAAGCAGAAACTTTATTGTCAACAGCAAGAAATGACTTTTAATCTCATTATCTTTGAAATGTTCAAGCTTGGCCTCCCGACTTTAATTACTCTTTAAAAGTTAGAACATGCGTTTCTCCGACTGGGGGAACAAAGACGACACAACTCATAAGAATTCTGAGCGTCGAAGAAGAAGAAAAAAAAAACACATTATGCTTGGTCAGAACATAAAAAAGGATTATTATCTCACTACCAAAAGTACTTTTCAGAGGCATGAAGAATAAATTACCTTTCTTGCCCTAAGGGGGTTTCCTCACCAAATTTCACTTGGCTGCACAGATTGTATAATTAACTCCTCTACTCCACATATCACTTATATGCAAAATGTAATTGAAATAGACCTTGGTACACCTGCTCTCTGCGGGGACTGTGCTAGACCCACCCAGATCGCTGCTGTCGGGCACATATTTTTTAGAAAAAAAAATCAAACCTAAAAAATTTGCATTTGTAGAGTCAGTTTCACTAGATACCTACTGCCTAGTAGAAGCTGGATGAAAGGATGGACTTGGTGACTGTGAAGATGTGGAGGACCAGAGGGGAAGCACCAACAATCCACAACAGCCAATAGAAGCCAAAAGTTTACTGTAAATAGTTTTGATTCATAATACAATTCAAAAAGAAAGATGGGGGTGGGGTGGGGGGGCACTTTCTGGTATAGCATGTTGGTGAGTACAATGTGGCTAAAACAGAAGTGATCAGAACCACTCACCTATTGGAGTTGTGCGAAGGTATAGGCACAACTCCATATAGCACTTCCAGGAATCGATGCAGCTCACTGAGGGTCACTCTTGGCTGAAAGCCAAAGTGTACACCATGCAGAGAAAGATGTCGCCAACTTGGACTAGGCTGGGGTGGGACAGATGGTAGTGCGACCTATTGTGTTCAGTAAAAAAAAAAAAACGCCAATAAAACCGCTCCATGTGAATGAGCTAATGGAACTCAAGGGCAGTGTAAAAATTGTATTTTTATTCTAACTATAACTTTTATTCTAAAAACAGGTAAAAAGTGTTTGGCTCCTATAATCTCTGTGGAACCTTCATCACGTAATGATGTGGATGTGGAGCCTGAAGGCTCCAAAGTGGTTTAAGGAGCCAAAATATGTTCTCCCTGTTTTTGGAATAATTTTTTTTTTGTTTTTATATTAGCTCATTCACCTGGAGCATTTTTAGTGGCGTTTTTTTTTTTTGACTGAAAACAATCGGTCATGCTATCATCTGGAGGGACCCCTTCCACAAGCATGGTCCTGGTTGGCGACATCTTTCTCTGCATAATACAATACTGACGCATTTAAAAAAATTTTTTACCATTTTATTGCATGAGCAGGATGTTTTTTTTTAATTTTCCGGTTGTCTACCATTAAACGTAAGTGTCGATCTCAGTGACTCAAGGCAATAATCACTCAATCCTGCAAGTTTTTTCTCTACTATTCTGCTATTGGTCTATAGAATTGTTGAGATCTAGTGTTGAAATGCTACATGGGGCTGTCATTGAAGTTAACTGGTGGAATCTGCAGGTCATAGTCCAGCCCTCATAGTAGTCATTAGTTGGCAGCTGGAACACCGGAACTGGAGAGTATTTAGAGTATATACAGTATTCTGGCCAGAACTGGAAGATGAATTGGGTGCAAGACACCAGAGGGAGCAAACAAAAATTGGAAAGTTCAAAGTGCAACCCAAGAAAACCAGGAAATACATGGAAGAGTGACAATCTAAGTATACAGGCAAAACACGAAAAGGTCAGGTCGGCCATTATAACTATATAACAGGTAAGGCAGTGTCTGTATAGAAACTGAGACCCAAGGAACAAGAGAGGTAACTGTGTTTTAACCCTTAGAGCCAGTTCAAACTGCGGAAAACAGGTGGAAAATGTGAGCGTGGAATCCCGCCTGCCTTACTGTCTTAAAGAATTGACATGTGATCTCTGCTCAAAGAATTGACAAAGAATTGACATGTCGATTCTTTGTGCGGAGAGCCGCGGAGAGTGGAGGCGCCTTATACATAACATTGGGACAGAGAGCAGGCATGATTCTGAGCTTAGTCCACGGCTAGGATTCCGCTAGGACTGCCATTATGGAATGCAAACATTTCTCTCCGTATACACAAGCTCTCCTATATCCAGGCCAAACACGCTGTTTGCTGATCCAGTCCTGTATCTACGTTACCTGGCCTAGGCAGAGTGCTTTATAAGTGGCCTAACAAGAGTTCAGCAGTCAGGGCACACATTGTGATGCTGAACAGGGTTTTGTGTTAGGGCCCTATTCCACCGTACGATTATCATTTGCATAATCGTTAACAATTAACGATCTCAAACAACCGCTATTGCGAAAGACCTGAAAATGTTCACTCATTTCCATGGAACGATAATCGTTACCTATGATCGTATTTGCAATCGTTTTTTCTTCGCTATTTCTCTGCTATTGCGTTCGTATCTACTGCGAACGACCGAACAACGTCTTATTCAATGCAAACAATTTGCGAACGTTTTGAGAACGAGCAACGATAAAAATAGGTCCAGATCTTATAAAGCGATCAATGATTTCTCGTTCAGTCGTTAATCGTAAACTGCATTTCAACCGAACGATTATCGTTTAGATTCGAACGATAATTTGAACGATAATCGTCCGGTGGAATAGGGCCCTTATAAAGCAATCAACGATTTCTCGTTCGGTCGTTAATCATTAACTGCATTTTAACCGAACGATTATCGTTTAGATTCGAATGATTTAACGATAATCTGAATGATAATCGTCCGGTGGAATAGGGCCCTTACACAATGTGACATATGACAAAAGACAACACCCATCCTGGCAGCATTTTTAGCATGGAGATGGATGTATAGAGTGTTCAGCTGAGTTTTTCCCAGCAGTGAGCTGCTGCACGTGTTATACTTGTTATTGCTACTTTTTTTTTTTTTTTCGGAGGGGGGGGGTTCTCTTGGTCTGGATGCTAGCTACCGCATCGTGTTCAAAGGGTGCAATGATACAAAATCAAAAAGAGGATTCAATCTATCGTTACCCGTACGGGCCCCTAAGGCTACATTCCCACGTTCCGTAATCCTGACGGATCACGGACGTGGAATGCATGTACCGGAGTCCCCCCGCGCCCGGACAGCATCTGTAATTAGATGCTGGGAGCGGGGGAGACTGCGCGACCGCAAAACGATTTTTCCGTACGATATATCGTACCATCTAAACGCTGATTGTTTTGAAAAAAAATCGTTACTCCGACATCGTTAATCGTACGATCGGGCCAATTATCATTTTGTGTAAACGCACCATAAGGGTTAACTATTGTATGTCACATTTTGTTCTTCAACCACTCACAGGTGCAGGTGCTTTCCCTCATTTCTCCACCCAATCTACTTAGCACCACCAATCACAGACAGGCTTAGACTGACCCCTGTAGGAAGGACTTAGTTCCTGGTGGGAGGAGTTACTTAGTTATCTGTATTCAGTGTATGAGGAAGAACCACAGAGCAGTCTCTGCTGAAGTTCAGCAGGGGCCTGATTTTGGCCAGGTCCTCTGACAGGGACACAACCAAGCAAGCCTAAGGGGAGAGAAGCTATACAGGGATTACCTTGTCCACACGAGGAACCTCTCTAAACATTCAGGGCAGTTACCTCAGCACTCATAGGAACTGACCCCAGTGGAACAAAACTAGGGAAAGTCTATGTATTTCACTGCGCAGTGCAGGACGAATGGGAAGTCTTGGGAATCTGCTTATCCCAGATAACAAGGCCTGGGGTTCATACTACCCACCTAGGACGGATAGCCTGCAACTAGGGGGCAAAACGCGGTCAGACTAGGGCCTATATGTAAGTACTAGTATTCTCTATATATCTCTTCTATACACTCTACTGTTCCAGCACAGTACACATCTACATTGGACAAGGCCCCTCAGGCACACCCTCATCACTTCTTTCATGTATTGCCTGTATTATACTGTTGTTATTTACTATATATATTTTTTTTACTATCTTTTTTATTTATTTTAAAAGTACAAAAAAAAGAACAAAAACTCCCATATTTCCTTTGTATTCCAGAATATAAATGAGAATGCAAAACTGCTGCTAACTAGAGATGGTTTATTGTAACCTTCAGTGGCGTCCTTGTAAACCGCAGTGAGTGAGCGCGGCATCCAAGACAAATGATGGTACAACACAAGTGGAGGAATTTTCGGGCGATGACAGATTACGCCCGTGCGTCCCCTCCTCCGCAGCCTCCTGACATTGACCTTGATGTTTTAATTACCTGTCATTTCTATCTTTAGCTCCTTTCACTTCTTTTTCCCACCGGTTTATTATAAAGAAGATTAGTGGAATCACAATGATGGGGACGAGGACGGTAATGATGGCGATTACAAATTACAGGGTGGCAGATGCTATAGAAGCCGGTGCAGCCCCATCACCCTGCGTGACCACGCTACAGTATACAGCAAATCCTTGCCTAACAAGATATAGATGTCAGACGCAAACGGTACAACTATTAGTCAATGGGATCTTTTATAATGTGATTATAGTCTTAAAGGGGTTCTCTTTTTCTTTTAAATCAGCTGGTTTCAGAAAGTTATATAGATTTGTAATTTACCTCTATTTAAAATTCTCATGGCTTCCTATACTTATCAGCGTCTGTATGTTCTGCAGGAAGTGGTGTATTTGTCTCCAGTCTAACACAATGCTCTCTGCTGCCACCTCTGTCCATGTCAGGCACTGTCCAGAGCAGGAGAGGTTTTCTATGGGGATTTGCTACTGCTCTGGACAGTTCCTGACATGGACAGAGGTGGCAGCAGAGAGCACCGTGTTAGACTGGAGAGAGTAAACCATTTGCTGCAGGACATACAGCAGCTGATAAGTACTGTAGGACTGGAGATTTTTAAATAGAAGTAAATAGCAAATCTATATAACTTTCTGAAACCAGTTGATTTGAAAGAAAAAGATACCGCTTTGACTTGGTGTGACAATCCCATGTAGTTGGCCATATAAGGGGTGGGGCCTTTGTGAACCCTGCTTAATAGTGTCCATTTGGGGGTGTCCCTGTGATTCCAAGGGGCGGGGCTTAAATGCCACAATTTTGGCCCTTCATAGGTGGTCATGTATTATAGACGTGAGTAAAAAGATGTTTATGTCGATTTATTCTTTTGCAATGAAAGCAGAAAATAAAAAATAAATATTTTAGATGTTATTTAAACATTTTTAATTATTAGTTAAAACTTTATGTTTAACCCCTTAAGGTCAAAGCTAATTTTCGTTTTTGCGCTTTTGCTTTTTCCATTTTATGTTTAAAAGTCCATAGCGCTTGCATTTTTCCACCTAGATACTTATATGAGCGCTTATTTTTTGCAAAACCAATGAAACCAATTGCAATTACAGGCATTATTTTTCCATAACATATGCTGCGAAACTGGAAAAAAATCATTTGCGCTGTCAAACTGAAAAAAAAAAGGAATTTGTTTTGATTTTGGGAAGTTTTGCATTTACGTCATTGGCCCTATGGTAAAACTGACTTGTTATATATGTTCCTCAAGTCGTTACGATTACAACGATATATAACATGTATAACTTTTATATTATGTGATGGCTTTTAAAAAATTCAAACCATTGTTAACAAATTTATGTTCCTTAAAATCGCTCTATTCCCAGGCTTATAGCGCTTTTATCCTTTGGTCTATGGGGCTGTGTGAGGTGTCATTTTTTGCGCCATGATGTGTTCTTTCTATCGGTACCTTGATTGCGCATATATGACTTTTTGATCACTTTTTATTACATTTTTTCTGGATTTGATGCGACCAAAAATGCACAACTTTGCACTTTGGGATTTTTTTGCGCTGACGCCGTTTACCGTGCGAGATCAGGAATGTGATTAATTAATAGTTCGGGCGATTACGCACGCGGCGATAGCAAACATGTTTATTTATTTGTTTATTTATTAATTTATATTTATAAAATGGGAAAAGGGGGGTGATTTGGACTTTTATTAGGGGAGGGGATTTTTTTTATTAATAAAAATACTTTTTTACTTTTTTTTTTTACATAAACTAGAAGTCCCCCTGGGGGGCTTGTATATACAAAGCACTGATCTCTCATAGAGATCAATGCTGTGTATATACACAGCAAAGATCGATTACATCGGTCATAGATTGCTTTGTCCTGCTGCAGGCCACAGCAATCTATTGCGACGCTGAGGCCAGGCACGGGCAGAAGAACGGATCTCCCCCCCGCGATCGCATTGCAGGGGGGAGATCCGTCCCACTAGACACCAGGGACGTGAGGTCTGAAGCACTTCAATGCAGCTGTCAGGTTTGACAGCTGCATTGAAGTTCTTAATTAGCCGGCGCGGCAACGGGACCCACGCCGGCTAATAGAGGCGCTCCCCGTCTGCAAATTACAGCCGTTCAGAGTGGGGTACCCGCTCTGAAGGCCCCCCGCGGCACCATGACGTATCAGATATGTCATGGGTCACTAAGGGGTTAAAAGGCCATAGCACTTGCATTTATTTTTTTGCAACACCAATTGTACTTTGCAATGACAGACTTTACTTTCCCATAAAATATGCTGCTAAACCGGAAAAAAATCCTTTGCGCTGTCAAATAAATAAAAAGGAATTTGTTTCAGGGAGTTTCGTGTTTACGCCGTTCGCCCTATGGTAAAACTGATATGTTATCTGTGCTCCTCAAGTAGCTACAATTACAATGATAGGTAACTTGTATAACTTTTATATTATTTAACGGCTTTTCAAAAATCAAAGTGTCACTGTCGGATTTTTTTTTTGTGTGTGTGCAGAAATCAATAGTCCAGGAGATTTTAAGAAACTTTGTAATTGGGTAATATGGGCAAATATGCCATTATCTGCATTCAAAAAGACTTTCCCCAGCCCCCCCCCCCCCTCTCTCTCATTCACTGCTTATTATCAGGAAATCAAGACTTTTTCACATCAGTCGGGCCCTGTGTAACATATGGAGAGGGGAGGGGGGAGGAGGGAGATTAAGCGCCAGTACTGATGAGCGAATAGTGAGATATTCGAAGATTCGATATTCGTACGGATATCCCGCGAATATTCGAATATTCGTTTGAATATTCGATCCCATTAAAGTCTATGGGAATAAGTATTCGATTAGTGAAAAACATCTATTTGACCATTTGGGGAATTTGAACGCTTATCGAATATTTATTGAATATTGACGGGATATTCGTACGAATATCGAATATTCGAATATCTCACTATTCGATCGAATATCTATTCGATCGAACAGTGTTCGCTCATCACTAGTCGCCAGTAGAGAGCAGAGAACACAGGATTACACAGTGGGAGCTGTATGAAAGCCGGTATTCAGCGGTCAGAGAGGTCAGTGCTGACTTCAGAGGAGATAATTCACAGCTACATCACTGGGCTAACTCTTTGTTGTCCTGTTTTGGTGCCTCATCTCCCTCAACCCCTCCCCTCTCCATAGAGAACAATGTAGACAGGAGGTAGAGCTTCAAACTGCCTTTTCATGATAAAAATGCATTTTTCATCTAATAAACCCAATTGCAAAGTTTCTAAAAATCCCCTGTACTATTGATTTCTGAAAAAAAAAAGAAATGTAAACAATAGTGACACTTTAACCCTTTGAGGACCAGGCCCAAAATGACCCAGTGGACCGCGCAAATTTTGATCTTAGTGTTTTAGTTTTTCCCTCCTCCCCTTCTAAGAGCTCCAGCACTCTCTGTTTTGTATCTACAGGCCATGTAAGTGCTTGTTTTTTACAGGAATAGTTGTACTTTGTAATGGCGTCATTCATTTTACCATAACATGTATGATGGAATCTCAAATATATTATTTATGAAGATATAAATTGGTGAAATCGTAAAAAAGATTGCAATATGGTAACGTTTGGGGGGTTCCTGTGTCTACGTAATGCACTATATGGTAACAGCGACATGATACTATTATTCTATAGGTCAGTCCGAACACAACCATATGCAGGTTACACAGATTCTCTAATGTTATATATATTTTTTTTTATGAAATCCTTTTTTTTGGCAATTAAATATTAATAAAATGGGACTATTGTGACACTTATAACAGTTTTATTTTTTCACCTACGGGGCTGTATGGGGTGTCATTTTTTCCGCCATGATCTCTAGTTTTTATTAATACCATATTTGTGAAGATCGGACGTTTTGATCACTTTTTATTGATTTTTTTAATATATAATGTAACATAAAATCGGTAATCTGCGCACTTTCCCCCCTCTTTTCGTGTACGCCGTTCACCGATCACAATGACGCTTGTTATATTTTAATAGATCGGACAATTACGCACGCTACGGTATATTATATGTTTATCTATTTATTTATTTTTATATGTTTTATTTATATAATGGGAAAGGGGGGTAATTTCAACTATTATTGGGGGAGGGGTTTTGGGGTAGTGTAATAGTGATTTGAACTTTTTTTTTTTCACACATTTGAAGTCCCTTTGGGGGACTTTTACATACACTAGTTTGATTTCTACACTGATGATTGCTATGCCATAGGCATAGCATTGATCAGTGTTATCGGCGATCTGCTCATTGAGCCTGCCTGTGCAGGCTCAGTGTAGCAGATCGCCGATCGGACCACACGGAGGCAGGTGAGAGACCTCTGGCGGTCCGTTTTAACGATCGGGACCCCCGAAGTCACACTGCGGGGGTCCCGATCGGTAAGTGACAGGGGACTCCCCCTGTCACTTACACTTAAACGCCGCGGTCGCGCCGCGTTTGCGGCGTTTAAGGGGTTAATGACACAGCGCGATCGCTGCAGCGTGTCATTACCGGTGAGGTCCCGGCTGCTCACTGCAGCTGGCCCCCACCTCCTATGAAGCGCGCTCCGGAGCGGGAAAAATACCCAGGACGTAGAGTTACGTCCAGGGTCGTCTGGGGACAGACTTCCATGACGTAACTCTACGTCCTGGGTCATCTAGGGGTTAACTCCTAGACGACCCTGGACGTACAGTTAACCATGGAAGTCTGTCACCAGACAACCCTGGACGTAACTGTACGTCCTGGGTGTTGCTATGAAGCGGCAGTGAGCAGCCGGCACCTCACCACTAATGACAGGCTGCAGCCCCCTGTCACTTACCAATCGGGACCCTCGCAGTGTGACTGTGGGGGTCCTGATTGCTTTATCAGACCGCCGGAGGTCTCTTACCTGCCTCCATGCGGTCCGATCGGCGATCTGTTCTCTGAGCCTGCACAGGCAGGCTCAATGAGCAGAGCGCCGATAACACTGATCAATGCTATGTCTATGGCATAGCAATGATCAGTGTGTGTGATCACACTAATGTATGTATAAGTCCCACCAATACACTACCCCAAAACCCCTCCCCCAATAAAAGTTGAGATCACCCCCCTTTCCCATTATATAAATAAAACATATAAAAATAAATAAATAAACATATAATATGCCGTAGCTTGTGTAATTGTCCGATCTATTAAAATATAACAAGCGCCATTGCGAATGGCGAACGGCGTAGACGAAAACAGGGAAAAAATATGCAGATTACCAATTTGATGTTACATTATATAGTAAAAAAAATTAATAAAAAGTGATCAAAACGTCCGATCTTTACAAATATGGTATTAATAAAAACAAGACATCATGGCGGAAAAAAATGTCACCCCAGACAGCCCCATAGGTGTAAAAATAAAACCGTTATAAGCGTCACAATAGGCCCAGTTTATTAATAACGAATTGCCAAAAAAAAAAGGATTTCATTTAAAAAAAATTAAAAAAAAATTTAAAAAAATATATCATGTCGCTTTTACCATTCAGTGCATTACGTAGACACAGGAACCCCCCAACGTTACCATTTATTTCTTCATAAATAATATATTTGGGATTCCGTCATACATGTTATGGTAAAATGAATGACGCCATTACAAAGTACAACTATTCCTGTAACAAACAAGCACTTACATGGCCTTGAAGATAGAAAACTGAGAGTGCTGAAGCTCTTAGAAAGGGAGGAGGGAAAAACGAAAACACTAAGATCAAAATTTGCGCGGTCCACTGGGTCATTTTAGGCCTGGTCCTCAATGGGTTAAAACCTTTTTTAAAAAACAAAATGTGTTAAAAATTGCTCTATTCCCATCCTTATAACGCGTTTATTTTTTGGGATCTATGGAGCTGTGTCATTTCTTTTGCTCCATGATGTGTACTATCTGTACTATCTATCAGTACCTCACTTGCATATATGCAACTTTCTGATCACTTTTTATTACAGTTTTTCTGGATTTGATGCGATCAATGTATTTGATGCGACCATGTATATATGTATTTTATTTGATTTTTTTGCTTGTGTTTTTTTTTTTTTTCTTAAACAGTGTTATTTATTGCGTTTTCTTTTAAAAAAGTCCTTAAACTCCTATATTTTCTATATGTATTAGAAATAATAATATCCTTCTTATTCTGGAGGTGCAGATCTTGGCGGACACGTGGTGACAATCCTGTCATTATAGTAAAGCCTCCATGATTAATTGTCGCTGCTGTCGGCCATTAAGCTTCTACTATAATTCGTCTGACAGCGTTATCGCCATGAGATTTGGACGCTTAAAACGGAAACACTTGGAATTGGATGTGACAGGTGATCTTATCCGGAGTCGTTGTAGAGAAATAATGAAATCCTAGGCAAAAATTTCAGACATATATTATATTCTATAGAGACCGATAAGTCACAGTGTATGATGGATGTAGTTACTGTATACCTAGGAGCACCTTAGTGGAGTTTGTAGCCTTATATTGCAGTGCCCCACTGGGATCCCTGAAGGTCTGTGGTTGGGTGTCATCCAGCTAGTATCTTATTCTATATACCTTCACAATATGTCCACTAGCTTTTATCCTTGTGACACTGTCAGATAGCTTGGGGTGTCAAGACTTGCTTTGGCTCATATTACTCGGAATGAATTATGCTCGTAATCCAAGGCACCACTGTACTCACGTTTACACATGCTATCTGACTGCCTTTCTGCCCCAACCAGTTCACCGAGCGACAGGTTGGGTAGTACAAGCCCCAGGTCTTTACAACTGGGCGTAGCAGACTTCCCAAGACTTCCCAGAAGAGCCATGCAGACAGAAGGATACGTCAGCTTTTCCCGCAATTTGTCCTACTGGGGTCAGTACCTAGCTGTGGTGCTTACTGCCCTTTGGTTAAGAAGGATCCCAGATGTGGACAAGGTTTTACTGAGAGGATAGCTATCCCTACCAAGGGGTTTAGCACTGCATGTTAATGCAGGTTATATGCATAGAAGAAATCTTTAAGGCTTCTTTAATCCCTGACAAGGGTCCTGGTCTAAGCCAGGCCTGGCCTCACTGCAGCAGGGTCTCTCAGTCTCTCAGTCTGCGTGTGTCTCTCTCCACCTGTACTGACAAATAACTAGAAAAAGTTCTCCCACCAGGAACTAACCTCCCTTTTAAAGGGGTAAACTAAACTCTCTTGTGATTGGTGGGCTGTGAATAGGGGAGAGTGAAGAAGTAGGATAAGTGAAAAAAGTGAGGGAAAGGACCTGAACCTGTGAGAGGACAAAACAGAACATGTGACAAAAGACAGTTAACCTATTCCAACTTCAGCTGTGCTCTGTACATAACATAGAATACTGTAGACAGTGACACCTAGTGGGGAAAATACATACTGACATCTCCTTCATCCCCTTTGTGCAATACCTGACAGAGATACTTTATTCAGGTGTAATAAAGCTTAGTGGAACATCTTACACTACAGGTTGACATATTGGTGCAACCTAAGTGTCACAGTTACATTGAGCTGTATACACCGGTACATCTGAATAACCCCCATAGGTTCAATGGTCTTGTAATAGTCAGTGTGCAGCTGTACAAACAGTCCTGGCGCTCGTGCATTCCGCGTAGTGTCCTGTTTGTTTTACCTGTTTACACTGAGATTACAACAAGCAGATTGACCTCATTTTGCCTTCTCTACGAGATATAATATCATTCTCTGTAAAACTCTAACCACATCTTACCGGCATCAATTTACCAGAGATGTTTGCAAATTGCGGCACAACATATCCTGTAATTACAGCCGGGAAGGCTGGGAAGCTGCACATTAAGCAAACAAGGAGAGGAAGTCTGAGCGCCACATGGTGTCCCTTGTAATATTGTTGTCTTCCTCTACGTGGGCTTCACTGCCCTTCACCTCTCCACCGGCCGCTCATCCTAATCACTATTAACCTCAGCGCTCGCTGGACTCGGAGCGGAGGAGATGCCAGAGTTGTTGTGTTTGCAGTGTTTCCTATGAGACGCCAGCACGTCAGCACTGTGACATTTTGCTTTTCAGCGGTTTTGCTTAACCCTTTGAAGACCAAGCCCAAAATGGCCCAGTGGACTTCACATATTTTCATTTTTGTATTTTCTTTTTTCCCTCCTCCCCTTCTAAGAGCTCCAGCACTTTCAGTTTTCTATCTACAGGGCCATGTGGGGGCTTGTTGTTTTTTTTACAGGAATAGTTGTACTTTGTAATGGCGTCTTTCATTCTACTATAACATGTAAGATGGAATCCCATATATATTATTCATGAAAATTCAAATTGGTGAAATTGTAAAAAAAGAATGCAATATGGTAACTTTTGGGGGGTTCCTGTGTCTACGTAATGCACTATATGGTAACAGCGACATGATACTATTATTCTATAGGTCAGTCCGAACACAACCATATGCAGGTTACACAGATTCTCTAATGTTATATATATATTTTTTATGAAATGCTTTTTTTTTTGCAATTTTTGCAATGAATTATTGATAAAATGTTCCTATTGTGACGCTTATAACGGTTTATTTTTTCACCTAGGGGGCTGTATGTGGTGTCATTTTTTGCGCCATGATCTCTAGTTTTTATTAATACCATATTTGTGAAGATCAGACATTTTGATCACTTTTTATAATTTTTTTTTATATCTAATGTAACAAATGCGGGCACTTTTTTCCCTTTTTTTGTCTAAGCCGTTCGTTGTTCACGATGACGCTTTTTATCTTTTAATAGATCAGACAATTACGCACGCTATATGTTTATTTATTTATTTATTTTCATATGTTTTATTTATAAAATGGTAAAGGGGGTGATTTTAACTTTTATTGGGGGAGGGGCTTTGGGATATTTTTAAAAACATTTTTAGTTTTTTTTTACACATTTTAGGCCCCCTTGGGGGACTTTTACATGCTATCAATAGATTGCATACACTGTACAATACTATGCCATATCATCAGTGTTATAGGCCTCTGGCAGACTCAATCAGCAGATCGCCGATCGGACCACACGGAGGAAGGTAAGAGACCTCCGGCAGTCCGTTAAAACGATCGGGACTCCCGCAGTCACACTGTGGGGGTCCCGATCGGTAAGGGGACTGCCCCTGTCACTTACACTTAAACACTGCGATCGCGCCAAAGCGTTTAAAATTGCAGGCTGCAGCGCGATTGCCGCAGGCCTGCAGCCTGTACCGGAGTGCACTTCATAGCGGGATAAACACCCAGGATGTACAGTTACACCCAGTATCGTCTAGTGACAGGCGGCTAGGGCGTAACTGTACGTCCAGGATCGTCTAGTGGTTAAAGGGGTACTCCAGCGAAAATCTTTATGTTTCAAATCAGCTGGTTTCAGAAAATTATATATATATATATATATATATATATATATATATCTGTAATGTACTTCTATTTAAAAATCTCTTTACTGTAAGGGCCCTATAACATAGAAAGATTATCATGCAAAAAATTATTTCAATCGGATTTAAGCAATGGCAACCATCATGCGACTTACAAAAATTAGTTTGTACAGTATGTCGTTTGTGGCATCTTTTGAGCTGACCATAAAATCATTGTTAATTGTTCGGCAATCGTTCACAAATCTTTCGGTGTACAGTATGTACACATCGTTCAGTCATAGGAACGATCGTAATTGCAACCGTAACTAATGACTATTGTTCCGTGTATTATGGTGAATGATCAGGTCGTTTCCAAAAACGCTTGTTTGCATTCGTTCATCGTTACTTGGAAGGAATGAAAAAATAATTAGTGTAATAGGACCCTAAGAGGAGTCACATTATTTCTTATAAGAGCAATCCCACTGTGGAGTCTCTACTGTAAGGGCCCTATTACATGGAGCGATACTAAGCCGAATCGGCCCGATTATTGCTCTGTGTAATAGAGAGAACGATCATCCAATGAAACGATCATAGGCTGATTGGTTCTTTGGGCCCAGATTTAAAATCATTGGTCGCCGACAGGTAATCGCTAACTGTAATACACACATGTTTTAGTGATGCATGGCTGACAGGTCGCTGTCTGGGACCACCATGGCCACTGATTGGCTGAGGGACCTTAAGCTACAGCATACAGGACCAGGGAGGAAGCAGAAGACCGGGAGCATGGACAAGTAATGTACAACAGTATGGGCAAAGGCTGCATAGACATCGCTAACGATGTCCATGCAGCCCTTGCAAATTGTTTATCAGGCCATGTAACAGGCCCAGTAAATAAGCGCTGATCTAGCAGATCGGTGCTCGTTTACAGTGTTGATTGGGCCGTGTAATAAGACCCTTGGAGTGGTTACACTATGAAGCCAAAAACAAACAAGGAAGGCAAGGCACTACTAAAGTCTATAAGGCAGGGTGCTCAACCCAACATGACATGAAGAAACTACTACAAATCAACAACCAAAGAAAAAGCCATGTCATACATACAAGGGTGGCACTTCCCGAAAAAATAGAGAAAGCTGCATGTAAATGTGAAAAGTATAGCAAATTTTATTTTATTGGTACACAAAGAGTCAAAAAGTGCACAACATACAAATTAAAAACACTTAAAACCACAACATACACAGGTCCATGTTAAATAGGCATGGAACCAGGACAAACTGACATGTGTCTGTATAATAAACCCCCTAAGGTAAGTAATACTGACTCACAACATAAAGTAATGTGGATGTGTCCTAATTAGAGCAGTAATGTCTCTGTAAGTAACTCAGCTCGATGGACACAAAACAACCCAAATAGGTACAAGGGAAGAAATTATATGAAGACAATATGGAGGAGTCAGTAAGTAGGATCAAATATCACCAGAGGGGGAGTCCATGTCAGGGTCCGAGAAACCCCACGCGTTCCGTCTCCGTCTCGTGACACAGACACATGTCAGTTTGTCCTGGTTCCATGCCTATTTAACATGGACCTGTGTATGTTGTGGTTTTAAGTGTTTTTAATTTGTATGTTGTGCACTTTTTGACTCTTTGTGTACCAATAAAATAAAATTTGCTATACTTTTCACATTTACATGCAGCTTTCTCTATTTTTTCGGGAAGTGCCACCCTTGTATGTATGACATGGCTTTTTCTTTGGTTGTTGATTTGTTACACTATGAAGCTCTCTACTGATACATATACTGTATATGTTTTAGATTTTTGTCTACCAGTCGCTTATCAAAGGGTTTATTCTGACGGTAAGGGTATGTTCACACTGAGCAAATCAGGTGGAGCTCTCCTTCCCTCTTTGGTCAAAGAAGTGACAGAGGAGAGCCGCGGCAGCGGAGGAGCGCACGCTCTCCCATCGACGGTCAATGACACAATGAGCACGGCGGGATTCCGCAGCAGAGAGCTCCACCACACACTTCTGCCGTATTTGCTAAGTGTGAACATACCCTTAGGAGTGCCTAAATACAGACAAACTCCCTAATGGGGATTGTTATAGTCTCTGGATCAACACTGCAGGATAATAATAATAATAATAATAATGATAATAATAATAATAATAATAATATCCAGGTATCTTTTATTTGTTATGGAGTACACTCATTTTGTCTCTTTCCTCTTGTCTACATTACAGGTTGAAGCCGCAGCCCTGGAGCTCTACATCTGTCATCCTGCGATCATTACTGTCAGCGATCATTGTGATTGATGGCCGCTGGAGTTAGAGCCCATCATATAAACCAGGGGATAAAGTGTTAATCAATGAGGATCAATAACAATGGAAGTGTGATCAGGATCAGGGAGTCTCAGCATCATTAATACACAGCGTATACTGTGTAAGTGAGATCTACACTATGTGGCTGGTGTTTCCAGGAGTGGAGATACCTGTCGCAATTTGACTTTTTTTTTTTTTTTTTACTATCCTACTTCATAACAACTGTCCGATCGTATCTGTCCTGTAGTCATCCTATACTGAACTATACCGCACTGCACTATACCGCACTCTGTTCTAACTAGAGATGGGAAAATTGGTTAGGGGGAAATTAAATTATTTTTTAAATTTTAGCCAATTTTTTCTTTTGTGCTTTCGTTTTTTTCCTCCTCGTGTTTAAAAGGCCATAGCAGTTGCATTTTTTCACCTGCAGACCAACATGAGCCCTTCTTTTTTGCGCCACTAATTGTACTTTGCAATTGCAGACTTAATTTTTCCATAGAATATGCAGCGAAACTGGGAAAAAAAATATTTGCACTTTGAAATTGAAAAAAGAAAAAAGCATTTTTTTTATTTGGCGGGGAGGAAGTTGTGTTTACGCCATTCGCCCTACAGTAAAATTGACTTGTTGTCTATGTTCCTCAAGTCGGTTCTATTACAATGAAATGTAACTTGTATAACTTTTATTTTATTTAATGGCTTTTAAAAAGTAAAAGCCTTTTATAAAAAAAATAAATAAACTAAATGTTCCTTAAAATTGCTTTATTCCCATCCTTATGACGCTTTATATCCTTTGGTCTATGGAGCTACGTGAGGTGTCTTTTTTGTGTGCCATGATCTGTTCTCTCTATCGGTACCTTGCTTGCGTATATGCCACTTTTTGATCACTTTTTGTTACAATTTTTAGGGATTTGATGCAATTTTTATTCAAATGGATTTGATTCAAATTTTTATTAGAGGAGAGGATATATTTTTTATAAAGAATTTTTTTTTACACTTATTATTTATAAGTCCGTTTGGTCTGTTGTATTACTCTAGTTCAACGCTGAGGCCCAGCTGGCTCCCCTCTGTGATCACATCACGGGGTGGGGGAATGGCGGGATCCTGCAACTAGACCCCCATGGTGGGGCGATCAGAGGCATCGGGTTGTCCCCTTTTTTTTTTTGCATCATTATAATTTAGTAGGTTAGGTCATCAGTGTGGCCTTTAGTCCTTGAGAAAACCGCAAATGTTTGTGATATCAACAATTGTATCAGATGACAGAGTCAGCTCTGCTAGACGGAAAGTCAGCTCTTCTATCTTCTATCATTATTGTGACCGTGGTATAATCAAGGGGATCTGCCTGTTTTCTGCATTAAAATCCTTGAACGGTCTATTCTCTGAACCCTAAACAGCACAGCTACCCAGTTTTTCACTTAGTCTGAATCAACACAGTAGGATTTCTGTAGGTTCGACTTGATGAACTTTTGTCTTTTTTCAACCTTATTAACCCTTTAAGGACATGGCCCATTTTCGTTTTTACGTTTTCGGTTTTTCCTCCTTGTGTTTTTAATAGCACTTGCATTTTTCCACCTAGAAACCCACATGAGCCCTTATTTTTTGCGTCACTAATTGTACTTTGCAATTACAGGCTGAATTTTTGCATAAAGTACACTGCGAAACCAGAAAAAAATTCAAAGTGTGGTGAAATTGAAAAAAAAAACGCATTTCTTTTATTTGGGGGAAATGTGTTTTTACGCCATTCACCCTGGGGTAAAACTGACTTGTTATGCATGTTCCTCAAGTTGTTACGATTAAAACGATATATAACATGTATAACTTATATTGTATCTGATGGCCTGTAAAAAATTCAAACCGTTGTTAACCAATATACGTTCCTTAAAATCGCTCCATTCCCAGGCTTATAGCGCTTTTATCCTTTGGTCTATGGGGCTGGGCGAGGTGTCATTTTTTGCGCCATGATGTGATCTTTCTATCGGTACCTTGATTGCCCATATACGTCTTTTTGATCGCTTTTTATTAAATTTTTTCTGGATTTGATGCGACCAAAAATGCGCAATTTTGCACTTTGGGATTTTTTTGCGCTGACGCCGTTTACCGTACGAGATCAGGAATGTGATTAATTAATAGTTCGGGCGATTACGCACGCGGCGATAGAAAACATGTTTATTTATTTATTTATTTGTTTACTTTTATTTAAAACCTGGGAAAAGGGGGGTGATTCAGACTTTTATTAGGGGAGGGGGCTTTTTACTATAAACAACACCTTTTTTTTTTTTTTTACACATATACTAGAAGCCCCCCTAGGGGACTTCTAGTATATACACTTGGATCTCTCATTGAGATCTCTGCAGCATAGATATGCTGCAGAGATCCATGAGATCGGCACTCGTTTGCTTTCGGCTGCTGCAGCCGGAAACAAACGAGTGCCGAGCCGAGGACGGCGCCATCTTGGACGCGTCCCCGGCCGGCATCAGTAACGGAGATCGCTCCTCCGGGACAAGGTCCCGGAGGAGCGATCTCCCCCACTAGACACCAGGGAAACGTTGCCTCCGGTAATCGGAGGCAGCTGTCAACTTTGACAGCTGCCTCCGATTAGCTAATTAGCGGGCACGGCGATCAGACCGTGCCCGCTAATAGCGGCGGTCCCGGGCTACACGCGGCACCCGGGATCGCGGCACTTCAAAGCGGGGCCGCCGCGCGGCCCCGCTTTGAAGTGCAAGTGAGGACATAGGACGTACCGGTACGTCCTATGTCCTTAAGAGGTTAAAGGGGTTATCAAGTGGTAATCTTTTTCTTTCAAATCAACTGGTTTTAGAAAGTTATATAGATTTGTAATTTACTTCTATTTAAAGTGTCACTGTTGTAAAAAATTTTTTAGCAGAAATCAATAGTCCAAGTGATTTTAAGAAACTTTATAATTGGGTTTATTAGGCAAATGGGCCATTCTCTGCATGTAAAAAGCCTTTTCCCAGGTCCCCCCCCCCCCTCTCCTTTCTGTCATCCACTGCTCTGAATCAGGAAATCTCAACTGTTTTTTCATCAGTCGATCTGTCTGTTCTATGAAGAGGGGAGGAAGGAGGAGCAAGATTAGCTGGCAGCTGAGAGCTGAGAACAAAGGATTATGGTGCGTTTACACAGGCAGATTTATCTGACAGATTTTGGAAGCCAAAGCCAGGAGTGGATTTGAAAAGAGGAGAAATCTCAGGCTTTCCTTTATGACCTGATCTATGTTTATAGTCTGTTCCTGGTTCTGGCTTCAAATCTTTGGCAGATAATCTGTCAGATAATCTTTCTGTGTAAACGCACCATTACTCAGCAGGGGAGCTATTCAGAGCCCTATTCAGAGGTCAGAGAGGTCAGTGGTGACTGCAGAGGAGAGAGCCCGTGATGTGAATGTAAATTAACTCTTTGTTGTCCTGTTTTGCTGCCTCTTCTTTCTCTCTCCATAGGAAAACCATAAAGACAGGGGGAGAGCTTCAAACTGCTTTTTCATGATAAAAATTCATTTTTCGGCTAATAAACCCAATTACAAAGTTTCCTAAAATTGCCTGTACTACTGATTTCTGCAATAAAAATTTTAACGACAGTGACACTTTAACCCCTAGACGACCCTGGACGTAGGGTTACGTCATGGAAGTCTGTCCCCAGACGACCCATGACGTAACCTTACGTCATGGGTGGTATTCCCGCTATGAAGCGCGCTCCGGAGCGGAGCGCGCTTCATAGGAGGTGGGGGCCGGCTGCAGTGAGCAGCCGGGACCTCACCGGTAATGACACGCTGCAGCGATCGCGCTGCCGCGTGTCATTAACCCCTTAAACGCCGCGATCGCGGCGCGACCGCAGCGTTTAAGTGTAAGTGACAGGGGGAGTCCCCTGTCACTTACCGATCGGGACCCCCGCAGTGTGACTGCAGGGGTCCCGATCGTTGAAACGGACTGCTGGAGGTCTCTTACCTGCCTCCATGCGGTCCGATCGGCGATCTGCTACACTGAGCCTGCACAGGCAGGCTCAATGAGCAGAGCGCCGATAACACTGATCAATGCTATGCCTATGGCATAGCAATCATCAGTGTATAAATCAAACTAATGTATGTACAAGTCCCCCAAAAGGACTTCAAAAGTGTAAAAAAAAAAAGTTCAAATCACTAACACACTACCCCAAAACCCCTCCCCCAATAAAAGTCTAAATCACCCCCCTTTCCCATTATATAAATAAAACATATAAAAATAAATAAATAGATAAACATATAATATACCGTAGCGTGCGTAATTGTCCGATCTATTAAAATATAACAAGCGTCATTGCGAACGGTGAACGGCGTACACGAAAAGAGGGGAAAAAGTGCGCAGATTACCGATTTTATGTTACATTATATATTAAAAAAAATCAATAAAAAGTGATCAAAACGTCCGATCTTCACAAATATAGTATTAATAAAAACTAGAGATCATGGCGGAAAAAATGACACCCCATACAGCCCCATAGGTGAAAAAATAAAACCGTTATAAGCGTCACAATAGGCCCATTTTATTAATATTTAATTGCCAAAAAAAAGGATTTCATAAAAAAATATATATATAACATTAGAGAATCTGTGTAACCTGCATATGGTTGTGTTCGGACTGACCTATAGAGTAATAGTGTCATGTCGCTGTTACCATATAGTGCATTACGTAGACACAGGAACCCCCCAAACGTTACCATATTGCATTCTTTCTTACAATTTCACCTATTTATATCTTCATAAATAATATATTTGGGATTCCGTCATACATGTTATGGTAAAATGAAAGACGCCATTACACAGTACAACTATTCCTGTAAAAAACAAGCACTTACATGGCTTGTAGATAGAAAACTGAGAGTGCTAGAGCTCTTAGAAGGGGAGGAGGGAAAAACGAAAGCACTAAGATCAAAATTTGCGCGGTCCACTGGGTCATTTTGGGCCTGGTCCTCAAAGGGTTAAAAATCGAGTCTTTCCAAACTTATCATCTGCTGTATGCCCAGCAGGAGGTGGTGTATTCTTCTCAGTCTGACACAGTGCTCTCTGCTGCCACCTTTGTCCATGTCAGGAACTGTCCAGAGCAGGAGAGGTTTCCTATGGGGATTTGCTGCTACTCTGGACAGTTCCTGACATGGACAGAGGTGGCAGCAGAGAGCACTGTGTCAGACTGGAAAGAATACACCACTTCCTGCAGGACATACAGCAGCTGATAAGACTGGAGATTTTTAAATAGAAGTAAAGTATAAACCTATATTACTTTCTGAACCCAATTCATTTAAAAGAAAAAAAAAATCGCCTGAGTTCTCCTTTAAAATTGTGTCTGTGATCTAAAAAAAACTTTAGGAAATGAACGCCCATGTGTATTATTTATTATAATTATTTATCAGTATTATTATCATTATTATTATTTATCGATATTATTATTATTACTTATCAATATAATTTATCATTGTTTTTATTGTTGTTATTAATATTATTATTATTATTATTATTATTATTATTATTATTATTATTATTATTTTGCATGTAGCTTTAGATACAGTATGTCTTTTATGTTAATATTCTGCAGTGAGGTCTCTCTATCCAGGTCACTGCGGTGGAGTTCACCCTGTACGGGGATGTGCAGATGATCCCGATGATGATTATAACGTATCTCTGGTTATGGTAATGGCCTCGTTGTTTAGTAATAAAGTGTAAGAATCTTCCTGTGTTCCCTCATATTCCCTGTAATATCATTATCCTCCTAGGACTGAATTACCCGCACGTCGACCTTCATTCTACAGGACTTCCCAAAGTTAATGGGGAAATGATGAGCATTGTGCCGCCACCTCCATGAACATACCGCGACCTGTTCTATGACCTTCTTCATTTAATCTCCACCACAATGGCTTCAACGACAAAGAGACCGAAATTACCGCAGATTTATAGGGACTTTATCAGGGGTTGAAGAATACATTGAAATTTTATAGAATGTGGGTGTGGCGGGGGTAACTGTGAATGATTTAGGTTATTGTGACTATTTGGAACGATGATGGGAACATCGGTTCTGAAGAGGAGGCAGCCTGTTCCTATTTATTGCAGGTCATGTACAAGCGTGTCCTTCCTTACCTTTCCTAGCATGGAAACAAAAAATAAACACCACTATTTGGCAACACTCTGTTGGGAATTGTTTATGCTTTCTGTGTATAAGTGGCCACCAAGTGGTTGGCATCTGTATTGCAGTCTGTTGAGGGTTTTCTATCATGTTGCGATATTATGTTGCACTTCTCCTTACTTGCACTCCTTAAAGGGTTTTTTGGGGGCTTATGAAAAAATTGCAGGGAAAAGCAGAGCCTTGGTGGAACATTATTGGGAACAAATGGAGGGATGTCCCAAATACACCCCTTAATTTGAGAAAGGTAAGGGTGGACACATCTGAGTGTGAAATGTGTTATGCACGCTATAATTTAATCTCTTTTTATCTTTGCAGTCATTGTGTGCACTCTCTTCTTCTAGAGCAGTCACTTTGTGCAGTCTCTTCCTCTTGCACAGTCACTGTGTGCAGTCACTGTGTGCAGTCTCTTCCTCCTGTGCAGTCACTGTGTGCAGTGTCTTCCTCCTGTGCAGTCACCGTATGCAGTCTCTCTCTCCTGTACAGTCACTGTGTGCAGTCTCTCCCTCATGTGCAGTAACTGTCTGCGGTCTCCTCCTCCTGTGCTGTCACTGTATGCAGTCTTTCCCTTGTAATTCAGTCACTGTGTGCAGTCTCTCCCTCCTGTGCAGTCACTGTGTGCAGTCTCTCCCTCCTGTGCAGTCACTGTGTGCAGTCTCTCCCTTCTGTGCAGTCACTGTGTGCAGTCTCTCCAGGGCCGGCTCCAGGTTTTTGTGGGCCCTTGGGCGAGAGAGCCTCAGCGGGCTCCTTTGTATAGCACACCTCGGGGCACATCTACCAAATAAAGTTTGACAAAATACCGAAAAAAAACGTAATCCAGTAACTCACAGGTGACGTCTTCTTTTATCTGAGGCGATCGCTCTCCGTTTCCTCTCCATCTGGCCCAGACCTCCATGATGATTTCTTCCAGCTACAATTCATCTCTTCGGGACCTGTCAGACAAACATCTTAGGCTCCGCACATTTCCAGCCACTTCCTTCCCTTTTTCCCACCCATAGGCTCCTATACAGTAGTAACTCCACTGTTTGGTGTCATGTGCAGTGCAGGTTTGAAGGTCCCGTGCTGTGCCCCCCATATAGTAATAATATCCCCATGCTGTGCCCTCCATATAGTACTAATGCCCTCTGCCCCATAGTAATGTCCCCTGCCCCCATAGTAATGTCCCTGCTCTCCCTCAGCACAAGAAAATAAAAAAATAAAATCATACTCACTAATCCGGGCGGGGGACGGGTCCTCTTCTCCCTTGTGTGCGCCTTGTGGATCCACCAGCAGGCGTGATGACGTCATCGCTCTGCGCCTGTTGGTGAAAGCGCATCCATGCTAGAATGGACTAGAATGGAGGTGCTAGAAGGAGGTCGTCCCCCTGGAGTCTGTATTCTAGCTTCTTCACCATAGAGAAGGCTAGAATGGAGTTACAATCAGGAGACATTACATGAGGTATACCAGGGGGAACTACAACTCCCAGCGTGTCCAGCCTGTTATTATGGGAGATCAGAGGAGATTACAGGAGGAGATATAATAGGACTACAACTCCCAGCGTGTCCAGCCTGTTATTATGGGATATCAGAGGACATCACGGGAGGAGATTTAAGAGGAGTACTACAACTCCCAGCATGTCCAGCCTGTTATGGGAGATCAGAGGACATCATAGGAGGAGATTTAAGAGGAGGACTACAACTCCCAGCATGGACAGCCTGTTATGGGAGATCAGAGGACATTACAAAAGGAGATATAAGAGGAGGAATAAAACTCACAGCATACAGAGGGAAGGTATAAGTGAGCCCCGCCCCCTCATGTCACATGACAATGATCACAGGTCCTTCATCCACCTGCATCCTCTCCTGTTCTCAGCCCCGCCCCCTTATGACGTCACCACAGGTCCTTCCCCAGTGCAGCAAACAGGGAAGGTCCTTCCCCAGCCCCTCCAGCCCTCCCCCGGACTTGGGGTCGGCAGCACCCGCTCCGTCGGTGATGCGGCTGGCGTCTGGCTCACTGCCCGGGCAAGTGTCGGGGGCCCCTTGGGTGGCCGTGGGCCCCGGCACTTGCCCGAGTATGCCGGGTGCTGACGCCGGCCCTGAGTCTCTCCCTCATGTGCAGTCAGTGTGTGCAGTCTCTCCCTCCTGTGCAGTCAGTGTGTGCAGTCTCTCCCTCATGTGCAGTTGCTATATGCAGTCTTCTCCTCCTGTGCAGTCAGTGTGTGCAGTCTCTCCTTCCTGTGCAGTTGCTATATGCAGTCATCTCCTCCTGTGCAGTCAGTGTGTGCAGTCTCTCCCTCCTGTGCAGTCAGTGTGTGCAGTCTCTCCCTCCTGTGCAGTCAGTGTGTGCAGTCTCTCCCTCCTGTGTAGTCACTGTGTGCAGTCTCTCCCTCCTGTGCAGTTGCTATATGCAGTCTCTCCCTCCTGTGCAGTTGCTATATGCAGTTGCAGTGTCCCAGAACAGGCTGTCTGTTTCTCACTGTCAGTTCATTTTTGCTATTACAGCCATGCCTGTTCTGGAAACTATTTGCACTGCAACTGTGACTTTATAGTCCCTATTATTCTCAGGTTCCTGTATATTGTATATGTGTTTAACTCTGTGCAGTGGTATGCAAATGCTGAGGATCACGTGACCAAGCCCTGTAACCATGGTTCCTCCAATGGCCATCGAGCTTTGGCCAGGAGTACCATGTGACTTCCCCTTGCTAGTGAGTTCCGGCCCCTGCTCCCAAGCAAGGAGGTCGTGTGTTTGTGTCTCTCTTCACCTTCAGAAGAGTGGCTGGTGCTCTGCTGTAACAGATCCTGGCTGTCCGTCTGCTCAAGTGCCTGGAGTATCCTCTCATCTGGGTGTTGTTCCTGTTATTCATCTCCTCATCAAGTCAAGATATTCACCGCAAGTACTCTAAGTCCTCCCAGCATCTCTATTCTTCTCTCATTACTACTCCCATCATCCGGCACGTTTCACCTCAGCCTATGCAGCACCACCTTTGCTCTGTCTATATAAATCTGCTATATACCCGGTTGTATCCGGAAGAGACTGTTGCTACCAGTTACCTCAGTTACAATAAAAGTGTAACCACCGCTGTTACTGAACCCTGGCATTGGTGTCCGTTTACTGGTGCCCTGACTAGGTACAGCGACGAATCGCATGCCCAGTAGCAATTCTACCGCGGTATCTGCAGACCGGTCCCTCAGCTGTGCCATCCTCAGGCCCTGTACTGTGACAATCCTCTACCCTGCAGCTGCCCCGGTTCCTGCCCGCTCACAACACCTGCACTGCGAAGTGACCCTCACGGGTCAGGGCATCGCACAGTCTTCTCCTCCTGTGCAGTCACTGTGTGCAATCTCTCCCTCCTGTGCAGTCACTGTATGCAGTCTCTCCCTCCTGTGCAGTCACTGTGTGCAGTCTCTCCCTCCTGTGCAGTCACAGCGTGCAGTCTCTCCCTTATGTGCAGTAACTGTCTGCGGTCTCCTCCTCCTGTGCTGTCACTGTATGCAGTCTTTCCCTTGTATGCAGTCACTGTGTGCAGTCTCTCCCTCCTGTGCAGTCACAGGGTGCAGTCTCTCCCTCCTGTGCAGTCACAGCGTGCAGTCTCTCCCTCCTGTGCAGTCACTGTGTGCAGTCTCTCCCTCCTGTGCAGTTGCTATATGCAGTTTTCTCCTCCTGTGCAGTCACTGTGTGCAGTCTCTCCCTCCTGTGCAGTCACAGCGTGCAGTCTCTCCCTCCTGTGCAGTCAGTGTGTGCTGTTTCTCCCTCCTGTGCAGTCACTGTGTGCAGTCTCTCCTTCCTGTGCAGTCACTGTGTGCAGTCTCTCCCTCCTGTGTAGTCACTGTGTGCAGTCTCTCCCTCCTGTGCAGTCAGTGTGTGCTGTTTCTCCCTCCTGTGCAGTCAGTGTGTGCAGTCTGTCCCTCCTGTGCAGTCACTGTGTGCAGTCTCTCCCTCCTGCGCAGTCACTGTGTGCAGTCTCTCCCTCCTGCGCAGTCACTGTGTGCAGTCTCTCCCTCCTGTGCAGTCACTGTGTGCAGTCTCTCCCTCCTGTGCAGTCACTGTGTGCAGTCTCTCCCTCCTGCGCAGTCACTGTGTGCAGTCTCTCCCTCCTGTGCAGTCACTGTGTGCAGTCTCTTCCTCCTGCGCAGTCACTGTGTGCAGTCTCTCCCTCCTGTGCAGTCACTGTGTGCAGTCTCTCCCTCCTGTGTAGTCACTGTGTGCAGTCTCTCCCTCCTGTGCAGTCAGTGTGTGCTGTTTCTCCCTCCTGTGCAGTCAGTGTGTGCAGTCTGTCCCTCCTGCGCAGTCACTGTGTGCAGTCTCTCCCTCCTGCGCAGTCACTGTGTGCAGTCTCTCCCTCCTGCGCAGTCACTGTGTGCAGTCTCTCCCTCCTGTGCAGTCACTGTGTGCAGTCTCTCCCTCCTGTGTAGTCACTGTGTGCAGTCTCTCCCTCCTGTGCAGTCACTGTGTGCAGTCTCTCCCTCCTGCGCAGTCACTGTGTGCAGTCTCTCCCTCCTGCGCAGTCACTGTGTGCAGTCTCTCCTTCCTGTGCAGTCACTGTGTGCAGTCTCTTCCTCCTGTGCAGTCACTGTGTGCAGTCTCTCCCTCCTGTGCAGTCTCTCCCTCCTGCGCAGTCTCTCCCTCTTGTGCAGTCACTGTGCACAGTCTCTGATCTCCCCTTTGTCAGTCAGTGGATATACAGTGTATATTAGCGGGGAGATACTGTAGTATTATACTCGGTATTGTCAGTGGTCAATTACGGCAATTATATTGAGCTGTCTCATTGCTGCGTTACTTTCACCAAGTGAAGGAAATGACTTTCGATACAATTACATTGAGTTATTAAGTGGAATCTAGTTATGTTCTGAGAACTCCGGTATTGTCTTGTATTTTATGTGTCTACCAGACTATAGATTAGAGGATATTGTCTATATGGAGGACGATTTGCTTTAATTTACAGCGACTGTAATTGCAATGAGATAAATTCTCATTCAGCCTCCAGATTTTGGGTTCATTTCAGGATATATACTCAGTATATACCATAGAGAAATCTCATCCTGTATTTCCTGGAATTCATTTAATCTCACTATTAAATTGTTACTGTACATATCTTTGTGATACCTGAATGTGATTTTCCTCTCGGATACATCTCTCTGTGTGTCATACATGTATCTAATCTGTTCCATCACATCACTGGTCTGCACTGAGGAGGTGACTGCCGGAATCAGCATTTTATCAGAATTGTACAGTAACAGCTGCACAGTCCTCTCTATCGCCTCCCTGAACATATGATCATAGAGAGAATCGTGTGGTCACACAGATAGACCTGCAAAGTTCTCTCTATCCCCTCCCTGCACTCATCTCTATGATCATAGTTCATTATCATGAACTTTGTGGTCAAACAGTTACAGCTGCACAGTCCTCTCTATCTCCTCCCTGCACTCATCTATATGATCATAGAGAGAACTGTGTGGTCATACAAATACAGCTGCAATGTCCTCTCTATTCCCTCCCTGCACTTATCTCTATGATTATAGAGAGAACTGTGTGTTCATACAGTTACAGCAGCACAGTCCTATCTATCCCTTCCCTGCACTCATCTATATGATCACTTAAAGAACTGTATAACCAAACAGTAATGTCTGCAAAGTCTTCTCTGTCTCCTCCCTGCACTCATCTCTTTGATTTATATAGAAAAGTATGTGACCATGCCGTTACAGATGCACAGTCCTCTCTATTTCCTCCCTGCGCTCCTTTCTAACATTATAGAAAAAATTTTGTTACGGTTCCGTTACAGCAGCACAGTCCTCTCTGTCTCTTCTCTGCACTCATCTCTATGATCATAGAGAGATTGTGTGGTCATACAGTTACAGCAGCACAGTCCTCTCTGTCTCTTCTCTGCACTCATCTCTATGATCATAGAGAGATTGTGTGGTCATACAGTTACAGCAGCACAGTCCTCTCTGTCCCCTCTCTGCACTCATCTCTATGTTCTTAGAGAGAACTATGTGGTCAGTTAGTGCTGCATTCTTCTTATTCAGTAGTTTTATTGAAGAAGGGAGTATACAAAGACAACGGCGAAGTGCCGATAATATTACATTTCCAATAGATAAGGAAATCAAACAATGAGGCATACAGGTTATGCATCAATAACACTCTACAGAACGCATCGGTAGAAGTGGTGATGTCTAAATGACACCGCAAGTAAAAGAGAGGTCAAACTGCAACATAAGATCCTATAAAAGCACATAATATATCACTGTTTGCTAAGGAAAGTCAAGAAATTAACTCCATCTTAATAAGCCTGATTCGGCAGCTTCAGCTGAAGGATTGAGAGAAGAAAGAAAAAAAAAAAAAAAAAAAAAGACAACAAGAGCGAACAGAAATAAGCAGGAGATACGAAAACGCAACCAGAAGAGAAAAAAACAAGGGGTAAAGTAAAAGAGCCAATGCCAATGCGGACCTCTCCACAACCCAAAGAAGAGGTATCTCTAACAAACTGCACTTATAGGGATCTCAGACTAAGGACCAGCGTGGGAGGCAAGGTTACTGTATTCCGGTGACTCCAGGAAAGCAGACCAGGGCAACCACAGTCTGGCATTTTTCCCCGGATCCCCCTGCACCTCAGCCCTCAACTCCTCCATCCGGCATATTACCATCACCTCTGTCAGCCACTCAGATATTGCGGGAGCAGTAGGGCTTTTCCAGTGCCTAGGGATAACTACGTGGGCAGCCGTGAGCAAGAATCTGGTTAGCGACCGCTTCTGTGCTCGGAGTGTGCCTGGCAGTAATAGTAGTAGCATTACCGCGGGGTCAAACGAAAGCTGAGAAGAGGTGATGAGTTTAATCAAATCCGCGACCTGCGTCCAGAACGGCCGGAGACGAGGGCACGACCACCAAACATGTATCATAGTACCCCGCTCCTGTTCGCATCTCCAACAGACATCAGGAACATTTGGATACAGCGTATGAAGTAACACAGGGACTCTGTACCATGTGGACAAAATCTTATAATTAGTTTCCTGATATCTGACGGAGACCGAAGATTTATGACAAAAGGTAAATATCTTACTCCATTCAGGAGAGGTTAGCAGAGGTGGGTTAGCCAGGTGGGTTAGCAGAGGAAAGTAAAATGGCATAGGTTAGGGAAACAGAATGAGACGGGGGCGTCAAGGCTGAGCACAGTTCCTCAAATTGGGTCAGCGGTCTGTGAAATCCCATATTGACCTTATTCACATTATAGTAATGCGACAGCTGGTTATATTGTAAAGCCGAAGCACCAGACCGCTCCTCAAGCGGTACTATATCTTCATAACTTTTAAGGGCCGACTCAGTAAGGAAATATCTAATATGGAGGGGTTTACATAACCGTAGGCCCAGGAAGGAGGAAGTAGTATTACCCGGTGAAAAGTCTGGATTATGAGAGATCGGGGTGAGCGGGCCACCCGCTATGAAGAGGGGGGCTGCACGAAACCGCAAGTGGAAGATGGAGACCGTGACGGAAGAAACATAGGGTAATAGCACAACCCGAGAACGGGGCCATCGCGCTGGGCAGACCCATAATATGGAAGAAAGTGACAAGTCCGCCATCACAGCCTCCACCGCCACCCACAGCCTCGTTTCGGCACCGTGGTACCAGTCCAGCACTCTGACCGCCACTGATGCCAAATAATAAAGAAAGGGGTCGGGCAGAGCAAGTCCACCCGCATGTTTGGGTCTGGTCAGGGTGGATTTAGCAATCCTAGGCCTAGAGCTCCTCCAAACAAACCTGGAGAAGAGTTTGGTAATCGCTGCAAAAAACGTACGGGGTATACAAACCGGGAGGGTCTGAAATAGATAGAGAAGGCGGGGGAGAAGATTCATTTTAATAATATTAATTCGACCTATCCATGAAAATTCTTTCCTGTCCCATTTCAGTAAGTCCCCCTTGAAGCGTTCCAATAAGGGCGAGAAATTTAAAGTGAATGTTTGAGAAAGATCGGCTGGGATGTGAGCGCCTAGGTACTTGAAGGATTTCTCAGTCCATGCGAATGGAAAGGAACTTTTAAGGCTCCGTAGGGTGGAGCTAGGGACATTCAAATTGAGGGCAGTACTTTTAGTAAAATTGATTTTATAGTTGCTCAGGTCGCTGAAACATTGCAATGTGGACAATAGGGCAGGGGTGGAGACCAGCGGCTCGGAGAGATAGAGGAGGAGATCGTCTGCGAATGCCGAGCATTTCAGATGATGCGAACCAATCTTAACCCCTGTTATATTGTCATTAGCTCTAATGGCCTGCAGCAAATGTTCCATGACCAGAACATATAATAAAGGCGACAACGGACACCCCTGACGAGTGCCGTTCTGAATCATGAGGCTGTTAGAGAGAGCCATTGATCCGAACCTGCGCCCCAGGAGAAGTATACAAAGCCATAATACGCGAGAGCATAACAATGCCCAGACCCACTCCCTCCAACACCCCCCTCAGGAAACCCCAGTCCACCCTATCAAAAGCCTTCTCGGCATCTAAGGACAACAAAATAGTGGGGATCCCGCGCCGCCGAACGTGGTGGATAACAGAGAAAGTCTTTAGAGTATTATCTCTAGCTTCCCGTGACGGCACGAATCCCACTTGATCCAGGTGGACTAGGGTACCCAGGTGAGGCGCCAGCCGGAGTGCCAGGAGCTTCGCATACAGCTTGGCATCAACATTAATAAGAGAAATTGGTCGGTAACTAGGGCACAGATTCGGATCCTTACCCTCCTTGGGGATAACAGTGATATAGGCAAGAGAGAAGGAGGGGGGCAATGGAGAGTCAGCAGACACCTCGTTAAAAACTCCCAATAATCTGGGGGATAACTCCTTTTGGAGGCTCTTATATAGTTTGGCTGTGTAGCCATCTGGGCCAGGACTTTTCCCAGACGGAAGCCCTTTGATTGCACAGGCAAGTTCCTCAGAGGTGAAAGGAGTCTCCAGGTCCTACAATACTGTACTAGAAAGACGCGGCAGCGCCGTATCATGTAGAAAGCGGGCTAATGAGGTAGGAGTCGAGTTGGGGGGGACAGGGAGGGAGTACAACCCAGCGTAATAAGAGCGAAAGGCCTCTAAGATTTCTGCAGTCAGGTGCATTATTTCGCCATTGGAGCGCTTCACAGACGGGACAAACATAGCAGCTCGTTTATCACGTAATGCCCGCGCTAGCATCCTTCCCGATTTGTTACCCCACTCGTAATATGTGCAGGAGCAAAGCTGTCGATATCTATTATGCTTGCGCTCCAATAACAATTTAATGTCCTGGCGTACTTTAGTCAGAGCCCTTAACGTGTCCTCGTCCAAGGAAACCTTGTGTTTAGTCTCCAGTTCCTGGAGAGAAGCTAGCAATTTTTTTAGTTTAGCCGCTGCCTCCCTCTTCAGCCTTGCCCCATGCTTAATCAGGATGCCTCGTATCACACATTTCAGTGCCTCCCACTGCACCTGAGGAGAAGTGGTGTCACTGGCATGATCCACGTCGAAGTGGGCAATTGCCGCTTTCAGCTCAGCTAAACAGACTGAGTCCGTCAGCAAAGACTCGTTCAGGCGCCACGAGAAAGCACGAGGGGCGTCAGCCGGGAAGGAAAGAGTACAGTGTACAGGCGCATGATCGGAGTGTACTATGTTTCCTATAGACGAGGACACAACTCTAGGAAGAACATAATGACTAGCAAAAATGTAGTCGATACGACTGTAGAGATTATGTACGTGTGAATAAAACGAATAGTCTCGGTCCACTGGATGGAGGATCCGCCAGGTGTCTAATAATTGCATAGAGTGCAGGGCTTTCCGCATTTTGTTCAGCTTACCATACGAGAAGGACGTACGTCCCGTGGAAGTATCTAGGGACGGGTTAAGCGCCACATTCATATCGCCACATAGAACCACGGAACCCTGAGCAAATAGTGTTAGATCATCAAGGATCTTCATCAGGCTAGTATGTTGGCCCTGGTTAGGCAAGTAGATAGTGGCAATGGTAAATAGTTGGCCCTGAATGGTACAGCGAACAAATAAATACCTAGCAGCATCATCACTTTTAGTATCCAGCACGGTACAAGCCAGCGATTTATGAAAAAAAATTGCCACGCCTTTAGTTTTCGCTAGGGCGTTGCTGCTATGGTACAATGTTGGATAATACCTATTTCTAAAAGCGGGAATATTGGAGTTCAAAAAGTGCGTTTCCTGGATACATAGAATCTGAGTCCTCAACTTGTGCATCGTATATAAAATTTGCGACCTCTTTTCGGGTTTATTAAATCCCTGAACATTCAGGGAGGTTATGTTAAGTGATCCCATTGGTACGCTGGGGGTGCCAAACAGAGGAGTCAGATTTGGAAAGGACCGCATTGGCAAAGGAAACAAAAAATAAAAGAGGGAGAAGAAAGCAAAGAGGAAGAGAGGGAAAAGAACCAAAACAGCATCGCCAAGATAGAGGCGGCAAGTGCACTAACATTGCAACCAATAATTGCAGACAACAAGTGGCTAAATACCAACCACATCCTATTGGGGGGAACAGGAGTAGCATAGACATAAACAAGACCAACTCAGGTAGGCACGCATCGCAGACCATCAAACTCAACAAACTACGTATGAAAAGGAGGAGAGATTTGTAGGGGAGAAGGAGGACAATATGGAGATAGAAAAAAGGGAGACATATATCAGTGGGGCTTATAACATCGTCAACATAGTACGGACTCGCCCAGGCTAGCGGCTGAGCAATTCACCAATCATTTTGTCACACATGCCCATGGCAGGCATATTAGAGGTACTCAGATATCAGAGTCCGATCGGGAATCCCGTCTGGGACGTCTACGCGAACGTCGTGACCCCGGAGAGCAGCTCACTGACGTCTCAGCAGAGGTGGCCAGCGCTGAGGAGGAAGTTGAGAAGGTATATGGATCCCGAAGAATAGCCTCCCATTCCGGTAGGGAGACTGTGGGCAAGTTAAGAGCTCTCAGGAAGCCTGGAAGATCAGCTGCGTGACGAAGCGTTTCCGTTTTACCCTCGCAGGTCACAATCAGGGCGAATGGGAAGCCCCATCGATAAGTGATACTCCTGGACTGGAGCATCCCCAGAAGCGGCTTCAGAGAAGTCCGCAGGCGCAGTGTCCTCCGGGACAAGTCAGGAAACAGCTTCAGCTTGGCTCCATCAAAGTCTATCTCCTGCATGGATCTCGCTTTCTGCATAATACTTTCTTTAACTGCATAATAATGAATTCTGCAGATCACATCTCTCGGCCTGGCAGGGTCAGTACTCGGAGGGCGAAGCACTCTGTGGGCACGATCTATCTCAATGTGGTGCTGTGAGGGTTTGCCCAGCAGCATGTTAAAGACCCCAATCAGAGTCGGTACAAGATCTGGCGTACGGGTAGCCTCTGGCAGTCCTCTGATCCATATGTTATTACGTCTATTTCGATTTTCCAAATCGTCTATGTGTGAGGACATATTGCGCTGCTGAGTCTCCTGGGAAGTGAGAGTTTCCTGCATACTGGACACAGTCTGCTGTATAGAGGCCTTAAAAGACTCCAAGTCTTGCACCTGTGACTGCAGGGCAGATATATCAGACTGAACCACTCCAAGGTCCTCACGCCACGCTTGTTTGAGATCAGAAGAAAGCAGCTCCAAGTCAGCTTTGGACGGTAAAAAAGTCAGTAGTGCCTGGAGTTCAGGGTGACTCTGTAAAATGGCGGCAGCATCCGAGCAGGGAAGTAACCCAGTAGGCTGGGGAGCAAGGGGGGACCTCCGGGCCACAGGCGGTGTGGAGGCTGTCTCAGGGGTGACTGCCGCGCAGCTGGAGGGAACAGTCAGCAAATTATCTGCCATGGCGCTGGATGGCAGGGTAGGTGGTATGTTTGGGTGAGCAGGCAGAGATGGCTTCAGGGCTGCAGTGGAAGGGATCACCGTAACAGTGGCACCTATGTCACGCAGAGGAGCGCGGCACTGAGCAACCCCCGCAGTGGTGCTGGTAGCAGGGGCAGACACCTCCAAGGGAGATGCGGACAGGGCCTGCGCCTCCCTCCCACACAAGATGGCGGCCGCCGTGGCGCTGCACTCCGTTCCCACCTCCGTACACCGTTGGGGAGCCGGAGAGTCCGGTGCACCGGCACCCGGGGCTGGCAGCCGAAGATCAGGTGCAGCAGGTGGGACTCGGGTATGGGCTGCAAGCAGGTCAGTGTCGGGATAGGGGGGAGCCGCCAATCGCCGCTCACCTCCTGCGTTCACCTCGCCGGTTTGCGGCGCCACACCACCCGAGTACCGCTCCGTCCGAGAGTTGGCGGGGGTGTCGGGCTGCTTCCGGGCACCCGCGGCTTCTTGGAGCTGTGCAGCGGCCCTCCTCGTACTCCTTGGCTCACGCTGAGGAAGCGGGGGGGAAGATGGCGCGTCCCGGAAGTCAGCGGCTGTCCCGTCTTCAGTTAGCGCTGACAGGGGGGAAAAGTAGTTGGAAATCGGCGTCACCGGAGCCTGGGGCGCCGCTAGCTTCTTATCCGTCTTTTTATTCTTCTTCAGCCCCATTAGTGAAGTCTCCTTCTCCCCTTAGGTTGATGGTCAGGAGCGGAGCTCTCTCACACACGTCCGTCTTCCTGCATGGCTAGCCACGCCCCCCCCCCTAGTGCTGCATTCTTATTTGTTGGGTGACCGGGTGACATCTGTAAGCAATGGGATGGTGAATTATTAGGCTATTGACACATTTCAAGCTTCTAATATATTGTGTACAATTATCACTGGAATAAATTACGAATCTGAACCAATTTCTGTTTAAATTAAATAATGCATTAAATACATAGAAACTAATATAACCCGAAAAAGGCAAAGTGTAAATCCTAAAACAAACACATTAGAAGGTAATTGTGTAATCTCCGGCACGTGCGCCCGGCGATGGCTGAGCCGCACTAATTGTTCATTACAAGCGGACAGATTGTTCTTTATTGTACTCACAGCTTTAGTAATTATATCTGAATGGGAATGTTCATCTCGTCGGTGACAGCGACATTTGACACTGTGTTAACAAGAAACTATTTCATGCGAATAGATTTATAGATTTTACTTTTTGACTTCGGTCTCGGAAATTTTTGGCCGGGATCTCTCAGCTACCGTAAAATCGGCTGAGGCGGAGAATGCAGGTCCGCCAAAAGAGTCATGTGACTGCTGGATCTCGGATAGGCATCCCGGACCTTGCCTCATTGCCGTTTTGTAGATTATTTTAATTTTGATAACAAGCAAAAAAAAAAAAAAAAAAAGTGACAACAAATACAACAAAAATACCAAAAATTCTTGAAGTTTATACCCATTTTAGTGTTTAGAGCTTAAAGGGGTTGTCCAGCGAAAAAATGTTTTCTTTCAAATCAACTGGTATCAGAAAGTTAAATAGATTTGTAATTTACTTCTATTTAAAAGTCTCAAGTCTTCCCATACTTATAAGCTACTGTATATCCTGCAGGAAGTGTTGTTTGTTTACATTCAGAAACAGTGCTCTCTGCTGACATCTCTGGCGGAGTCAGGAACTGTCCTGAGCAGGAGAGGTTTTCTATGGGGACTTGCTGCTGCTCTGGACAGTTCCTGACTCCGCCAGAGATGTCAGTAGAGAGCAATGTTTCTGAATGTAAACAAACAACACTTCCTGCAGGATATATAGTAGCTAATAAGTATGGAAAGACTTGAGATTTTTAAATAGAAGTAAATTACAAATCTATTTAACTTTCTGAAACCAGTTGATTTGAAAGAAAAAAATTTTTCGCTGGACAACCCCTTTAATCACACAAAGTGGTGATTTTTCTCATTTTTTTGGTTTGTGTAAATTTAACCAAAGCCAGCTCATACAGTGTGGCGGTAGTTTGCTGTATAGCTGAGAACTTTGCGAAAGATCCTTTGGGACAGCTAATGTCAACAAGTCCCTGGAAGGCTTTATCTGCAACTTTGTAGCTTCTTTGAAATGCTGGAAGGGTTATTCTGAGGTCAAGTTGCTGATGAGCTCCCTGTGAACTCACTTAATCATCCCAGAATTACAAAAGAGGATACAATGCTGCAGATAAAGTCAGTCAGGGACTTGTTTACATCAGCCGTCTCAGAAGGGAGGAGGGGGAGACAGAGAGAAAAGCTTGTGCTCAGATTTTTGTGTTTTCAACAGAAAGCAGCAACTGAGAACTGGGGGAAGGAGACTGAACAGATAATAACAAGTATGGAAGGAATTGTTAGTCTCACCCTGGGCAGCAACATATGAAATGTTTGTTTGCATGGAATACCCCTTTAAAGGAGAAGTCTGGTGAAAATTTTTATTAAAGTATTGTATTGCTCCCTAAAAAGTTATACAAATCACCAATATAGACTTATTATGGGAAATGCTTATAAAGTGCTTTTCCCCTGCACTTACTACTGCATCAAGGCTTCACTTCCTGGATAAAATGGTGATGTCACTTCCTGGAAAACATGGTGATGTCACTTCCTGGATAACATAGTGATGTCACTTCCTGGATAACAAGGTGATGTCACTTCCTGGATAACACGGTGATGTCACTTCCTGGATAACAAGGTGATGTCACTTCCTGGATAATACGGTGATGTCACTTCCTGGATAACATGGTGCTGTCACTTCCTGGATAACATGGTGATGTCACTTCCTGGATAACATGGTGATGTCATGACCCGACTCCCAGAGCTGTGCAGGCTGTGGCTGCTGGACAGGATGATGGCAGAGAGACACTGAGGGACACAGGGCACTGGAGGGACACTGAGCATCCCCCTGCCATCATCCTATCCAGCAGCTACAGCCTGCACAGCTCTGGGAGTCCGGTTGTGACATCACCATGTTATCCAGGAAGTGACATCACCATTTTATCCAGGAAGTGACATCACCATGCTATCCAGGAAGTGACATCACCATGTTATCCAGGAAGTGACACCACCATGTTATCCAGGAAGTGACACCACCATGTTATCCAGGAAGTGACATCACCATGTTTATCCAGGAAGTGACATCACCATGTTATCCAGGAAGTGACATCACCATGCTATCCAGGAAGTGACATCACCATGTTATCCAGGAAGTGACATCACCATGTTATCCAGGAAGTGACACCACCATGTTATCCAGGAAGTGAAGCCTTGATGCAGTAGTAAGTACAGGGAAAAAAGCACTTTATAAGTATTTCCTGTAATAAGTGTATATTGGGGATTTGAATAACTTTTTTGGGGGGCAATACAATACTTTAATAAAAATTTTCGCCGGACTTCTCCTTTAAGTCTAAGAGAAAAATAGATATGAGATCCATTGAGGTAAAGGACTGATGTGTATAATAAGAACCGTTGTGTAGAATATGTAACATTTTTTAATAGTTTGGAGCCCGTCAGCTATAGGGGCTGAATGAGTTACACATATGGTAAATCAAAGTCATGTTTGCACTGAATTGGGCTCCGGTAAGATCTCTGCTGTCTGCAGCTCCCGGACTATTTCTTCTTTGCATCCCTAATTGGAGCCGACACTTGTAGGCTAATGAGATCTCACTTTCCAGCAATAAGACATCCGGCTGCAGGAAGGAAAGACGCTCCAAGATTCTTATTAAAGAACCCACATGTAATTCTTATAAGGGGTCTCATGGGATTTCCCTAGGAATTATTGTTACTGTCATTCATTATGGGAGAATGACTTATAGGGGAGAATAAAGTCATAGAGTCGTACTATGTGCGGGGAGACGGCAGAAGAATCAGATGAGATAAGGACTGTGGTGATTTTTAATTGGGATCGTCAGTCCGGAACCTTGTTATTTTTGCAGTATTGATCCGATACAAGAACTGATCACTGAATAGTGGAAAAGTGATGAATCCCTGGTGCTATTATCCTGCTGCCAGAAGATAAGGATATCCTAGTTCAGGGATGGAGAACCTTCAGCTCTCCAGCTGTTGCTAAACTACAACTCCCAGCATGCCTGGACAGCCAACATGATGGGAATTTTAGTTTTGCAACAGCTGGAGGGCCAAAGGTTTCCTAGTCAGATCATATCCTCTCTGTAGCACCACCTAGTGGTAGTTTTCATGTAAACCTGCTCTAGAAGTAGACATGGATGTCACCAGCTAATAACCAGCCTTCTATATCAAGTTAAATGGGTTACCCAACCCTGCTTTCTTCCACAAACAGCACCACTCTTGTCCTCAGTTTGGATGTGATTTTGCGGTTCAGTTCAATTAAAGTAAATGGAGCTGAGTTGTAATACCAGACACAGACAGGGTCAGGGAGACAGGAGAGGCGCTGTTTTTGCAAGAAAGTGCCTGTGATTTTTTTCTAATCCTGGATAACCCCTTTAAGATGCTTGATATTTGGCCTCTACAGTAGATTAACGTATGTCCCAACTTTATTACCTACATAGTACACTATACACATGGTGCTCAATCTCTCAATTGTATATGCCCTTCCTTATCCTGCAATGTATTGCTGGAGAAAAACAGTTAAGGGAAATATGATTTTGTGATACTCTATCAGGAGTTGTCTATGCTATGTGTGTCTATCGGTGGCCACCCAGTGGTTGTAATGTGGATTGCAGCCTGATTAGAGTTATGCTGGAATTGTACTGGATTTATATCATGAGGAGTTAGAAAAAAAATCATTGACCCCTTGCATACATATGCTATATGCCGGGGTTGCTATACGGTGAAGTGGCAGCTCTGTGGGGTAGGGTCACTTGGGCAGTTGTCACACTAGCCTGGAGTGGCGTTCGAGGTTTTGGATAACCCAAGTGTAACCAGGTGTGTAGGTGCTGGTGCAGAATGATAGACTAGAGTCCAGTAGCTTAACCAGGATACCTTTCTTAGAATCTTCAGCGCAATGCAAGACAATAATAACACTCTGGAATGCAGTTGCAGGCAGGAGGTACTTGTGGTAGACTTTGTAGGTAAGAGTAGAATGGAGTAGGGGAGCATCTTGAGGGCCCTGTCCAAGGTAACCATGCACTCTGCCAGGATAGCATTGTAGAGAAGAGAAGAAGAAAGATACTCATAATCACATATAGATCCCTCTAATCTGACTGCTCTATGTCTTATAGTGTTGAGGTACCTGTCCTGCTAGGGTAGTACTAGGTCCCAGGTCCCTGTGCTGGGTTGACCAGATTTCCCAAGGTTTCCCGGAACATCCGTGCATTATAGTAGGATACATAGGCTGAACTTCTGCTTTGTCCTACTGGAGTCAGTACCTAGCCTCAGGTATGCTGCCCTGTGTAGTAAAGAAGGTAACCCTGGCGTGGACAAGGTTCTCCTCAGAGGACGTCCTTCCTCCTGAGGGGTCTTACACTGCATGCTAGCGGTGGTTGGCTGCTTAAAAGAAAGCTCTCTGTCTCTGTGCCTTGCTCTCTCCAACACTAATGACTAGAAAAGACCAACCAAAGACCCTACCACCAGGAACTAGCTCCTTTTTATAGGGTTACCTTAGCTAGTGTAGAATTGTTGGGCTATGTGTGCAGAAAAGAAAATAGAGTAGATAGGTTAGAAAAGTAAGGGAAACAGGCCTGCACCTGTGATAGGAGAGAATATAACATGTGACAACTATAGTTAACCCAATGCTTCCTTCAGCTGTGCTCAATATAATACATACAAAGAATACAACAGCGACACCTAGTGGGGAAAAACAAATAATACACTTCTCATTCAGCCCAATGTGAGAACCTGAGTGAGTTACTTTGCCCAGGTGCATAAGAAACTTAGTGGCACACCTGTTCTGGGACACTACACAGCAAACAGTAGGAAAATGGTATGCTGAGGTATGAATGGCTACATAGTAGCCCCCATTTACCTAACACTGGCAGACAGAATACAATCTCTAATAGGTTTTTTATTCATGTCAAAGGGAAAGGGAAAGACCCCAAGGCGCAATAATGTACTGTACATCAAGCTGTGAGTAAATCATTGGATGCCTTAATGGTATCACGTATAGAGGACGCACTGAATTTTCCCCCCTCTTGGGACATTGTGTAGTTGATGGAATTAACCTTATTGTTTTTATAAAAAAAAAATACAAAAAGGCTCAGAAAAATCCTCGCTGCTCAGTCAATGGTTTTTGCTTTGAAGTTTATCCGAGACGTCTCCATTTCTCCGCAGAGATTGACCTTTCTGTCCATGTTTTCTCTACAGATCTTGTAATGTGTAATATGACGATACTAATCAAATAGTGAAGGATCTATGGGGGTACGCCGGCAACTCGTAGTCAGAAGGTCAATGAGGACAAAGCTAGGTGTTATGTTCATCTGTCTGCCTGCCCGGTATAATAACCCTTGACAGCTCTACCAAGGAAACAAGGAAAGAAACTAGAACAAGATATCTCTAGGCAAAGAGAACTGGTCAAGACTGTCTTCTTTACCTATATGTTTTGGTGGTGAATTACTTTCTCATAGTGTTTTGTAAAAAAAAAACAAACAACCTTTAATATTTGCAGTTTTTACACTGGCCACTAGAATAGACACTAGGCGGACACTTCCTATTTTCTGCAGTTCTCTTAGCTTTTCTATATAGAGAGTTGGCCTTAAGGGTCACCCCACTGTTTAAAAGGGGGTGCCAGCACCTAGGAAACCGGGCTGCCACTAGGTGGTTTACCGCCCCTTTAACTATAAGCATGTCTAATATGCTTATAGTTAAATAGGGTGCCTTGATTGACCGCCTGAGAAGCCATTGGCTCCTTGTGCTGTCAATCACTGTTGTGACCACAGGCAGCGTTATGCCCATCTAAAAATAAATAAAGACTGCAGAGAAAGGTTTATTACTGTATTGAGGTGCACATAGATGCCTGATACAATATGGGGACTGCACAGAGTGAAATATACTATATGAGTATATAGGGGCCTAGATTATATAGGGACCCTAAAACTATATGGAGGTACAGAGAGGCCTAACTACTATATAGGGGCACAGGGAACCTAACTACTATTTGTGCTGGAGCCTAAAATGTTTCTCTGGAAGATTCTTGACAGAGGATTCATGGCCTGAAGAAGACTTTAAGATGGCCCAGGCTGTATGGAGAGAAAAAGGAAAGGTGAACGACTCTGATAAGAGAAGATGCCCCCTGTGAGTCACTGGGTGTAACTGTACTCTTTTATAGGTTCTGTAGTTGTAGTGATAGTGGTCATGGTGTGGCGGTATTATTAGTGGTCTTATTAGTAATATCTTTCTGTTTTATTAACAATGTAGAGGCAATATGTAATCACTATATGGTAGTAATATTTATCAGCAATAATGTTATAAGATAATAATGTATGTGTAGACAATGTTATAAGATGATTATGTATATGTAGACAATGTTATAAGATGATTATGTATATGTAGACAATGTTATAAGATAATTAAGCATATGTAGACAATGACATTGTCTACTAAAGGTCATCCACACTGTTCCTCAAAGGTAAATGCCGTTCACCGAGACAGGCCCTGAACAGGAGTAAACCAGTGAGCTGGAGTGAGGACCAAGAGACTTCTGTCCTAGTGATTGATAGGGGTCCCGGCAGTTGCACGCCCAGTGATCACCCCCAGATCAGCTATGCTGTGATGATGTTTAAAGTGGTATTCCAGGAAAAATCCACAGGAAAGGAGAAAAGTAAGAGATTGAGAGGGGTCGGTCCCCAGGTCCCGGCCTCTGTATTATGAATAGAGCCACAGGTACAGCACATGACCCATGGCTCTATTCATTCCTATGGAGCGATGGAAAGAGCCGGCTATGCTGGAAGAGTCCTGTCCTCGGCTCTTTCCTTCGGCTCCACAGGAATGAATAGAGGCACAGGTCACGTGCTATACGCGATACGGAGATCAGCGAGGGGGGGGGGGGCAATCTCCTACTTTTACTCTATCCTATGGATAGGGGAAAGGTAGATTGTTCCTGGAATACCTCTTTAATCTTAGGGTCAGGTATGATGTACGCAGCCCTGTGTTATTACATCTCTTCCTATCTTCCTGGTCACATTTTTATTACCTGGTTAAAGTATAGTTTAGAAGAATCACTTACAATAAAACTAATTTTCCCACAATTTCTAATCTACTTCAACCAGTTCCCTGGGAGCAATAAGGAGCCTCCAAATGGGATACAATAATAAGCAATAGGGCGAATGAGCAGGAGAATTATCTGGGGGACAATGATACCAACTACTGCAGAGACTAAATACCGCGGCGGACGGAAAATGTGAGACGTCTTCATATCACCCCAGCTTCTCCATCACCTCCAGTTACATTGTTCATCTGACCGAATCACGACTCCTGGAGCATTCAAGAACCGAAAATGCTATGAGAAGTATTGCAGTGGTTTGACAGCCATCTTATCAAGGAGGACCCGGCTTCAGATAGGCTACAACCAGGAGGACCATGGACAGGATGGATACACCTGCACTGTTGTTAACGTTCTCCACTCTGGATAATAGAGTTGGGTATAAGTTGGGTATCCTTTCATCTCTAGAAATTTTATTTCTCAGGATAACCATTGAAGATAAATCACAGCATGCTACAAAAAAAAAAAAAAAAAAAAACCTCAACAGGCTTGCAATCCACATCACGGCCACAGAGCCTCATATAGCATGAACATCTCTGGACAGAGTATTATTAAGTCATGTTTCCTTCTATGCTAGTCATTTTACCACATGCATTTTGGGATAAGCTGAGCCATGAGAGAAGGTAAGAAACAATGTATTTGTATGTCTCACATGCTTCTCTTTCGATTACGGTTGGCCATGCAGGCATTGTTCCCATGGTGGCTCATTGATCCCATTTATCGAAGATGTGGAGAGGTGGCTAGGTATGTTTGTGGCTTACTCCATTAAAATCCAAAGGACTTGCTGGTCCTTGCTGTCTTTGTAAGTCCCATAGAGTTTAGTGGGAAGAGTTTTATGCACATGTGCAGCTACTTCTAGAGAGAGAGATTTGTCCATCTTTTCCACTTCCTGAAATTTATTTAACTGACTTGTTTAGTAAGGTTGCCAAGACCGCAAAGGTGTTCTGGCAAGAAGGGAAGGGTTAAATCATTGGGGGCCATTGCTCAGTACAGTGTGTGCCCCTAGCTGTTGATTGGTTCTGAGTTAGTGGCCATGGCTCCTCCCCAGTATGACGTCAGCCCTATGAGAGGCCACCTTTTGAAATTTAGCAGTGCCCCCCCCCCCAGCAGCCGGCCTCTTTGACCAACTGCCTTCAGAGGTGTTACACCCCTTTTCTGTGGCATACGCCAGGTGTATCACCTGTTTACCAGATAGTCGGGCAGTGGGGGGGGGGGCAGGATGGGTAGGAGATGTGGCCTCCGCGAACACCTGATTTATCATGATTTATGCCCGCTTGCAGGCATAAATTATCATACAAAACTACACCTGCTCCCAATTTTTTGCGTAATGTCTGCACCAGGCGCAGGGGGGCTGGATTTACTATGGGCCTCTCCCTCTCACTAAAAAGGGGACAGGGCTTTATCTAAGACTGGAGTCCTGATCCTTCTGTACCAGTCTGAATGTACTAGGACTGGCCCATTGGAGGATCGGAGAATCCTCCAGTGGGCTCCCAGTTTTATTTCTCACTGGTTCTTCATTGGTGGGCCCCCAGGATCATTTCCCCTGGTGGGCCCCAGATACCCCAGTCCGACACTGCTGGTCTGGATTGTTCACCTGTAACCTGCACTGCCTGCCTCAACCCTTCACTGATCACCATTACACATTGTCATCTCCAACCACATATCTTGGGATATTTTTACCTATATAGTGCCAACATATTTCACAACACTTTACATTTCTGGGGGTATACATGTCTATATGTGGTTGTGAGTTTCATAATGGGGCCTCCATTACCCTGAATGTGTCCCTGATATTGTATATTATACAATAATAATAACTCTAATAGATTCTTTACACACATAACATATCTTACCTCGATGTTAGTTCTGTAATTATTAACCTATAGCTCCGACAGGCACATGTTCCCATAGCTATTCCTATATTTTCAGCTTTACGGGTTATAAGAATTGCACGAAATTTGTCATCCCCGGGAGGAGACTCATTCACTCCTTTCAGGCCCTATTGACTTCTCTGAGGATAATGCAGCCATATTAACTTCACCAGAGGAGTCAATAGAGCCTATAAAACATATACAGCACAACATCTATATATGCCATGAGTTATTATGGACGCAGGTTATTGTGCCAGGCTCCATTGAGTTCTATGGGGACATCAATATGGGCGGAATCCGGAGTGTTATGTGACATAGAGAAGGTTCCCACGCTGACTCATCAGTATTCAGAAGGACACTGCACATTAATAACTGGGAATGAAAGAGGATTGCTTCTGGATAAGACGAGAAGAATACTCAGCAGTGTCCATAGAAGAGAGGAGAGACAGTGCCATTATTCTGACTGGACACAGCAGTATGGAGAGTGCAGAGGGTATGGCTACAATGGTTCCACAGAGCCCGAGGAGCCAATAAGGTATTTTTCCCTATATATTAGAGCAGTACTACCGCATGCTAGATTAAGGTATAGGTGTAAATTGGGCTTGAGGTAGAGGCTTAGAGCAGAAGGTAGAAGAAGTTTGCTTGACTTGAAAAAAGGTGTCGGAGCTGTCTTGGGAATCTTGCCTAGGTAGAAGTGTACTCTGCCGGGAGAGTGTAGAGCGTGACTTGTACTTGTAGAGCACGTACTGTAGAGAGTCCTCGTACTCATGGTTAGAAGAGAAAGTAGATTGAGGACTGCCTTTTGCCAAACCAGCCCAGAGACTGTCAGGTTCAGTAGATTAACCAAGGAAGTTGAGCAGTTACCTGTAGGATACTTCGGCATAGGCACTTTGTCCTACTGAGGATCAATCCCTTGACTTTACGGACTGTCCTGACTTGTTAGCAGGATGCCAGGCATAGACAAGGTTAACCTAGGTGACAGTTACCCAACCTTTGAGCTTAGCAGTGCATTTAGACTTGTAAGTTTCTCATAGAAGAAAATCTGTAGTTCTGGCCGCTGACAAGGGCTCTGGTGCGGGGCGAGGCCAGGACATGCACTGCAGAAGGAACTCTCTGTGTTGCTTGCTTTCTCCACTATACACTACACAAAAGACATCCTACCAGGAACTACCTAACCTTTTATAAGGGTGACCAGGTCTAACCTCCTATCGGTGGGGACAGTGTTAGAGCAAAGAAGAGAGGGAAGAAGTTTAGTTGGTGGGTTGTGCGTGAGGTACCTGCACCAGTGATTGATCAAAAATGGAAAAAAAGTATATACACTCTAAAGCTCCCCTAGTGGTGCACTAGTGCAGTTACAGTATGCAGTATATACTCTAAAGCTTCCCCTAGTGGTGGACTAGTGCAGTTACAGTTTGCAGTATATACTCTAAAGCTCCCCCTAGTGGTGCACTAGTGCAGTTACAGTATGCAGTATATACACTCTAAAGCTCCTCCTAGTGGTGCACTAGTGCAGTTACAGCAAGCGGTAAATAGAGGTATTGTACTGTATTATTCCATGTATCACCATCGCTGGATGATTCATGCCTCACCCTTATATCAATCATGTGAATACGTGTGAACTTATTATTTCATTTCTTTCAAGTTATGAGAAAGAAACAATAGAAGAAAGGAGAAGGAGTTAGTTTCCTTGGCTGGTGGCGCGGTACATGCAGATTATTTCTAAGACTCATCATTAGAATACAACAAACAGGGAACAATTACTACGATAACAAACAATCCTCTTAGACATGAGCGTCGGTGCGCAGATCCGTCTATTCATGTTCATAGGATGCCAGAAAGGAAACCTATAAACGCCGCCATAGATGCTGAATACATTATAATTTGATTCAAAGATATTGATTGCATTGTTTCCGAGCGGCATATTAATGAGCGCTACATGTGCACCGCAGATAATAGTCTCCTCGGCTTGAAGTGTCGACTAATTTGCACTGAATAAAGATTGATTATTTTACTTGCCAAAGAACTATTTTTAAAGGGAACAAAGTAGCGGCCTAATTAACGCCGCGCACGGAGCACATGTTCAGCAACTTCCTCAATGTGCCGCAACAGGACGGCCGATCGATGCTCAAACACGGGGGACAGTGATTTATGCAAGGTAACATTGTTATTGATGGGGGGTGCACACTACAGACTATTAATCGGTAATGTTACCGCCATCTCAACTCCACCATTCCCTGTCCTGAGTCTTCGGTAACGGGGGGGGGGGGTAATACTCTGCTATCCATTGTAGTACTTATTATGATGGTTAAATTTTAGGGCTCTTGTAAGAGCATTACATAGTAGCAGTATTCATGGGGTACTATATAGCGGTATTATTTGGTATTCCACCTTTAATGAAATGCCCAATCGTATAACCAAGAAATTCCACAGCTTCATTAACTGACAGTACTACAGTATGTGGTTACTTTATGACTAGAGATGAGCGAACCGGGCCGAGGTTCGGGTTTGTACTGCACGGTCTGCTGATCAGTCCCTGAGCTAGTTACCTCAGGAGCTCTACCCTATCAGAGAAGGTTATTCCAAGTCTATTGTCCAAATCAGATCCCCTCCTGTTAGTCCTATATATATATGGTGGGGTGGGACACTGGGTTCAGTTTAGTTCCTGACAGGGTATGAGAGAGAGTATCTTCACAAAGCCTGCTGAGAGTTTGCTTCCAGGCCCTAGCCTGCCGCCAAGAGCCTTGTGCAGGACTTCTGTTATTCCTTCTGTCTACTAGATGCTAGCCATGTTCGACTAGACCACGTGGAGGAACTGCGTTGAAGGACAGGGCTAACCTATTCACGCTGGAGGACTGTCTTCTCCACTTCTGCTACCTCTGAGGGATTCTACAAGTAACTGAGGTATCAAACTAGTCAGTAGCATAGCTAAGTGCAAATGCCAAGCCTCTACTGCACCTTGCTAGCGTGTCTCTTGCGGGTCTCCCGGAAAACTAGCTCTTCCACTAGCTGGACCTGAACTCCCTGATCATGTGACATTCTGTGCCTCACATGGAAGTGTAAGCATATGTGTTTTCCAATGGATTCAGGACTTGTCCCTAACAGCCCCAGCTGAGCCACTGCGCCTGAATAGGCCCCAATTCCATAGCCGTCAGTATCCCAACTTAACCTTGCTACACAACTAAAGTCTATCTCAACTAAGGCTAATTAACAACCAGGGTATTCTCATGTATATCTCAACTCCACTACAGTATTGTCTCAAGTATACAGAATGTCAAGCAGCTGCTTTATTACAAGTGTATTCCAGTATTACAAGCAACTATTGTCTTCTAAAGATTGTCAAGTTCTTATGAGTTATTGTCGCCTTGAACATGTGGCTATTGTATTCCAAGCTGTGAGATTTTATACCTGTCCTTCAAAGCGTTATAGTCAATTATTTCTGGTTAACTTTATCTCGGCCTCTGTTGACTGTTGCACCCCCACCTGTACAGAACTCCCTTCTCTACAGCAACTGCAACTCTCAATAGTGTGGGGGTGCTGAGCCAGCGTATCCAGGGGGGGCCAGCTGGTCCCACTACTGGCACACTGTGACAAATGGTGCTCCCTCAACATCTTGCCCCCGCCCAAGTATATATTTTATATAGTATTGATTTTGCACTATAGAACTACACTGTTCTGTATTATGCAGAAATTAGCTTTTTCTGTGCCCTATAGTACTACTTTGTGCTGTATTGTGGGTAATTGTGCATTACCGACCAATATTAATACCCCAATAATAATTTTTTTCCTAGAACTTGATTTTGGAAACTTTTCCATCCTTCGAGATATCACATAAGTCTCTACAACAGAAACAAAAAGCTGAATTTTTCAAGACTATAGCAAACGTTTCGGTTTGCGAATCCTCGTCATTCATCTTGTCTTCCCGACTAGATCTGCTCATTCTCTTATGAAGATTATATGGCGCTGGTGGGGGGTAGAATGACCCGGGGCTGGTATGGTCTGATGAGCCAAGGCTTAATAGAGTTTGATGACTACTATTGCATAATTATGCATATGGGTTATGCAAAAAAAAACCAAAGGCTCAATGCAAGATTAATGGCGCAATATTGTAAATTGCCATTATCTCAGATGCAGTTGGCAAACAATGCAATAGAGCAATGAAAAAAAAAATATTGGTCGTAATGATGAGTTGCATAATAACTTGCACTAGATGGGAGATAATGTAAAGTGAGTATTAATTTATAGGCTGTAACATGAGCTCGGCGGGGGTTCAGGGGCTTTCATTCATCATTACTGATAGATGTGCAATTGGATGTTCTCCCAAGAAACAAAATGGTGAAAAGTTATGTTTTTATTAATAACGTTGAAAAAGTCAATTAAATTGGTGAAGCAATAAAAAAATGTACAAGGCAAAAATACATCTGCTTATTGAGATGAGCCTTAAAGGGGCCACGCATCACTAGTTTACACAGGGGGGTGGTGGGGGGTCGTAAATGATAATATAAACGGCTGTACATAAGATTCAATCAGCAACTGCTTTTTCACTGGCTGATTGCTGACAGTATGGCTGATCATTCATATGCGTTGGGTTGATCCATGTGATCGGTGCAATGTTATCAGAGGCAGATTGTACCAGCCTGTTCTATTGGGAGGGGGGGGGGGGCAACCGTTATATTAATGCCAATCACTCATCTACAAATCTGATTAGATGCTACAGTTGTTATTGTTCATGGTATCTAAAGAATTAAAGGAGATGACCGGCGGGGACTAAAAACTCATTACGGGCATGGGGTGGGTAATAAAACCACACTATGCTTACTATTTCCAGAGCCCCCACTGCACCTCATCACAGAGCTCCCGGACCCTGCTGGCTGTCATTTTCTCTCTGCTTTCGGGTACATCACGACCCTGGTTTCACCAAAGGGTGGGATTCAGCCCGCTCAGCCAATCAGTGACTGCAGCGACATCCCATCCCAATCAGCGACTGGCTAAGTGGGGCATCTGTCAGCCGGGTCATGACGTAGCCAGCTGGGAGCTCAGAAGACAGCCGGTGGGGTCCAAGAGGAGGACGTGGCTCTGTGCGGGCCCCAGGACAGGTGACTAACTTGTTTATCCCCCCATACACACACACACACCTCTTGCCCTTAATGATTTTGGGTTTCCGGCTGGACTTGTCCTTTGTAGGACCGGCATTGGAGTGACTTCTGACCAGGTATGAAGCAGGGTCTGCTCCCTAGCCTGCACCATACTCCTTCACGAGACTCATGTCTTTATTACACAATGGGTCGGAAAGGGATTAAAATGCACATAAAATAATAATAAAATAATATATATTTTCTTGCCTGAGCAATAAGGTTCCATAAATCCTGTAAGGCTATGTTCCCACAATGAGAAAATATTGTCCATATTTCTGGACGTCCGTCACTTTATCCCCAAAAGATATCCGTCCTTGACGATGATGACAGCAAATAATGAACATGAATATGGCTGCCTACACAGCCGTCATTTTCCTGTTGCGGAAACATAGCCTGAAAGTGTATTTGCTAGTTCTTATCCGGTTAGCTTCTTGACGAGTGTTGAATGGACTTGCCGAACTGTTCAGGTTTGGTAATGTTCTCCAAATCCCAACACTCGGCATTTGATCTCCGACGTTGGATGCTGCCCTAAGGAGTCCTGGATACAGTCAACAGGATTCAAATGGGAAGTGTTCAGGTTGAGAGAACATTGCTGAACTCGAACAGCTTGGAAAGTCTATCACACTCATATTTAAAAAAGAAAATGGGGATAAAAGTGTATATATTTAATATTTCATTCTTTTAGTAGTATTAAAAATCATTTTTTTTAATCTACCGCCAATGGTTATGCACTGACCGCGCAACTTCATACCTTATGTACTCGCACCATAAGCTGATATGCACCATAAGCTGGATATATATAAAGAGATATGATTACTATTACTACAATGGCAACAATATCACAGGTATATTAATCTACTAAGGGAACGTGCTGTACATATCACACGTACTGCCTTATATTAACATAGTGCTAGTGACTATTGGATAGTCAGGAATAATTCTTTATATCGGACCCTGCGCAGTTCCATATAAGTTCCATATAGTGGAGTCACATTATTGAGTAACTGGCGTCTGCAGCATGGACAGCAGCTAGACTGGCACAGAGCGATTCCATAAGGTCCTGGTGTCTGGAGAATTAGGGGCCAGGGTAGTACTGGGAAGTCTTGGTCATGCTCTTCCAAATCTCGAGCATTTCTAGCTGTGTGATATTGCATTGTCTTGCAGGAATATCCCATCCACCTTAGGGGACAGAATTAGCATGTATAGGTGTACGCGATCTGCAGGGATGGAGTAATACAAAGATTTGCTAAGGGCATCTCCACATGGATGAGTGGTCCAAAAAATGTCACAAGAACGCTGACGCTGCCTCCACCAGCTTGTGTTCTTCCAGCAATGACTGCAGGTTGTTTGCTCTTTGATATTTCTTACCTAACAAGTCAGTGCTCATCTGTTCCATAAAGCAAAAACACGTGGCACATCGAAGAAGACATCACTTTACTGAGCAGAAGAGAAAATAACGTATTACCGATCATTGGAGAAGACAATCCTTTACCAATCAGAGAAGAAAGCAACTGTTTACCAATCAGCAGGGAAGACAACCCTTTACCAATAATAAGAGAGGACAGCTCTTTATTAATCATAAGAGAAGACAGCTTTTTTCCAGTCGGAGGAGAAGACAACCCCGTTACGAATCATAAGAGAAGACAGCTCTTTACCAATCAACAGAGATGACAACCCTTACGAATCATAAGAGAAGACAGCTGTTTACTAATCATAAGAGAAGACAACTAGAGATGAGCGAAAGGACTGTCATCCTGTGTGGGATTTGTTTGAATGTGATTTGCGAATATTCGCAAACTTTGCGAAACGAGTTTCCGAGTGATTCACTCATCTTTAAAGACAACCCTTTACCAATTATAAGAGAAGACAATCCTTTACCAATTTTGAGAGAAGACAAGTCAGCAGAAAAGATAACCTTCTACCAGCCAGCGGACAAATCAACCCTTTACCAATAATCAGCAGGAAAGACAACCCTTTACCAACCAGCGAAGAAGACAATTCTTTACCAACCAGCAGAGAAGACAACCCTTTATCAACCAGCAGAGAAGACAACCCTTTATCAATCAGTAGAGAAGACAAACCTTTACCAACCAGCGGAGAAGACAACTCTTTACCAACCAGCGGAGAAGACAACTCTTTACCAACCAGCGAAGAAGACAACTCTTTACCAACCAGCGGAGAAGACAACCCTCTACCAACCAGCAGAGAAGACAATCCTTTACCAACCAGAGAAGAAGACAACCCTATACCAACCAGAGGAGAAGACAACCCTTTACCAACCAGCGAAGACAATTCTTTACCAACCAGCAGAGAAGACAACCCTTTACCAATAATCAGCAGGGAAGACAACCCTATACCAACCAGCGGAGAAGACAATTCTTTACCAACCAACAGAGAAGACATTTCTTTACCAACCAGCAGAGACAAGCCTTTACCTACAAGCATAGAAGACAGCTATTTACCAATCATGGAGAAGACAAACTTTTACCACTCAGCAAAAAAGACAAACCTTTACCATTTAGCAGATGTCCCATGGTTATCAGAGGAGCAGTGACCATCTGTTTGCTCTGGAGTCTCATACACAGTAGGGATCACTGATCTGTTGTTTTAGACACATCTGGTACCCCCCTGGGTTATTATGACAGTGAGCTGCTCCACTGTGTTGACAAAGAAATTAATAATTATGGATTCTCAAAGGCAGGGAGGGGGGGATACTACTGTCTAAATATATCTGGAGCAGAAAATGATTAATAGTATTCGATAAGCTCCTACGCTCCCCCTAGTGGTGGCTTCAAACATTCAGATTTATTTCCTGAAACTCGTTCCCAGCAATACATTTTGAGCACCAATTATATATGAAGAAACTAGATATATGAATAAATGAATCAACCCAAAATGTTGGACCTCAAAACAACCGGGTGTTAAAAGGTGGATCCTTCATTTCGAGTAATTTTAAGGTAAACATTTTCTGCCTTCTAATAATCTCTGTATCTGGATGTAAAAAGCATCTCTAAACCCTTATTGTGCTCTGAAAATCACTGCCTCAAATATTATTGCAGATTATCCGCCAAATTAGTTTCAGGTCCCAAAAGTGCAACATTAATTGACTGAATTTTGGCAGCAGGAGCCGTCTGTCAATCTGTTATTTCATCTCCTCGGTGAAGCTGGAGAGCCGATGACATCATCAAAGCCATTATTTACAAACCCTCCTCGCTTTACAGCAGAACTCGTTTTCTTTGCCTACCGAAACATAATTGTCGGGGATTTTATGGCGTCCATATTCAGACTTAGTGGCCCATTAGTTATCGCAAAACTACATAATGATAGAAATGAATCAGCGCAGAGCTTTGGACCTACTGTATCTAGAGAAATAACAATGGCACTCAAGGCGGTCATTCACTTTAGACCGGACCTGAGAGCAGATACAGAATGACTTATCTAAGCAATGTTACTTCTGTTTCCAATCATTGATATTGACACATAGCAATGCCAAGTAGGCTTCTCCGCAGTCGATGCTCTCATCTCCAAATCAAATGCTACATCTGTACTGTCTGATTTTGCGTTTACAGGCTAAAGCTGCCCATACATGATACCAGGCACATGTCATTTGGCTGACTTCTGTCTCTCATGTCAGAGATGTGTTCTGAATGGGGAGGGGAGTAATGGTGCGTTTACACACACAGATTTTTCTGACAGATTATTGAAGCCAAAGCCGGGAACAGCCTATAAACAGAGAACTGGTCATGAAAGAAAGATTGAGATTTGTCCTCTTTTCAAATCCATTCCTGGCTCTGGCTTCAATAATCTGTCAGATAAATCTGTCTGTGTAAATGCACCATTAGACACTGCCAGGTGTCTGTATCCCCTTCCAGACTTCTCTGTTTTTTTTCCAGACTCCACTTTCCCCTTCAGTCTTCTTCATTCCATTCAGATTCCTCTGTCCTTTCAAAAACTCCTCTGCCTCTTCAGACTCCTTTGTCCCTAGATTGCCTTCAAAGCTCTCTGTCCTCACATCTGTTTTCTCTAGACTTTTCTGACATCTCCAGATACCCTTTCCTCTTCAGACTTCTCTGTCCGTTCTCTTTCAAGCTTCCCTATTCCCACCGGACAACTCTGTCTCTTCCTCCAGAACCCTGTTTCCCCATCTACATCCCTCTTTGGCCTTTTAGGGTACTACGATTAACAATAAACGATCTCAAACGACCGCTATGGCGAACGACCTGAACTAGAACGATGATCGTTATTCAAGATCGTTCCTGCGGTCATCTTGTCGTCGCTATTGCGTTCGATGCTACTGCGAATGACCGAACCATGTCTTATTCCATGAGAACGATTTGCAAACGATCAATGATAAAAATAGGTCCAAATTTTTCGTTGGACGTCTAATCGTTGTCTGCTTTTACAGTAAACGATTATCGTTCAAATCCGAACGATCTAACGATTTTTCGATCGTCCCGTGTAATAGGGCCCTTAGAGTCCTTTATCCCCTCTTAACTCTCTCCTCCAGATTCTACCATCTTGTTTCAGATTCCTCTGTTCCCCTCATGACTTCAGATACCTCTGTCCCCTCCAGACTCATACTGCTTCCAGGTCCCTTGGTCTCATCCAGACTCCTCTGTCCCCTCAAAACTCTCTGCCCCCTTTTAGCCTCCTCTAGCCTCCCTACACTTTTCTATTGACCTCCAGACTTCCATATTACCTCCTTTGTTCCTTTCAGTCTCTTCTATCTTTTTAAATCCCACGTGTCATCTCCAGACACCTCTGGCATTCATCTAATGAGTTCGGAATTTCTCCAACATATTAATCTGGTGTTTTATGTCTGGTTTTTCTTGTTTTTTTGAAGACCAACACAGCAGCTTAGAAACCCGATAAGGGGCCACGTCCTTTGCTTTTTTCAGATGTCCCCACATATTTTCCTACAGATTTTGGTGGATCTACTTTGCACTTAGCTGACTAACTTTAAAGTGGTTGGTCTTTAGTAGAAAAGGGCGCAACTCCAGTCCAATGCTCAAGTCCGATTGCTCAACATTTGAATACCGGTGGCTGAAGAAATTGGATGAGGCCCCAAGGCTAAAAAGTTGGCCACATTCAACTCCTTCAGACACCTTTTTTCAAATGCCGAACGATCGGACCCAAGCATGATGGAGTTGCGCTCATCTCTCGTTTTCATGTTAGTGGTGCTGTTGTACAAAATTGTGTAAGCGACTATCCTAAATGTGGGCCATTATACAGTGTGTGGACTCTCTGTTACATGAGCTATATGTATGTTTATGGATACACTTAAAGGGGGTAAAAAACCTTTTTTTCATCATTCCTTATCTCTCTAGAACTCCGCTCGTGGCACAATTTAACGTTTTATTATTTTTCTTCCAGTACTTGACGTGACCCTTGAGGATGATTGCCGATAAGCTCCTCCAACATTCCCACTCAATGCTCTGCGTCTTCTCCTACTCAGTGGATTATGTATCTCACTTAAACATTTGTACATCTAATACCTGACTTATTAGTCTAGGAATTTCCCTCATTAGTTGTGCCTAACCTTCAAATACTTCAGCCTCATCCAATTACTCATACTGACATCAGCCATGGGAAAGCTTGGCCACCATTGGTCCCATCAGTCGCATCAAGTGTTCAGCTCCATGGAGACAAGATACGGATAATAGATTTCTTAAAGAGCTTTGAAAAGCTGAGAAAAAAAAAATTCCATTAATTGCTTTATGTTAAGGTGCTGGCCCTTTAAGCAGCTCCTGCTGGGACAGTGATGATGGCGATGATGGTAAATGTGATGGAACGGGATGAAGCGATTTACAACTTCTTCTAAATCATTTAATTTTTATTTGTTGAAGAGGACATTGGAATAAATTGCCTCTCTAATGGGACATAAGAATCTAAAGATCAAAGCTCTTACAATGCTCGAAGCAAAATCAATGGCCTTGTTATTTCTAGATGGAAAACATTGCCAGAGTAACTTCAGCTTTTCTTATATTATAACCTAACTTGTAATTCACTTTGTGTGCTTATTTGAAGCTGAATGTTAGGCCCCTCCCCCTTATTGAGGCTCCTCCCCTCCATCTATCAGTTTCCTGATCATCCTCTTCTCATTAGAGGGGAGTGGGGGTTAGTTGTTTGTACATTATAATCATAATAGAATTAGTTTTCCTATTCTAGTCTCCTGGGGGAGGGCTTGTTCTTATACACAGTAGCCAATCAGAACTATGAGAGCTTCAGTGTAAAATATAGGGAGGAGGCAGAACAGGAGCCAATGATGAGTCAGGTCTTGTTTCGACATAAGTCTCCGCTTCTGTCCATTAGTTTGCCGAAAGTTAGGGTTCTCACAAAAACAAACCATCGGCATTTGAAACCTGCTGCCTGGAGAAGGTGGATGAGGCCTGAGGATAACATGGATACAGCCTATAGCCATGTTTTCCAGGCAGTCCTCGGACTGTATCCTCCTTTACCGGGCAGAAGGATTCAAATGCAGATCGTTCGCGTTTGTGTGAACCCAAATTTTTGGCAAGTTCGCTCATCTCTACTGCCCATACTTTCCATGACACCGTAAAATGTTGACATATGATACAAAGGAAAGTATATACAGAATAAGGGCTCCCATCAATGACAAGAGTCTCTGCTCATGTTCATACCGGGAGGCAAGAGAGGTGATCCTGTGAGCCATCTGATGACATCAACAAATCGCTGGGAATACTGGGGGGGTGGCAAGGCACAGTGAGTATGTCTCACTCAGAAGCAGGGACACCTACCATTGATAAGTGACCCTGCTCCTGTTTAAACTGGAGGAACTGAATTCACAAAAATTTAAGTTTGATTAATTTAATTTGTTCTAAAAATATTTCGCTCTTTTCTAGTTTAAGGAGAAGTCCGGCGATTTATAAAATCTGGCAGGGACAAGTGGGAAAGCGGTGAACTGCGGGACCGGCCTCGGGACTCCCACCAGAGGCATTTCCCCCCGATTTATGATGATGTCACGACTCAGGAAAAAGGCTTGTCCTGGCTGATGGACTGGACACTCAGCCAATCAGTGACTGGAGCAGTGTCCCGCCCCAGTCACTGCCTGGGTGAGCGGCCGGGCCATCACCCGGGTCATGACGTGTCAGCACTGGAGATCCTGGAGCCCTGTGGGGCCTGAGGCCAGTCTCGCTGCTCACCACGGCCACAGGGTAAGTTCGTCCCTTTAATCAATTCCCCCCTGCCAAATGCCATATTTTATAAATCACCGGACTTCTCTTTTAACAAAAAACATGTTGAATTATAGAAAGAACAAGAACTATACACATCTGTAAGGAGGGATCCGTCGGTCCCTGATGGTCTAGTTTGGTGTCCCCCCTGTTCTTACACATGAAAGGAATGTATGTATAAGGGACATGCAGGCAGAACTATGAGTTGAAGGGGCTTTGTGTGCCGCCATATTGTGCTGTACTGTAGACAGTAGAGAAGTTAATAGAAGAAACCTCTGTGTTCTCTCGGCATAATATAGAGGGCAAATAAGGGCACAGTACAGTAACTAACAAGCCAATTGGTTTCCCTTTAAGGGCCATAATACAAGATCCTGCAGCCATCATAGTAGAGGCGGCACTATTAATAGTTGTAGTGCTACATTCGCTCTAGTATTCGTTTTATCATAACATCCTCACGAGGAACCTGCATTAATTATTGAAAAAAGACAATTCTGTCTCTTGTTTTCAGGAGGGAAAATCACCGGAGAACAACCAGACAACAAATGAGAACCATGGTGCACCCTGGCAGGGAGACTGTTTAGCAGATCACGCTGGCTGCCACCACGTAGGTGGTGACGGATTGTAATATGGAAGATGTCAAATCAAATGAAAACCGGATAATTAGACAAAGGTAAAAAAAAAAAACACCCTGATCAGTGGAGACTGTGGAGTAATTACAATGGGGGCCCCGAGCTGCGTTCTCATCATCCAGCCGGGGTGAGCGTGATAGAAAATGACAGATTAGTGTGAGTGGGTGAGGAGCCGAGAGACTGACAACCCAGGGGGATTGTGGGAAAAACTTAAACACTGAAATAAAAGATCTTTATATAAAGACAAATGTATTAATGATCATGATTATTGTTACTTCAATTAGAACAAAGAAACCGCAACTGAGCGCAGCCAGCCTGAGACCCCCCCCATAACAATGTCATCACCTGATCTCTCATAAGTGTCATCTACAGATCCCCCATAACAGTGTCATCTACACATCCCTCATAACAGTGTCATCTACAGATCCCCTATAATAGTGTCATCTACACATCCCACATAACAGTGTCATCTACATATCCCCATAACAGTGTCATCTACACATCCCACATAACAGTGTCATCTACATATCCCCATAACAGTGTCATCTACAGATCCCCATAACAGTGTCATCTACACATCCCACATAACAGTGTCATCTACATATCCCCATAACAGTGTCATCTACAGATCCCCATAACAGTGTCATCTACAGATCCCCATAACAGTGTCATCTACAGATCCCCATAACAGTGTCATCTACAGATCCCCATAACAGTGTCATCTACAGATCCCCATAACAGTGTCATCTACAGATCCCTCATAACAGTGTTATCTACAGATCCCCTATAATAGTGTCATCTACACATCCCCATAACAGTGTCATCTACACATCCCTCATAACAGTGTCATCTACACATCCCCATAACAGTGTCATCTACACATCCCTCATAACAGTGTCATCTACATATCCCCTATAATAGTGTCATCTACACATGCCTTATAACAGTGTCATCTACAGATCCCCATAACAGTGTCATCTACAGATCCCCATAACAGTGTCATCTACAGATCCCCCATAACAATGTTATCTACAGATCCCCCATAAAAGTGTCATCTACAAATCCCCCATAACAGTATCATCGACAGATCCCCAATAACAGTGTGGTGTCCCACCATGGGTGTTGCTATTGGTTACACCCCTCGTAAAAGCCAGTACTTATTGAAAGTAAGTGGTGATGTAGTAGTGATAAAGTTTCGTCACTCAGTGTCGCTATTGTAGGAACAGTACTCAGTGTACTCAGTTGTTGCACGGCTGAAGTATGGAAAGGGTTATTGTTTATGTGTCACATGGATCTGTGAACCTATGGGAGTGTCTTATTCTTCTGTCCTGTCATCTCTTACTTTACTTCTTTTTTATGCACTCTTAACCCACTCACAGCACAATTTAGATATGCTGGAAATAGGAAGTCACATGGGTAGAGGAAGTGTAGAAGTCTTTTGTGTAGAACGCTGTAGAGCTAGGACGCACCTAACAGTTTTTCTTTAAGCAACCTTACTAAGCACTTTACAGTGTTAAACCCCTCACAGGAGAGGAAACGTCAGAGATTGTCTTAACCCACGCTGTGGACTAGGAGAGTAACAGTGCAGGACAGTATCCACAAAAGGCAAAAAGTTAGGAACTGATCCAGATAGAGCAAAGTTGCAGTAAGCCTATGAACTCTATCTCGCAGCATGGTTGTCAGCAGGAAATCCTCAGCATTCCGCTCATCCCAGGTAACAGGGTATGGGGCTTGTGTCCCCCTCTAGGACGAGTCTCTCGGAACTGGTAGAGCAACAGATGGTTCATTCCGACCAAGTTCGATGCACGGGCACAAGTTCTCTCAAGTATTCTTATCTCTCTACCTCATCCTCCAACATCCCGGCAGAGCATATTACTGCTTGGGTTGGGACTCTCACAATATCCTCCTCTCTGCTCCTCTGATTCTTCTGTATACCTCTCCACACGCAACCCAGTCAGCACAACTGTACTCCTCTATATACTCCTATCACAGATTTGGATCCTGCATTATCAAGTGTATTATCAAGTGTAACGTATCCTCTCAATGCACAGCTGTATGTTCTGCTGCACACAAGTACTTTCAGAGGAAACAAGAGATTATTTATGGTAAAGAGACTCTGTGGTTCTTCGCCCCGCACCAACCCAGTATACACACACTCCTTGGGACATTTCCCCTTTCTGTGGGTGGCAGTGCCAATAGTCCGTAAGGGTCACTACACCACTCTGGCCCACCGTGATAGCAACCCAAGGGGCCCCGTAGCAACCTGGCAGGACACTGTCCACAGGGAAACAGGGTACAACCGGCCCTTTAAACTAAAATCAGGTGTGTACCTGTGTGCCCAACCGGCACTGGCTTCACGACATAACATCACTGGGCCCGGCTGTATCTCGGCCAACCACCACTGTAGTGGCGTCACACTCTACCATCTAGCAAGTGACCAGCTGTACCTCCGCCATAGCACCGCAGGGGCACACCACAACAGTGTCGACTACAAATCTCTATAACAGTGTCATCACCTGATCCCTAATAACACTGTCATCTACAGATCCCCTTAACAGTGTCATCTACAGATCCTCATAACAGTGTCAGCAACAGATCCACCATAACAGTGACATCTACAAATGCCCATAACAATGTCATCACCAGATCCCGATAACAATGTATCATCTACAGATCCCCATAAAAGTGTCATCTACAGACCCTCCACAACAGTGTCCTTTACAGATCCCCATAACAGTGTTGTGAACAGATCCCCATAACAGTGTCATCTACAGATCCCCCATAACAGTGTCATCTACAGATCCCCCATAACAGTGTCATGTACAGATCCCCCATAACTGTGTCATGTACAGATCCCTCATAACAGTTTTATGTACAGATCCCCCATAACTGTGTCATATACAGATCCCCATAACAGTGTCATCTACAGATCCCCCATAACAGTGTCATGTACAGATCCCCTATAACAATGTCAAGTACAGATCCCTCATAACAGTGTCATGTACAGATCCCCCATAACAGTGTTTCATCTACAGATCCCCCTTAACAGTGTCATCTACAGATCCCAATAACAGTTCCATCTACAGATCCTCCATAACAGTGACATCTACACATCCCCCATAACAGTGTCATCCACACATCCACCATAACAGTGTCATCTACACATCCCCCATAACAGTGTCATCTACAGATCCCCCATGACAGTGAATAATCCGCAGACAAATCTGCTGCATGCGAATACACCCTAAGCCCAACCATGAGCTGGATTACACAGCACCACAGACGAGCGATGCTCCTGAGGATGATGCAGTTTGTGTCTTTGCTGTACGAGCCCTCGGAGGCCGCCTTCTCCTGTAATGTATTGCTAACGTTTAGATGGGGGTCACAGATGTTAATGTCTCTATCCTCTGGTCTGGCCGTGATTCATTTACTTTTCGAGAATTTATAGTAGGTCTTCCTCTTTTACTTTGGGTCGCGGTAGATTTGAGGGGCCGCGGGTAATTAGCATCCTGCATAATAATGACAAATTATCCGCGACCTGTATTGTGCCCAACAACGCTGGTGAAAATGAGAAAAATGACAATGAAATTCACGGATAGAATAATTGTAATGTGATGTGGTAATTGGCGCTACCAGGTTTAACTCTACAATAAACAATAACAATATTCCATTCACGAGCAGCAAGCACCTTTTATAGGCTCTTTCAAAAAAAGTGGGAGGTGCTATGCAAAGGGATATGGCTTGGCAGAGGTGTGGGGGTGGAGTCAATGTTATTGAGAGTTTCTAAGGGTTCTATCATTTTAGTAAATGAGCGCAGATCTGCTAGACGAAAATCAGGCAGCAAGGGCTGCATGGACATCGTTAGTGATGTCCATGCAGTCCTTGCCCGATACCTCATCTCTCCCCGCTCCCGGTCTTCTCTCCTGTGCTCCACAGCTTCCCGGTCCCAGCGGCAGAAGCGTCTGAGCGTCTTTCCTGTCAGCTGACAGGCCACTCACCCAATCACAGGTTGGGACCGCCTCGGCCTGTGATTGGCTGAGCGGCCTGTCAGCTAGCAGGCCACTCAGAAGCTGCTGCTGCTGGGACTGGAAAGTGGCAGAGCACAGGAGAGAAGACCAGGAGCCAGGAGACGTAAGGTGTCAGGTGTATTGGCAATCATCAGCTGTCTGCGGCGCATCGCTATTACACATATTGGACAATTTTAGGTCCAAACCTAAACCAACGTTCAGCCAACGATCATTTCATCGGCTAATCATTGTTTCTATTACACAAAGCGATAATCAACCAAAGATTATCGCTCCGTGTAATAGGGCCCTTATTCTGCAGGACCTTTCCTGGTTAGTTTCTCACACATATTACACATTGTGTAATTCTTCATTTCTCCTCTGGGGGAGCTGCATAGATTTTTCACACTGATTTTCCCCACAGATTACAGCTGATCACTGAGTGATTGTATTACACGGGCTGATGAATGTATGACAAGTATATATATTATATTTATATGTATATTATTTCTTACAGAAAATTCTAAAGGTGACCAGGGAAATATTTGTTTCTATGAATGTCTCTGGCGTCCAGCGACAATTCTTAATCGACTCTTTACGACATGAAGCTCCGCGCAGCTAACAGAGGCGGTCTCCTGCATCCAATATGCGCTATATTGTCATGTCTGTGAGCGCCCACCGCTGGGAATTGTATATTATTTTCTTACAATTAATTTCCATATTCTACATTCAGATTGTAATGTCACGTTTTATTATTTATCGTATCTCGGGGGGTGATGCGCTTCTTGTTCATATTATTAAACAGAAGGGCCCAGAGGTATTATCGTGTGGATATTTTCTTGACCTAGATACTTACAAGTGAATTCTGCGTATTAAATATTCCTCTGTCATATTATATGGCTCATGCCTGCATCTAAGGGACAGCAGAAATCTTTTAAGTAGACACACACACACACACACACACATTTTTTTAAATTAATCATTTATTTTAGACATTACTTTGTTGGGCTCGATTATGCTTACTAGAATAAAAAGTAGAAAATGTGTAGGTGTTTATAATATTTTATGTATACATTTAAAGGGAACCTGTCACCCCCTGTGGCAGGGTGAAGGCCGCCCGACCCCCCCGCTAAAACCCCGGATGCTTACCCAAGCTCGCCAAGTCCAGTTCCTGGAGCCGGTCCCGGGATGGAGAAATCCCCATCTGAAGCCCGGCGCACGCGCTGCTGGGATGAGTCCGATGCCCATAGAGAATGACGGCTCCATTCATTCTCTATGGGCGTCGGACTCATCTCTGCAGCGTGCGTGCCGGGCTTCAGACAGGGATAACTCTGTCCCAGGACCAGCTCCAGGAACTGGACTTGGCGAGATGGGGTAAGTATCCGGGGCTCTAGCGGGTGGTCGGGCGGCCTTCACCCCGGCACGGGGGATGACAGGTTCCCTGTAATTTATGTATGTATTTTATTTATTATTTATGTGTTTATTTATTTATTTTTATTTATATATTTACTTTTATATTTACTTTAATTACACAAAAAATTACTATATACAGTATATAAATGTCCAAAAATGTTAAAGCAAATGTACCATCAGGTGCATTCGCTTAAAGAGTTTCACATAGATAGAAAAGCATCTGGGCGGGGAAGCCAGTTCACAGTCCTTTTATTGGAACACGGCCTGGTTCCCGCGTATGGCGCCATTCTATTTCCGGGCACTGATCCGGGCTGAAGCACTGGAGGCTGGCCGGCTTGCCCCCAGTGGGAGGAAACCACCGCCCCTCTAGAACACGACTCCATTAAAATCAATGGAGAATGGAGCCGCATTATAGAGGGGTGTGGGTTTCCTCCCACTGGGGGCGGGCCGTTAAAAAAAACGGTGCTATACACAAGAACCAGGCCGCCTATCTATGTGAAGCTTACCTGTCGCAAAAGCACTCTCTTAATTTTTTTTTTTTAGGTTTTCTATAATTAAATCTACATTTTACACATATCCAAACTATAGTCCATGCTTCTATTTGTTCTTTTCTCTGTTCAAAAAGTGACCAAACACAGGAAGTCCTCGTCCCAGACCTGCTTATCATTCAGGTTGTATATTAGCTGAGGGCAATTAATTTAGGCTAATTATATTATAAACTTTTTCTTACTCTAATTTCAGCTCTGTATGCTTACCAGGAGACCATGCTCTTTCTTATGCAACAATTCAGTCTGTATAATGTCACTGTGTGGTTAGAGAGGTTTTGGTACTGTGTGACAGGAGAGCTGACCATACAATGCAAGCATCCCCAGGATTTTCTGCAAGTGAATGTGGACGTGCAGCAGCTATACACATCAGCAGTGAAGGGAGACACCTAGTGGCCATTTTCAGAGGCGGACACAAGGCCCCGTTCAAAAAATGGGCCCCCATTAGCAAACTACGCCACCACACTCCTCTTCCACACAGGAGAATATAAAACAATGTACATCTTTATGTACCCAAAAATGTCCACCTTTGAAGTGTTTTGTACAAACATCTGAGAGTATTGTGCAAATATTTCCAACTTTTACCACTGGTATCACACAGCATGGCTTAAATATACTAGTATCACACAGGATGGCTTACAAACACTAGTATCAAAGTGCTCCAAATGTTTGCTGCCGTACACAGGGAAATCATCTCCCAAGTGTAATCAGAATTATTGAACCAGAAACAATAATATAATCTGCTGCAGAACATCTTTATTAGCAGATCTGTCAATCTGTCAATCACCAGGCAATTTGACAAGTGACAATATACTGTATGTTGGGAAGTATTTTTTTTTAGTGTTGGGTTCTCTTATAAGAAGCCAGCATTAATCAGAAGCTTCTGCAGGACATCTTTGGCAGCAAACCTGTCAATTATAAGAGACATCACTGACTTACTGAAACACACAACGATAGATAGATAGATAGATAGATACATACATACATACAGTACATAGAAACACACACTTGTTGACACACACACACACACACACAGAGACAGTAAATACACACACTTATATATGCATATAAACACACAGAGACAGTACATACACACGCTAATATATGCATATAAACACACAGAGACAATACATACACACACTAATATATGCATATAAACACACAGAGAAAGTACATACATACATACACACACACACACAAATATATACATAATATACATATAAACACACAGAGACAGTACATACATACATACATACATACACACACACAAATATATACATAATATACATATAAACACTCAGAGACAATACATACATACACACACACACAAATATATACATATAAACACACAGAGACAGTACACACACACAGAGCACTTACAGTTCTGTCTTCCCCCTCTTCCTCTCTCTTCTCTGTATTCGGGCTGATCACTCCACACTAAGTTTAAGGACCTGCAGGGTCATGTGACTCAGGTCCTTCATCACTCTACCCCCAAGCTGCACATATAGTACAGTATGTCCGCCACCGGCCAAATATATAACATCGATTTAAACATTAAAAAAAAAAGAGAATATATTGCAAAACTGCTTGCGGTCATAACCCCTTTTCATTCCTTTAAAAACAAATTCACAAGAGTGCCTCTTTAAGTAAAAAAGAAAACAAAACAAAAAAAACGTAAAATAAGCATTCTATATAATAATGATAAAAACAAGGGAATATTTTAAACTATTAATACAATAATAAATCAAATAATCTATAAGTTAATTAAAATGTAAGTTGTTGAGTATTAAAATAAAAGCGCATAACATAATAATTCAATCTAATAATGACTAAAACAAGCATGGTACAGTTCAAACAATTAGTACAATAATAAATAAAAATGTTAAAAGTGCATTTAAACGGAAAACCAATAAATACATGAAATCAGAATAAATTATAGTTATTAGGTGTAGAATCATTTAAGCAATTAACACAATAAGAAGTAAAAGAAAAATAAATTAAATTATTGTATAACGTAATAAACGCACAAAATAACTAATATATCAAGTGTTAAAAAACTACAATAAAATAAAACTACAACAATAAAAAATAATAATAAATTAGTTACTGTTTACTTCTGCAGCTCATTCCATTAAAATAAATAGGATCAAGTACAATATCAGGTATCGCCCTTCATGTGGAGCAGCTGCTATGCTTATAGGGAGTTGTCCCTGTTAGCCAGTTGGTTGTTAAAGTGTCACTGTCTTTTTTTTTTTTTTTTTTTCAGAAATCAATAGTACAGGCGATTTTAAGAAACCTTGTAATTGGGTTTATTAAGCAAATATGCCCTTATCTGCATTCAAAAAGACCTTCCCCAGGTCCCCCCCCTCCTCTCTCTCATTTACTGCTCAATATCATTCACTGCTTACATCAGTCGAGTCCTGTCTAATCTATGGAAAGGGGAGGGGGGAGGAGGAAGTAGGGAGATTAGTCTGCAGCAGAGAGCAGAGAACAAAGAATTACACAGCGGGATCTGTGTGAAAGAGATATTCAGAGGTCAGATAGGTCAGTGGTGACTTCAGAGGAGAGAGCCTGGTAATGTAGCTGTAAGTTAACTCTATGTTGTCCTGTTTTGGTGCCTCATCTCCCTCCACCCCTCCCCTTTCCATAGAGAACAATGAAGATAGGGGGGAGAGCTTCAAACTGCTTTTTCATGATAAAAATGCATTTTTTGGCTAATAAACCCAATTGCAAAGTTTCTTAAAATCGCCTGTACTATTGATTTCTTCCAAAAATAAAAAAAAATAAAATAAAACGACAGGTACACTTTAACAGATTATACTGTGATGATTTAATTTAAAGGATTTTACACCCAAATTACCTACACAAAAAGTGAACTAAATGATCTGAAGCATCATATTGCCGAGACCCCAACTGCTGACAGCTGGTCATGTGATCAGCCACTCTACCCCTTTATTGGTAGCCCGTTGTAACGAACCCTAGAGGCTCAAGTTACATTATGGCAAAATCTCCTCCCTTTTTGTTCTGTTCCTTGCCTCTTTGTTTTCCTCCCTGCCTACATGGAAGGTGCAGGGACTCCTGTTAAGATGAGAGGGGACCCTGCTCTTGTACATACACCTGCTCTTGTATGTGCAACCAAACATGTAGGTGACTCATGTCAGTGAATTTTATGCCGGCCGCAACTGCATTTAACACGATGAACATGGCCGGTACTGCATTGAACATGATAGAGAGTGCGGCCGGAGCCTTACACTCCATTGTATTACCTGTCTGGCATATGGGGCCGCTATTCAATGAATAGCGGACGCACAAAAGTGACATGTCAGTTTTCGCTACGGCCGTTAGAAATCCTGGCCATGTGACTGACTATGTGTACGCACTCCGGCCAGAATCCCACTGACTGCAGTGCAACGTAAGTTTTGTATAAATCACGGTCGTTGTTGAAAATCGGCAACATCGGCCATGATTAACACAAAACTTACATTGTGTGAACATAGCCTTAGCCGGTAAAGTTCAAAGCATTAATAACTTACTGTACCTCTGATGGACGCACATGTGTGCTTGGCAGCGTCTGCAACAAGTGGTTGGAAGAGAAAGAAGAGGGAGGGAGGAGTACAGGAAGTCTAAGCTCAGTTTCAGGCCTGGTGCTTAGAATGAAGACTACAAGATTTCAGGATTATTTTTGGAATACTGAAATAAGAAAATCAATATTCTTTAAAAAACAAACAAAAAAAAAAAAACACGAAACATAAAAACTTGATTTAAACAAAAGATAATTTTCCGATGACACGTTTCTATCTAATCTCTAATGCTTCTAGGTTTGTTTTTTTGTTGTTATATTTTTGCACGTTTGGCCGCTAAATCCATAAAACATATAAATTGTGACACAACAGAAAGATAACATAATAAATGAAAAGTGTAAATCAGCCCCATCATCCCTTCCCCTCACCTTTCCCCAAACATTTCTCTTCTTGTGCTGGATGAGGAGCGGGACACACAGAGCGATGACTTATAGCCCTCAGACTGCTGAGTTATCTGCTTAAAACTTCAGGTAGGAAATGTAAAAGATAATATAGACAAAAGCAAAAGTCGGCTTCAAGGTTCCGAGGTCATAATAGAACAGGACGAAGGGAAGGACACCGAGTGTGGTGACAGTGCCATACATTGCCCAAAAAACTGTTTCATGCAGCGTCTAAATAAAAAAGCCATACAGTGCCCAAATAACAGTGCCATACAGTATCCGAATAACAGTGCCATACAGTGCCCAAATAATAGTGCCATACAGTATCTGAATAACAGTGCCATACAGTGCCCAAATAATAGTGCCATACAGTATCTGAATACCAATGCCATACAGTGCCCAAATAACAGTGTCATACAGTGCCCAAATAACAGTGCCATACAGTGCTCAAATAAAAGTGCCATACAGTATCCGAATAACAGTGTCATACAGTGCCCAAATAATAGTGCCATACAGTATCTGAATAACAATGCCATACAGTGCCCAAATAACAGTGTGATACAGTGCCCAAATAACAGTGCCATACAGTGCCCAAATAACAGTGCCATACAGTGCCAAAATAACAGTGCCATACAGTGCCCAAATAATAGTGCCATACAGTATCTGAATAACAATGCCATACAGTGCCCAAATAATAGTGCCATACAGTATCTGAATAACAATGCTATACAGTGCCCAAATAACAGTGCCATACAGTGCCCAAATAACAGTGCCATATAGTATCCGAATAACAGTGCCATACAGTGCCCAAATAACAGTGTCATACAGTGCCCAAATAACAGTGCCATACAGTGCCCAAATAACAGTGCCATACAGTATCCGAATAACAGTGCCATACAGTGTCCAAAAACAGTGCCATACAGTATCCGAATAACAGTGCCATACAGTGCCCAAATAACAGTGCCATACAGTATCTGAATTGCAATGCCATACAGTGTCCAAAAACAGTGCCATACAGTATCCGAATAACAGTGCCATACAGTGCCCAAATAACAGTGTCATACAGTGCCCACATAATAGTGTCAAAAAGTGCCCAAATAAGTGTCATACAGTTCCCAAATAAAAATGCCATACAGTATCCAAATAGCAATGTCATGCAGTGCCCACATAACAGTGCCATACAGTGCCCAAATAACAGTGCCACACAGTGCAAAAATAACATTGCCATACAGTGTCCAAATAACTGCTTCATACAGTGCCTACGTAACATTGCCATACAGTGCCAAGAAAAATCCTATACTATACTAAGACTTCTATACAGTGATCATATATTGGTAGATACCAGTTCTATACATTCTCTGCAGACCATACAGATGATGAAAGTGACTGATATGCAAAGACTCACAGAACTCACATAACTCTTTGAGGTTCCATGCTTTATCACACATAGTATTGAGTCCTTTTGTTTTCCCATATAGTAGTTAGGCCCCCTCTGTGTCCCCATATAGTTGTAATGTCCCTTCTGTGCATTCATCTAGTAGTTAGGTCCCCCTGTGCCCCCATATGGTAGTTAGGCCCAATGCACCCTCGTATAGTAGTTAGATCCCCTCTGTGGCTCCATATAGGAGTTAGGCCTCCTCTGTGCCCCCATATAGTTGTAGTGTCCCCTATTTGCATCCATGTAGTAGTTAGGCCCCAATATAGTAATTAAGTTACAGACAAATTGTTGGTATATAATTTGATCAAACCATGTTGCCTCATGTACCACGTGCAGGTCCCCTGGTCCACACGAGTCCCTACACTAAATCAACACTGTGTCGGTCAGCGAGCGCAAGCAGGTAAATGAGGCCACAGAATGGCCCTGCAACCCCACTGTCACAGGGCCAAACCCCAAGGGCCCCCCCAAGCCCAGCAGGCGCCGGCGGCAGAGAAAGCGGCCACCAAACAACACAAGTGTGAACAAGGTCTTACTACTGACCACTGCACTGGAGGTAGATTGGGGGAAATAGGAGGTACTTACCATGTGTGCAAAGGTGCTTCCTGCTAATTGGGGTCACATGGGCCTTACCAGGAGAAGCGCTAGCCACTCAGAAAGGGGAGAAAAGTAAAATACGGATATGGAGAGAAAGGAGCTGCTGCACCTCACACCTATGGCTGACACTAATGCCTCTCGGCTACATTTAAGAACCAACGCCAGGATGTTGGTATATAATTTGATCAAACCATATTGCTGCATGTTCGCTCTGTGCATCTATATAGAAGTTTTGTACCCTTTATTCAACTTTATAGAAGTAAGGCCCCTTTGTGCCTTCAATAGTTCACTACAGTGCCAAAATAGCAGTGCCATACTGTGCCAAAATAAAAGTGGCCATGACTGGGAAGGCCATGTTTTTATGATTCGTAAAGGCCACATTTATATGATTTATGGAGGCCATGTTCACATAAGGTGAGGCCATATTTAGATGATTTGTAAATGCCATATTTATAGAATTTGTGGAGGCCATATTCATGTGCGGTGAAGCACTGGGCACCCACTGTACTGTATTTCATTCCATTCTGCACTAAGGGTATTGTTCAAAAGGTTCCTTGTGTCCATGGCCACTCTTGCACCTGTAAACATTTCTAGATTGCTCTATTCACTTTTGGCCACAAGATGCCGTCACTGATTTTAATTATGTCAGCACTTTTTAGTGAAGAGGGGTCAGTGGAAATGTTTTAATACTTGAAACAGGGTCAGCACAAGGAGTGATTGCAAGCCTTTACACGATACCTTAACCTATCTCTGGTGGGTTCTAGAAGGTTCCAACCAATGGATGTTGTGTTTCCTCCACCAATGAGAAAGTAGCCCAGTTTAAGTCCATATATAGGGGGTGGTGTTTATTTGGTTAGGTGAGGGGAGTAGTGAGTGAGTAGTGAGTGTACCTTGAGCAGGACCAGTATTGACGAGCAAGACAGTGTTATCTCAGGGCCTGGTGTGGTGTCCCACTATTAGTGTTCTTTGCACCTGTCACAAAGTTCTCACTTCAGGTTAAGTGGTAAATAAGGTATTCTAAGGTTTCATCACCAGGTGCTTTCTCTTTCTCTACCCATCCTGACTCTCCACACACACTCACTATAGGAGGAGTTAGTTAGCTCCGTGTGGGAGGAAGTGAAGTTAGTCAGTTGAGTCTAGTCACTGAAGTGTACAGATGCAGATGGAGACCAACAGTTTGTTTACTACCACTAATTTGTCTATTATGTAGTACTAAGCACACCAAAGGGAGAGGTAACCAAGGAACACCCTGACCCATGCCAGGAACATGTCTGCAAGGAAAAGGGTAGTATCCTGAAGTAAGAGAAACTAGCCTCAATAGGACAAAGCTACAGTAAAGAAGGTCTACGTATCCTATCAAGCAGTGCAGATAACTGGAAAACCTCAGACTCCTAGCTACACCCAGAAAACCACAGCTGGGGCCTGTACTACCCTACTGGGATGGTTTCTACGATACCAGGGGGCAGAAGGTGGTCAGACCAAAGTCTATACACAAGTACAAGTAACATTTCTCTATTTTGGAAATCTCCATGTTCTGGCAGAGTACATACAGTAGCTACACTGGGTTAGGGCTCCTCTAGCAAACTTCTCTACTCTACAAGCACTGCTACAACTACCTCTCTCTTACTTGTCTCAAGCACAAAGGTCAAGCACTGGAGTGTACCAAAATTTATCTACTTGTGAAATGCATACTGTTATATAGAGAAGTCTTACAGGAAAGCTGTTGTATTTTTATACTACCAGGACTCTGTCATTTTCTGTCCGCACCGGCACCTAAACACACAACCGCACACCTTGGGTTATTTTTCCCCTTTCTGTGGGTGGCGGTTCCGATAGTCCGGGTGGGTCAGTTGCCACTCAGGACTGCCAAGAGCCCAAGGGACCCGCAACAACCTAAGAGGTTACTTACCATTCGAGGTACACAGCCAGCCATACAAACAAGCAGGTACCAGCATCACACCTGTGTGCTGGACTAGCACTGGCGTCAGAACACTAACACCACTGGCTGAGCTGACACAAGCTAGGCGCCCACCACACTGGCCCTTGTGGCCAGATGTCCACCACCCAAGACTGCAGTTCTTCACCTAAGCCTTCTTCACAAGTTTTAGCCTTAAGCAGGGGCAACTACCAGCATAGGGGAATCGATCTGTCCAAGCTTGGAGGGACGGATCCAGTCTCAAAGGATTGTCCCCAGTGGTTGGTGGGAAGGGAGGAAGCAAGTAGCCGTGACGCCTTACAGACATTCACTGGATCTTCTTGTGTAACCTCAAGGGATTACCTCAAGCTCGGAGCTCATGTTCCTTGATCTGGCACTTTGTGATTTCAAGAGGCAGCAATAAAAAGCTGTGAGTCTGAGTATTTTTTTCTCAGTAAATTCTCCATAGTCTCCTGACAGTTCTGTACTTCCTGGACAGGTTCCCTTGGTAGCCCCCTAGTCTTCTGTATAAGTCAAGTCCAAGTAACTAACTAGGAGACTGTTTTATTCAAGTCATTAATCTAAAGTCATCAGCAGCCAAAAGACTGTACTGTCATTTTAAGAAAGTATTTCAAGTAAAGTCACCCAGGCCTCTGGCCATAATCTTATGACTTGTTAAGGCCGTGTTAATATGTAGAGGCCATTGTTACACACTTTTAGAGGCCATGTGTATATGACTTGAATAAGCCATGGTTATATGACTTGTTGACGCCATGTTCACATAAGTTGAGGCCTCATTTACATTCTTTGTAGAGGCCATGTTTACAGTATATCACTTGTGGAGGCCATGTTTATATCACTTGTGGAGGCCATGTTTATATCACTTGTGGAGGCCATGTTTATGTGACTTGTAGTGGCCATGTTTATATCACTTGTGGAGGCCATGCTTATATCACTTGTGAAGGCCATGTTTATGTGACTTGTGGAGGCCATGTTTATATCACTTGTGGAGGCCATGTTTATATCACTTGTGGAGTCCATGTTTATGTGACTTGTAGTGGCCATGTTTATGTGACTTGTAGTGGCCATGTTTATGTGACTTGTAGTGGCCATGTTTATATCACTTGTGGAGGCCATGTTTATGTGACTTGTTGACGCCATGTTCACATAAGTTGAGGCCTTGTTTACATTCTTTGTAGAGGCCATGTTTACAGTATATCACTTGTGGAGGCCATGTTTACAGTATATCACTTGTGGAGGCCATGTTTATATCACTTGTGGAGGCCATGTTTATATCACTTGTGGAGGCCATATTTATATCACTTGTGGAGGCCATGTTTATATCACTTGTGGAGGCCATGTTTATATCACTTGTGGAGGCCATATTTATATCACTTGTGGAGGCCATGTTTATATCACTTGTGGAGGCCATGTTTATATCACTTGTGGAGGCCATGTTTATATCACTTGTGGAGGCCATGTTTATATCACTTGCGGAGACCATGTTTATAACACTTGTGGAGGCTATGTTTATATCCCTTGTGGAGGCCATGTTTATATCACTTGTGGAGGCCATGTTTATATGATGTGTAGAGGCCATGCTTATAACACTTGTGGAGGCCATGTTTATATGATGTGTAGAGGCCATGCTTATAACACTTGTGGAGGCCATGTTTATATGATGTGTAGAGGCCATGCTTATAACACTTGTGGAGGCCATGTTTATATGATGTGTAGAGGCCATACTTATAATACCTGTGATCCTTCCACCTTATTTTCTTGATCCGGTTTTCCAATAACGCTCCTGGCTGATAACAACAATTGGATGATGTGCAGCGGCTTCTTATTTTCCATCAATCTTCTTCATCCTCTGCGCTTCAGAGGAATCAGCTTTGTATTTTTTTCTTGTGTTGTCTTAAAGCACCAGACGATCTGTAATAAAAAGGTTTCATGGACTGAGGTGACTGGAAATGATCCATTATTTATGGCGGCCGCTCTCCCCGCACCACAAGACAATCACTGCGAAGATCACGAAAACATTAGAAAGGAAATATAAAGCATAATATAGTATATCACAGAGATATGATGGATAGATAGATAGATAGATATGAGATAGATAGATAGATAGATAGATAGATAGATAGATAATAGATAGATAGATAGATAGGAGATAGATAATAGGAGATAGATAGATAGGAGATAGATAGATAGATAGATAGATAGATAGATAGATAGATAGATAGATAAATAGATAGATAGATAGATAGATCGGAGATAGATAGATAGGAGATAGATAGATAGATAGATAGATGATAGATAGATAGATAGATAGATAGATAGATAGATAGATAGATAGATAATAGATAGATAGGATATAGATAGGAGATAGATAGATAGATAGATAGATAGATAGATAGATAGATAATAGATAGATAGGAGATAGATAGATAGATAGATAGATAGATAGATAGATAGATAGATAGATAGGAGATAGATAGATAGATAGATAGATAGATAGATAGATAGATAGATAGATAGATAGATAATAGATAGGACATAGAAAGATAGATAGATAGAAAATTCCTGGATCCTGGTAGTAACTCAGTGTGGGAGTTAATGGTAACATTTGTGGTGGATATGGGCAGTACAGCAGTACTTCAAGATAATATTCCTGGTGGGCTACAGCAGTGAAAGATCAATATCACGTCCCTGGTGGTCCAGTGCAATGTAAATGTAGAGGCACAGAGCAGCTGAGAAAATCATAAAGCTGATAATTAGCAATTTGGGATGTGTAAACAGGCAGAGGGGTAGGAGAACCAGGATGTGTGTGTGTGTGTGTGTGTGTGTGTGTGTGTGCAGGCCAGAGGGAGGGGCAAGATAAGAATGAAGAGGGGGCGAGATCATTAGTAAAGGGGAGGAGCAAGAGAGGCTGAACAGAGGGAGAAGGAAAGGAAGGAAAGGGGAGGAGAAAAGAATCATAGGGACAGGCATAGAAGAGTGATGGGGAGGCACTAGAAAGGGGGGACAGGAGTGTGGTGTCCCACCACTGGTGCTGTCTAGTGCACCTGAGTAAGTCACTCTTTCAGGTTAACACGTGGGAGCTTTAGTACTTTGTTTTCCCCTCTAGATGTCACCACTGTTTTTGTGTCTGCAATGTATCACTGAATTCAATAGTTAACTGTTTTGTATTACATGTTTGTGTGCTGACCAGTCACAGGTGTTCTTTCTTCTAATCTCTTTTATCCTCTCACACACACTCAGGCCCACCACTCACAGGAGGGTTTAGATTTACCCCTGTAGGAGGACTTAGCTTGGTGGGAGGAAGTGATTTCAGTTCTTATTAAGTATTCAGTGTGAGGGGACACAAATAGATCTAGTTCCTGCAGAAGTTAAGCCAGGGCCTGGCTTTGGCCAGGACCCTTGACAGGGACCAAAGACACGGCAAAAGAATTCCTTTATGCAAACAGTTGAAGAAAGTATGCAGTGCTAAGTTCACCTTAGGGGAGAGAAACCACAAAGGATAACCCTCGCCTACACCAGGAAAATTCCTAAAACATGCAGGGCAGTCTCCTGCAATAAGAGGAACTGACCCCAGTAAGACACAGTTACCAGGCAAAAGGTCTACGCATTCTACTGTGCAACGCAGGAGGACTGGGAAGTCTTGGCAACCTGCTACACCCAGATACCGACAGGTGTCTTGTAACTAGGGGGCATAGGCAGTTCAGAGCCACAACTAGGCATCCGTGAGTACAAGTGTCACTTATCTCTTCTTTATTTGGTAAAGTATTTTATTTTTATTTAATGCACAGGATTTTCCTGGGGAAGAGGGGATGAGGAAGGGACAGAGAGGAAAGAATTGGGAGGGGCAGAGAGGAAAGATAGGGGAAGGACATAGAAGCAAGGTACTTTTTCAATTCCCCTCCTCTTGGACACGGCCCGCTGTGGTTCCCGGTTCTGTGCTGCCTCTGTACAAACAATGAGAATTATTCTTCTCTTTTCGATATATATATATATATATATATATATATATATATATATATATATTTTTTTTTTTTTTTTTTTTTATATTTTTGCCATTTAACAGAAATAAATATAAGTGTTTGTTGTTCTTGGCCATTGAGCTGTAATATCTCCCAGCAGCAGCCTCGGCCGCCGTGCTGGTAATGACTGAATTTAGTTCTGTATTTATTAATAAAAGCTTTCCCGCCGAGTTTGTCTTATTCAGACCCGAAAAGCCATTTTGGTGACCAGATGCGTTCACCTGTGTAAATGTGGGCCCCTCAGCAAGAGGCTCCACGAGCCGGCGGAGAGAAACCTCCTCATTACACCATAATGTGCTATTAAAATTCTGACCTTCTGCAAAAAAATGCAGAAAAAAAGCTGATTATGTAAAGTAAACAGCAAAGCTGGTGAGAGCGCCCGTACCGCTTGGAAAGCGTGATACCAGAGAATTACTAATATTAGGAGAACCTGGGGGGAGGGGGCATTTTACATAGGTGATAGGGCAGATTGGACCAGTAGAAATCCACCATCTTGGAGACCTAGGGGGCTTCACTATCCACCCAATACTACTAATTACTGACCATAATGCCATTTAATGCACATAACATACTACCATGATATATATATATATATATATATATATATATATATATATGCAGGCAATTGATCAACCTGGTACATGACGTTGCAGCTGGAGAGCCACAGGACACCGGCGGCTGTCAGCTGGAGCTACAGGGCATGAGGATGGATACATTTACTTTGTTTATTATTTTCCCGCCTGGCTTCCTGTTTCTCTTGTTTCTGTGTTTCGGTTGTTTCATAAGATCAGAGCAACAATATAATATATAAAACACATTTAAAAAGTCCCAACGTGCCCCTAACAGCCCCCATCTGTCACTTACCCCGATATTTTATTAAGCAGATACCATCACATACAGACTCTGCCAGGAAATTGAAATTAGGGAGGAAATACATGACAAAAAGTCTCTAAAAATAGTTTTTCTTTACCCAAAATTGACAGAGCTGAGCGAGATCCATTAAATGAGAATCTGTCAGGAGGTGATGGGATGTGTGCTGACAGCACATCCATTACCACTGTTCACACTATGCAGGTGCCATGGCTGAAACACAGACACAAAAACAGAAAAATGCAACGGCACGCTGCAAATGCCAAGACATGTGGTAAATATAGATAACTGCTGTTATTGAGCCCCAGAAAGGCTATGGTGCACTGATATTTATTATTCTCTCCATTTCTGAGGGGGGTGGGGGGGCAGGAATGAGCAGTTTTCCAGTAGTGCTCACTTAGGTACTTCCTCCTTTTCTTCTCCAGCCAACCACAACACAACATATTCCTCTCTAAAAAGTGCTTACGTAAAAGGTTTACATATCCTACTTCCCAGCCTTGGAAGCCGGCTACACCCAGATAATCGACGACTTGGGTTCGTATTACCCACCTAGGACGGGTATCTCCCAACTAGCACCCATAAGGCTGTTCAGAGCCAGTACTGCCATCTTCTTATCTCTACCTATACACCTATTCCGGCAGAGCAATATTTCACTACATTGGGCAGGGCTCCTCTGGTAACTCCTCTTCTCTCTCTCTCTCTCTCTCTCTCTCTCTCTCTCTCTACAAAGCACCTTCTGCTTCTACAAGCACTGGTTACCTCTGTGTTACCAAAGTGGTGTGTCAAGATTTTCACTACTATATCAGGTGTACTGTTGATCCTGAACCTTCCTTCAGTAAAGTATTATATTTTTGACAAAACACACAGGACTCTGGTAAAATCTGTCATCACCTGCACTTACACACACCACCCTATACGTGGGTTATTTCCCTGTTCTGTGAGTGGTGGTACTAACTACCCGAGTGGGTCTGCTACCACTCCAGGTTACCGTCACAAGTGCCCAAGTGACCCTAAACACTCCCTGAGGTTACCGACCATTGGGGATAGTAAACCGACTAACCCGGCATCACAATCTAGACCTTCACGACCACCTAACCCCTCCCAATCATCACACAGTTATGTCCTAAATAATAAACCACTGGATAAAACTCCTTCAGGAAAGGACCTGGGGGTATTGATGGACAGTAAACTGAACTTTAGTGACCAGAGCCAGGCAGCAGCTGCCAAGTCTAATAAAATTATGCGATGCATCAAAAGAGGCCGAGATGCTAAAGATGAGAACATAGTTTTGCCTCTTTATAAATCACTGGTCAGACCACATATGGAATATACTGTGTACAGCACCGGGCACCGGTATATAGGAAGGACACAGCTGAACTGGAGCGGGTGCAGAGGAGGGCGAAAAAGGTCAATAAGGGAATGGGTGGGTTGCAGGACCAGGACAGGTTATCAAGCTTGGGGTTATTTACACTAGAAAAAAGACGTCTTAGGGGCGATCTGATCCCAATGTACAAATATATGAATGGACAGTAGAGAGGTCTTTGTAGTGGTCTCCTTACTCCTAGGTCTGTAACCATGACAAGGGGGCATGCTCTACATCTAGAGGAAAGAAGATTTCACCATTAGCATCGACGTGGGTTCTTTACTGTACGAGCAGTGACACTGTGGAACTCTCTGCCACATGATGCTGTCATGGCTAATTCATTAGCCCCTAGATGACCCTGGGCGTACCTGTACATCCTGGGTCGCCTAAGGGACTTCAGAGCGGGGCCACTCTGAACCGCCGCGGTCCCGGGTGCTGCCTATAGCCCGGGACCGCGGCTATTAGCGGGCACGGTCCGATCGCCATGTCTGCTTATTTAGTATTTAGACGCAGCTGTCAAAGTTGACAGCTGCATCTGAATACTACTTGCAGCCATTCGTAGGTGGTATAGTGAGGGTATCGCCCCCCCCCCCCCTTGTGACATTGTCGCGATCCCCTTGTCCGGCACTAGCCGGGGTCTGCGCCGTAATGGCACTGATGCCGGCTCGGCACTCGAGCCGAAAGCAATACAGTGTCGATCTCATTGATTTCTGCAGTATAACTATACTGCATAGATCTCAATGAAGATCAGTGTAGTTATACTAGAAATCCAAAAGGGAAAATAACCCTAACCCCAGGAAAAATAACACTAACCCCAGGAAAAATAACACTAACCCCAGGGGGGCTTCTAGTATGTGTGTAAAAAAAAAAAAAAAAAGTGTTATTATTAATTAAAAAAAAACCTAATAAAAGTTTGAATCACCCCCCTTTCCCATGTTATAAACGAATAAAAAAAGAAGAATAAATAAATATCTTAGTTATCGCCGCGTGCATAATCGCCCAAAATATTAATTAATCACATTCCTGATCTCGCTCGGTAAACGACATAAGCGCAAAAAAATCCCAACGTGCAAAATTGCGCATTTTTGGTTGCATCAAATCCAGAAAAATTGTAATTAAAAACGATCAAAAAGTTGCATATGCGCAATCAAGGTACCGGTAGAAAGAACACCTCATGGCGCAAAAAATGACACCTCACACAGCCCCATAGACCAAAGGATAAAAGCGCTATAAGCCTGGGAATGGAGCGATTTTAGGAACGTATATTTGTTAACAATGGTTTGAATTTTTTAAAAGCCATCACATAATATAAAAGTTATACATGTTACATATCGTTGTAATCGTAACGACTTGAGGAACATATATAACAAGTCAGTTTTACCCCATGGTGAACGGCGTAAAAACAAAAACCCTCCAAGTAAAAAAATGCATTTTTTTTTTCAATTTCACCACACATTTAATTTTTTTCTGCTTTTGCAGCCTGTCATTGCAAAGTATTCAGCCTGTCATTGCAAAGTACAATTAGTGGCACAAAAAATAAGGGCTCATGTTGATTTCTAGGTGAAAAAAATGCAAGTGCTATGGCATTTTAAGCACAAGGAGGAAAAAGCGAAAACGCAAAAACTGAAATTGGCCCGGTCCTCTAAGGGTTAAAGGGAGGCCTGGATGCTTTTCTTAATAAATATAATATTACAGGTTATGGGCATTAGATTTCATACGATAGGACACAGTAGGGTTTCTGTAGATTGAACTTGACGGACTCTTGTCTTTTTTTCAACCTTATTAAAGGGGTTGGCCACTTTATAGTAAAATATTTCAGTGTACAGTATTAGTAACTGTAATTACTGTATATACTGACAGCAGCTTCCTGTGTACCTCATAGGGCAAAAAATCAAAATCCCCTCCTCCAGGCTGTGCTGTCCTGCTCTGTGGTGATTCTGTCCATAAGATGGCCGACATGGAGGAGCATGCCCCGCCCCCCAGTGACACATAACTCTTCATAGGAAGAAATATTTACATCAACCAGGTGACATTTTTCACCTATATTGCACCACATTTTACTACAAGCTTACTACAATTCTCTGGTTTATGTTAACAGTTGGAGAAACAATCTACAAAGCAATTGAAGGGGTCGTCCAGCTTAAACTACAAAACTCTGCCGCTGTCAGATCTATACTGTCTATGCTGAGTGGCCATTTCCTGTCAGAACGACACATCTCCGGAAATTGACAGGGAGATGATAGCAGTCAAGAGCGGAGGACAGTGGGTGACGGAGTTGGTACGGCAGACTGGGACAGGTAAGTATACCACACTGTTTTGTGTGTTCCCCACCCCCATGCCGACCAGAGTTTTGTATTTCAGGCCAGACAACCCCTTTAAGAGAGGTAGAGATCTCCTACAGTTTGAGGCTATGTTCACACAATGTATGAGACCGGCCGTTCCGTGACCCCGGCCTGTATGATGTGTATACGCTCCGGCCGGCATCCCATTGAAAATAAGGCATTGTTCCACCCCGCTAAAAGTATGGCCGTTGTTGCAACAACGGTCTTATTTTACATAGTGTAAACATAGTCTGACTCCTGATCCGGATGACCTTGTCTGGGTGGTTTCCTAGTTTTCAACACCTTGACATATCAGGGCCGGTAGGGTTTTCGGAAAGTCAGCGGTTGCGCCACATAGATGTTCATTCACATTGCTTTATATTAAGTAGAGTTCTATCAGGATTCAGGACCACCAGCCCCTGACCATCACCCATCCACCCGAGCCTACTCGATAGGAGAACCTGTTACAGATTCAGTATAGGGCCCCAGGAGCCTTTAGTTACTCCTCCATCTTTATATGAGCTAAACTTCAAGCAAGGAAAGAGAAAGTAACTGTGGCCGGCAGGTCCCGTCTATGAAGGTGGTGATGACCTTGGCTACCGTGACGCTGTTTATCATCACATACAGTATTACCTATTATAGAGCCTTTTCTGGCCGTAGTTTATCATTTTCCTGCTTTTCACCTGGAATAACCTCGCTCTAATGAAAACATTACTTAAGTTACTTCTCTCCCATCGGAATCTACATCTTCGCCTGCAAATTAAATTAAGAGGAATTGGGTCTTCAATTAAAGCTCCTTTAAATCATAACAGTGTGAAGAGTGCGGATTAGGGACATCAATAGTGCGCTTAGCGTGTGACACCATCAGCGGCGAGCAGATCAATCATGATCAGGTTATTAGAGCTCGTTCTGGAACTATTACAACTCCGCAGAGTCTGTCATTTGTTGTGTAGGCAGCCGGCGCATGACCGACTGCCATTAATACACCTTCCACTGACGTCCCAGAATAACCAGAGTACCAATATAGTGGGAGAGTGTAGTGATTGGGGAAATGTAAGGGGAAAAGGGACAAAAGTTTATTTCCTTGTTATAATCATAAAGGTGGAGCCGATGCGGATAATAACAGATAGAGACCCAGGATAAATGTTACAGTGACTCTGTACCCACAATCTGATCCCCCCAAACCACTTGTACCTTCGCATAGCTGCTTTTACTCCAAGATCTGTCCTGGTGTCTGTTGGGCAGGTGATGCAGTTATTGTCCTAAAAAACAACTTTTAAACTGGCAGCCCCGTGCCCAGCGGCCGTGGCCTATATTGTGTATGCATTAGGCTGGCACAACCTCTCTGTCCCTCCTCCCCACCCTCCTCATCATTGGGAATGCTCCAGCCAGATTGTCTCCTATTCCTCACCTGTGTCAGCACGACACATGAGCTGGATCGTTAAGGCACCTGTGCAATGATCAGACAGGAGAAAATGTTCCAGTGGCATTCCTAATGATGAAGAGGGTGGGGAGGAGGGACGAAGGGGTGGGGCACAGTTAGGGCACAGATACTACCGTTGGGCACGGGCTGCAAGTTTAAAAGTTATTTTTTAGGACAATAACTGCATCACCTGCCAAACGGACCTCAGGACAGATCTTGGATTAAAAGCAGCTATCCGAAGGTACAAGTGGTTTGGGGGGGGGGGGGGGGGGTCAGATTGTGGGTACAGAGCAGTTGTCCCTGCTAGAATGAGCAGCACTTTATACTTACAGTATGTCCTTCCCATCTCCCATCTCATCATAGACTCCAGCTGCAGCTCTTCCTGTTCTAATCAGCTACTGTGTGTCTGCGCAAGCTCTCCACAAGCTGGACATAGAGAGATGATTTCTGAGAAGAGATAGATAGATAGATAGATAGATAGATAGATAGATAGATAGATAGATAGATAGATAGATAGATAGGCGATAGATAGATAGATAGGCGATAGATAGATAGATAGATAGATAGATAGATAGATAGATAGATAGGAGATAGATAATAGATAGATAGATAGATAGATAGATAGATAGATAGATAGATAGATAGATAATAGATAGATAGAAAGATAGATAGATAGATAGATAATAGATAGATAGATAGATAGATAGATAGATAGATACATAGATAGCAGTGAAGACTGCTGTATTAATGCCGCCATTTACATGCTGATTACACATACTGTTGTTAGTCCTTTATACCGCATCCTGATTTCAATGCAAAGAACAAACTTCCCACTGAGCTGATGCTGAGATGACGGAACTTCTATTAGGATGGCGTTTACTCGTCAGGACAATAGACTGTTATAAGTGAGAGTGTAAATCATGTCTTTTATCAGTTTATTACTCAGATATTGCAGCCTTATCGATATAATAATGAGCAGAGACAAGACTGCGCCGCCCGCCCCATCATCAGCTGCACCGATCACAGACATAGTTTTAATTGAATATTTGGGATGATGAACAGACGGTGTGTAAGAGAAAAGCAGAGGGTCATTTCCTGTAAATGAGGTCAGAAAGGAAGAGAATGCACACAAGACAATCACATAGCACAAACACAGAATTCTCTGGAAGGACACAGCAAGAAGAGAAGATTATATGGATGGTGTGAGGAGAAAAACAAAACCTCATCATAACTGCAGCTATACCAGAGGTACATACTGTATCTGACCAGTTCTGTTCATTTGTTTTTCCTATAGGGGGCAGTAAAATAATAGTTATATTCTTGTATATAGGGAGCAGTATTATAGTAGTTATATTCCTGTACATAGGAGCAGTATTATAGCTAAAATTTTAATTACTTACCGTAATTTTGCTTTCTTCGAGGATAGAGGCAGCACACATGGGATATAGATCCCTCCTACTCACTCTCAGGACCGCCCACCTACAAAAAATACCTGACAACAGGTTAACCAATTAAACATAATGACACCACTTAAGTACTCCTTCACACCATCCACACACTGTGTTCAATAAAATAGCCGATATGATGCTTCAACACACATTTATTGGGAGGGTATATCTGTGCTGCCTCTATCCTCGAAGAAAGCAAAATTACGGTAAGTAATTAAAATTTTAGCTTTCTTCTTCGTATAGAGGCAGCACACATGGGAGCTAAATAGCTAACTGAAATAGGGGAGGGTAGGTCAGATTGCAGCACTTAGTACCCCTGTGCTGAAGGCTGGAATACTGCTTAGATTGTCAATCCTGTAGTGCGATATGAACGTAGATGATGAAGACCACGATGCAGCATTACAGATGTCTATCACAGGCACTTGGGCTCTTTCTGCCCACGAAGTCGCCATTGCCCTCGTTGAGTGAGCCTTCAAGCCGGTAGGTGGATCTTTGCCTGTCTTTTTGTACGCTTCCAAGATTACCGTTTTCAGCCATCTCGCTATTGTGTCCTTGGCAGCCTTTTTTCCCTTGTTTGCACCAGTGAACTGCAGGAATAAATTTTCATCTCGCCTGAAGGCTTCTACCCTAGAGATATAGCAGGCGAGAGTTCTACCAACATCTAGTAGTCGTAGTCTTCGTTCTTCCTCACTGGACGGATCAGGGTAGAAAGACTGTAGTAGAACCTCCTTATTGATGTTCTGTACTGAGGCTACCTTAGGTATAAAGGACGGGATGGTTCTTAACAGTACGCCTTCTGGAACAAATTTAATGAAAGGTTCTCTGGATGATAAAGCTTGGATCTCACCAAGTCTCTTTGCCGATGTTATGGCTACTAGAAAACAAGCCTTTAGGGTTAGCCACTTTACTTCCACCTCTTCCAACGGTTCAAATGGAGAGTCCATCAATGATTGTAACACAATCTGCAAATCCCATGCAGCGGTAGGTGATTTTACTACTGGCCTCAAGTTCCTTAGAGCTTTAAAGAACTTTGTTATTATAGGCTCTCCTGCAAATACACCGTCCGTGAAAGAGTTTATGGCCGTCATGTGTACTCTCAGCGTGTTAGCTCTTAAACCTTTTTGAAAGCCATCTTGGAGAAATTGTAGCACCGCTGGTAGAGATACAATCTCATGATTATTCTGCTGTCTCCAAGAAGCAAATTTTTTCCATAATCTCGCATACAGCTTGTTAGTAGATTGTTTACGAGCTGATAATAACGTGCTGATTACGTCTTCTGACAATCCTTTTAATCTGTATCTAGTTCTCTCATGTTCCACGCCGTTAAATGCAGGCGTGACAGCTGAGGATGAAGGAACTGCTTCTGAGAGAGAAGATCCTTGTGCAGGGGGAGAGTCCAGAACTCTCCTCTGGATAGACGCAGGAGCAGTGGAAACCACGGTCTCCGAGGCCAATAGGGTGCCACCAGTATTGCTCTGGGTTTGTCCTGCACAATCTTCCTCAAGACTCTCTCCAGAATCGCTGTTGGAGGAAAGAGATATACGAACTTCTGTTTCCATGTCACTGAAAATGCATCCAGGATCTGAGGATTGTCCTTCAGATTCAGAGATGCAAACTTCTCCACCTTGCGATTCTGTCTGGTTGTTTTTTTGGTCCAGCACCCATTCGTTGGGACTCAGTGCTTCTCGACTCAGTAAGTCGGCCTTCACATTCTGGACTCCCTTTATGTGAAGAGCTGTAATCTTGAGAAGGTTCTCTTCTGCCCAAGTCATTATCATTCTGCACTGCCTCTCGAGCGCGGGGCTTCTCGTCCCCCCCTGCTTGTTTATATAGTATACGGTGACTGAATTGTCGGACTGTATCAGGGCTGCTTTCCCTTTTATCAGAGGTGCAAAGTGTAGAAGCGCGAGACGAGCCGCTTTCATTTCCCTCATGTTCGAAGAAAGTCGAGATTCTGCAGCAGACCATGTCTTCTGTACCCAGCTGTCTCCGAGATGGGCTCCCCAACCGGTTGCAGATGCATCCGTAGTTATAACTACTGACTCGGTTAGAGCAAACGTGTTGCCGCTGGACAAATTGTTCTGCACCAGCCACCATTCCAGCTGTTTCTTCGTCCACTTCGAGATGACCAACGATTGGTTCAGTGACGTCGGACTCCTGTCCCAAAAGTCGAGAATTTCTCTCTGTAAAGGCCTCATGTGTGCCCTCGCCCAGGGCACTGCGTCCATGGCTGCTGTAAACAGTCCCAGTACTCTCATCGCTTGCCTTATCGTCACTGAACTGGCGCGAATTAAGTGACGGACTTGACTCTGTAGATCTCTGAGTTTGTCTCTGGGTAAGAACAGTTTTAACTGATTCGCATCTATTATGAGGCCCAGAAATTTCTTTATTGGAGCTGGGTGTAGATCTGATTTCTTCAGATTGATGAGAAACCCCACCTCCTGCAATAAATGAGTCGTCCTCTGGAGGTGTAGTAGCAGATGCTCTCGAGAGGATGCAATCAACAGCCAGTCGTCGAGGTAAGGAATCAGTTGTATGCCTTGCAGGCGAAGATGGGCTACTAAGACGATGGCTACTTTTGTGAAGACCCTTGGGGAGGAGGTGAGACCAAATGGGAGGGCACAAAACTGGTAATGACGTACTTCTGCGCCTACCTGAATTGCTACTCTTAAGAACCTCCTGGACAACGGATGAATGGGAATATGGAGGTATGCGTCCATTAAGTCCAGTGAGACCATGAGGTCTCCTTTTTGTATCAATGCTGTTGCTGATCTGATGGTCTCCATCTTGAATTTTTCTTTTGTTACAAACCGGTTGACATAACGTAAGTCTATGATTAAACGCCATTTTCCCTCGGTCTTGGGCACGGGAAAGAGCATCGAATAAACCCCTCTTCCTTTTTCCTCGTCTGGCACTGGTTCCAACGCTCTTTTTAGAAGAAATTCTTGTAACAGAGTGGGCACTACATGATCCCTTGGACGGTTTATGATTAGCCTCTCTTTTGGTCTCTTTATGAACTTTATCTTGTAGCCTGTCTTTATTATGTCGAGAACCCATCTGTCTGTAGTCACTGCCTCCCAAGCCGGAAAAAAGTTCTTTAATCTTGCACCGACTGGCTGAGTGACTAGACTCCTGGCGTCAGAATTCAGATTTGGTCTGTCCTGATTGCCCTTGTCTGGGTTTACGATTTTGTGCAGTCTTCTGGGGACGTCTGTTGGAGTTGCCGGAAAAGTTTCTTTTACGAAAAGTATTTCTACCTTTCGTTTTGAAAAATTTATAAGGCTTTTTCCTTTCTGATTGTGGAAAAGCTAGTCCTTTGCCTTTCTTACATTTTTCTAGGATCTTCTCCAACTGAGCGCCAATTAATTGTCCAGGTTCAAATGGAAGCGAACAGAAGTTATTTTTGGAACTGACCTCTCCTCTCCATGGTTTTAACCAGACAGAACGTCTGGCAGAATTTGTAAGCGCCAAGTTCTTTGATGCAATTTTTAGCACATCCACTGGGAAATCACAAAGATAGTCCGCTGCAAGTTTAATACTTTTAACCTGCTCCAGCAACTCTTCCATTGGAACTTTATCCTCGATGTCTCTGGACAACGTGCTCAACCAAACTCTCATGGCTCTTGCCACTGGAACTGTAGAGAGAGCCGCCTTACTGAGATCTGCAGAGTTACAATATGCCCGTCTTAATAAGACATCGGTTTTTCTGTCACTCGCATCTCTCAGCAAGGAAGAATCATCTGATGGTAGCAGAATATTCTTCGATAGCTTTGAAACAGCTGGATCTATTTGGGCTGGCTTCTCCCAGGATTCCGACTCCGTAGGGTCAAGGCGGTATACGGCTCTGAACCTAGAGCCTAACTCTATGCGGCGATCTGGTCTCTTCCATTCCTTTTCCATGATCGTTTTTAGAACTGGGTGTCCCGGGAGGACTGTAGATTTCTTACGTGGAAAATAATATAAATTTTCTCTCTCTTTTGATGAAGTCTTGTCTCTCTTTACTTCTATAATCTCTTTAACAGCTTTTATTAGTCCATCCGCATTTTCTTTTTTGAATAGAAAATAATCTTCTGATACTGGGGGCTCAGTTTCTGAATCCGTGGAATCGTCCAGCTCAGAGTCCCATGAATCAGAAGAATGTTCAGACGGAGATCTCTCCGCTATTCTGGACTTAGATTTCCTCTTGAGCCCTGAAGTGGAAGGAGCTGGCGTTGAAGCACTTGGCATGTGCGTCTTGAACCACGAAAAAAAGGCCTTAGCCTCATTAATAAATGCTGAGGTCTCCTCCTGAGGCGCTCTGTTTCTTTCTGCCTCTTGTTCCACACACAGGTCACAGGTGGCTGAAGGGAGATCATCTGGGAGGGGCTGCTCACAAACATCACAGAATCTGTGTCTAGTTTTGCTTCTCCTCTTACTGGCAGATGAATGGCTTGACATCTGCAAGAAGCATACACAAGTAGCTATGAAATACACCAATACAACATCACAGAGTCTCATTAGTACAGACTGCGTCCTAGAAAACCCCCTCAAGCACCTTGGTAAGCAGTGAATCCGGCTGCCTCGCACACAGAGGTGCTGCACGCCGGCAACTCGCGCTTTAAATACCCTTGGGGAGGTGTCACGCTAGGGGATGACGCACTTCCGGTCCGGCCGCGGACCGGAAGTAAACCCCACTATCTGTGCTATAGTAGATTTTATTACCGGCCCGTAGAGAAGACGATCATAGCTGTGGTGTCCTACAACCACTCACCGCGATGTCTCCGGAATTCCTTCTTATCGGCCGCACTGGGAGCCGTGGCTTCAGATGACGTACTTCCGGTCCGTGGAACGTAGACCGGAAGTAGTATGGCCGCCGTTTGGACCGCAAGCGGACTACTGAGCGCCCGCCGGAGCAAGAAGCGCAGGAATTAAGCCAGGTAAAGCGTACCATCTAACAAGACAGGAACAGATATACAGACTCACCATCTCCTTGCAGGGCAGCTATACTCCTGGTACTGAAAACCATCCAGCCCTGCTGAGTACTGTATAGCAACATAGCCAGGCATAGCCACTGGCCGATGCATGTAAGGGCCCATATAACTGCCAGAGCACCAGAAATAGCATGGTTACCCTTACTATTACTGTCATGCAGTAGGTGCTCTGGCCAGGGTTACCCACATTGGCCACCCTGTAAAACAAACAGAAAACAACCTAAGTTACTAAAAGGTGGGCATTTTAGCAGGTGAGATACAAACCTCACCTGCCCTCCTGAATAGGAGGACAGAAAAAAACACAGTGTGTGGATGGTGTGAAGGAGTACTTAAGTGGTGTCATTATGTTTAATTGGTTAACCTGTTGTCAGGTATTTTTTGTAGGTGGGCGGTCCTGAGAGTGAGTAGGAGGGATCTATATCCCATGTGTGCTGCCTCTATACGAAGAAGAAAGTAGTTATATTCTTGTATATAGGAGGCAGTATTATAGTAGTTATATTCTTGTATATAGGGGCAGTATTATCGTAGTTATATTCTTGTATATAGAAGGCAGTATTATAGTAGTTATATTCTTGTATATAGGAGGCAGTATTATAGTAGTTATATTCTTGTATATAGGAGGCAGTATTATAGTAGTTATATTCTTGTATATAGGGGCAGTATTATAGTAGTCATATTCTTGTATATAGGGCAGTATCAGGCTGCGTTCACACTACTTTCAGTCAGTATATTTCAGTCAGTATTGCAACCAAAACCAGGATGGATTAAAAACACAGAAAGGCTCTGTTCACACAATGTTGAAATTGACTGGATGGCCGCCATATAACAGTAAATAACGGCCATTATTTGAATATAACAGCCGTTGTTCTAAAATAACAGCAAATATTTGCCATTAAATGGCGGCCATCCACTCAATTTCAACATTGTGTGAACAGATCCTTTCTGTGTTTTTAATCCACTCCTGGTTTTGGTTGCAATACTGACTGAAATTTATACTGACTGAAATATACATATACTGACTGAAATATACGTAGTGTGAACCCAGCCTTACAGTAGTTATACTCTTTTATATAGGAGGCAGTATTATAGTAGTTATAGACAAGCATATAGATGTGCTGGCACTATCAGCAAACCGTGGTATCCTAAGATTATTTGTATGTCCAGGTTGAGTGACCTGACGTGATAGGGAGCGTTATGATCTCCGTTTACTGAGTAATCTCAGTACGGTGTCTGCATCCCAGTGGTGCTCAGCATGAGTAAGAAAACAGTTCATTCAATAAGCACAAGCCTTTGAGTTAGACAGTAGAAACCAGCGGCACTCACCGGGTTAATGCAGTAATCGTGGTTTATTTACAAGATGTCATCATGCAGGCAACTTCAGGGCAGGGAGAGACAGGTCCAAGGGTGCTGTGCACCGTGGCTACAGCTGTTTCGCAGGATAACTTTCCCGCTTTATCTGGCCTCCGGGGTTTGAATCGGTTGTCAGTTTAAAGCCTCGTCTTCTGACATCACCGACATCACTGACATCACTCAATCCAACGCAAAACACTATGTGAACAAGTGCTACAATTAAAAACATGTAAACAAGATGTGGGGATGAACAGGTGAAATGACTAATGCACTGGTTCTTATGCATCTGACAGTAGACTATGTGATTTTTACTACTTTGTATGTTAACAGAGCGGATGTAGTAGTTATAGTCTTGTGCATAGGAGGCAGTATTGTAGTGGTTATATTCTTGTATATATGAGTTGTATTATAGTAGTTATATTCTTGTATATAGGAGCAGTATTATAGTAGTTATATTCTTGTATATAGGAGCAGTATTATAGTAGTTATATTCTTGTATATAGGAGGCAGTATTATAGTAGTTATATTCCTGTATATAGTAAGCAGTATTATAGTAGTTATAGTCTTGTGTATAGGAGGCAGTATTATAGTAGTTATATTCTTGTATATATGAGCTGTATTATAGTAGTTATATTCCTGTATATAAGAGCAGTATTATAGTAGTTATATTCCTGTATATAGGAGCAGTTTTATAGTAGTTATATTCTTGTATATAGGAGCAGTATTATAGTAGTTATATTCCTGTATATAGAAGCAGTATTATAGTAGTTATATTCTTGTATATATGAGCAGTATTATAGTAGTTATATTCTTGTATATAGGGAGCAGTATTATAGTAGTTATCCAACGAGGGAGACAAAGAAGCTTGCACTCACCAAAAACCGCTGCGGTATAAGTCCGTTTATTTCGTCTAGATAGACCGAAGTGGGGAGGGGAAGTGGAAGCAGGGGCGTCCGATGGCCAGAAGAGGCGTGATCAGTCACGTGAAACGGCTGTAGCCATCGGACGCCCCTGCTTCCACTTCCCCTCCCCACTTCGGTCTATCTAGACGAAATAAACGGACTTATACCGCAGCGGTTTTTGGTGAGTGCAAGCTTCTTTGTCTCCCTCGTTGGATTACCTATACTCTTGTTACAGCTTTGCACCCCTATGCTGCATACCGTAAGCCTACTATCCTTAATATACATGTCCTAGCTCACGGGTGTACATGATACAACATTAGACTCTGGTGCTAACTCAGACCTTCTTCCCTTGTTGGATTATAGTAGTTATATTCTTGTATATAGGAGCAGTATTATAGTAATTATATTCTTGTATATAGGAGCAGTATTATAGTAGTTATATTCTTGTATATAGGAGCAGTTTTATAGTAGTTATATTCTTGTATATAGGAGCAGTATTATAGTAGTTATATTCCTGTATATAGAAGCAGTATTATAGTAGTTATATTCTTGTATATATGAGCAGTATTATAGTAGTTATATTCTTGTATATAGGGAGCAGTATTATAGTAGTTATATTCTTGTATATAGGAGGCAGTATTATAGTAGTTATATTCTTGTATATAGGAGCAGTATTATAGTAGTTATATTCCTGTATATAGTAAGCAGTATTATAGTAGTTATAGTCTTGTGTATAGGAGGCAGTATTGTAGTGGTTATATTCTTGTATATATGAGCTGTATTATAGTAGAGTATTTTCTTGTACATAAGTGGCAGTAGTATATACCTGTGCAAATACATCACTCACACTCTAAGCACATGTAATAATTTACAATAAATTGCAATATCTCATGGATTAATGAGACAAGTAAAATGTTATAATTTGGTGGGGGCTTCTCACATCTCTCTATTGATATTAATATTCATAACACTGAGAACTTTACATTCTTTTTTTTTTTCTTTCATTGAATGTTTCTTCTTGAATAATAAAACATATTACATTGTAAACCCTACCGCCTGGTGCAGCCGCTGTCCTGACGGCAAATAATGGAAGTTGTTTAAAAATCCTCGGTATTATCTTTTGTTCACAAAATCAATGTGAAATGAGGAGAGTCAAAATAGGCTGCGGGTCGATAGCTCAGTATAAGTCTCACTCCGCTCTATTGTTCTCAATGCAGCCGATCCGCTGCCTATCTGATAGAACTGTTATTAGAATATTGATCAACAGCTTGTTGTTGTGTTTTCTTTTTTTTCTTCTTCTATATAGGAAAAAGCGCTTGTTGTCTTTGATCCTCCAGCATAAAATAATAGGCATTTGGATTCATCTTCTCTCTTATAAATATGGAGACTGGAGACACAAGGGGAGACGTAAAGGAAACCAAGGTCCATGTTCACATCAACATAAGTAAACCATTAATGAAGGACTTTACATAGGATCCAAAAGGATTAATAAAATGTATTTTTTTTTGGTCGCAGTTTTTCCCCCCCATATAATGCAAGATCACCTCCATTATTCCTGAAGTGATATCTGTTTCATCCCAGCTCTTCTACACATTACTGTATTGAGGTCACGTGACTTCTAATCCGCCATCTTCTTGACTTTTAGATTTGAAACTGCAGCCTCTCCTTTTCAAACCTGTCATCAATCCCATAATACATCAACACAGCATCACATGTATGACTAAAGCCAGTACCATTTCTGCCTGTAATAATCATCATCTCTATATATCTCCAAATAAGCTAGAGCTTGTATGTATACAGTCAAGGAAGCTGAATTATAACCATTATGGCCAATTATAACCAATGTAACTGTGTTACATGAAATATATTATCAACATTAGTCATTTTAAATGGGTTGTGTGGTGCTGTCTTTTTTTTTACAGCTTGCTCCAATAGAAGCCAAGCAAGCTGCAGATCATGTGACCGCCAGCACCGACATCACAAATGGGCAGAAACGGCTGACTCCCTGCCTAATGAATAACAAAATGCAGCAATGCAGAGAAAGTTTAACAACTGTTCATTAGTTTATTCCAAGTTTTTTTTGTGGTACACTGACTGTTGTTAAAAAGCAGCGCATAGAGACTTTTGTGTCACTTATACCCAATGTCTAGGACACCAATCCTGTTGCTACTCCCTAAAAAAAAAAAAATATTCTCTTTATTTCTTGGATAAAGTCATAGTTTTTTTTTACTTTCCTAGCTCAAAGACTGTGGCTAATCCCAAAGAGGAACAAAGTTTGAACTGCTGATTAACAGCAACTTAATACCATCTGTTCACAATACTTTGTTTAAATTACTTTGATGTACTCCTAAATTATATGTGGCTTTAAGGGCTCTTAGGCAGTGTCATAAATTAATTTGAGGGGATTTGGATCAGTTGGTGTTCAGATTGAACCTTATCAGTCTGAACCCAAATTTTTGCCAAAGTTTAACAAACCAGCTAAACCAAATTTTTTTTTGTTAGGAACTTACCGTCCAGTGCTTCAGTGACATCCTCCTCTGCTGTAGGAGGCGCGGTCCGGATCACCAGGAGCGCACTCCGGCAGTCACATAATGGGTGCGCTTCAGGAACATTCTCCGGCTCGCTCCCAGCCTAAGTGACGCCCCAGATACCCAACAACTTCCCTGGTAACCAGGGATGCCGCGGGTCTGAGTCACTGGCGGGAGTGTTAAATCTCCCCGGGAAATTGTGTGACTGGCAGGTCTTCCTGCCAGTCGGTGGATTTGATTTCAGTTGTCTGTTGTTGGAGATGAGGGGCTGGTCCAACCACAGTCTGGACTAGACCCCTGACCTCCTATAAAACACCTTTAGTGTATCAACCCCTTGCTGGCTATTATGTCTAGTTCATCTAGAAAGCTTGGCGTTCCCTGTGATTTCCCTGTGTTCGTTCCCTGGCTTATCTGACCTCTGCACCCCTACCCTGACTTACCTGGTTTTCTGCCTGTCTTGACCTTTTGGTTTTGTGACCTGACTATCTATTTTGACTTCAATTTGAGACTTCTGCTGTTCTCTAGTTATGACCTCAGCTTACTGGCCTTTCTTTTTTGTGTCCGTCTGTCTTAAATGCATTTAGTGTGCTACGTATTCCAAGGGCCCTATTACACGGGACGGTAATTGTGCGAAAAATCGTTATATCACTCAAATTTGAACGATGATCATTCTGTGTAATTGCAATTCTTGATTGTTGATTTAGATCTAAACCTAAAATCATTGTTAATCGTTCGCTGTAATTCCCCATTTATTCACTAATTGTTCAGTCTAATTGCACGTTGTTCGTTGTTTTGATGGGATCAGATGGATTAAATGATGGTAGTAACGATCGCAGTAACGATCATAGTAACTATCTTAACTAGCGACTATCGTTCTGTGTAATATGGTGAACGATTTCAGGTTATCGATTAATCTCATTTACTATCGTTTATCGTTAGTTATTTGTCATTAAAAATCTTCTCTTCTAATATGACCCTAAGTCAGGGACTGCCGCCCAGTTGTCCGCAGCCGTCTAGGGCTGATAGTGGCAAGTAGGCAGGGACAGTGGGTGGAGACAAGTGTAGGGTCAACTGTCCTTGTCTTTCCCATCTCTTCTCTGACTTCTAGTCTGTGACACTTTTGAAAAGTTTTCTCAAGCCTAGTGCTGAGCTCACTACTCCTATATGGGACTTTGATAGAGTTAATATGGGGTTAAGGTCTCAACCTTAACCAGCCCTGTAAACAGCTTCTTTGCAGGCCTATAATGCAGTATTCTAAAATTCTAAAGTTTCTCTTTGCAAAGTATATGGCGGCATTAAGGTCTGTTTACACTCCACAATTATCATCATAACCCGCTCATTTGCGAGCAATCATAACAGCAATCGGTTAGTCTAAATTAAGAAAAAGATTAGCAATATCCATTAAATTACCAGTGGCATGATTGGTAAATGGAACTGCAGCTCTTAGTGACATTTACATAACGTATTGCTGCCTAGTGCACGGCTCGATGGAATTCATCATATCATGGTGGTTAAAAAACACATTCTGTATAAAGGTACTTTTATTAATAGATAATATACAGCGGTATTATTTATGCGAACAGAGTGACAGTATTCATACACTGCAGTGTATATGTCGGCATTATTTATTACTAACTTGTTGTCATTGTTTGTACAGAATTGGATTGCATTATGCTGTACATTAACATGTTATTTATGTGCTTGGCATAAAGCTATCTGTGTACACAGTATATGGCAGCATTATTTACATTCCGAGTGGCGGTATTTCTCCATAAACTGCAGCGTATATTATTTATCAGGAATTTATCATGTCATTGTTTAAGTAGAATGTTATGTCGTTATACTGTACATTAGCACATTATTTATGTACCTAGCATAAAGCTGTCTCTGTATACAGTATATGGCGGCATTATTTAGGAATGTTGGCTGCCTTCATTATTTATTCATTATTACAAGCAAGTACATGTATTATCCATTTCCCTGCTTGTGTCAGCCAGCTTATAGTCTTGTAGTACCCTTGATTTTATGGGATTTTTTTTTTTTTTTTTTTTTTTTACTTTTTAACCCCTTCCCACTGAGCACACCTGATATATATATATATATATATATATATATATATATATATATATATATATATATATATATATATATATATTCCCCTACCCAATGGCTCTCAAGGGCTTTAAATGAGGTAAAAACAGACAAAAACAGATTTACCATGCTACAAATGTTCAATATGTCCCCCTTGGTTTTCAACAACGCTGTCCATTCACAAAACTATTTTTTCAATGACTGAAATGTATCAACTTTGAACACTACGACAAGTGGACAAATGCTGTCTTTCAGATCTGACACTGATCCCAGTCTGTCATGGTAGACCTGGTCCTTTAAGAACCCCTATAACCAGAAGTCACAGGAGGGTGAGATCAGGTGAGCGAGAATGCTTAAAGTATCACAACTTCTAGTTCTTCAGCAGGACAATGCCATTGAAACGGTTTGAACTTTAGTTCAATGACATTTAATTAATGGATTAGAAAAACAAGGCTGAGTTATGCTGCGTTTACACGGAACGATTATCGTGCGAAATCGTACGTGTAAACGCTGCGAACGATCAAATGACGAACGAAAAATCATTTATTTTGATCTTACAACATGTTCTAAAATCATCGTTCGTCGTTCGCAAAAAATTCGCAGATCGTTCCTTGTAAACAGTCGTTCGCTGATTTAACCAATGTGTGAGATAGGCTTAAGCGATCGCAAAACGAGTTTCCGTGCGATATATCGTACCATCTAAACGCTGATCGTTATGAAAAAAAATTGTTACTCCGGCATTGTTAATCGTACTATCGGGCGAATTATCGTTCTGTGTAAACGCAGCATTAAAGTGTCCCTGACACTATAATGTCATCTACGCTCACAGAGAAGGCAGTAATTTGACTTATGGACACATTGAGCCATGACTGTCTCTACAGGTTAGACTTCATGTGTTTGGTCTCCTTTTTCAACAAGCACAAGACTAAACAGCTTCAGGAGGCTGGACCTGGATACAGTAAGTATAGCTGTTATATAGCTCCCTTCAGGAGACTGGACCTGGATACAGTAAGTATAACTGTCATATAGCGGCCTTCAGGAGACTGGACCTAGATACATTAAGTATAGCTGTTATATAGCTGCCTTCAGGAGACTGGACCTGGATACAGTAAGTATAGCTGTTATATAGCTGCCTTCAGGAGACTGGACCTGGATACAGTAAGTATAGCTGCTATATAACTGCCTTCAGGAGAGTGGACCTGGATACAGTAAGTATAGCTGTTATATAGCAGCCTTCAGGAGACTGGACCTGGATACAGTAAGTATAGCTGTTATATAGCTGCCTTCAGGAGACTGCACCTGTATACAGTAAGTATAGCTGTTATATAGCTGTGTCATGAATGTGCCTGTGCCGAACTCCGTGCGCCCCTCAGCTCGTGCTGCGCGGCTGAGATGGCGCTGATATTCAGTGTTTTTGTATGTGTGTGCAGTGTCCTGGGCCTTGTCTGAACACTGGCCTATTTCGTTCTGTGTTTGTTCAGCCACACCCGCTTTGCCTGAGATACTCCTGGCCACTCCGGAGTTAACTATGATGCTGGTTAGCTTGTCTAGTCAGGTTGCTCTTGCCCCAGGTGTTCTGAGGAGATCAGGGGTCTGGTCCAATCAGCTCCTGCACTGGACCTCTGGTCTCCTATATAGTGTCATCCAGCCTGCCTCTCACTGCCGGATATTGAGCTTGTCTCTGCCTGGTTCTGTTTCTCTTGCTCTGTTTATGCTGATCCCTTTGCCTGTGTTTTTGACCATCCCTGCTAGCTGCCTGCCCTGACCATATTGCCTGTTTATTGACCTTGCTTTTGGATTGTGATTTTGTACTGTGCTGCCCGATTGTTGTGACCCGGACTGTTGACTACTCTTTATTGTGTTTTGTCTGTCTGTCTTGTCTTTTTGTCCCACCAAACTAGTACAGGGACCGCCGCCCAGTTGCTGCCCTAGGGTTTAGCCTAGGGGGGCAAGTAGATAGAGTCAGTGGGCGGGGCTGAGCACTGTCTCTGTGTGTCTGGTGTCACCGGTTCCTGACAGAATATCCGGCCCAATATATATACTGCCCCCTCTGGTGCCATGGCTACTGTGGAAGATCTTGCTACCCGGGTGGAGGGGGTGTCAGGCTTTGTGGTCAAACTGGCCCACCAGATAACCCAGTTAATGGATTTAAACCTGGTGGCTAAGATGGAGGCTTTGTCTTGCCTGGTTGATGATCTTGTTAAACAGGTTCAAATTTTGTCTGCCAACCAGAATAATGCTGTGGTAGCGCCCCCAGTGGTGGAAAGGCCTAGAAAACCGGTCATGTTGCTCCCTGATAGATTTTCTGGTGATATGGAGAAATTTGAGTCCTTTAGGGGTGCTTGCATGTTGTTTTTTCGGATCAATCACTTCCCTTCTGAGCAGGAGAAGGTTGGTATTGTGGTCTCACTACTTCAGGGAGATCCTCAGGCTTGGGCTCTCAAAATCCCTCCTGAGGCAGAGGAATGGAGTAGCTTGGAGAAATTCTTTTTGTCCCTGGGTACTATATATGCTCAACCAGATCAGATGGCATTGGCAGAGAATAAGCTACTCTCTCTCCGTCAGGGTAAGCGACCAGCAGAGGAATATTGCTCTGAGTTTAGAAAATTTTGTGTGGTGACTGCTTGGTGTGAACCAGCTTTGAAGGCTTTCTTTAAGCAAGGATTGGCAGAGGGCATTAAGGATGCCTGGGTAGGTCACCCAGATCCTCCAACCCTTAAAGAGACCATGGCCTTGGCCATTAGTATTGACCGCAGACTACGTGACAGAAAAAGGGCGAAAGCTAACTCTGACCTCTTCAAACCTTCCGCTTCTTTTCCTGCTGAAAAACCTTTATCCTCCCCTGACGTCTCAGAGGAGGAACCTATGCAGCTGGGAGTATTGAATGTCAGGACCAGACAAGAATTCCGGAGACATAATGGCCTGTGCTTTTACTGCAGGAACAGTGGTCACTACATCAGCCATTGCCCCATCCGTCCCCAGCGATCAGAACATCATCAGCGTCCAGATGACTACCAGGAAGGTCATCTGGGCGCACAGGTAACCATTGGTGAAATGGGCATACACTGTTCCTCTGATAAACCTGCTATACCTGTGCCTGATGTGAATGAAAATTGTGGTGATGATAACTCTGTCTGTAACTCATCTGTCTCTATCTCAGAGTCCTCCGCTGACGAGTGGGAGACGGATAGCGATATTGCTAGTGACATTCAAACCTGTGTGGTGAGAGGTAATTTTCCGCCTACACCTGATTTATCAAGTGAGGGTCCGGAGGCCCCTCATAAAAGGGGGGGGTACTGTCATGAATATGCCTGTGCCGAACTCCGTGCGCCCCTCAGCTCGTGCTGCGCGGCTGAGATGGCGCTGATATTCAGTGTTTTTGTATGTTTGTGCGGTGTCCTGGGCCTTGTCTGAACACTGGCCTATTTCCTTCTGTGTTTGTTCAGCCACACCCGCTTTGCCTGAGATACTCCTGGCCACTCCGGAGTTAACTCTGATGCTGGTTAGCTTGTCTAGTCAGGTTGCTCTTGCCCCAGGTGTTCTGAGGAGATTAGGGGTCTGGTCCAATCAGCTCCTGCACTGGACCTCTGGTCTCCTATATAGTGTCATCCAGCCTGCCTCTCACTGCCGGATATTGAGCTTGTCTCTGCCTGGTTCTGTTTCTCTTGCTCTGTTTATTCTGATCCCTTTGCCTGTGTTTCTAACCAACCCTGCTAGCTGCCTGCCCTGACCATATTGCCTGTTTATTGACCTTGCTTTTGGATTGTGATTTTGTACTGTGCTGCCCGATTGTTGTGACCCGGACTGTTGACTACTCTTTATTGTGTTTTGTCTGTCTGTCTTGTCTTTTTGTCCCACCAAACTAGTACAGGGACCGCCGCCCAGTTGCTGCCCTAGGGTTTAGCCTAGGGGGGCAAGTAGGTAGAGTCAGTGGGCGGGGCTGAGCTTAGGGTGCACTGTCTCTGTGTGTCTGGTGTCACCGGTTCCTGACAAGCTGCCTTCAGGAGACTGGACCTGGATGCAGTAAGTAAAGATTTTATGTAGCAGCCTCCAGGAGACAGGACCTGGATACAGTAAGTATAGCTGTTATATAGCTGCCTTCAGGAAACTGGACCTTGATACAAGTAAGTATAGCTGTTATATAGCTGTCTTCAGGAAATGGACGTTGATACAAGTAAGTATAGCTTTGTTTTACAGCATGAAAACTAAAAAAATAAAATGTAAATTGCAAACTTGCTTTATGTCACATATACTGTGCTGATTTAGATTTTGAAAGTTAACAGGTACACTTTTCCTGCAATACCACATACAACCTAACAGGTGTGATTTTATTTAGAAAAAAAGAAGAAAAAAATATATAGGTAATTTTATAAAGGATGGAGTTTTTTTTTTTTTTTAATTCATTATATTTTATATACTTTTTTAAAACCTTTTTTCATGTCCCACAAGGGCAATAATCCATTGAATTGGCCTGATTCAGCAGATTATGTTATAGGGCCCTTACAGTTATCATCAGATCACTACTGTAATACACTGCACCAGCCACCTAGCCAGTGTATTCAGTCTGTCAGCGTTATGCAGACAGGGCCAGGAACTCAGGCATCCATAGCAGACCTGGGAAGCTTCACAAGGCCCCCCCAGCTGCCAAAGAGACCCATCGGCATCGAAAAACTCATCATCCAGATACCAATAGGTAAGTACAGTACTGCCTACACTTTACATGTTGTGGTTGTGATCTGACCACAGCAAGTAAAGGGTTAATCTACCAGGAGCGAAGGTTACTCCTTCCCTGGTAGATATGGTGGGGGCCTGGCTGTTATACTGATAGACGAGCTCCAGCAATCCTTGTATGGGGGGCCAGAAAAAAAAGCTTTTTTTTTTTTTTTTTTTTAAGCTGAGGGGTTCTTAGATATAGCAGGTACGAATAATGTCCCCTTAGCTTGAAATGTGTCACACTCAGGAACCAACAGGCTCTTATTTAAGATGTAAATAAAGTTTATGATTTTAATCTTCAACCTCCTAAAAAGTCCAGCCCCCGCAGAACCCAAGATGCAGCAAATAAACTTATGCAGCTTTGTGGATAAAAAAAAACACATAAATAAAGTTATAGCTTTCAGCATACGTTGATACAGTGATTACAATGAGAAAAAAAGCTTAGTCTTGAAGGCACAAATTAGATGAAGGGGTTAAAGAAAAATTCTGTTGGTCTAAATTAACCTAATAAATGCATTGTTCTGTTGTTCCATTATAAAGTCTGCAAAAGTCAAATAGAGAGGTAAAAACTTCTCCCCTTTATAGTAAATGCAGAACTGGGATACGGCGATAACAATCACAGAACACAGCAAGAATGTGCAAACGAGAAAGAAGAGAAAATTTACTCAAATATTGATTCTAACAGATCGATTTTCCCCTCATTTTACAAAAATATTTTGACTACTTTTTGACATTTACACCAAACTTCTGCAGAGACTGTGTAAATCGCGGTACAGATTAGCTGTATAATCCTGATAGCTCCCTGCGGGGGGAGAGGCGGCCATCAGGCATCCTGCAATTTACTGACCGTTCCCAGTAGAGCCATAGAGAAGCGAGCCGGCCCATCACCCTTCAGGTTCTGTACACATGAATCATAGATTTCCATTGTGAGATCCTGAACAAAGCCTTTCCCTCTACACGAGATCACAGGGGGAGTTGGTTTTATTGACTTATTTCTTCAGTCTCTAAAATATTTAATAAAAAACCCAAACAATGTGAGGAGCGCAGGGTTAATTACAAGCAGCAATTAGTCTGCACAGAACAATCACTTTTACATTATCTGTAAATAAGTAAATAAATTAAAAAAATGAAAAATAAGGAAAATCAATGCCAAAAAAAGGGACACATTGTTTTTTTTTTATTGTTTGTTTTTTGTTTTTCTTTTGCTGCCCCAAAGGCCTCACTCCAAGAATTCTTCTTTTTATTATTATTATTATTATTATTATTATTATTACTATTATTGTTACAAACCCCTTCCCCCATTCTTTTAGTTAAAGAGGTATTCCGTCTCTTTTTATTTTTTTTAAGGCTATGTTTACATGTCGTACAAACAATCATGATCATTAATTCCAGCCATAGATTGCGTTTAACAACAGACGTTGTTTGTACAGCGTGTGAACATAGCCTTAAATGTAAAAAAAAACAAAAACATTGATTAACCTCCAATAGGTGGCACCAATGAATTTTCTTCCTTCTAGAGAAGAGTTTATCCCCCACCTATAATACCCAATAGAGTATTCCCTGCCACCCACCCGATTGGGGTTTTTATTTAGTTGTCTCAGAATTTTCCGTTTTTATCCCGATATTTTTTTCCTGTGTTTTTTTTTTTTACCAGTTCATACATAGTTTTATTTTGAGGTCTGTAAAACGTTTCAAAAAAACAGATCAACAGATCAATTAAAAGCATAAATTGCACCTCCAAAAAGATAAATTACTGGATTAAAACTCACAAGTAAGAAAAAAATTGTGATACTGTCCAAAAATCTTTGTGTGAATATAGCCTTATATTGAAATACTGCATGAATCTAGAAGAAACTAAAAATAACCTCAGGGACCTCTACCCCTTCGTCCGTCTCTAATGAAGAAAATGAGTTTGTCAATAGAAGGAGTCTAAGCGGAGAAAGAAATCTGCTCTGCTCCAATGGCTCTGCCGAGTCTTCTTTAGTCGATATATCATCTGCTATTAGATAATGGAGCCTATTCTCAATGTGGTGACAGCAAAACACAGGTCAATGCGACATTCGATCTGGGTAATTGTGAACCATGGGAGTCCCGACAGGTCAATTGTCTCCGGAAAGATCATAAAAACAATGGAAACAACCGTGAAGAAGTCTCAGACTCGCATCCACCATTGACTTCCATATTAATATAGAGTACAGTATAAGTGATAAATAAGTGATCTCTTGGGGTCCGACCATTGGGACCCCCACTGATCTATAAAAGTCTTTCATAATTTTTCCAAAGCCACTGTGTCAGGAACCGGTGACACCAGAAACACAGAGACAGTGAGCCCTAAGCTCAGCCCCGCCCACTGACTCTACCTACTTGCCCCCCTAGGCTAAACCCTAGGGCAGCAACTGGGCGGCGGTCCCTGTACTGGCTTGGTGGGACAAAAAGACAAGACAGACAGACAAAACACAATAAAGAATGGTCGACAGTCCGGGTCACAACAGTCTGGCAGCAAAGGTACAAAATCAGGATCCAAAAGAGTAGTCAGAAAACAGGCAATATGGTCAGGGGCAGGCAGCAAGCAAGCAAGGTCAAAAGAAACTAAGCAGGAGTCAGGAGAAAACAGAAAACAGAACACACAAGCAGGCAGAGACTAAGTCAATAACCGGCAAGGCACAGGCAGAAACAGAAATCTTAAATAGGAGACCAGGAACCAAGTCCAGAAGATGATTGGAGGGACCAGCTGTCAATCACTGAAGCAAGGCAGGTTAACTGTTACATGACCAGAGGAAACTTTGCAGCACAGACACAGGTGGGGCAGGGAAAACAATTAGCAGACCAGAAGAAATAAGACACAGTTCAGACAGGGCAAAAACAAGGCAAACAAAACACAGAATAAATGGAAGATTATGGCCAAAATCGCAGTCTCGGTCGTACCTTACGCACCGAGGACTGCGCCAAAGTTCCATTCATGACACACTGAGGAAGGAGCAAGACGCTCCGAAACTCGCCTGACCACACAGCTTGTTTCACAAACATAAAAGAGCCATACAATACATCAATACTTTGACTTTGGCCCCAGACAAATAAGACTGTGCTGCCAGGGTCTAAAGCAAAGAACAGTACGTCAGTCACTCTACCCCAACCCAGAGACTGGTGAGTTACACAAACGATTGTGTGTTTGTGACTAAGAACATACTGTATTTTCTTGTCTTTCACCTGACAGCCTGAGAATCTAGGCCCAGGCATGGTCTCATCTCCTGAGATTGTTGTAACCCTGCACCTATTAAGCCCTGCTATTTTACCAGCAGTCAAGCAAGCTCATGGTCATGTCTCCTAGTGGGGTAAATAAAAGTTTATGAATAATAAAAATTAAAACTAATTAAAATAATATATATATATATAGGTTCTCAAAGAAGCAGGATTTCTGTACCAAAGGGTTATGGACTAAGGAATCTGACTGTGGTGGTTTAACTTTTGTTCAACCCTCAAAAACATCAATGAAGGAAACTTTTCTTTCCCCCCTGATGATTTGGTTACGAGAAGCCCGTGACCTGAGAGCTTCCAGTCCCTTCCTGCGCTCTAATCTGCGCTTCATTACCTTAAATGACGCCGCTCGGAGCTGTGGTTCTCCCACTAATGACAGACATTTACAAACCTCCAGACAACCACAGCCCTGACTCATCTCCTGCCGCCATTCTTAATATTGATCATGTGATGTCACCAAGTGATCTCATCTTCTGCTGTGACCCTGCTGAATAACGCTCCCATCCAAGAACTTCCCAATGAATAAAGCGGAGGAGGCAAGAAGCAATGGCCAGAGCTTGTGATCTTGGAAAAATATACCATATATGCAGCAATATTTTTGGTATATATAGATGGGCCCTTCCTTACCTGTCCATTTGGTTTGACATATCTCAGGATAAGCTATGAAACAACAGGATTTGGTCACACTCTGCTGGAAGTACTTTATGCTACAAGTGTTGATACAGTATGTGACCACCATTTGATGTAATGGGCACCAGGTGAGGACCCGCAGTGTCACCCACCCAGTTTTTCTTTGGACTACTCCCCAACGCTCTAAGAATGGCAGGGAACTACCAGGTTGTTCCCACAGTGTGGCGGCTGTCCCAGTGGGCCATGAGTGTGTGAAGCACCAAGCGGTTGGGCCAGACAAGTCAGTGTACAGACAGAGGTGGTCTAGGGAAGGTAGTGTACTAATGTGAGATCCCAGTCTCCCATTAGAATGTATCCCTCCGTATTTAAAAAAAGAGGTAAGAGTTGCCCATCCACACTTGTTTCCAGGTCCGGCTCTACAGGGTGATGTGGCTGCTTTCTGTTCTTTTGCCCTATGATTCTGAAGGCACAATTATTCAGCAATTTTTAGAAAACTGGAGTCTGTCTATAGAGTAGAAGACCACAAGTCTATGTTTTAGGCCAGGTTCACACTAGGTATAACATCGGTCGTTCTGTGACCCGCCATTCTGGTGAATTCGCGCCAGCATCTGAATTCCCCACTGCACACAATGGAGAGTGCGGATGGAGCCGCACACTCCATTGTGTGAACTGACAGGTTCTCTGCTGCCGCTATTCAATGGATAGCGGCCACAGAAAACTAACATTTCAGTTTTTCACGCGTCCGGATGGAGTCACGGCCGGAGTGTATACTATGTGTATACGCTCCGGCCGAAATTCCCTCTCCTTGCAGCACAATGTAAGTTTAGTATTTATCACAGCCATTGTTGCAAATCGGCAACAATGGCCGTGATGAATACTAAACTTAGGTTGTGTGAACATAGCCTTATTCTGGATCATCAGCAAACTCAGAAATTTTGATACTTCTATACGTAGTAGGACAAGTGCAATTAACGCAATTCTGCTCACCGACTTCTGTGGCTCAGTTACTTTTGGTAAAGGAATAACATGAAAGTCACGGGCCACAATGCAAAATCTTTAACAGGGCCCCCACCTACCACATGAGAAGGGCCCTAAAGGATAGTGATATAAGAGGAGCAGAGGCAGCTGTTATACTGTACGCGGTCACTGGTGTCTACGAGGGCCTAAATACCCCACAAGAAGTCACTTGTGTTATAGATAACATAGATTTTGCTATTTGGGTTCTCTATGTCATTAGCTAACCTGAGGTGAGGCTTATACATTATAACCCTTCCTCTTATAAGAATTTAGCAGTAGCAGCTCCGTTATGAATTTTACATTGGTTTTCCCTCTTCTAAGTGTAGTTTCCCATATTATAATTCTCTGCTGATTTGCTAAAATTATTTTACTGAAAACTTTTTGTAAAGTTGTGAACACGGAGACGTTGGTGCCAAGTCCGGTAACTTCCACAGAGCCGTTTGCTCAGGGATTCTGTCACTCCTCTGATTTTCCATATTAGTGGCTGTAAAGTTCTGGGTAATGTGCTCATCATTTACGGGCATCCATTCTGCTGGTTTAAGCAATACCCAGCACATCCTGAGAATGTAAGAACAAATAGATTGCACTACCAAAGTGTCTGCTCATCTGTGTAGAGCGTATGCATCTTCTGGCCCGTATTGATCGCCAGATGCATTTCGCTATTAATGGAAACGCATGAAATAGCGCTTGTGTCAAAAGGTATTGAACTTTCTGAGTTAACAAGTTTCCTTAAAGGAGACCTTAACCTTTATTAAAAGGGGATGGGTATGGAAGTGCAACTCAAGACATTCAAGACTTAAACGCTGTATTACACAAAGCGATTATGAGCCGTATTTGGCCGATTACTGGCCATTATGGCCGATAATCGCTTTGTGTAATAGAAGGCAACAGTCAGCCAACCTGCACATTGTCGGCGGATCGTTGTCTTTTAATGTCTTTCAACATGAAAGATGACTAGGATAGTAATGATCTGCTGCCGTCGCTCTGGGTAATAGGAGCGGTGACAGAGGACCATCACTATCTCCTATGGGCTCCCTGGACAATCTGAAGGTTACCCAGGCAGCCCCCTTCCCCGTGCCCCCCACCCTGAGGAGCAAGGGAGTGCTAACTTGACAGGTCGGCGCTCGCTTGCTCACAGAGATTGCCCGTGTAATAGGGGCTTAAGACCCCATTACACAAAGCGATTATCAGCCGTATTTGCCCGATTATCGATCATTATGGCGGATAATCACTTAGTGTAATAAAAGGTAAACTTGACCACCTTTCCCAACTCAGGTAACAAGGTCTGGCGCTTGTGTCACCCTAATAGGACAGGTCACCCGACACTGTAGGGCAACAGGTGGTATCACGACAATAAAAGTCGACACACTTCTATTTTCATTCTATTCATTCTTCAGTATCCTACTTCTTCTACTTCTAAAGTTCCAGCAGAGCACACGTCTACCCTGGGTTGGGACTCTCAGCACAAACTCTTCTCCACTACTCTGAACTTGCAGCACAAACTCCTCTCTACTATTCTCAGCTCACTCTATTTCTCAGCACGCAGCCAAGTCAGCTCAGCTCTGCTCCAAAGGCTCTTAGCGCAGATTCTGTTCTGTCACATCTGCAGTCTATGATCAGATATTGTCCAAAGGATTCTCACAGTAAAGAAGATTTTATTAATGACAACAGGATTGTTCTGGCACCTACACAGTCACTTTTCTATCCTTGGATCATCTCCCATTTTAGTGGGTGGTGGTACTGATAGTCTAGGTGGGTCACAACTCCACTCCAGACCACCGTGATAAGTACCCAAGGGATCTTCTCACTGCCCGGCAGGTCACTGGCCACAGGGGAAAGGATATAGCCAGCCATCTAAACTAAAATCCGGAGTGCCCCCACACCTGTGTACCCCACTGGCACTAGCATCATGACAACCTACCATCTGGATGAGCTATACTCCGACCAACCACCACAGTAGTGGCGTCACACAACATCATCTAGCAAATGACCGGTCGAGCACACGCCACAATAGGGCCATTACTTTACTTGTCCTACCAGCGTGGTGATATGATGCTGATCTACGATTCCTGGTCACTAAAGTACTGGAAGATGAAAAGTTTTGGTTTCCCTAATGCACAAAGAGAATGCCCACAGTGATGTCACAGTACAGGAGTAATAAATATATTGATGTTACAGTACTGTGTTAATAACCTCTGTGATATCATGACATGAATGCATGACATCACATACATGAAAATATATAAAGCTAAATGGCACTTTAACCACATTAACTTGGGTCTGTTTCATATCATTTCTAATGATTTTTTCTTTTCTTCTGGGTCCTAAAGCCTTCTTGTTGCTTCTGCTAGGGCGAGTTAACCAGGGGGTTCCCATAGGGTGATTGCTGGGGCAGTGAGGTTAGTTTATATGGTTTGTCAGTTTAGGGAATATTGTAGGTCTATGGGCAGTTTTGTCACAGTTAGGGTCCATCCTTGTACTTGTTCCTGTTTTTTTCTTTTCTGCTTCATTCTTCACTGACACCATCATCAGTCATTTGTTTCATAATCCATTTCATCCTGTCTGGTTCCAGTCATCTATTGGGGAATTATTATTCTTATGCTTGTTACATGACAGTATTGATATATGCGTTGTGCTGTATGTTCATCTTGTTTCTGTCTGTCATATCATTTGTAAGTCCTAGGGGTATCTGAGTCCCGTAAGCCACAGTTAGGACCCAGGAAAGGTGATTGCCATAGGGAAGTCCTGTTCTGCCATCTATACCCCAGATAACATCGATAAAGACCCATCCAGATGTGGCAACCGGTTGTATGTGGAGCTCAGAGCCCCTTCCCGCCATAACACTGTACATGGTATCTATATTTTGGCGCATCTGAAGGATCTAATAAATGCAGCAGAAAACACAGTAATTAGATGCAGTTGTTCCTATTTTATGCCCATAAGGAGTGTAACATGTCACATCGTCTTGGCTCCTGTTCAATAAGTAAAATTCATCTAATTAGCAAATTTGTTAAAACACATTAATAACCTTTCCAAGTCTTATTTTTAGTGTTTTGTAATCGCTGATGTTCCACTGACGCTTTGGATCACACAGAATCGAGGCCAAAAACGTCTCTAATTATACTAGATTATATATTTATTTACCCTGAAGACGATATACGGGTGTATATTGTAAGGATAATTACCACATGTTAAAATAGAATGTGTTTGGGTTATTGTGTTCAGGAAAGGTTGGAGGTTTCACAACTATAGTTATTCATGTGCAGTAAGTGAGTGGTCTTAAAGTGATACTATCCCCCCCTCCCCTCTTACCCGATGTGCAGTTCTCTGCACCATCCACAAACTTAGATGCTGGACATTTAATATAAACCTGTATAATACTTGTCTGTGTCCTCTTTCTGCTCTAAAATCACTTAATTTTATTGATGGACAGTGTCACCTAGGTGGGCTTCACGGCAGTTTGTCCATCTCTTCTGTAAGGACAGGGTCACCTAGGTGGTGCTTCCTGGCAGTTGGGCCATGTCTCCTATAAGGACAGTGTCACCTAGGTGGGGCTTCACGGCAGTTGGTCCATGTCTCCTATAAGGACAGTGTCACCTAGGTGGGGCTTCACGGCAGTTGGGCCATCTCTTCTGTAAGGACAGTGTCACCTACGTGGGGCTTCACGGCAGTTGGGCCATCTCTTCTATAAGGACAGTGTCATCTAGGTGGGGCTTCACGGCAGTTGGGCCATGTCTCCTATAAGGACAGTGTCACCTAGGTGGGGCTTCACGGCCATCTCTCCTATAAGGATAAGTCATCCAGGAGAGGCTTCACGGCAGTTGGGCCTTCTCTCCTATGTGAACAGTGTCATCCAGGCGAGGTTTCATGACAGTTCATATCCCGGATGTGGAGAGGGCCCAACTGCTGTGAAGCCCCGCCTAGGTGACACTGTCCCTTGATAAAATTAAGCGATTTTAGAGAAGAAAGAGGACACAAACAAGTGTTATACAGGTATATATCACATCTGCAGCATCTAAACTTGTTGAAGGTGTGAACAACCACACATAGAGTAAGGGGGTGGGGGTGACAATATCACTTTATTGGGGTATTCCCATCTGAGAAAGTTAGGGGACAATTAGGCTGGTCCAATTATTGTGTCCACACACCCTTGGAAGTCACGGTTGGACATTCTCCCGTTAGATTAAACAACAGGTTGTGCAGCATGTGTGCCCCTTACTCCATTCATTTTGTATGGGAACCAAGGACAGTTTTCAGCTGTTCAGGTGGAGAGGGGGAACCCATGCATTACCACAGTTTTATTCAAATTAAAGACTGGGGTCCCTGATCTCAAGTTATGGTGGGACTCCAGTGGTTTGACCCACCATGGTAAGTTAGCTACCCCTTATACTGTATATAGGGCATAACTTTTTCAGATGGGAATATCCTATTAATGTTGCCATACAACGTAGGTAGATACCAAACTGTACAAATTACTAATGCCAGGATAGAGGGCACATAAATGATGCAAAGTCCACTTAGCTGGGCGGAACACATGGGGATCAGTGGACCCTGGCCTCTGTCCACTCCTTACACCAATATTCCGGTGATATTTTCCTTTGTACACTCTGCTTTATTGTAATCTTATCTTGCTTTATTTTTGTATTTTTATCTGCCCGGTGTGCACACTGGTCTATTTATTTATCTACCGTATGCAATTATTACTACTGATCTTTATGTGTCATGTGTAGTTGCACTGGGTTAGCACTAGCACTTTATTTTTACAGTCCCACTTTAGCAACGTGTTATTTATTGCAGGTATTCATGTCTGTACTGTTATTTGGTCTAAGGCTATGTTCACACTACGTATGAGACCGTCCGTTCCGTGACCCTGGCCGGGTGATCTTTCCGGCCGCAGAGCTCTGATGCAGGCGCATCAGCGCGCCCGCATCAGAGCTTCCTATAGCACACAGTGAAGCGAGCGGCCGGAGCCGCTCGCTTCACTGTGTGAACTGACAGGTCTTTCTGTGGCCGGAATTCACTGAATTCCGGCCGCAGAAAACTGACCTGTCAGTTTTTTCCGGTGCTGCATGGGATCCCGGCCGGAGCATATACGATGTGTGTACGCTCCGGCCGGGATCCCATTGAAGATAAGCTATGTTCCACAGCGCAAAACTTCGGCCGTAGTTTTACGTAGTATGAACATAGCCTAAGGGTGTATGAAGGGTGGACGGTTACATTGGCCTACCAAGGTCCTTTGCCCATACTGTCACTATAGACTGTGTGTACAGTGTTATATGTTGTTTTAATTTTAGGTGTTGTCTCGTGTGTGTCACATTTACATTTAATAAAGATTTTGTATTTTTGACTGTATTGCTGGTGTGCTGGTACTTACTTACTTTCTTTCTTTTTTGTTTTGGTTTAAATATATATTGTATTGCTTGGGTCAAAGGGGTAGTGGCTCTCCTTAAGGAGAGCTTGTCAATGTTCTAAGGCTCCATGACTGAGCGAGACTTGACTTGAAGGGACATCTCTTTGCTTAAGAGGTGGGAGAGCTATTTTGTATATTGTATTGCTGTAATACTACTTGCTCCACAAAAAACGAGCGGAAAAAAGCCATGGGTGATAAGCTAATGCAACATCAACAAAAACTGCTGCTGTAATAAGGGGTTAAAACCAACCATTAGGCCTGACCCTTCTGTGTTATTTGCGTTGAACATTGGTTTTGTGGATTCCTTCCAAATACGTATGTAACAAATGATCTGCCGGCTGTAATGGAAGGAAGCAGAAATCTATGGGGCCGAGCGGCGATGCTGCTGCTGCTCACCTGCGTGGAGCCTGTCGCAGGGACAATATATAATAAGGAGCGCACTTTATATGATTACATTCTGGCCTCACGCTGTGACCTCTACAAATTGAAATGTCCCTTGTTCAGATGTAACTTGGAAGAGGAGAAAGTTCAGGCGTCGTGGCGGAAGGTGCGGGAAGCGAGAAATCCAGAACGTAATTAGATTTCCACTCAGCTAAAACAAATGATATGAAGCGGCCGAGACATTCTCGATAAACACCTGCAGGAGAGAAGACGAGGAAGATGGAGAAGAGCGATGATATTGTTGGACGAAACCATCGCTGGGAAGAGCAGAGAAACAAGGACAATAGTGAGACCTGGGTGTAGGTTTGTGTCTGCCACACACGGGGATCACGGCTATGTGGATCAGGTGTGGGGCCACTGGGAACTATGGAATGATCTGACACCCGTGAAACGTAAAGAATGAGAAACACAACAACTCTATTAACTCTATTGTCCCTAACCAAGTGTTGCTTTTTTTCTCCTTTTTTTCTAGTTATTCTATTTCCCAAGGAACAAAGTAGCTGAACTTTCCTTTTCCTGCTGATATTGTCTCTTCTAGATGATTTGTGTGATTTGTGCTCACAGTCCTGTTTCTCTACTGTTGTATGACTGTACCAGATGCTCTGTACTGTAACCGGACTCATCTTCTCCGTACACAGTGCTGTGTAGGCCAAGGACAATGTCAGAAGGATCTGGAGCTCCTCACCTCTGAGTAAAAAGTATTGATCCTCCCCCAGTACTGCTGTGACTACAGATATCGAATCACCTGCTCATCAGTTTGTTTGTTCGTTCGTTCATTCATTCATTTATTCATTCATTCATTCATGACTTGTAATGCTAAATTAGATCTATTATTTAGTCATCTATAACTTATCTTAAAGAAGTTCATTCATTCAGCATTTATTTTTCTGTTCATCTATTCAGCATTTATGACTTATTCATTCCTCTCTTACTTGTTATATTCAATGAATGAGTTCATCCATTCAGCAGGTATATTGCTCATTATCTTTTATCAGTTTATTCATTCATTCATTCATTCAGCACCTATGACTTGTAATCTTTTTTTAGATTCATCTATTACTTGTCATGAGTTCATTCATTCAATTCATTCAATTTCATAAGATCTATGATTTCATCCATCCGTTGATTTATAATTTATTGCTATCTTTAATCGGGTCATTTATCACTTGCTATCTTCTATGAGTTCATTCATTAAGAAATTACTAGGTATTATTTGTTTGTTCCTCGTTTATTTCTTGTTATCGTCTATGAGTTAATTAATTAATTTATTCATTCCTCCATTTATTCATTTATTATGTATTACCTTTTATCTTTATGAATTTAATACTTTGACTTCTTGGTATCTGTTATGAGATCATTCATTCATTCATTCATTCATTGGGATGCTTCTTATTATGTCTGGAGCTACTTACTTCTGAGAATTATTTATTTATGTATTATTTGTTGTTATCTACAATGAGTTTCCTTCTTTCTTTCTTTTAATTTATTCATTTATATATATATTCATTCATTGTGACATACATTTTAACATTCATTTCCCATTTCTCTGAAAATAGTGGGGAGAAAAGAGAAAGTTTTTATGTATTCTTTGTTAATCATTCCTCCTCCTCCTCTTCGTCCTCTTCTTTTTTTTTTTCATCCTTACCTTATGCATTTAACTGTTCAGCCGGACATTTTTTTTTACTTCATTGATTCATTCATTCATTCATTTTTATTTTTTTTATTAGGGTCTTTTTTTTCATTTATAGTGTAATTATTCCTTATGTCAATTATATACTTCTGTCATTTTTTGATTGCATTTACATAGATTTCTTCTTTCATGGTGTCTATGGTATTTTCATTCATTCAGCTCATGTTTTTTTTATATATTATTTGGTGTTATTTGCTCCTTCATACACATGTCTTGCAGTACTAGAAGTTTCTTAGCCATCATTCATTCAGCCAATCAATGTTTCAGCTATTTGATTATTGATTTGTTCTTTTCTATTTGTTCCAATGCTGTCATTTATTTTCTGTGCCATTTTACTCTACCATAGCGGACTATATGGGAGAAGGGACGGAATTAAAGGTTCTTTTTTCTCTTTGTCTCTTTGGCAAAAAAAAATTTACCAAGGCAAATAAGTCAGTATTCTGGAAATGTATGACTTCACCTTTATATGATGTTCTCAACACAAGTGGAGGAGTCACACACCTCTTAATAAATTTTGCGCGTCTTGCCTGAGTATATTTTTTGTTAGATCATCATATGAAATGCTAGTCGTATGAAATGCTAGTCGTAATAAGTTGCCCCCATTGGGTTTAGCTTTTAATAAAATTTAATAAGGTTATTGGTGATCATTTATTGTTGGGATCAGAGCTGTATTTTACATTTATAGCTCCTATCTCCCTACATTTCCAATGCTATTATCAAATTCTGTCTGCCTACCGTCAACATTAAGGGGCGCTTCATGTCTTCAGATCTTTACTGTAAGAATTAAACTCAGTGGGAGGTATAAAATCTATATAGAGAGCCCCCTGTATGGAGGGATCCTATATATGTTGCCTGGTCAAGGTTTTTCTTCCACCTTACATACAGATGTGGCCTTTCTGACGCTCAGTATTTTCCCAGATGTATTAGACCGCCTCTAATAAATCACATTTTTCAATGCTCTTCTGGAAGTTTTTTATGCTGTAAGTGTCTACGTGTAGCCACCTTGTGGTTGTCATGTGATTGGCAGCCTTCTAAATGTTTTGCTAATATGTTGCAATATTGTAATGAATTTGTATAATAAGAAAAGGTCCTGACCTTAGCGAGGCCCTGGCTTGACTGAAGCAGGAACTGTCTCTTTGTGTTGCTCTCTCTAGTGACTGAACTAGAAGATGACTCCCACCAGGAACTAACCTCCCTTTTATAGGGGCAAACCAAGTCTCCAAGTGATTGGTGGGGATGTGTGGGCAACAGAGAAAACCAAGGAGATAGGATAGAAAAAGGAGGGAAACAGGCCTGTGCCTGTGATTGGAGAAGAGAACAACATGTGACATACAACAGTAAACCCAGTGCATTCCTTCAGCTGTGCATAAGAGAACACAGGGAAGGGGGGGGGGGGGATGATAGTAGTAGTGACCCCTAGTGGGGAAAACACAGAATACACTCAAACTTTATCACCATGTGAACCTGCTATGAGTTACTTTGCCCAGGTGCAATAGAAAGCTTAGTGGCACACCTGTGCTGGGACAGTACACATGCTGCTACAATAGTGGTGGAAACCCGCTCTAGGAAACTGCAGATAGTTTATTATTGGTCTCCATAATGCACAGGGATTATGGAAACAGTAATGCCAATGTATGAGGATGATGCAAACTGTGAAATCACAGAACAAGAACATTCAGCTCCTGTATCCAGACGTCCTTCCATCACTAGCTACACCTTAAGTCTCAGTGGATATTGACCCCCTTAGTTTTCAGCCCCCATAGCAGCTGCTGTGTTGGCCTCCCTGGTAGTTAAGTCCACTCATACTTTACTATTTATTTCCTTGAATTAACTCATCGATAGTCATTTGACCTTTATGTCACATTTACACAACCTCTGATTCTCTATGAATTACAAAATCAATTATAAAAACACAAAATGTAACAAATCACTGAAACAGGAGACACTGCAGCCTGCAGCGTAAATGGAGAGGAAGCCGCATCACCTCTGTCACTTACATTACTGAGCAAATACCTCTATAGAGGCGACGCTCTCACTGCCAGAAGGGATTTGTCACCACAGGAGAGGGGCTTAGCCGGGAGAGATCAGAGCGTTGGGATTTCCCCTAATTATCGTCTATTTCTGACCCCCCTCCCACCCTGCCCCCGCCTCAGCTGTTCAAAGGAATCACCCTGTGTGTCATCACATGATTAACTCCAAGTGACCTATAGGATTTCCATAGAACCAGAATTCAGCAGTTCACGGTTACAGTGATTACTACAGCTCCAACATCCAGGCACTTCCACCTAATGACTCAATCAGACTGGTACTGACCAAGGAACAATACTCACAGAGAAAGCTGGAGCTCCAACAACTACACAACCCCTACACTGCCGCATCATCAAGCTCCTGGACTCTACCTGTCGTCGTCATCTTCTGGGTTACGGGTACATCACTACCCAGGCTCAATGTCACAGACTGGTGGAATTTAGCCCGCTCAGCCAATCAATGAACACTGCACAGGTGCTTTAACGATCCTGCCCATGTGCCGTGTTCTCACAGCTGATGAATAGGAGAATAGCTGCCGGGGGCATTCCTAATCAGGGCCCGCCTTAGGGGTGTGTGACCTGTGCAATCGCAAAGGGCGCATCACCCCATCAATCAAAGGGGGAGCCACTAAGAGCCTCCAATGGGCTGGATTCCACCTGTCCCAGATTCCCGGGTGAGCGCCACACTGAGCTGTGTGCATGGCGGCAGCAACAGCCGGGACTTCCGGTACAGGCAGCATCTCCAATGCGATGTCTGTACCGGAAGAGAGGAGGGATTACTATGGGGGAGCACAGGGGGATTACTATGAGGGAGCACAGGGGGGGTTACTATGGAGAGAGCAGAGGGGATTACTATGGGGACGGCTCAGGTGGCATTACTATGAGGAGAGCAAAGGGGGAGGGACATTACTATGGGAAGGAGCATAGGGGGGAATTACTATGGGGACAGCACAGGGGGGGATTACTTTGGGGCAACACAGGGGGGCATTAGTATGGGGATAGCACATGGGGAGGGGGCATTACTATGTGGAGAGCACATGGGGAGGGGGCATTAATATAAGGGGAGCACAGAGGGGGTCATTACTATAAGGAGAGCACATGGGGAGGGGGCATTACGATGGGGAGAGCGCACAGGGGCGTTACTATTAGGGTAGTACACGGGGGTCTATACTATAAGGGGAGCACATGGGGGACATTAATATAAGGAGAGTACATGTGGCCATTACGATAGGGGACTGCACAGAGGGGGCCACCTCTATATAAGGGCTTCACAGAGGGGTAAGACTACTATTTAGGGGCACAGGGGATCTAACTATTATATGTGCTGGAGCAAGTAGCCTAAAATGTTTATTTGGCAGATTCTGGAGAGAGGATTCATGGCCAGGAGAGGACTGCAAGGTGGCCCACGCTGAATGGAGAGAAAAAGAAAAAGTAAATGACTCTGATCAGAGAAGACGCCTCCTGTGAGTCACTGGATGTAACTGCACTCTCTTATAGGGTCTGTAGTGATAGTGGTCATGGTGTGGTGGTATCATTGGTAATGTCTTTCTGTTTTGTTCAGTTGCAGGATGGAGGCAATATGTAGTCACTGTATGGTGGTAATATTTATTGTCAACAATGTTGTGAGGTAGCATTGAGGGCTTTATACTGTGTGTGGATACTTAGAGTGTGCCCTTAAAGGGGTTTACGTGGGCTGTAAAAATTACTAGTTGAGCACTATTAGTATATGAGCGCACTCCCTGTGTACATTCTGGCCTCATATCCTGTGGATTCTGATTGTGCTGTGTTGTTGAGTGGTCTGTGTGTGTGTGTGTGGGGAGGGAGGGGGGTCCAAAAGCATATTCTGCACAGGGCGCCATCTACCCTAAGGCCGGCCCTGTTCCTAATGATGAAGAGGGTGGGGAGGAGGGACAGAGAGGTTGTGCCAGCTTAATGCACAGACTCTCTAGGCCACGCCAGTTTGGCACAGGGCTGCAAGTTTAAAAGTAGTTTTTTAGGACAATAACTACATCACCTGCCGATTGGACCCCAGGACAGATCTTGGATTAAAAGCAGCTATCTGAAGGTACAAGAGGTTGGGGGGGGGGCAGATTGTGGGTACAGAGTCGCTTTAAAGGGGTTATCCAGCGTTTGCTAAAAAAAACTATTCATTCTTAGCTTGCTATGAACTTAACATACCATTGTATCAGACTGATTCATCGCCGTCTATACCACTGTTTTGTCCATACAGTCCCCCCTTTCCTCCAGGCTGTAAATCTTGCTTCTTCCTGTCTGGCCATGTCATCACCCATCATCCTCTGCACTTGTTAGTCACGCCCAAGTGCTGGAATTCTTTGCCCACATGGACAGCCCCTCAGGCTAATTATTCCGCCCACATTACTCCCTGTCACTTGTACACACCCCTGCAGCTAGAATGGAGGCGTGTCATGCTAGTTCTCAGATAATAACAGTCACAGCGTGTCCAGGAAGTGGGAGGATATACTGTATATAGGGCTGGGTGAGAGGATATATACAGGGCTGGAAGGAGGAGATATATACAGAATTGGGGGAGAGGATATATACAGGGCTGGAAGGAGGAGATATATACAGGGCTGGGGGAGAGGATATATACAGGGCTGGGGGAGAGGGGATATATATATAGGGCTGGGGGGAGAGGGGATATATATAGGGCTTGGAGAAAGGGGATATATATAGAGCTGGGAGAGGGGATATATACAGGGCTGGGGAAGATATATATATATATATATATATATATATATATATATATATACAGGGCTGGGAGAGAGGGCATATATACATGGCTAGAGAAGATATATATAATTCGATTAATTCGCCCAGAATGTGAGAATCGATTTGACTTTTTTGGGAAATCGAAAATCGATTTTCCAAAAAAATCATTGGATTTGGGCACGCGGGCGGGCTGCTCGCATCCTCCAGCTACTGAAACAGCGTGAGGAGCGAGAGCGGCCAGCAGCGTCCTATGTCCCCGCCTCTGACCCGCCCCCATAGCCGGACGTATACGCGCGCTCCCCTCCCCGCCGCACATGGAGGTCCCCGGAGGAGGCTGCAGATACTGAAGCATCGGGTGATCACTGCGGGTGCTGGAGCTGTACAGCAGCGACACTATCACCCGATGCTTCAGTATCTGCAGCCTCCTCCGGGGACCTCCATGTGCGGCCGGGAGGAAGCGCGCGTATATGTTCGGCTATGGGGGCGGGTCCGCTGCGGGGAGTATGTGCGGGCGGGAGGAGAGCGCAAGTGCCGGTGGTGTGCGCCCGCGCAGAGCGGGTACACCAGGTATGTTCCCTCCTGCCCCGGTCTGCTCCATGCCCCTGCCGATCTGCCCCCTGCTCCCCATGTCTGCCCTATTCTCCCCCCGATCTGCCCCATGCTCCCCCCAGTGTGCCCCATGCATGTCCCCCAGTGTACCCCATGCCTTTCCCCCCTAGTCTGCCCCTTGCTCCCCCCAGTGTGCCCCATGCATGCTTCCCCCAGTGTGCCCCATACTTGCCCCCCCCCAGTGTACCCCATGCCCTTCCCCCCCAGTCTGCCCCATGCTCTTAGCTATGTCCCTGACCCTCATCTTTACCTGTACTACTACTACACCCCTCATCTTTACCTGTACTACTACTACACTCCTCATCTGTACCTGTACTACTACTACACTACTCATCTGTACCTGTACTACTACTACACCCCTCGTCTTTACCTGTACTACTACTACACCCCTCATCTGTACCTGTACTACTACTACACCCCTCATCTGTACCTGTACTACTACTACACTCCTCATCTGTACCTGTACTACTACTACACTCCTCATCTGTACCTGTACTACTACTACACCCCTCATCTTTACCTGCACTACTACTACTACACCCCTCATCTGTACCACTACTACACCCCTCATCTGTACCACTACTACACCCCTCATCTTTACCTGTACTGCTAATCCCCTCATCTGTACTACTACTAATACACTAGTACATAGGGCACATATTTGGGAAAACTACTTATATGGGGCACACAATGGGCTTGTCTACTACATGGGGGCACAGGGGGAGTACTGTTACACTGGGAAGCAATATGGTTGTTGTCTCAAACGTCTATAAAATAGTTTCTGATGCTGCAGGGAGAAAAATGTCCTGTTTGTTTAGCAAAAAGAGAAAAAATCGAGATTTAAATCGAGAATCGTCCAAAATTTTTTAAAAAATCAAGATTTTATTTTTTGGCCATATCGCCCAGCCCTAGCTGGGGGGGATATATACAGGGCTAGGAAGGAGGGGTATATACAGGGCTGGGAAGGAGGGTATATACAGGGCTGGGAAGGAGGGGTATATACAGAGGGCTGGGAAGGAGGGGTATATACAGAGGGCTGGGAAGGAGGGGTATATACAGAGGGCTGGGAAGGAGGGTATATACAGGGCTGGGAAGGAGGGGTATATACAGGGGGCTGGGAAGGAGGGTATATACAGGGATGGTAAGGAGGGGTATATACAGGGCTGGGAAGGAGGGTATATACAGGGCTGGGAAGGAGGGTATATACAGGGCTGGGAAGGAGGGTATATACAGGGCTGGGAAGGAGGGTATATACAGAGGGCTGGGTATATACAGGGCTGGGAAGGAGGGTATATACAGGGCTGGGAAGGAGGGTATATACAGGGATTGGAAGGAGGGTATATACAGGGCTGGGAAGGAGGGTATATACAGGGCTGGGAAGGAGGGTATATACAGGGCTGGGAAGGAGGGTATATACAGAGGGCTGGGAAGGAGGGGTATATACATGGCTGGGAAGGAGGGTATATACAGGGATTGGAAGGAGGGTATATACAGGGATTGGAAGGAGGGTATATACAGGGATTGGAAGGAGGGTATATACAGGGCTGGGAAGGAGGGTATATACAGGGCTGGGAAGGAGGGTATATACAGGGCTGGGAAGGAGGGTATATACAGGGCTGGGAAAGAGGAGTATATACAGAGGGCTGGGAAGGAGGGGTATATACAGAGGGCTGGGAAGGAGGGTATATACAGGGATGGGAAGGAGGGTATATACAGGGCTGGGAAGGAGGGTATATACAGGGCTGGGAAGGAGGGTATATACAGGGCTGGGAAGGAGGGTATATACAGGGCTGGGAAGGAGGGTATATACAGGGCTGGGAAGGAGGGTATATACAGAGGGCTGGGAAGGAGGGTATATACAGGGCTGGGAAGGAGGGTATATACAGGGCTGGGAAGGAGGGTATATACAGAGGGCTGGGAAGGAGGGGTATATACAGGGCTGGGAAGGAGGGTATATACAGGGCTGGGAAGGAGGGGTATATACAGGGCTGGGAAGGAGGGTATATACAGGGCTGGGAAGGAGGGTATATACAGGGCTGGGAAGGAGGGTATATACAGAGGGCTGGGAAGGAGGGGTATATACAGGGATGGTAAGGAGGGGTATATACAGGGCTGGGAAGGAGGGGTATATACAGGGCTGGGAAGGAGGGGTATATACAGAGGGCTGGGAAGGAAGGTATATACAGAGGGCTGGGAAGGAGGGTATATACAGAGGGCTGGGAAGGAGGGTATATACAGAGGGCTGGGAAGGAGGGTATATACAGGGATGGTAAGGAGGGGTATATACAGGGCTGGGAAGGAGGGTATATACAGGGCTGGGAAGGAGGGTATATACAGGACTGGGAAGGAGGGTATATACAGAGGGCTGGGAAGGAGGGGTATATACAGGGCTGGGAAGGAGGGTATATACAGAGCTGGGAAGGAGGGTATATACAGAGCTGGGAAGGAGGGTATATACAGGGCTGGGAAGGAAGGTATATACAGAGGGCTGGGAAGGAGGGTATATACAGGGCTGGGAAGGAGGGTATATACAGAGGGCTGGGAAGGAGGGTATATACAGGGATGGTAAGGAGGGGTATATACAGGGATGGTAAGGAGGGGTATATACAGGGCTGGGAAGGAGGGTATATACAGGGCTGGGAAGGAGGGTATATACAGGACTGGGAAGGAGGGTATATACAGGGCTGGGAAGGAGGGGTATATACAGGGCTGGGAAGGAGGGTATATACAGAGCTGGGAAGGAGGGTATATACAGAGCTGGGAAGGAGGGTATATACAGGGCTGGGAAGGAAGGTATATACAGAGGGCTGGGAAGGAGGGGTATATACAGGGCTGGGAAGGAGGGTATATACAGGGCTGGGAAGGAGGGTATATACAGGGCTGGGAAGGAGGGTATATACAGGGCTGGGAAGGAAGGTATATACAGAGGGCTGGGAAGGAGGGTATATACAGGGCTGGGAAGGAGGGTATATACAGGGCTGGGAAGGAGGGTATATACAGGGCTGGGAAGGAGGGTATATACAGGGATGGGGGGAGAGGGGACATATATACTGCTGGGGGAGGGGGGCTCTAAAAAGGGTAAGGTTCTAGGGGACTGTGCTGAGGGAGGTGGCATCTGGGGGTGCTGGGGGTCCTATACAGAGTTTATTGCAATGTTTGGGTGGGAGAGGGTCTCCTCATGTACAGTGGGGGGAGGGGGTCGCTATGTGCTGTGGGGAAGGAGCACCTCCACAGTGTTGGGGTGTTACTGGATGCCAGCAGGACGGCTGGAGGGCATTAGATGACAGGAGGCAGACATTACACATCCCCTCACCTCTCTCTCCTGCCTCCAGCCGTCCTGTGTCTGCACTTCCTGCTCCCTGCACTGTCTCCCCGTCCATACAGATGGCAGCACACAGAGCTCCTGCTGCCCTAAGACACGCCCCCTGCACGGATTATCACTGAGGGGACGCTCTGTGGACACATGAGGTCAGGCGGCAGCCTGCAGGACAGCAGCCTGAGCCGCATCTCCTCTCACCTAAAAAAGCCTGGCACATATCCTCCTGAGCCCAAAGAGAAAGAGGAATTACTGGGCGGAGGGATATTCAAGTGCGCATGGGACGCACAGAAGGAAGTACGCATGCCCAGAGCGTACCATGTGATTGGCTGAACTTCCGTGGCTGACTTCAGCCAATCACTGCAGGGGGGGAGGTGCTGAAGCAAGAAGGAGGCGGTGATGAGGATGTCGGAGTGAATACACATGGATTGGACTACAGAGATGACGCGTTGTCTCGAAATGACGCAATAGTGACGTAGCGGTGGTCGACAGTGATAGGAGAACTATAAAAAGAACGAACTTCCGGCGGTGAGTCAATCATTCAAAAACGGGGCCAGCCAATGCAAATATGTAAATGATGTATATTACAACCTTATATAACTTTTGGTTAGGCAGTGTAAGGTATATAATTTTGTAAAACCGGACTACCCCTTTAATTCTCCTTATATATGTTTATTTAGTAAATTGCTGCCCTGAAATCTTGTCTGAACCGGAAAGAGCCATAAATTTACAGAACACAAAGCGATCGCGCTGCACATTATACTGGAGTAAACCAGCGCGTCGTCAAATGATGAATCAGATGAGTTTTATTGTAAGTAAAAAGTAGCAGCCTCCGCGACTGTGCGGCCGATAACACTGGATTCCATTTTATTATCGCCATAAAAGGGAACAGGAAAGTTTGTAAGGTCACAGCAGCCATGAATAATAGATCATATTCTTTATTTTATTTTCACTTCATAAATCTGAATAAAACATTTATGGGTCTTTTGTTTCCACAAAGTCAACCTGGAGTACACCGACCAGACCAGGAATTATTCTCATCCTGTGGAATTATCAGAACATTGACTGAATAAACTCAAAGAGATTATTTTTTATATTTTTGTTTATCTTTGAACAAATAAAGCAAGAAAAATATAAAACTAAAATATATTATTTTGTAATATTAAACCAGTCTCGTGATGGAACGATTACAGTTTGTTTTTCTATTTTCTCCCATTTGTCATATTTAAAAGTATGTGCTATTTTGTCTCTTTAGGAGTTAGAAGATAAATGATGATGATGATAATTTTGATAAAGAAGAAATCAGATAGGAGATAAATAGATAGATAGATAGATAGATAGATAGATAGATAGATAGATAGATAATAGATAGATAGGAGATAGATAGATAGATAGATAGATAGGAGATAGATAGATAATAGATAGATAGGAGATAGATAGATAGATAGATAGATAGATAGATAGATAGATAGATAGATAGATAGATAGGAGATAGATAGATAGATAGGAGATAGATAGATAGATAGATAGATAGATAGATAGATAGGAGATAGATAGATAGATAGATAGATATGAGATAGATAAGTCCACAGAAAGTAGCCGCACTCCAAAATTGAAAAAAGGTGAAGGTGTGGACTTATCTAGTTTAGCCTGGTGAATCCCCGGGCAGGACTGCTGGCACCCGCTTCACCACTTATAAAGAGTACTGCGATTTTGTTTTCGCTTATAGATAGATAGATAGATAGATAGATAGATAGATAGATGGTGTCCCACTGTTAAGTGCCTTAGGCACCTGTCGTAAAGTTCTCACTCCAGGTGGTGATGAAGGTCAGGGCCGGATTGGGACTTAAAATCGTCCCTGGCATTTCAGAGCACACAGGCCCACTCGCCGCATGGTAAAAAGTTAGGAGACAATATTGTGTTTGCAGCATGGCTACATGTTGTATCATCATGGCTGACTGACACCACCGCATACTGACTAACACCACCACATACTAACTCCATCACATACTGACTAATACCACCACATACTGAATAATGTCACCACTGCTACTGACTAGTATCACCGCATACTGACTAATACCACCGCATACTGACTAATACCACCACATACTAATGTCACCACATACTGACTAATACCACCCCATACTGACTAATACCACCGCATACTGACCAATGTCACCGCATACTGACTAATACCAACACATGCTGACTAATGTCACCACACACTGACTAATACCACCGCATACTGACTAACACCACCACATACTAACTCCATCACATACTGACTAATACCACCACATACTGACTAATACCACCACATACTGAATAATGTCACCACTGCTACTGACTAATACCACTGCATACTGACTAATATCATCGCATACTGACTAATACCACTGCATACTGACTAATACCACCACATACTAATGTCACCACATACTGACTAATACCACCGCATACTGACCAATGTCACCGCATACTGACTAATACCAATGCATGCTGACTAATATCACCACATACTGACTAATACCACAGCATACTAATGTCACTGCATACTGACTTATGTCATCGCATACTGACTTATACAACCACATACTGACTAATGTCACCGCATACTGACTTATACCACCACATACTGACTAATACCGCCACATACTGACTAACATTGCCACATACTGACTAATACCACCACCTACTGACTAACACCACCACTTACTGACTAATACCACTGCATACTGACTAACACTGCCACATACTGACTAACACCACCACTGCTACTGAATAACATCCACTGTACACAGATCACTATCACCTCATACAGTCATATAGAGGTGGACGCAGATCCACACAGATTCTGTACTCTATATACATTACAGTGTAGTTACATCAGGTGACTCACAGGGCATGTCTTCTCTGATCAGAGTTCTTACCTTTTAATTTTTTTCTCCATCTTCCCTGGGCCATTAGAATTTCTCCAAGCCACAAATCCACAGAATCTGCCAGACAGACATATTAGGTTTCTCACTTTGGCACCATCCTCATCTCTCTACAAATTGCATATCTGTATTGGCCCCTTTACACCCTCGTTTAGTAGGTAGGCTACGTGACCCCCTTATATGTGACTCTATGTGACCCCCTTATAGTATATGCATCCCTCTATGTAGCCCCCTTATAGATGGCCCCCTCTCCCCCTTTGTTGTCCCCCCTTATAGATGGCCCACTCTCCCCTTATGTTGCCCCCCCCTTAAAGATGGCCCCCTCTTCCCCATGCTGTCCCCCCACTTATAGAGGGCCACTTCTCCCCCCCTTATAGATGGCCCCCTCTCCCCCTATGTTGCCCCCCCTTATAGATTGCCCCTTCTCCCCCCTTATAGATGGCTCTTTCTCTCCCCCTCCTTATAAATGCCCCCCCCTACCATCCTCCCTTATTGATGGCCCCCTCTCTCTCCCCCGGTCCCTTATAGATGGCCCCCTTTCTCCCCCCTATAGATTGCCCCCTCTATATCCCCCTCCCTTATAGATGATCCCCTCTCTCCCCCCTTATAGATTGCCCCTTCTCTCTTCTCCCCCTTCCCTAGTATATGGCCCCCTTTCTCTTCTCCCCCCTCCCTTATAGATGGTCCCCTCTCCCTCCCTTTTAGATGGCCCCTTCTCTCTTCTCCCCCCTCCCTTATAGATGTCCCCCTCTCTCTTCTCCCCCTCTCTTATAGATGGCCCCCTCTCTCTTCTCCCCCCTCCCTTATAGATGGTCCCCTCCCCCCCTTATTGATGGCCCCCTCTCTCTTCTCCTCCCTCCCTTATAGATGGCCCCCTCTCTCTTCTCCCTTATAGATGGTCCTCTCCCCCCTTATAGATGGCCCCTTCTCTCTTCTCCCCCCTCCCTTATAGATGGCCCCTTCTCTCTTCTCCCCCCTCCCTTATAGATGGCCCCCTCTCTCTTCTCCCCCTCCCTTATAGATGGCCCCCTCTCTCTTCTCCCCTCCATACAACGCAGATTAAAAAAAAAAAAAAAAAAACTCACCTAACAACCTGCTCCCCCGCTGATCGTCTCTTCTTCTCCAGCCTCCGTTTGGTCCCCGGCTGATGTAAGGCTGCCAAGGGTGTCGCGTCCTATGCCCGGCAGCGCGCACATCATAGAGCTCCCTATGCGCTGGGGCTGGGACTTCCGGCACAGGGACGCTCTCTGTACTGGAAGTCATGGCCACAGGGAGCTATATGATGCGCACGCTGCCGGGGATAGCATGGGACATCCCCAGCAGCCAGGGGTGACTGGAGCATTGTGGGCCCGCCGATCCCGTCTTCCTCCTTGCCCATTGACTCCTTTTCCCTACGGCCTGTGGCCTGTCTGGCCCTGATGAAGGTAGTATTCTGTAGTTTCACCACTAGGTGTCAGTGTTACTTTTAAGTCTTGTTATTTCATGCACAGCTGAAGTTAGGAAAGGGTAACTGTTTTATGTGTACCAGTGCTGGCCTATGGGATATCCTCTTTCTCCTTCTGCCTATCCTTGCTCTACATACACACACACACACACACAACTCAGAAGGAGGAGTTAGTTAGCTCTGTGAGGAAGCAGTTCAGTGTGGTCTAGTCTGAGACACATGTGGTCAGATGCAATTAGAGACATTTCGTTCTTTTAGTACCTATACTATATCTACTATGCAGTGCTAAACACTACTAAAGGGAGAAGAGGCTGGGAACATCCTAGCCCACGCCCTGAACCAGTCTAAAAAGTGCAAGGCAGTATCCTGATACACAAGAGGAACTAGTCTGGATAGGACAAAGCTACCAGAAGGTCTACGTATCCTATCTGGCAGCGCAGGTTACTGGGACACCCTGGGAACTTAGCTCCTTAAAATGGCTTCAACCTTGTAACTGCTTTTGCAAGAAGGAGAGGAATGCTGGCAGAAGGCCTAGGAGGAGAGCACCTTGAACCTAAATCGCAGACACAATACAGACGCAGGAGAAAGACACTGTTATATTAATAATATGTGTAAACAACACGTTGTACCAGCCTGACTGCGGGGGACAGGGAACTGCTGACCATCTATGAACTTACCTATCAGAGTAGGATATGTATGTGTCTTGTGACTTGAAACCCCGCCTGTGTTGAAAGTTTATGTATTTCATGTGAAACTAAATAAACCATGAGTGTGAACTCAGTTGAGTTATGTCCTAGTCGCTAGCGCTCAGCTTACTTCATTTCGACAGGGATAGTCACTTGGGGAACAAGGTGGATAAAAAGAAGTCCAACCTTCACAGTTGCTTATAATTTCTGACTTGATACGAGTATTGAATGTGTTTCATGTTATTCTGCTCTACCATTAAGAAGTGGGGACATCTGAGTACAAGGACCCCTAAAAAATTGTTTGCTATAGATAAAGTCTGTTACAGCAGCCTGGCAACCTGCTTGTATCAATACAGAATTTAACATTGGGATGATTTACAGTGTTATACTTACTAAAAGCAGCTTCTCTATATGTGACTGTCTCTCTGTCTGCAGGTATTCACTCCTCTCTCCATCTACCCCTATGGAAAGCAGCCAATAGTAGTGTAGTTAACCCCTTCTATTGTAGCTAACCCCTCATTGATGGCCCTAATATTCTAAGTACCCCCCCCCCCATGATGCCCCTAGCAGTGCATTTAAAGGGTTTGTCCAGTGTTAGAAAAACATGGCTTCTTTCTTCCAGAGACAGCATCACTGTTGTTTCCTGTTTGGCTGTGGGTTTTCAACTCAGTTCCATAGAAGTGAATGGAGGTTAATTGCAGACCGCCCCTAAACTGGAGACGAGAGGTGTTGCCTCTGTAAGAAAGTGGCCATGTCTTTCTAACGCTGGATAAACCCTTCAACCCCCATGATTTTCTTAGCAATGTAGTTAACCTCCCATGATGCCCCTAGCGGTGTAGTTAACCCCCATGATCCCCCTAGCAATGTAGTTAACCCCCATGATCCCCCTAGCAATGTAGGTAATCCCCATGATGCCCCTAGCAATGTAGTTAATCCCCGCCCCCAAATGTCCCTAGTTTGTACCCCCCAAAAATCCCATCCCGCTCACCTTTCCACCCTCTTCCTTCTCCTACAGGTGGCGCATGATAAAATGACGTCATTGCACGTCCTGTAGGAGAATGGAGAAAACACCCCTGGCGTACAGGAGCCGGCACACAGAGCACCCTCCTGTGTCTGGTGGCCATGGCACTCAAGACCACAAAAAGTAAAGACTTTTGCAAAGGGTATATGCAATCGTAACACCCCTAGTGGGACACCACATGTGCAGCACCTTCCGGACACAGGGCACTGCGCGTAGCACTCAGGGACGATTTAGCTCGCAGGCCAGGTGTTCCTCACCCCTGACATAGAATAACCGTAAAGGATCATATAGGACAACTATTATAATATGTCAAGGAAGGAATAATATATGGTAAAATAAAGGAGCATCCCAGCCCAGCAGTTAAGTCGGAGTATCACACCCGCCAGCTGAGGCTTTGCTCGGTTCTGTCTTGTTGCAGGATAATTGGGAAACCTTAGATCTCTGAGACATCTGGAAGATTCCGGCTTCTCATGGAAGAGTCTATTGTAGATAAGAGACATAGTTACTGATGCGGCAGCAGAGTCGTGTCATCTTCATCTCATCTCACTTCATGGTCTGTTAGGACGTTGATCGCATCATTCTCTGATCTGGAGGGAAATATTTCTTCTGTGCCCAAGCGGCCAAGAACGTTGTGTGATTTCGGAGAATTGATGGCTCGTTGCGGCCTCGGCGCCATTGTCACGGAAAACGGAACTGTACAGCAGGTCGGAGGTAATGAGGGACGATAAGCAAACTGTGCAGTGATGAAAAATTCTACAGGAAATTTTTAAAATGTATACGTGCACATTGTTAGCTGGGAGGGGGTTGAATCTTTGAGGACCAAAAGAGCCCAGATGACTTATCTGCTTAGAAGAATACCCTGAAAGACCACTACTCATGGGGATGTCACGTGGATGGGGATAGAGTGGCGGGCTATTTGCTTTAGCCAATCTTAGAAGGGTTAGAAGGGTTTTAAGTGTTACATTTCAATACATTTCAGGAATGAAAGGGGTAGATCACCCAAAAAAGGAAATGGTGTATTCTCTCCAGTCTAACACAGTGTTGTCTGCTGCCACCTCTGTCCATGTCAGGAACTGTCCAGAGCAGCAGCAAATCCCCATAGAAAACCTCCTGCTTTTCAGACTGGAAAGAATACACCACTTCCTGCATTACCTACAGCAGCTAATAAGTACTTGAAGACTTGAGATTTTTTTAATAGAAGTAAACTATAAATTTCTTGCACTTACTGCCACCACTTGATTTGAAAGAAATTTTAAAGCATTAGAACAATATTAGAAATAATTATTTTGTAAACTATTCCTTTAAGAATTACATAGCATATGTTTAAATACAATGCAGTATAGGACATATTCTCCAATGCAACTAGTAGTAGAGGCCTCTGACGAGTCTTGTGTTATGTAGACTGCTATAAAACATGTGTGAGCAACTAGTAACAAGAGACTACAGGCACATGGCTGAAGCCCTCTAAGTACTTTCTAGTAGAGATGTATAGTGTTAGTGTGACTAGTGAAGATATCTGCATGCTGTCCAATGAGGTTAAACTCTGGCTAGGTGCAGCACAATTCCCTTGTTTAGAGAATACACTAAAGATGGGGATGACGTGGAAGCCCTTAGACACTAAGTCCTGCCTGAGGCCCATAAAGAGTTGAGTGTCACAGGAGAGTCCCTGCACAGCTATAGTCCATCTACTGTCTTGTCATTTTCACCGCTGGATTTTCCCTGCTGCAGGCTGGCATATACTTACCATTAAAGACCTCTTAAGCTTCAGCTCTGCAGCTCAGGAGGCCGGAAGTCAGGGTCTCCAATGCATCTCTATGAGAGCGCTCTCTTAGAGATCTATTGGAGACTCTGACTTCCGGCCTTCAATAAACCTGTAGAAAGAAATGTGGCAAGAAGAGCTGTGATGTCCGTAAGCAGAGTAGGACTGCTACTTTAACTAAGTTAAGCCAGACTGACTGAATAAAATCATCCAACCTTCTAGGGAGGGGGGGGTTGGACTCTGGTTTGCAGTGATTGTTTTTTTTTTTTCCAAACAAATTTTTATTGTTTTTGCAAAGAGAAGTGTACAGTTACAAAATAATAAGGCATATGGTAAAGAGCCACAACGCAGCATTTGGCTAGGTTGACATGACATCATAAGAATAGCCACTAAACACTAAATAATAACAATAAAGATCCCCCCCCCTCCACCCCCCACCCTCCCTCTCCCCTGTTGCTCGTGGCGTGGAACACCCATAGTCACAGACAGTGAAATAATATCTCCATGTATCTAGGGAGCAAATTGTATGCTCAATGGCCCTAAAGTGACAGCCAGATCAGCCCTCATATACCAAGTGGTGTTGCGGAACGGCCAGACCACCCTCTTGATCTCTGCTGGGTTCAGAAACGCTATCATGAATTTCTTCCATTTTTTAAAGAAGGTCTGTGCCCTCTTTTCCCTAGATGGCTCAGTATCCAACTGATCCATAGTAAGATATGTTTTGACCTGGCTAATCACCTGCTCCATGGTTGGCATCTCGTCCGTTAACCAGCGCTGTAGGAGGCAACGTTTAGCCACTAGTAAGATAGTGTGAATTAGATGTGTGACACATGTGTCATCCGGGGGTATATGAAGGATCATTAGATGAGGATCCACAGGGATACGGATATGCAATTTACACTCAATCAGGTTCACCAAGGTCTGCCAGAAAGATTTTACCCTGGAGCAGGTGAATAAGCCATGAAACAAATCCGTCAGACTTTCTCCACAATTGGGGCATGCAGTGATCCTTTCAGGGTGGGAGGGTGTCTTTGGGAAGCTAAACCCATAAGTGGCATGGTGGAGGATTTTAAATTGTGTCTCCCTCCATTGCTCGTTTATCACCGCCTTACGTGTCGCCTCCCACTCCTTAAGGATCTGGTCACCCAGATCCGGGAGTGGAAGTTTAGATTCCCAGTAGGAAAACAGCGAGGGAAGAAAGCCTGCAGTCAGTGAGTTTCTTAGAGTGAGGTATAGACATGACAGAGTGTGTATAGGGGTAGAGGTTTCTACAAAGACCGCTATTGGATTCAATGAAAGCTTACTTTTAAGGTTTCTAAGTCGTGAGAAAAGGAAACCATGTACCTGTTTATAGGCTAAGAATTGAGTTTGGGCAATACCATACTGGGACTGTATCTCCGGAAAGGTGAGGTACCTCTGCTCCCTCACATGGATGAGGTCTAGGGCAGAGTGAACCCCCCTCTCTCTCCACCCCACAAAAGCTGGATTTTGGTATCCCTGGGCAAACTCTGGGTGGCGCCAGAGACGCATATGTTTGCTCATGAGGGTGGGGAGTCCCATCAATTTTCTGCTATGTTGCCATGCTTTTATTGTGTCCCTCATCATGAGACAACCTTTCACCTCCTTGGGAAGGTGGGTGTAACTTGTATGTAAAAGTCCGTTCAAGGTCCATGGGGCAACTAACTGGGATTCCAGTTCCAGGTTAGAAAAAAGGCTAAAGCCCTTCAGCCAGTCAATGCCATGCCTCAAGAGGCAGGCTAAATTGTAGCATCTCACATCAGGGAAGTTAAGGCCTCCCTTATGTTTTGGTAGGATTAACTTACTCCGTGCAATTCTTGGTCTCTTAGCGGCCCAAATGAATTTTATGAAGGAGGAATTTAAGTTATCTATATCTTGGTGTTTCAAGAGGACCGGGACTGTCTGCAGTGGGTAGAGTAACTTGGCAAACCCCATCATTTTAAGTAGTGAGGTGCGTGCCAGAAGCGACAGGGGTAGGTTGGACCACTTCTGAAGATCCGACTGTATTTTGGAGATAATTGGGGGGATATTTAGGGTATAAAGGGAGCTAGGCAGTTTGCCGATCCTAATTCCCAAATATGTGATAAAGTGTGAGGCCTGTTTAACAGGAAATTGAAGGCTCACATCTCTAGGTCTATCTTTTGAGGTCGTAAGGCGTAAGATCTCACTCTTGTCAACGTTGACTGTGAAGCCAGAAAAGGTTCCAAAGTCCTGCAAATAATTAAACACCCTGGCCATGTCTCTATCGGGATTGCCCAAGAATACCAAAAGGTCATCAGCGAATAGAATCACCTTTAGAGTGGTCTGGCCAACCCGTATCCCCTCCACATCTTGAACCGTTTGCAATCTCCTGGAGAGAGGCTCAATGGCCAGGTTAAAGAGTAGAGGGGACAACGGGCAACCCTGGCGTGTTCCCCTATACAGGGGGAAGTGAGAGGATAGGAAGCCCGGGGTATGTATACGGGCCTGAGGGGCCTTGTATAATCCTCGTATGAACTGAGAAAAGGGCCCAGAGAAACCCATCCTCCCCAACACTTCATGCATCCATCCCCAGCTCACACTGTCAAAAGCTTTTTCTGCGTCAATGGAGAGGAGAGCTGGGGATGGATGCAAGTGGGGCCTGAGCTGAATCTCGTCCAACACAGCCATAACCTTACGGATGTTCATGACCGCCGCTCTGCCCTTCACGAAACCTACTTGGGCTGGAGAGATGAGGCGTGGCATAATGAGGGCCAAGCGGTCGGCCATGATCTTTGATAATATTTTTAGGTCTATGTTTAACAAAGATATAGGCCGGTAGGAATTGGGACTCTGGGGATCCTTACCTGGTTTCAGGATGACTTTGATGTGGGCCGTGTTGGAGGAGCTAGGTACCGGACATACCTCTTCTGAAAGGATCTTATAGAAATCCCCAGAGAAACCATCGGGGCCCGGGGCTTTCAACGGTTTCAAGTGGGCAATCACTGCTGTGATTTCTTCCACCGAGACCGGTGAGTTCAGAAAGGTCTTATCCTCCTCGGAGAGAGTAGGAAGGCAGACGCTGTCCAACCAGTCAGAACATTGCCTGGTTCCCATCTCATCCGGAGGGACCTGTTTACCATACAGGTTTTCATAGAACCTCTGCAGGACCTCATTTATTCTCTGGGGGTGTCTTATAATCTGGCCCCGATCATCCCTCAAATGGGTAATGGTCTGGGGGGACAGTGGGCCTTTGGCAAAACGCGCAAGAATTCTACCCGCTTTATTTCCATGGCGGAATAACAATGCCTCAAAGTAGGACCTTTGCAATCTCTCCTTCTTCTCGAGCCAGAGTTCATATGCTGACCGGGCTTGTTGCCAGTTCTGTCTAGTGGTGTCTGAGGGCGATGTTAGGAAGGTGGAGTACGCCTCTCTAAGCGCATTACTGAGGGTCAGAATTCTATCAGCTATCTTCCTCTGTATGGTGGCCTTATAGGCCATTATACGGCCTCGTAGGACAGCTTTGGCCGCGTCCCAGTAGAGCTGTGGTTGGGAGGAATGGGTGTTATTCGTCGAGGCGTACTCTAACCACCAACCTTTTAAGAGGGTCTTAAATTCGTCGTCTTTGGCCAGTCCTGTTGGGAACCGCCATATAAAATCAGTACCTTTTGGTAACTGGGTGGCTAGTGTACACATCAGGGGAGCATGATCTGAAATGACCATGTCCTCGATGGAAAGGGATTCAACTCTATGTATGAGAATCCGGCACTCCAAGTAGTAAGTTAAAATTCAAAAACTTTTATTAGAACATGTCTAAAAAACAGCTCATGCTGTGTGGCCTGAAGGACTGACGCGTTTCGCGCATGCGCGCTTAGTCATAGTCTAGTGGCCAGTGTATGGCCAAGGATTTAAAAACAAGTAATGGCCAATAGGAGGTTTTCCTGTGCACGTGTGTGCAAGTAGGATGGATGTGTGCAATCAGTGATATGCTCCTGCTTGAACTATGCTTAATTGGCACTACGGTCAGTTCGCATTACAAAAAATATATAGGTTCACCGAGTGTGATCATGTGGTGTATGTGTTATCAATGATGATGTAATGCGGGGAATAAATAGTTGGACCAGAACCAATGGCTTAGCTGTGACATCACAGCGCTTTATTCTTCCATACCACATAATCAAGCCCTAGAAGCTCTGGCCCATCATTTGTACAAGTACAGCAATTACAGCTGTGACTTGAGAGAATATATATTGGAAGCCACATCATTTCTTTTGCGACACAATTATTTCTCCTTCAATGGGGAATTCTTCCTGCAAATCAGGGGCGCCCCCATGGGGGCCAAATTCTCACCCACTTTGGCTGGACTTTTTGTCGCGTGGTGGGAAGAAAAATTCATATTTACCAGCTCCAACCCATTCTCCCCTGCCATACGGTGGTACGGTCGTTTCATCGACGACGTGCTCATCGTGTGGCAGGGGGGAACATCTAATGTTGCCGCCTTTGTTGAATACTGCAACAAAAATGATAATAATCTCAGATTTACCTATGTCACGAATCCAACATGTATATCATTTTTGGACATCTATCTAAGGGCAGATGTGAACACAGGTTTGGTCCATACATCCTTATTTCGTAAGCCCACGGCGGGCAACACAATATTACACGCCGAGAGCAGTCACCCTCTACACACAGTCAAAGCAATACCAGTGGGTGAACTCACCCGCATTAAGAGGGTCTGCTCTGAACCTGATGTATACTCTGAACAATCCAAAGAGGCTTGTGCCAGAATGAAAAATAGAGGATATAAAAAACACCATTTGGAAAGAGCAGAAAAAATTGTGCAAACAAAAAACAGATCCGATTTATTAAGAGGAAGAAGAAAAGAGGAACAAAACAAAGAACAAACAACAAAAACACCAGTAACTTTCTCCACACGATTCTCGATGGAATACAAAAAAATTACTAATATAGTCCAACAGAATATTAACATCTTAAGACAAGACGCAACACTTAGTGCAATATTGGATGAAGGTATACGCTGTGTAGCACGTAGGGGACGCACCTTGCGGGATGAGTTATCCCCCAGCACCTTACCCACAGCGAAGACTCCTTTGAATGAAAAAGACAAACCTAAAGGAAACTATAAGTGTGGCTTATCCCGGTGCAATATGTGCAAACATTGCAAAAACACTAAAGAATATACTAACAGTACTAATACAAAAACATATAACATTGGTGACTTCATTGCGAAATTGCGAAAAGGACCATGTCATTTATATCATAGAGTGTGGAGTGTGTAAACTGAAATATGTCGGTTGCACGACAAGAAAATTAAAAAAGAGGATCAGTGAACATTTAACTGACATCAGAAAGGGTTCTAACCCACACTGTTCCGGCGCAGCGAAGCACTTTATTGATGTACATAATGGGAACACTTCACACCTTACTTTCTATGGGATCAAACACATTACTGCACCTCAGAGAGGAGGCAACAGACAAGAACTACTCCGCAACAAGGAAGCCGAATACATCTTTAAATTGGACACAAGAAGCCCCCTTGGTCTTAATTACAAGAACGATCTTTTATACCATTACATACATTAACTGTTACATTACCTTTATATCATGTGCATATCATAATATTGTCGTTTATTATTTGCAGGATATATAATTCTCCATTATTAGGTAGTATTTTATAGCCATTGTGTGCACATCTCCATTTTTTTGCATACACCTTTATTCTTGTATTGTGGGTACATCATAAATAATATTACCATTCATTATTACTACAGCATACATAGTCCCTCATTACTAAGTAGTATATTATTATTATTGTGTGCACATCTCCACACTTCTACATATTTAAGTGTTCGTGGACATGTGCACACTTCATTATTTATTCACATATTTTAGATCCCATCATCAGGTCATAGTAAAGCTTTATGTACATGGAGAGTTGCTATTCATGCACGCCAACATGGCGAGTCCATAGACAAGTACTGAGCTTGCGACAGGCACATTAACCGGCCTGTGTGGATTCTATCCCAGGAGCGGTGTTCACATTGTGCGGCTTAGTGGCTTCATATGCGATAGAACGTGGCATTTTATTATATCCACATATAACTTGGCCGCCAAACACGCTCCAATGTGGATCATGTGTCAACCACACTCCACTATTTATTCCCCGCATTACATCATCATTGATAACACATACACCACATGATCACACTCGGTGAACCTATATATTTTTTGTAATGCGAACTGACCGTAGTGCCAATTAAGCATAGTTCAAGCAGGAGCATATCACTGATTGCACACATCCATCCTACTTGCACACACGTGCACAGGAAAACCTCCTATTGGCCATTACTTGTTTTTAAATCCTTGGCCATACACTGGCCACTAGACTATGACTAAGCGCGCATGCGCGAAACGCGTCAGTCCTTCAGGCCACACAGCATGAGCTGTTTTTTAGACATGTTCTAATAAAAGTTTTTGAATTTTAACTTACTACTTGGAGTGCCGGATCCTTATCACTTTTGCTACTACTCACCCACCGACGGACAGCCACCGCCAGGAACCGTGCACCCTCTCATATATGCTGGGGACCCCAACAAACACACGAAGAGGTGAGCTGATTTCCTCTGTTTACTCTATGTATGAGAGGCGGAGCCAAGAGGACATAGTCAATCCTCGACCATGAATCGTGGGGAGGTGAGTAAAATGTATACTCTCTGGAGTTGGGGTTTAAGTGACGCCAGGAGTCTATTAAGGAGGTCTTGCGGCACAATGAAGCAAGTGGAGTCACTCTGGGGGAGGGAGAAAAGCGGGAGGGCCCTCCTCGCATACGATCTTCAGTGACGGAAACTACCTCATTCATGTCCCCCGCTACTAGTTTATTCGGGGTTGGGTCAGCCAGTTTTCTATCAGTAAGGTTAGAGAAGAAAGAGGGATTGCAGCAGTTGGGCCCATAAACATTGTAAATCATCAAGTCTTTGAATGGGAGACGTATATGAATTGTACAGAGTCTCCCTTCGTTATCGCTATAGATTTGTGTGACCTCCCCATTAAATGAGCGGCTGACGAGGATAAGAACCCCAGCCTTATGGTTTACTGCAGGAGATCCATACACATCCTTAACCCACTGTTTCTTAAGTATGAAAAAATCGTCCCCACCTAAGTGGGTCTCCTGCAGTAAAACAATATCTGGTTTGAGTTTTTTAAGGTGTTTTAGGACCATTACCCTCTTGTGAGGGGATCTAAGCCCCTTTATGTTCCACGATATTATACGTACCATGGGTATGTTTAATGTAGGTCAGAGTAGAAGTGACTGAAAATAGGAGTACCACCACACGAGCAAAACTTTCCTCACCCCCCCCCCCCCTAACAAACCCCTTCCCAACAAAAACAACAAAACCAACGACCAGGCCCCCAGAAGGCCAACAACATCACCAGCGTCCTGGAGGCTTAGTCTGCAGACCTCGCTTTTTTCCACGCAGAGCGCCTCCGTACCGAAAATAACGTTGCGCTGATTTTCATCTCGCTGCAATGTCCGTGGGTAAAGGTGTAGAAGTCAGCATCACATAAGCTATGGATCCTGTGCCAACAATGCTGTAGAGTCTAAGGAGTAAGGTATAAGGGGGAAAAGGTAGGGACTAGTCCTAGCGGGGATCTCAATTGTAGAACTCATGGGCAAAAAAGGGAAGTGGATAGGTAAGTATCCTCGGGTGCAGGGATAGAGTAGAATCAACCCATAATGTCACTGCTTGGGACCGATGCTCGACGGCTGCGTTGTTCCAAGGGCGGAGCATACCAATCATCTTCACGGTTGTGCATGTCACCTGCAGAGTTGTCCCGTTGGTGTTTCTGCGGAGACTTACGCTGGCGATTCTCGTTGAGGCGGTCCCGCGGAGGGTCCCCGAATATATCAGCCATCCCGCTTTTCGCTGTCTCCGGTGACCGGTAAGTGGAAAATGAGCCGTCAGCATGGAAGACGCGGAGTGTCGCTGGGTAGAGCAAGGCAAATCGTATGTTGCGCCTGTATAATGCAGAACAGATCGGGGTGAATAGTTTACGTTGGCGGGTGGTTTCAGCGGAGAAGTCTCCAAAGATTAATAGCTTAGCGTCTTGGTAATATAGTCCCTCCGAGGAGCGACGATATGTTCGCAGTATCTCAGATTTGTCAGTGAAGTCCAGGTAGCGAACTATAACTTGGCGCGGTCGCACCCGGTTACGCAGTGCTGCGTGAGAGGTATCACCTTCAAATCCCCGCACATCGGGGCCGAGACGGTGGGCCCGTTCCACCTTACACTTGCGGTTCAGGCCAAGTAATGAGGGGATTGTTGTTTCACAGAGTTGTGCTAGGTCCTTTTGTGCCACAGTTTCTGGTACTCCTATGATTCTCAAATTATTTCGCCTGGAGCGATCCTCCAGGTCTTGAATTTTGTCCCACAGGCGCCTCATCTCGTCAGCCGCATCCTGGAAAGATGAGCCTGTTCCCTCCATATGGGACTCTAATTCACAAACTCGCATCTCCACCTCTGTGAGGCGGCGGCCATGTTGCTGTACCTCAGTCTGTAGTTGTTGCAATGATGCCGTGACTGTGGCCGCAAGCGTTTCTTGTATCTCCGACGCTAGTTTTTTAGCCACCTCAATCGCCAGCTTTTTATAATCAAAGGGTAGCATATCTCTATCCTCCTCACCATCCGAGGCGCAGGCAGTGGCAGTGGATCGGGTAGGAGAGCCGTCTCGCGAGGTCGGCGCCATGTTTTCTCCGGGGCCGGGAGTGCGCTGGGTGTCTTTCCCCGTCCTGATAGTGGATTTAGACCGCTTCTTGACCCCCATACTTTGGACAAATCGGTCCATATGGTTTAGTCAGTGGACTTGAGGGTATTTGCTGCCAGAATGGTGCAGTAGTGCGGGTATGAGGATGCTGGTTAAGCCGGTCAGTCACGGAGCTGCAGCACGGCGCGTCTTCACTGCATGGCGCCGGAACCGGAAGTCTGCAGTGATTGGTTTTAAAAATATATATATATATATATATATATATATATATATATATATATATATATATTTATATATATATATATATATATATATATATATATATATATATATATATATATATAATCAGTTTGCAAAAATGGCAGAGGTTGTCCAACCATATGACAACTGGGATACAGGTACTAGGACACCACATGTATAAAGAAATACTAGGACTTTTCTATAAGGAGAGGAGTGACCCGTTTCAGTTTCTGTCCATGGCTCCAATTATTTTAAGAATACCACAAAAACAAAATAAAATAAAAGTAATAATAGCCACACTGATGCCCTTGCTACTATAAAACAGAATTTCGATGTAAAACTTCTGCAAGTTTTACATAAAGTAAGAAGAATCAATATCTACCACGTCTCCGTAGAGTTGGCTCTTGTGTATTCGAGTCATCTCTTTGTTTAGGTTTTACATCGCCTTTTGAGCGGGAACATTCTGTCCAATTGCCTCTTCTTTAAAGTAAATGTTTTGTAGTGTTGTATGTCTGCTGCGGACTTGAGACTTGTATCTGTCATTATAACTCGGTCAAGAAGTCAGCATGTCTCTTACAGCAGAATTTATTTCCTGAAAAAAGAAAATCTCTGTTTTGGCTTCAAGATTGAGGAGAAAAGAAACATTTGTTTGGAAGGACTGATCCTAGGTTATAACTATAGCAACAAAACACCAATATAATAATCTTCAGTAATCTAAAGCTAAGGTACCTCTGAGGCTGCTATTATGAGGTCTTTGTGGTAAGTAGAGATGATCGAACAGGGCCGAGATTCAGGTTCTTTCGAACCCGAACCATTGGCATTTGACTCCCGCTGCCTTCCCGTTCCATGGTGAAGGTGGAGACAGCCTGAGTACCACCAGAAAAACAGAGATACATCCTAGGTAATAGGCTGTATCCCTGTTTTTAAGGCGTTACTCAGGCTGTCTCCACCTTCCCCACGGAACGGGAAGGCAGCGGGAGTCAAATGCGATGGTTTGGGTTCGTACAAACCTTAACCTAGGCCCTGTTCAATCATCTCTAGTGGTAAAGTGGCTCAACCCTGACACAGGGTTTGATTCTCTACTGAGGTTCCCCAGTAGAAGATCAATTATGCAAAAAGAGTCAGATGAGCCTTATTTAAGAGTGTCGAAACACAAGACTAGCCAGATATCGCTCCATAGAAGGGACCAGTCAATGGGCTGAAGGGGGGGACCAACAAAACCACCATATTAGGTGGCCCTTTCAGTCAATATACAGCTCAATTTATGAGTCTATGAGGGATACAGGGCTAATCCAAAGCCACATTTAAGAGTCTCGAAACACAAGACTCCTAAGTTTCGAGACTTTTAGATGAGGCTCCAAAAACTCTTTTTGCATAATTGTATTTGCCAGGGATTTCACTGTACTGATGCTTTAACCAACAGCCAACACTGTTTTCTCTGGCTGGTATCCTTGAGATCATGACCAACCAACCATGACCTATCACGTAATATTATTTTTGTTTAAATTACACACGTCCGTCTATCCCCTATCCTACATTGTTGCGCCTCAGGTATGCACACACCATGACCGTTATTTGCCGTGCAGCATTTCTAACTGGACATATGCTTTATTCTTGTTTTGTTTTGTCTTGTTTTATTTGTGTTTTGTCTGGTTTTGTTTTGTTCTGTTTGGTTTTGTTGTGTTTTGTTTTGTTCTTTATGTTTTAGATCAGATGTGGGCTGCTGCTATGATAGTTGTTTCCGCTATTCACTGTCAATGTAAAATTACACTGCGGCAGGAATTATCATAGACATTTGAACCTAATACGGCAGTATTATACCCTCTGTTATGACACCGTGATGACACTGGGATTAGTGCCACGTCTAGTTTCCATCGGATCCAGTTGTATGTATTAAACATAATAGATTATGGTACGTGATGACACTGTGTATCTACATCGGGATTAATGCTATACTTAGTATCTACCACCCATATGTATATGATAAACGTAACATACTATTGCTTGTGCTGTCAGCCGATTGGTCAGTATCGCTGTGCGCCTCAAATGACGTGGCCGTGCGTTCCATCTCTGCACAAGCCCACTGTGACGTATAGTGTATGACCAGCGGACATGTGACCAAAACGGGTAATGAGTTATCACATGACGCACACATCACTAAGATATCAATGCTCACGTGATTGTGATGCTTTTCTGACCCGGAAATAGTAGATATCACATGACCGTGACGGCGGGATTTGAGCATATCGAAGCGCGACTTCAGTCTCTTAACGTTATGTCCAGGTGGAGACGGATTCTCATCAGGTGTGTAGCCGCGACCTTTTCTGGGCGGAGTTATGTATATATAAACCAGCATGTTTTGTGTATCAATAGGGGAACGCCATACGCGTAGCAGGCACCATACGTGCAGCTCCTACCCTTCATTTTTGTTGTTTTGTACGTGGCACTTTTTCTGTTTGATCCCCTGATGATTCCCCTAACGGGAGATGAAATGCATTGGGACACAGCCACTAGTGAGTATTAGGGTTTAACTAGGGACCCTAGGAGCGAGTGTGGCGGAGTCGCCCTTATTAGGGCGAGAGCTCTGTCTGGAGGGACAGTATTTTTAGGGTACAATAGGACAGTGTCAGGGATCGGCTGTCCTATCTCCCATACAGTGTGCACCCTATTTTGTCCGTCTTCATACTAGAGGACCTCAACAGCTCATGGTGGAATCCATTGAGGTTCAGGACGATTACGCTACCCGTATGGTCCACTACCGCTCCGGTATCATCTATTCAGCAGTCACCGTTGAGTGGTAAGATATTTTTAACCTAGGATACCTTCTCTTTATATTTGTCTGGTTATTTTTTGGTAACTAAATTTTAACTTTAAATTAATAAAAGCTACATTTTAGATTTAATTAGCTACACTCCACTATTTGCATTATTTGTTATTTATTAGTGAGAGTTTTTTTCTGTGATATTTTTTTGGATTTACATATCCTTGAGATCAGTTATCTATTAACCTGAAGATCAAGGGGGTAGGGATGTGCCCAGGGTTATAGAATGGGCAATAAATCCCAAACCTGTCTAATCGGAATGCAAGAACCCATTATTTTGACCATTGAAGGGAACACTGAGCTTAGAGTTGTATGGTATTGGAATCATATGTGATGGGGGGGTATATTTTCCCTGTAGAAATCCATTTATATGGGTTAGGCTCCTTACACACAACAGTAAAATAAGGTCTGCATACTGTCTACAATGGCGGATCTACAGTAGATCCAGCATTAAACCCATTGTATTCTATGGGCCAATGCACATGATCATGGATTTCATTAACCATACACTTGCTTGGATTCATAGACTTCTATTGTCCACATGGGTGATAATTGCTAACCATCATTGGATGACACACATTGGTCCATCTGTGCATTATGGATCCATGCTCTTGTAGACCGCAAAACCAAGATATGTGCAGAAGGACATAGGGCCCTATTACACAGAATGGTAATCTGCCAATTCAGCAGATTACTGCTCAGTGTAAGAAAAGCAATGATCATTGGTGCTGATCGTGTCTTTTGGTCCTGACCTAAAATCGTCATCTTACGTGTATTGGTGAGACCCATACATTACCTCTCCACACTCCCCGTGTCTTTCCATCTTCTCCCCATGTCTTCCCGTCTTCTCCCTGCAGCTCCCGATGCAACTTCAGAGCCAGTCTCCGAAGAGACAGGCTGTTCAACCCCCCAACTCCCTCTCGCTCGCTGTCCATACATGTAAAAGCACTGACAGCAAGCGAGAACATGGAGAAAGTTAGTGCTCTCTGGCTCCTTTAATATCACCCTGTGCAATAGGGACTTTATACTATGACGTGTCAGTCAAATTTTTTGTGAGAAAATCCTCAACCTGCCCCTGCCATTAGGAAAGTCATCACACACTCTTTAATCAGGCTTAATTCTATGCATTCAACCATTACTTATTTTTACAGTCTCAATTGCCACTCATCAATAATTTAGCCCGGGTATTCTAGAACTTCTCTTTCCCTAGCAGTGAAACCATCTCTGCCCCCGGTCCGCTCGTCTTCTCGCTGTGCTCCTATAATACAATGCCTTTCTTTTGTATTTCAATGACACGATCCAATTATGTCAGTTCAAATGGAACCTGGAAAATCAAGGTGTCATGAAACGGCTTGAGATGAATGAGTCTTGTTGGAGAGTAACGTCGATCTGCACAGTTAATTCATCTCAGCAACAGCTGGTAAGAAAAAAATTGTATAAACCAGAGCATTTGTTAGGATTTGATTGGCCCATTATTTTTATAGAATGGAGAGTTTACCGTGAGGGCAACATGACAGACGAAAGGTCGCCAAAAGATTTCTAATGAAAAGCAGATACTAATGTGTTGGATACACTTGGCATCAAGAACGAAAGCTGAGATTAAAAAAAAAAAAAAAAATTCTGCATAGTAACCAAGACCATGAAAGAGTGAATCCGTCTGAAAACCTCCAACCTCCTCCAAGTATGGATGTATTGCATTCTGTATATAACAGACAGTGAGTAGGGACCCGCTGTGCTCCTCAACTGGTTTGGCTTTGGGCCACACCAGGCAGCGGTGTGCCCTCTGGGTCTTTACCTGCTCCAGGATGCCAAAGCTAGATTTCTGTGCCTAGAGGACACCAGTTCGCTCCACAATTATTATCCCAGTGTGAGCAGCAGCTAATTCCGAAGACACAGACACATGAGGAACGTGAGAAACAGGGAGGGTTTGAAAAATGGACTTCACCACCAAGATCTCCATGCTGGCACTGACAAGGTAGTGAAAAAAAAAATTCCCTTAAGGAATGGTACGGTACATTCACTTTAACTTTTTTTTTTTTATGTTGTATTACTTTCAGATATGATAGGGGATCTTGACAGTTTCTTGGTCAAGAGGAAGGATGGGCATATGACTTATTTCTTAGTGTTTGCCATAATACTGAGCTGCATTTGTGTCCGCTGGGCCAAAAGTCCAGAAAGATCCCTCTAGAAATGGTCTGGGCAATTAGCAATGGGCTAGACGTGGTATTGGAGACATAACCTTTTCGGGGTGGAGGAATTATGTGTCACCACTGTATTGACTGGAGTAGTGGATCCATTTGACCGCCGCTAGCGATGGTGTAAACCGCACCAAGGAGTGGAGTTTGAGGGGCCACTGGTCCTCACTAGAGCCTGCTGCAAGGCAGGATGGGCTTACTGTGGCAGGTAACCCCTAGGTTGCTACCCCTGGCTTCACTTGCTAGCAGTGGCGTGCAAGGTGCAGAAGGAGGCAATGTAGACAGTTCAGGAGCAGGGTACAGATCTACCTAAAACGCTAGCAGGAACAAGGCAGTATACATGGCAGTGAACAAGGACAGGAAACAAGGGCAGGACTCACGGTCAGGGGAACACGCCGGGACCACAGTACTTAAGGTGAATCATGACAGGACTGGGCGTTATACGTATAGGCTGCAGACTGCGGCCAATTTGGGGCACACTGGCCTTTTGAATTTGAGAGAACCAGCGCATGCACGCCCTAAGAGGCACGGGGAGGTAAGGCACCCTGACAAGGGGCCGAACTGAGACCGGGGTATGGGTTGACGTCACAGGTGTAGGAACCACCTGGAAGTCTAATGGGTGTACATGGATTTGGCAGGAAAAAAAGACAATTTTCTGTTAAAAAATATAGCACCATCTGTAGAGTTTGAAGCGGGAAAATTGAGGTAGGTATTTTTCTTATGTTGACTCCTTCCAGATGTCCAATTCTGAAGGGGGAAGGACTGAGCTGCCATAAGATGGTGAACCAGAATGGAGAGTCACTGGGGATCGGAAAAAGACAATTCCACCGGGGGGGAGGGGGGGGGGGACAAAAAAACATTGATAGCCAGGTGTATCATTTCTTCACGGTATGGGTAACCATCTGATGGACATAAGGGGCCACAGACAAGTGCTGAACATATAATGTGCTAGGGTCTTCTTCCCTAACAAAGTCAGCTCTGTTACATCCGACATAGGTCTAAGAAGTCTTCATCTTCAACTGTTTTGCTTTATTCAAAGAGTTTTCTACTTCATAAAAAAAAAAAATCTTCGGACTTGGTCATAAGTCACAAACCATCCGTATTATCCCCCATCAATCTGCTGTGAAGTATCAGTAAATGTGGGCGACTTTGTCACATCACACTGTGTCAGTGATAGCTCAATAATACAAATCACAGGTGACATTACTGTAGAAAAATGCCGAGATGAAATGTTGGAGTGATCTGACCAATTTTGTAATTGATGGCGCATTTTCCAAGCGCATTATCTGGGTCAAGATGAGCAGAGATTCAATCACGGGAAGATGTAGAGAGAGAAAAAGGGATCTGGATCCGCAGAGCTGAAATACATACTCACATTTTTTATACCGAGTGTCACTGGTTATTGCCTGAGTTTTCTCAGTGAAGTCTGGACTGGAGCTGACATGTTGTCTTGTTGTTTATACAGAAGCGTTGTTATACCAGAGAAGATTAGATATGTCCTAAACGGTGATAAAAAGGTCCTGTGTTACCGCTGATATGGCTTAGTATAGATAGATGTGTAGCAGTCTCTTTCCCCATGCTTCCTCCCCCTTGGGCTATACTGACACACTGTATTATTTTTGAAAAGAACGGCCACTGTTTTAATTATAAACAGGGGCCGTTCTTTTCGCCTGGACAGCATTGCATTGAGATCAATGCAATGCCACCCTGTCTGTTCACACGTTGCCCCGAACAACTACCTTTGTTTGGTGCAGCCGTGAAAATAATTGAAATGTCAATTAATAACGGCCGTTGTGCATGAACATGCCTTTTTCGTCAGTCCGTGCACCCAGGGTTCGGCCATTGTTATACATTGTGTTAACTTAGTTGTATGAGACACGAGCAATGTATGTTTAGTGGTCCAGCAGTCTTGGATGTTGCTGTTTTTTCACGGAGACACAAAAGCTTACGTATTACACTTAGGGCTGTATTACACAAAACGATCATCATTCAAAAATTGTTAGATGGTTCGGATTTAAACGATAATCGTTCCATGCAATAGCAGGCAACGATTAAACGACCAACCAGAAATCGTTGATCGTTTGATAGAATCGGGACCTACTTTTATCGCTGACCTTTCACAAAATCATTCGAACATCGTTCAGTGTGATAACACGTCGTTCAGTCGTTCCCTGGTCTATCAGCCCAGAAAGGACGAGCGCAAGAACAACTGTAAGAAACGATCATCGTCCTGTGTAATAGGGTGAATGATCTAAGATCGTTCGGCATAGCGTTTAGTTTTATCGTTAATTGGCCAAAAATCGCCCCATGTAATACCACCCTTAGACTATGTGGCATCATTTCTTAAAGGGGTATTCTGCTCACAACTAATTTTTTAATTTGTTGCTTCCCTGGTGCTGAACATAACAAATAGCTTATTCTTACCTCTCCGTGCTCCCCTGGTGACCACATCCACTATCAGTTCCTGCCTTACTTCCTTTTATCAGACCATGCTTTTAGACCATTACCTAGTACCTTCAATTCTCCTCCTAACAAAGTATAGGATTAGTCTTAGTTATATGGACCCCACACTAAGAGACCCCATTTAACCACTCCTTCCACTGGCTACTGGGTCTAGTCCACTGCTTCCAAGACTCTCTCAGCGAGGCCTACTAACCAGAATGCCCATTGATTAACTCAAGAACTGTGTAATGCTTTATTCCCCCAGTGGTGGTGCTTGGTTTTCCAAGTGATTACAGTCAATGTTCCCAGCACCAGTTTACAGTGTGATCAGTTTATCAACTGTAACAAAACAAACTATTGAGAACAATCCCTTTAATTTAGATATTGCCATAAGTAGAGTGTCACTGACTGGCCTTAAAGGGGTAGTGCGGCGGTACAGAATTATTCATAGACTAACACACATTACAAAGTTATACAACTTTGTAATGTATGTTATGTTTGTGAATGTCCCCCTTCCCCGTGTCCCACCACCCCCACCCGTGTACCCGGAAGTGTGGTGCGCTATACTGACCTGTCACGTGCCGACACCCGTCTCCGATCTTCAGTGAGTGACGTCTTCTTCGGGCGGACGGCGAACAGCTCCGACTGTCCCGAATGCCGGCCGCCCTCTGCAGCGTTATCCGATGCTCAGCTGCGATTGGCTGAGCATAACTGTGCTCAGCCAATCGCGGCTGAGCAGCTGATGATGCGGCCGCGTCATCAGCCGCGATTGGCTGAGCATAACTGTGCTCAGCCAATCGCGGCTGAGCACAGTTGTGACGCGGTGGAGGGGGGACGGGCGGCAGCGACTCGGCCGTCTGTCCGAAGATGACGTTTGGCACAAGATGGCGGACGGCCCTCGACACGGATCAGGTAATGTATAATGCACCACACTTCCGGGTACACGGGTGGGGGTGGTGGGACACGGGGAACGGGGCGATTCACAGACATAACATACATTACAAAGTTGTATAACTTTATAATGTGTGTTATTCTGTGAATAATTTCTGAGTGCCGCACTACCCCAGCAGCTCTGCGCTCCTGTGACCAGCCTGACATAGCCAAAGCCTTTGATGTAGTCAACCCTTACATATATATATTTATATATATCTAGGGCGCTGGATACTGATGTTGAACCAGCCAATGGGCTCTGGTGTTTTAGAACAACTTGTCACAGTGGCCAGGAATAATAATACTAACCACGGACACTTGGGTAGATTTAGTGTGAGGTGCAGGGGACGGCGACGGAGATGAAACCTTACTTAAAAAATATAAATATCTTCAGTGCAATACAAAAATATAACAGTGCTTTGGTACGGCCTAATTAGCTTTGTACTCTGCCCGGATATGGGTAAAATGTGTGACTCACATTTAGATAACTCTTTCTTATCTGACCGCCTTCTGCTTCTCGGTGTGTGCCCGGTGACCGCCCTGATAGGCAGCACGATTACCAGGTCTCTGTCTCTGGGTGAAGCTAACAAGTAGAAACTTTTCTACGTAGTTGAGCGTACTCAGTAGAGAGCGGCTTACTTGCATCTGTGCTCTACTGTGGATCAGTCCCACTGTCTTTTCTCTCTAGAGGTAACTGTCCTGAAGTGGAAATTCACAGTGTAGGCAAGGGGATTACTCCTGTAACTCTGATTACCCAAGGCCTAGGTTCAGCAGTTCATGAGTCTCTCACACTGGAACAGGTGTTGTCTCTTCTCTAGCCAAACCATTACCTTGACCGGTCTAGAGCTAGGCTACAACTCCAATAACTACCCAGAAAGTGGTGTGAGTGAGGCACACCAGGGACTACACCTTTAATGGGTGTGTGCTGGTATCCAGGGTGGGCTTATACCTTTCTCAGCCTTGTGACAAGTGCCACAATACTAGCCCTTACTTGCAACGCCTTGAAACCCTGGGTGACCACATTTAGGCTGTCAAAAGCAGGGAAAGGTAAATGTACGGGTATGAGCCTTGTAGAGGCCAAGTACTGGCAGAGAAGTGTGTATAGTAAAACCAGAATGTTGTTGCTCACTTTACTTACTCAAAAATCCTTACTGCAGTATTTATAAAGGATGTTTTGTAACAAAATCAAATACAGTACATCGTTTTGTTTTTTTACAGTGATGGATTGGCACCAGCGCAGCAATAGCGGTGCTGTGGTCCTTTTTTTTTTAACCGCCCCTCGGTTCTTGCACACGGCGCTGGTCTATTCCCAAGCAACATCCCGCCCCAGCGCACGAAATCCCTCCTCTCTGGAGCAACATCACAGAGAGGAGAGCATCACACTGGGGGCTGGCGGACCTGCCTCCAGTGCTCTGGGGTGGGGCGGTGTTTGGGAATAGACCAGCAAGAACCGACTGGTGGTTCAAGAAAGGGAACATGCCACCTGCATCCTCGAGCGGGTGCCAATCTGTTAATGTAAAAAAAAAAAAAAAATGATGTACCTCATGGTACATTCACTGTAGGTAAACCTGGGGACTCTAACTTGACCCTTGACAGTTAATGCAGAACAAATAAAATTTGTTACAAATTATAAAAAAATATATATGATTAGGCTGGGTTCACACTACGTTTTCACAGTCCATTTTTTTTTCATCCGTTTTTGCAAAAAAAAAAAATTCCATTATAAATAAAATATAAAAAACATATATTTTTTTTTAACGTACACAAAAACATAGTGAACCACACGTATGCGTTTTGATCCGTTTTTTTTATAATAGAAGTCAATGGAAAAACGGATCAAAAACGGACACACGCAAATGCATCTGTTTTTCCATCCGTTTTTTGCAATACTAGATGGAAAAAAAAACTATTGCAAAAACGTAGTGTGAACCCAGCCTTAGTCAAAACCAGGGGCGTAGCTAGGATTCATGAGGGCCCATAGCAAAAAAACTGTATGAGGCCCCTTGAATCCTGTACGTCTTTTTGTGATTCCCATTTTACCCAAACCTTATGGTGCATGGAAATGACTTTATCTGCCCCATTGTCTTCTCATACTTTTGCTAACACAGAAGAACGAGTGCAGGTCAGAAAGGGACGGCCAAACCAAACTGGGGCTACACATCTTAGGAGCCTCAGAGCTTTGATGTCTATGCTGTGCTGTTATATACAGAATATAAAACCTAAAAAGTAAAAAAAACTAAAAAAAACCTCACAATTACAAGACCTAATCCAGAAATCCCGCCATTCTGCATCTCTGTAATAGAAATCTATTTGACTCTCAAAATCAAAGTGATGGCGATATGGAAATGCGTATTAGGAGATAAAGCGCGGAGCCGGCGGACAGGAGACAGATACATTGTGGAAATATTTTCCTAACAGGATTTAGATCAGGATGGAGGCCGCTCGCTCTCTGGCTGGCTCGGCCGGGCGGGTTAGCATCTGTTTCCAGCATGAAGAAGTGGAGTAAATCTCTTGTACGGCGTCATGTTTATCCTGGTAACAGCAGGCGCTCTGTCAGACCTGGAGAGCGTTTACGCCGCACAATATTACTCCACTGTATATTGTTTATCAGGTGTCATTTACAGGGAAGGAGACCCACATCCAGCTCCGCCGGCAGCCTAGTGTCGCTGCTCCTCTGCCAGATCACTCACTACATTAATCCCTGATTATGTTTCATAAATCCCCCCCCCCCCCCCCATCAGGCCCGAGGGCTCCACCTGCAGAATTCTTGCTTCTATAATCACTTTTAACACTTTTTTTTATGTCATAACATTAAATATTCAGTATCTTAGCAACAAGCGTTCATTACATGTGTGAAATCTATGTTATATTATACCGCCATGTACCGGATAAAAAAAATACAATTAGCCGTATTATAATACAAGTGTGTACCTTGATGATCATGGGATAGCAATTACAGCTGTCCATTCCTCATAGGCATACATGGAAAAACAACCTCTTTAATGATGCATCTTATTGACGTCAGCATAGTACTTTATCTCTTTTTTTAAATTAAAAATAAGCTATTGCTTCAGGCAATTTTATACCCTCCCCCCCCCAAAAAAAAAACAAAAAAAAAAAACCTTGAGATGATGCATTGACTTCTTGTAAATTATCTACCTACAAATAGTACTGTCTCACTATCTATGCTTATGAAGGATATGGGTAAAGGTGATGCTGACTTTTCATCTCAAGTATAGATAGTGCTGCGGCCCTGTATTTTCTGCTAAGTAATATATGTGCCAATAAAACGGCCTCCCTGTCTGTCACTGTAAATGATGGACGTACAGATAGTACTGGCTGCATGTTTCTTCTGTATGTACAGATAGTACTACCCGCATGTATCTGCCTTTAATGAAGTAGACACAGATAGTACTGCCTACATGTCTCTCCTGGGTAATGAAGTAGACACAGATAGTACTGCTTACATGTCTCTCCTAGTTAATGAAGTAGGCACAGATAGTACTGCTTACATGTCTCTCCTGGTTAATGAAGTAGGCACAGATAGTACTGCTTACATGTCTCTTCTGGTTAATGTAGTAGACACAGATAGTACTGCTTACATGTCTCATCTGGTTAATGAAGTAGGCACAGATAGTACTGCTTACATGTCTCATCTAGTTAATGAAGTAGGCACAGATAGTACTGCTTACATGTCTCATCTGTTTAATGAAGTAGGCACAGATAGTACTGTTTACATGTCTCTTCTGGTTAATGAAGTAGACACAGATAGTACTGCTTACATGTCTCATCTGGTTAATGAAGTAGGCACAGATAGTACTGCTTACATGTCTCATCTGGTTAATGAAGTAGGCACAGATAGTACTGCTTACATGTCTCTTCTGGTTAATGAAGTAGACACAGATAGTACTGCTTACATGTCTCATCTGGTTAATGAAGTAGGCACAGATAGTACTGCTTACATGTCTCATCTGGTTAATGAAGTAGGCACAGATAGTACTGCTTACATGTCTCTCCTGGTTAATGAAGTAGACACAGATAGTACTGCTTACATGTCTCTCCTGGTTAATGAAGTAGGCACAGATAGTACTGCTTACATGTCTCATCTGGTTAATGAAGTAGGCACAGATAGTACTGCTTACATGTCTCTTCTGGTTAATGAAGTAGACACAGATAGTACTGCTTACATGTCTCTTCTGGTTAATGAAGTAGACACAGATAGTACTGCTTACATGTCTCTTCTGGTTAATGAAGTAGACACAGATAATACTGCTTACATGTCTCTTCTGGTTAATGAAGTAGACACAGATAGTACTGCTTACATGTCTCTCCTGGTTAATGAAGTAGACACAGATAGTACTGCTTACATGTCTCTCCTGGTTAATCAAGTAGACACAAATAGTACTGCTTACAAAGCTTTCCCAGTAAATCATGTAAATACAGATAGTACAACCTCTCTGTCTCATCCTTTAATAATGTACTGTAGCTACAAGTATTATAGCGTCACAGTCTCTCCCATGTAAATGATGTAGGTACAGATAGTACTAGTTCCCTGTCTTTCCATGTACATGATGTAGGTACAGATAGTGCTGGCTCCGTGTCTCTCCTTATAAATGATGCATATTTATAGTACCGCCTCCCTGTCTCTCATTGTACATGATGTATGTACAGATAGTACTGCCTCCCTGTCTCTCATTGTACATGATGTATGTACAGATAGTACTGCCTCCCTGTCTTTCCATGTAAATGATGTAGGTATAGATAGTGCTGGCTCCCTGTCTCTCCTTATAAATGATGTAGATACTGTACATATAGTACTGCCTCCCTGTCTATCTTTGTACATGATGTACAGTATGTACAGATAGTACTGTCTAAATGTTTTTGTTTTTTTTTGGTAAATGATGCAGGGACCGAAAGTACTGTCTTGCTGAATTTCCCTTTCTATCTATTCTTGTAAATGATGTAGGTACAAATAGTGTTGCGTTCCTGTCTTTCTCTTTAAATGATGCAGGTACAGATAATACTGCCTTCCTGTCTCTTCCTTCAAATGAAGCAGATACCTCCCTTCAAATGAAGCAGTTACCTACCTGTCTCTCCCTGTAATTGATGTAGATACAGCTAGTACTGCCTCCCTGTCTCTTCCTGTAAATGATGTAGGTACAGCTAGTACTGCCTCCTTGTCTCTTCCTGTAAATGATGTAAGTACAGCTAGTACTGCCTCCCTGTCTCTTCCTGTAAATGATGTAGGTAAAGCTAGTACTGCCTCCCTGTCTCTCCCTGTAAATGATGTAGGTACAGCTAGTACTGCCTCCCTGTCTCTTCCTGTAAATGATGTAGGTACAGCTAGTACTGCCTCCCTGTCTCTCCCTGTAAATGATGTAGGTACAGCTAGTACTGCCTCCCTGTCTCTTCCTGTAAATGATGTAGGTACAGCTAGTACTGCCTCCCTGTCTCTTCCTGTAAATGATGTAGGTACAGCTAGTACTGCCTCCGTGTAAATGATGTAGGTACAGCTAGTACTGCCTCCCTGTCTCTCCCTGTAAATGATGTAGGTACAGCTAGTACTGCCTCCCTGTCTCTTCCTGTAAATGATGTAGGTACAGCTAGTACTGCCTCCGTGTAAATGATGTAGGTACAGCTAGTAATGCCTCCCTGTCTCTCCCTGTAAATGATGTAGTTACAGATAGTACTGCCTCCCTGTCTCCCTAACTATAAACTTATTGGTATGTCACGAAAGGTATATTAAATTTACCAAATCATTCATGTGAGATGCAGAGAATTCATCTCCTCACTGACACCTGATGTTGTGCATTGAGATCTCAAGTCATGGAAATCTCAAATCATAAAGCATCATGTACAATGAGAGGAAGGAAGGCGGTACTATACATCAACACCATTTATAAGGAGAGACACGGAGCCAGCACTAACTGTACCTACATCATGTATATAAGAAGACAGGGAGGCAGTACTATCTGTACCTACATCATTTATAAGGGAGAGACTTGGATGCTATAATACCTGTAGCTACAGTACATCATGAAAGGATGAGACAGAGAGTTGTTTCATGTAATTCTATGGTTCCAAATTTAAAAATCCATCCCAGGTGAAGACATCCACCAAGTCTAACCCATAAGGTCAAGTCAAGAGATCCATTGGTGCCTTGTTCTAAGCTACTCTTGCACCCTTACCTCACATCTCAAGACCTACTAGGGTATTAGATGATCTGTAGAAGATCATTAGGCCAAGAATGTTCACTTTTGTCTAAATTGCCCAATATCTTGCCCCAGAGATGATCAAAAGCAGCCTAGGTTTTATCGTATGACCCTATCGCTTGATATCTGGAAATCTAGCCCAAAGGGAAGGCACCCAATAACCCTGATCTAGGAGGTTCATTCAGAAGCCATTTATGTAGCCTTTTACCGGAACCTTACCGAAACCCTGCACCCTCGAGCATGTTGTACCCCGGGGTTGGTCTTTATCAGTGGCCTACTTCCTTAATATTGTTGGCCTTACATATGGCCCTTTACTTAAACTGAGCGATATGCACAATAAAATCCTAATTCCAAATGAGTCTCAGTTGTCTGACTTTTTCTTTTTTTTTTTTGCTTACTTCAACGAGTTGATTTAATTTTTCAGAACTGCAAAATCTGTAGCAGGCCGAGCAGATTGATGGACTGTTATAAACATAATTACACTATAAGCCAAGCACTGATAGATTATCCATGCTGAATAAAAAGGATTGATACAAAATAGACTTTCCTCACACTGCGGGTGAAAAAAATCTCTTCATTACAGATTCTCCAGGCGTAAAACCCAGATCTGGCCAAAAACGGTTGGTAATAAAATGCAACGATGTTTCACGCTAAAGTGGGAATATGTTTTTTTAGGTCGATTTCATCACAAACATCATCAGCTCCAACTGTAAATCAAGACACAAACATTCAAGTGACAACCTGTAAACTGTACAACCGAGTCTGAAACACATAAAACTGAAAAAACCAGAGGGAAAACAGGAAAAATAATTATCTATCTATCTATCTATCTATCTATCTATCTATCTTTCTATCTATCTATCTATCTATCTATCTATCTATCTATGGTGTGTGCGACTGATGGATGGATGGATGGTTGTTATCAGTGTCGCTGTACAGCTCAGCCAAAGATGGTATAGTAATGATGCCAGTGCTAGTCCAGCACACAGGTATGATTTTGGTACCTGCTTTGTGTTGTGACTGGCTGTACTCCCCAAAATGGTCGGTGACCTGCCAGGTTGTGATGGGTCCCTTGGGCTCTTGTCACAGTAATTCTTAGTGGAAATTGACCCACCCGGACTATCTCCACCCACAGAAAGGGGAAAAATAACCCAAGGTGTGCGGCTAGTGTGTATAGGTGCTGGTGCAGAGGAAAAGATGACTGAGTCCCAGGGATAGAAAAATATAACAGCTTTACTGTACAGTCTTTTGGTAGTACAAAACACTTTTGCAGCAAATAGATAAATCTTTACATGGACTGTAGTGCTTGAACTTGCTTGTGCTGAGGAGATGCTTCAAGAAGCAGAGTAGAGTAGAGGTAGCTGTAGCGGTGCTTTAAGAGTTGGAAGTAGAGTAGAGTAGATCAGTGTAGAGGAGAGGTGTTTGTCAAGGGAGTCCAAACCCAATATAGCAATGTACTCTGCCAGAACTTTAGAGAATACTTGAGTGTGAGAAGTTTATACTCGTGTATAGACTATAGTCTGACCACCTTCTGCCCTACAGTATCGATTGACTCGTCCTCCTAGGGTGTGACAAGCCCCAGCCTTGGTTACGTGGGTGAAGCTAAGTTCCCAGGGTGTCCGAGTTACCTGCACTGCCAGATAGGATACGTAGACCTTCTAGTAGCTTTGTCCTATCCAGGCTAGTTCCTCTTGTGTATCAGGATACTGCCCTGCACTGGTTCACGGTGTGGGCTAGGATGTTTCCAGACTCTTCTCCCTTTATTAATGTTTAGCACTGCATAGTAGATATAGTATAAGTTCTGAAAGAACTAAGTGTCTCTAGTTGCATCTGACCACACGTGTCTCAGACTAGACCACACTGAATTGCTTCCTCGCGGAGTTAACTAACTCCTCCTACTGGGTTATGTGTCTGTGGAAAGCAAGGATAGGCAGAAGAAGAAAGAGGATCTCTTATAGGCCAGCACTGGAAACATGGTACATATAAAACATTAACCCTTTCCTAACTTCAGCTGTGCATGAAATAACAAGACTTAAAAGTAACACTGACACCTAGTGGTGAAACTACAGAATACTACCTTTATCACCACTCAACCTGGAGTGAGAACTTTACGACAGGTGCCTAAGGCACTTAACAGTGGGACACTATCTATCTATCTATCTATCTATCTATCTATCTATCTATCTATCTACCTATTTGTCTCCCCTCTCTCTCTCTCTTATATCTATTTATCTACTTAAAGATCATGAAATCTTTGCACACATGGTGACACTAGTGGGATATGAATAGTGAAAGAAATTCCCTTTATGTGGCTGTACACACAGCTCTACAATACACAATAATGGGGAGGTATTTTTTCCTAGAAATGAAGGCTTTTACTGACTCCAGCAGTGAAGCTTTCAGGGTCCGTCCATTGTTGACCTGTTCCTCGCTATTTTTTCATTGTTTCTGTTTCCAAAGAGGTCTGGACTATAATCCCGCCGAGTATCCAGCATCATATTTATTGCCGTTTATTATTACATTGAAGTCTGAGCACATTTTGTAGAGTTTGTGAATCCTGGGACTTACGATGTCTTCACAGCTTTCTATATTGTTTTTACTTTGTGTTATATTGGGTTCATCATGTCTTGTATCTTGGACGTGTTCAGCCAATCTGGTTACTTTTTCTTGGCCCATACAGTCTATTAGGTAATTTTTAGGTGTTATAAAATTTATAACAAACACATAAAGGTAAATATTAATAATATAATTAAATTACAGCTAGCAAAATATGAACTTCAACTTAGGAAAGATTATCGAGAATGCAAAAGGACAAAGTTGCCCAAGGGTCCCTACTACCGCCATGAGGGTAAGACTGGCTTATGGTCATTGATTCCTGGCTTGATCATCATTCTATGGAGCTGTACATGGTTTATTCTCAGAATTACATTATCATACAGAGTTTCCATTCATTTGTTAAGTCTGGCTAGTGCTAAGCTGGCCATACCCAGTAGGCGGCTGTCGACTATTATGTTATATTGAGCAAAAACTTGTGTACAGACAGTGAGAACATGGTGTCCATATGGTTCTGTCTCCCTGTAGCAATCTATTACAGAGCAATTCAGTACCTCGTTAGGCTTCATATTATAACTAGAGATGATCGAACATCGGAAAATCTTAGGTTCTATCGATCTCAAACCTTGTCGAACCTTCTGCATTTTTTTCCCGGTGCCTTCCCGGTCTGTGGGGAAGAAGGAGACAGCCCGGGTACTGCCTGGAATTCTGGTATTCAGCCTAGGAAATAGGCTGAATCCCAGAATTCCAGGCGGTACCCAGGCTGTATCCTCCTCCCCCGAGGACCGGGAAGGCATTGGGAATCAAATGCAGAAGGTTCGACAAGGTTTGAGATCGATAGAACCTAAGATTTTCCAATGTTCGATCATCTCTAATAATGACATCCAATAAGTCCATCCAATGGGAGACTCAAGCATTTAACCAGGTGCCCCTCGCTCGGCAGAGCGGATGATGCCTGCTAACTATTTTTTCTTTCTTACAAATTTTTGGATATTTCATTCCTTGAAATTATTTAAATGAAATATGCAAAAAATTTAAAAATAAATATGTAATCCATTCTGTAATTCACATTCTGCGCTCTTCTCGATGCCCTCCGAGGCCGACTCCAGTCCCTCGCTCATTGACAGCCAGTGATTGGCTGAGTGGGCTGTCACTGAGTGGGGCATTGGAGCCGGCACCAGAGGGCATTGAGAGGAGCGTGAACAGGTAGGTATGGCTGTTTCCAAAACTGTTTAAATATTCACGCTACAGTATTGACATGATGTGTCAGTACAGTAGTGTGAATATTTAAAAAGCAATTGAGTGCCCTCAGGTGCCTGGTCAAGCGCTATACTCCACCGAGCATACTGGCTCAGCACTAGCTTGGAGATTCCACAGAGGTGTTATACAGTAGTCCATCCTTAAAAGGGGTTGTCCAAAGTTATATCATCTACTTAATGCCTGTAGTCCAGGTAGCCGCACATACTCAGCAACATACTCATATCTTGGCAAATAGTCCTGCTTTCAGAAGTGATACAATTGTATTCAGTCTAGAAAATGTTCTGTGAGATAACATGCTGAACCCCAGACTGCACTTGCACAGACTGTTGCCCAAACATTTGGGGGTTAATACATTTTATGGTTTCAACAGGTTTCAACAGGTTTGGATGAACTTGAATAAAAAAAAAAAAAAAAAAGTTCTGAGACCCGGACTTGGATTTAAACCCAAACCCCTTTGAAGTCAATGGGGACACAAATTTCTGAGCTCAAAAAGGCTGTAGGATGATGTAGAGGGCTGCAAAAGGAAGCAAAATTGGTAGTAATACCAGGACAATTGCCCTGCAAAATATGGGTAGGGAAAGTACTGGGCACTGGGACAGACAAGTCATGTGGGCCAAAGATGTTCACTAATGGCCATTTTCAGGGCACTAGCAGGTGGATGAGTGTTGCCAAAGCTAATAAATTATTAGTGTGGTAGTGGGTGATGTGGCAAATAATCTAAGACACGGATGTAAAGGCCACAGCAGTAAGAACAATCTTGAGGATGACTTTGGGGACATTTAGTAGTTCCTCTGCCCCTGACTAGCAGCGGCACCCTGTCCCTACTGTAATCTAGTCCCTTATCAGCTACAGAATGGTGGTGGGCCGCGTGACTGGCACTGTTATACAACAGGGGTCACGTGTCCTGCCAAACCACATCCATGCCCATACTGAGCACGGCTCTGATTTCTCTGCAAAGGCCAAACCAATAAAGTTTGTTGATAGGTTGCTCAGCAACTTTTTAATAAACTTAATTATTCATATGAATGCCGCACCGAAACACAGATTTCGGTGACAAAATCCGTGTTCGGTCCGGGTTCCTGAACATGTGGAATCAGTCCACTCAACATATGGTCATCTTGGATCCATCATGGCTAAGATCCTGTAGATAATGGGTATAGTATGCCTTTGGGATACTAAAAAAAACACCCAATAAGTCCAATAGGTACAGTATGTCAATATGTGATATTTATATACACACAATGGGCAGCTAGAAGGGTGCAAGTACTTTCCCCCAGCCCCCTACAGGCCCTTATACTCTGTATCTAGTAATATTCTCATCTTAGTGAAGACACTTCATATACTAGTTGTAGACCCTTAGGGCCACATGTATCAAATATTCGCAAATCGGCACTTTCCGCCGAGTGCGCCAGGGGGGCGGAAAGGAGGCGTGTAGTGGGCGGAACGGAGGGCGCGGACTCAGAGTCCGCGCGATTTACCATCCGTTCCGCCCAAATATACGCCGAAAACCTACTCCAGTCCTCAGCTGGCGTAGGTTTTCGGCGGTGCGCACCGGCGCGCACGGGATTTATGTAGAGGCAGTCCGCCTCTACATAAATCTCTGTAGCGCCGGAGCTGCGTAAAAAACGCCGGACTTAATAAATGCCCCCCTTAGAGTTTTATAGTCTGACTGATTCCGCCTCGAATCTGTCTAAATATTGAGAGCCGAGAAACATGGATGAAATTGCTGCAGTAAAACATTATTCTGTTCTCAACAGGGAAACAATTAGAGAAATAATTTGTTCTCCCAAAAGACAAAATATATTTATTTCTGCCGCTGCATATTAAAGGGAAGCCAAGATCTCATATTGCTTTTCCTGGTCACGACGGTGAGAACGTCTGAGGATAATTACCTGTAGGATGAGGCTGCGCGGATCCGTCTGATGCTTGGCCTTGAGATAGGAACATGAGAAATCAAGGTCCAATATAATCAATAGCTGCTGTACGCATACAGTATAACAGTAAATAAGCTGTTCTATGGGGTTGGAATAAGGGTCCGTTTCTCATGATCTAGTGCCCCTTCTCTTCCTTCCTTCCTGCACTGTCCTCCTGCGTTGAGTCACTTACATGCATCCACCGCAAATCTCTTAAAGGGGCAGTGTGGGCTAAATACCTCTGAATACGTTTTTTTTTTTCCGATGCTTATGGGCCTGAGAAATATAGTCTGTTTGGTTCCTGGTATCTAAAAAATATTTTTCTCCTTTTTCTGTTCCCACCTGGTTTGTATTTGTGACTAGAACCTCCATTTGGTGCCTGTCCTGACCTTTGCCTAACTACTCTTTCTGACTGAACTCTGCCTGCCCCGACCTATGTATTAATTAACCATAGTTCTTGTGCATAGCCTTTGTGGGGTCTACTCTTTACTCTTTATCTAGTCAAGGGTCAAGCCAGCCTGTTTAATATGAAGATACTGCAAAGTTGGTTCTAGGTCAGGGCCAGGGCCCAATCGGCCTCTCCAGTAAGTCAAGTAAATGTAAGGTCAACGTTGGCTTAAAGATGGAGATGAATCAGTGGTGGGTTAATGCCGAAGAAATGTCAACCTTAGTGGATGTGGATCAGACACAGTGGGTCAGTGTCTGGTCACCCTTGATGGTTGGTCAACATCAAATTGACATGAAGTTGGTATAAAGTCAATTTTGGGATTGAGTTAGCCTTATTCTAAGGTCAGTGTAAGCAATGGCGTTAGGTCACTGTTACGTTGGTGTCAAAGTTAGTGCTACCTTAAGGCCAATGTTGAGGAAAAAGCGAGTACTGACCTGTCAGGTCAGTGCTCGCTTCCTCCTCGTTCCCTGCTCGCTGCCTTTGCTATTACACACATAGACAGCAAGCGGGAAAAGCAGGAGGGGGCATGGGAGCCTGTTGTACTCAGTGTGAACATACCCTTAGTGTAAGGTCAGTGTTAAGATCAGTTCAGGTCAGAGTGGGTCAGCTTTAGCGTTCGGTCAGTGTCTGATGCCCTTACTGTCCCAATAAAGCATCTTTTAACCGATACTGGTGAGTGCGGCCTTCGCTATATTCTCTGTTGCCTCAATATCTAGGTTTGATCCGCCTTAGTGTTTGGCCAGTGTCAGACTCGGATCAGCCTCAGTGTCAGGGTCACTCCAGGTCAGGGTTGGATCAGCCTTAGCGGTAGGCCAATGTCACGTCAGCGTCGCTCATTGTCACCAGGAGCTCAATGTAAGTAGTAAATCAATGTAAAAATATTCAGGCCTCAGAAATCAATGTAAGACGTCCATCATATAAAGTCTCTGGCAATCCAGAACCTCGGCCATCCTCAGCGTGAATCACAATCAGCTTCACATTCCAAATTTGATGTCAATTTCTAGATTCAGAAAATAAATGAGGATCGGCCTGAGGAGCGGCAGCATCTCCTAAATAGCCAGAAATGAATCCTCCAGCGCCTCGGCTCGTATTGCAGGATTAGCGTTCACACAGATCGCTGCAAATTGCTTTACAGCAAATAATTTCATTGACAGTTTCACCAAATGACTAAAGTGAAGATTACGCGGGGTTAATGCCGGCGGGAAATATTAATATTTTTAATGTAGGATTTCTCTTATTTATGGCAATCGGTGGAAGTGAAGGTCAATTGACTGATTTTGTATTTACTCAGTGTAATCCACAAAGAAGCCATGGAGGTTTCCCCAATATTAATTATAGGAGGGATTTAGGTCAGTGCGAGCGCCAGAGCAAATCCTGAACACTGCAGGTGCGTCTGTGTACTTGGTCCTGTATGTAAGAGTATATATAGGAGAGTGTGTATACATAGTTATATGTGTATATTACTGTATGTGTTAGTGTCTGTGTGCTTGGTTCCTGTATGTAAGAGTATACATAGGAGAGCGTGTCTACATAGTTATATGTGTATGTTACTGTACGTGTCGGTGTGTGTGCATGGTTCCTGTATGTAAGAGTATACATAGGAGAGCGTGTCTACATAGTTATATGTGTATGTTACTGTACGTGTCGGTGTGTGTGCATGGTTCCTGTATGTAAGAGTATACATAGGAGAGCGTGTATACATAGTTATATGTGTATGTTACTGTACGTGTTAGTGTCTGTGCACATGGTTCCTGTATGTAAGAGTATACATAGGAGAGCGTGTATACATAGTTATATGTGTATATTACTGTATGTGTTAGTGTCTGTGTGCTTGGTTCCTGTATGTAAGAGTATACATAGGAGAGCGTGTCTACATAGTTATATGTGTATGTTACTGTACGTGTCGGTGTGTGTGCATCTATATACTTGTCTGGGAAAGATAATGGTTGAACGGCACTGTGCTGACTTAAAGTCAAATGGCTTCCAGCCGGTGGGTGCACATCCTTGGTAGTCGACCCCCGACTCCACAGGATAGAAAATAAAAAGCAGGTAGACAGCACTCCAATCAAGTAAATAGGTGCAAGTTTATTCACACGTATACGGGTGAATAAACTTGCACCTATTCACTTCATTGGAGTGCCGTCTACCTGCTTTTGATTTTATATACTTGTCTGTATGCAGGTGGGCTACATTGTTTACATTGCCTTCTCTGCCTTCTCATAGATTTCTAATGTAAATGCTTCAGGACTGGGGCCTATGAGTTGCTGGGACAGGATTCCTGCACTGATCTGGAATCATGTGACGTAATTGTGTCCGTCCAGAGGTCCCATTATGGCTGCTCATTGGACTTTATTTCTGCATGGGAGACATGCTGGGGGTAATACAACATGGGGGCACATGGACATTATTTCTGCATAGGAAACACATGTGGAGAGTAATACTACATGGGGGCACATGGACATTATTTCTGCATAGGAAATACATGGGGAGAGTAATACTACATAAGGGCACATGGACATTATTTTTGCATAGGAAACACATGTGGAGAGTAATACTACATGGGGGCACATGGACATTATTTTTGCATAGGAAACACATGTGGAGAGTAATACTACATGGGGGCACATGGACATTATTTTTGCATAGAATACATGCTGGGGGTAATAATACATGGGGGCACATGGACATTATCTCTGCATAGGAGACAGGCTACATTGGACTAATGCTGCATTGGGGGGAAAGGACATTATTATTGAGTAGAGGTTATGGTGTGCCCAGACCCTTAAAATTGTGAGGGCCCAATAGGTCCTGTACTGTAATTACAGGACCACAACCATATATATATTAGTGATGAGCGAACATGCTCGTCCAAGCTTGGTACTCATTCGAGTATTAGGGTGCTCGATGGTACTCGTTACTCGGACGAGCATCTTGCGATACTCGAGGAAATCTCATCATCCCTTTCCTGTAAGTTTTGACGCTATTTCTCAGCCAATAAACATGCAGGAGACTCTTTGGTACATCCTGCGATCACATGGGACCCATACATGTCGATAGCAGCGATTGGTTGGCCAGATCAGATGACCCTGCCATACAAAAATCTCGGCCGCCGAGGCTCGGCTCACATGCAACCAAACAGCCCTTGTAAGGGCTTCAAATTGTTTTTAAATTGCATTACTACAGACTGTTGGCTGGGACTTGTAGTGCTGCTACCACGATTTCAGCAGTACACTGTGGTGACCGGCTGCTGGCAGAAAGGCGACATTAGGTGTTGCACACAGACCCCTAAGAAGTGCTCAGTGTACTCCTTTATAGGGACTTCTACTATAATTTCTGTATTTCTGTATTTCTTACACAAGGCATATCTAAGTTCACTACTGCTTGGTTAGTGTAAAGGGGGTGTCACAGAGTGTGTATAGGTGCAGCCACCAACAGATTGTATCCCACAGCCCCCTAAAAACTAGTGGACCCTCTACTATATTTCCTGATTTCTGTATTTCTTATGCAAGGCGTATCTAAGTTCACTACTGCTTGTTTGGTGTAAAGGGGGTGTCACAGAGTGTGTATAGGTGCAGCCACCAACAGATTGTATACCACAGCTGTTGCCCAAAATTTGGCATAATGGTGCCATTAGTAGTGGCGGATTATTACATGGGCGGTGTGGGCGGCCGCCCGAGGCCCGAGTCTCCGGGGGGGCCCACGCCACGCCGCCCACATTATAATCTGCCACTGACTCTCTGACACGCGGCTGCCGGGGGTGTCCCGTCCTATCCCCGGCAGCGCGCGCATCAGAGAGCTCCCCGTGCGCCTGTGGCTGTGACTTCCGGTGCACGGGGAGCTCTCTGATGCGCGCGCTGCCGGGGATAGGACGGGACACCCCGCACATCAGCCGGGGCTACAGAAGGAGAGAGGCTTGACGGGGGAACGGACGGCAGGTGAGTTGTGTTTTTTTTTTGTGTTATCTGCTGGCAAGAGGGGGGACCATCTATAAGGGGGGGAGAGGGGGGACCATCTATAAGGGGGGGGAAGAGGCGGGACAATCTATAAGGGGGGAAAGGGGGACCATCTATAAGTGGGGGAAGAGGGGGGACCAACTAAAAGGGGGGGGAGGGGGGACCAGCTAAAAGGGGGGGAGAGGGGTGACCAGCTATAAGGGGGGGGGGGAAGGGCGACCATCTATAAAGGGAGGGGAAGGGGGACCATCTATGAGCGGGGACAAGCTATAAGGGGGGGGACCAGCTATAAGGGGGGGAGGGGACCAGCTATAAGGGGGGAGAGGGGGGACCAGCTATAAGGGGGGAGGAGGGGGGACCAGCTATAAGGGGGGGGAAGAGGGGGACCAGCTATAAGGGCGGGAGAGGGGGACCATTTATAAGGGGGGGGGAAGGGTGACCATCTATAAGAGGGGGAAGAGGGGGACCATCTATAAGGGGGAAGAGGGGGACCATCTATAAGGGGGGGAAGGGGGGGCCATCTATAAAGAGGGAAGAGGGGGACCATCTATAAGGAGGGAAGAGGGGGACCATCTATAAGGGGGGGTGAGAGGGTGACCATCTATAAGGGGGGGAAAGAGGGGGACCATCTATAAGAAGGGGACCATCTATAAGGGGGGAAGAGGGTGACCATCTATAAGGGGGGGATAGCGGGACCATCTCCTATAGGATTAGCACCCTCCTCTCCTGACATCCTCTGTGCTGCTGTGACCTCCCCTTTAAGATCAGCACGCTCCTCTCCTGACATCCTCTGTGTTGCTGGGACGCTGTGACCTCCCCTATAAGATCAGCACCCTCCTCTCCTGACATCCTCTGTGCTGCTGGGACCCTGTGACCTCCCCTATAAGATCAGCACCCTCCTCTCCTGACATCCTCTGTGCTACTGTGACCTGTCCAATAACATCAGCACCCTCCTCTCCTGACATCTTCTGTGCTGCTGTCACTTTCCCTATAAGATCAGCCCCCTCCTCTCCTGACTGTGCAGGAGAGGAGGGGGCTCTGTGCAGCAAGGGACCAAACATTATGTTTATTGGTGCCAGCAGGGAGGGGAGGCAGGCAGTGTTTAATGCGGACAGTATTGGGGGGGGGGAGGCAGTAGTGGATTATAATGTGGGCGGATTGACCGGGGGTGGGGGGCAGGTTGGGTGGACAGCCCGGGGCCCAGGGTACATTTATTCAGCCACTGGCCATTAGATTTGGTTATTTATTTCAAAACAACGGCCATTGTTTTAAAATAACAGCAATTATTTGCCATTAAATGCCATCCACTCGATTTTAACAATGTGTGAACATAGCCTGTCTGTGTTTTCAATTCACTCCTGATTGTGGTTAAAAGATACTGAACAAAATTACTATGTGGGAAGATAGCCTTAGGGTGCGTTCACACGTACCGGATCCGCAGCAGATCAACAGCAGATTTCATTTAAATAACTGAACACAGCATCAAATCTGCTGCAGATCCTGTACATGTGAACACACCCTTACAGTGTATTTAGGGGTTGAGCATTGATTTACAGGGTAGCTACAGTATCTCCAACAGGTGGCATGACAGCAAGCTATTTTCCTAATACCTCATTACTTCATGTCCTATAAGACTCTCAATATTAGGCAAACTGGCAAATCTTGGCAGAACTCACCTATTTAAAGGCGTTAACCCAGATTAGAAAAACAGAACTGATTTATAAAAAAAAAAAAAAAAAAAACAGCACCACCACGGCTGTCCTTAGTTTGGGTGTGGTGTTGCGACTCATTGAATTGAATGGTGGAAAGTTGTAATACCACATACAACCTGAGGAATGGGTGGTGCTATTTTACAATGAAATCAAATTTTTGTATTCCTGGACAACCTCTTTCATGAGGTTCATTGGTTTGTCTCATGAATTCGAAATTTTTTAAGCCAGGCAAATCGCTCCTGTCTCAAAAATACAGGTCAATCTGTCCGAAACCCGAGGGGACAATGCAAATGTGAACAGAGACTCTAAAACATTGACTGGGAATCTTTCTAATGCTTTAATTGGATTGTTCTCTTGTTCCAATTTGCTATAATAGAATGTTAGGTTTTGTTCTTTGATGATTTCCTGTGATCGGGGTGATTGCTGCGCTTTTCATTTGTTTACAATTACCATGGAGTGAATTCTAAGAATAGCTCATTACCCTCCGTACAGATGTGTTACCCAGATATGAAAACAATATTAGCGCCATAAACTTCTACGGCCATGTGCCGATGAATAAAACATGAGCAGCGAGGAGCGGCTCTACCATAACGCTGCTTCATCCCCGTGTTATGTGTCACTCGAGTCCTCGTCCCTTAGCGACACTTTCATGTTTCACAAACAATATTAAAATGGAACAAGGCTGCGGCTTTTTTCGGCTTTTACGCCTCTCGTCCTCCGGCAATTAAAAAAAAAAAAAGGATTGTTTGTAGTTTATTTTTTGGAATATTCTTTTAATGTTTTTGTTTTTTACTTCTAGGAAAAAATATTATAATTCTTTTCCTGGAAATAGCAGAAACATTAGCTGAAATACAGGAAGTACAGGATATACATACCCAAATAATTTTATGCCCATTTTCTGTTTTTAAATCTAACTTTTTTTTTTTAAGTCATACTTTTTTCTTTCAAATCTGGTGTCAGAAAGTTATATAGATTTGTAATTTACTTCTATTTAAAAATCTCCAGTCTTCCAGTACTTATAAGCTGCTGTATGTCCTGCAGGAAGTGGTTTATTCTTTCCAGTCTGACACAGTGTTCTCTGCTGCCACCTCTGTCCATGCCAGGAACTGTCCAGAGCAGCAGCAAATCCCCATAGATAACCTCTCCTGCTCTGGACAGTTCCTGACATGGACAGAGGTGGCAGCAGAGAACACTGTGTCAGACTGGAAAGAATACACCACTTCCTGTAGGACATACAGCAGCTGATAAATATGGGAGGATTGGAGATTTTAAAATAGAAGTAAATTACAAATCTGTATAACTTTCTGACACCAGTTGATTTGAAAGAAAACAAAATTATCCATAATTAGCCAGAAACAGTGACACTTTTCCCTACAGTTTGTGTGTGGTATTGCAGCACAGTTTATTACCATACACAGCCTGAGGACAGGTGTAGCACCGTTTATGAAAGAACACAGCTTTAACCCCTTGCTTTAAAATTATGTAAAAGGAACATTATAAAAAGCAGAGAGTTCCCGCATAATGACTTTCCGGGAACATTGTGATGTGCAGGGGCTCTATGAAGAGCCGTGTCCTCACAGTTAATGATGGGATGCTCCAGTTGTGCGGCCACCCACCATTAACCCCTTCAGTGCAACAACCAAGGCATTTAACTGTCAGTGACAGAAGTTGCACTCCACTCATTGTCTGATTAAGACCCCCGCAGTGTGTTTATGAGGGTTCCGATTGGTTTATGTGACTGTGGGAGGTAAAATACTCACCTGCTTGCACTGCAATCAGCGATTTTCTAATCAAGTCTGACTAAGGCAGACTCTATGGGAAGATTGAAGATAATACAGATCAATGCTATGCATCTTGTACAAAAATAAAACAGTTTACTGGATAACATTGCAAATGGACAGTGCACACTATGCAGATATACACCGCGCAGTAGGATACGTAGACCTTTAACTTTGGTCGAATCCTCTTACTGTTAGGAGATCCACCTGCACTTTTTAGAGCGGTTCCTGGCATGGGCTAGGGTGATCCTAAGTGGCTGCTCTCCCCTACTGTAGCTTAGCACTGCATAATAGAAATAGTGGTTACTGCTGTAGAAGCAATCTCTGTCAGAGCTAGTCTCTCCTGCATCTATCTCCTTGGACCTCCAACATTTAACTCACTTCCTGTACTTCCTCCCACACAGAGATAACTCCTCCTACAGGGTTGTTTGTGTGTGAGAGAGAGGGCAAACAGGATAGGAAAGAGAAATAGAGTACCTGTGAGTGGTCAGCACATGAACACATGACACAATTAACCCTTTAACTTCAGCTGTGTATAGAAGTAACACATATTAACAGTGGAGAAATCTAGTGGGGAACTAAAATACTACATCCACTACTTTAACCTGAGTGAGAACCTTACGACAGGTTCACAAGGGAAAACACCAATGGTAGGACACCATAGAATTACATAGGATCACTTAGTTCCATATACAACGCTCTTATCTTCAGCATGCAGATATGGCCCGGTATACGGAACGCCATTGGTGTTACTTTCCGTGTACAGGAACGGTCTTTTAAACCCCTGTACAGGGTCAGTGATGTCACTGTGTCACGTCACCAACCCGTGAAACACAAAAAAAACTGCCTGAATTGTTAATCTAACCCAAGATAATGGGCTTCATTTACTAACAATGCGGTCATCTTTGTTTTTTTTGCATCAAATTTTCTATGTAAATCTGGAAGGTTTTTCACAAGACAAAACTAAAACCCGACCATCCTGCCAAACTAAAAGTAGCTGTTTTTGTTTTATAGAAAACTCGTCAAAAACAGATGGTGTGCTTAATAAATCTGTGGGTTGTGGCAGGTCACACTCATGACACACCCACGACACAACCAAAACACGGCCATTCACCGGGTTTTCGGACAAAAATTACGGGTTTGTCTGGTTTTTGGAAAAATTGTGTCGCACACCTTTAGTAAATATGTCGCAACACCAAACTGACAGGGAAAATGCACAAAAACCTGGCAATTTGCTGTTGGGGAGAAGTTAGTAAATCAGCCCCAATATATGCTATGCAGGGCAAGTTAATTTATTTCACATAAAAAATAAGTCAGAAAACCTATTTATACAACAATATTGGACAACCACTGAGGGTCTGACCCCTGGAACATTGCCCATTCAGAGAATAAAGGAACAGAGCTCCTTTCCCTGCACAGGCATGCTTCCAGTCAGAGCTGTATTATCCTGCCGTACGCTGTCTTATTAACTAGACTATAATATACTTACATAATATTGCCATAATGTGCAATAATAATAATAGAATATAGTGTCTAGATAACAGGGTAATAAGGCAAAATAATAATGCTCAACAGTGCCCTAATAATACTGCCATATACTAATTAACAAAAATATAATATACCTCAATTATAATGCCATACTGTGCAGGGATAATAATACAATATACAGTCTAAATCCCAGGGGAGTAAAATGCCAAAAAAACACAATGTTCTACAATGCCCTAATGGTATTGCCATATACTGCATAAATACCTTATAAATATCCCAATATACTAACAATATACCAATAAAATCCTTGAGAGGTTAGCTTCGCCCAGTAGTACAAGCCTGAACTCATGCTACATAACCTGTACCTACTCAGGTTCCTAATCTGTATTGCACCTGTACCGTCAGATAGCTGCTTTTAATCCAAGATCTGTCCTGGGGTCCGTTCGGCAGGTGATGCAGTTATTGTCCTGAAAAACAACTTTTAAACGTGCAGCCCTGTGTCAAACTGCCGTGGTCTAGAGTATCTGTGCCCTAACCTTGCACCGCCCATCCGTCCCTCCTCCCCACCCTCTTCATCATTAGGAATGCCACTGGCAGGATTTTTCCTATTCCTCTGCAGTGAACACTGCACAGGTGCCTTAACAATACAGCCCATGTGCCGTGCTCACACAGCTGATGAATGGGAGAAATTCTGCCTGGGGCATTCCTAATTGTGAGCAGGGCGGGGAGGAGGGACGGAGGGATGTCACAATCCTAAGACATGGGTACTCTAGGCCACGCCAATTAGACACAGGGCTGCAAGTTTAAAAGTTGTTTTTAGGACAATAACTGCATCACCTGCCGAATGGACCCCAGGACAGATCTTGGATTAAAAGCAGCTATCTGACGGTACAAGCGGTTTGGGGTGGCAGATTGTGGGTACCGAGTCACCAGAAGCACATAAATTCTCCAGTAAAGTTATTAGCTGTTTAAGTGCTGGACTCTGTGCTCATTCTTTCACGTCGCACCTGCACCCACTCCTGTGCTACCCTCTGAAAAGCCCAATGCCACTACTGTTTCCTAATGCCCAATGCCACTACTGAAGCCCATCTACTGTTTCCATCTAACACCCTGGGCCACGGCACTACCACATCATGTACAAATAACATACACTGCCTATAACAAACTATAAGATGCCTAAATAATACTACTGCATCATGTACAAATACTATACACTCTCTGCATAACAATGGTAGAATATACCTAAGTAACAATGCCACATTGTGCACCAAAAATATTGCAATATATACTAAATAATCCCTGAATTAGGAACAGCTAGTGGGGCCTGATATCTTATAACCAACAAAGCAACACTGGTAATATTGCCATATAATGCATTGGTAATACTGCAATACAGTGGACTTGTAATCATATGATACAGTACACTGGTAATACTACCGCTCTTACAGTACAACATTAATATGGCATACAGTACACTGGTAATGTGACCGTTCAGTACACTGATAATACTGCTGTTCAGAACATTGGTAATACTGCCATACGGTACACTGGTAATACTGCTGTTCAGTCCACTGGTAGTACGTCCATACAGTGCACTGGTAATACTTCCATATAGTACACTGTTAATTCTGCTAAGTCCAATGGTAATACTTCCATAAAGTACACTGGTAATACTGCTGTTCAGTATACTGGTAAAACTGCCACATGGTACACTGGTAATACTGCCACATGGTACACTGGTAATACTGCTGTTCAGTACACTGGTAATACTTCTGTTCAGTACACAAGTAATACTGCCATATGGTACACTGGTAACACTGCTGTTTAGTACACTGCAATACTGCCATAGTGTACACTGGTAACACTACTGTTCAGTACACTGCAATACTGCCATATGGTACACTGGTAATACTACTGTTTAGTACACTGCAATACTGCCATAGTGTACACTGGTAACACTGCTGTTCAGTACACTGCAATACTGCCATATGGTACACTGGTAATACTGCTGTTCAGTACACTGCAATACTGCCACATGGTACACTGGTAATACTGCCACATGGTACACTGTACACAGTAACAGAACTAAATGTCTACATAATACCGCCATGCAGATCCTCGGTAATGTGTTTAGCTGCACTACACATTGTTCCTCTCTAACAATACCCATCTCCCTGTATATAAACCAGTCCTCAGCCTGTAACTTAGTAATCCGAGACTCACTCACTCCATTATATCTATCTTCTTTGCCGTTTTCCCTGTGACTATCCTCGGAGCCGGAGAAGGTCTGAAGATGTTGCATAATATCCGATAAATTTCTCTGGTGAATCCGCGTCCCATCGCCTGGTTAAATATTATCTCATGACGAGATCCCAGGAGAGGTAATTCTGCTACAGTAATAACATTGACTAAGGGGGCAATTCCTCAGAAGAGGAGCTCCATAGCCCCTCCATAGCTGCGGAGAGATCAAACACACTGCGGCCGTCATCTCATATCGCTGGTGACATCTAATCAGGTTTAATATCGGAGCCCTGTGTGGAGGAGAGAAACTTCTGAAGCTTCCTTTGATATATAGACCACCATAAAACTCCCTGCCCTGTCTATTATATGGATTTAAAGTGTTTGCTTTGCTCAAGGCTCCGGAGATTTGGATTAACTGCATATTATTAAAAGTCCCATTTATACCATCACAGGGGGGTTTATGCTGAGGATTTAACCAGAGCTAGGTGGAGAGGAGACGTTTGGGTTCTATGTAGACCTGAGGTGAGCGAGCACTAAAATGCTTGATTGCTTATTACTGGAGTTGGGCCTAGAAGTAACGAAACCCATTGAAATCAATGGGAGACTCGAGTATTCAACCCTTAGAGGACCGGGCCAATTTCAATTTTTGCGTTTTCGTGCTTAAAAGGCCATAGCACTTGCATTTTTTCTCCTAGAGACCCACATGAGCCCTTATTTTTTGCGCCACTAATTGTACTTTGCAATGACAGGCAGAATTTTTGCATAAAATACACTGCAAAAGCAGGAAAAAATTCAAAGTGGGGTGAAATTGAAAAAAAACAAACACATTTTTTAATTTAGGGTTTTTTCGTTTTTATGCCGTTCGCCCTGTGGTAAAACTGACTTATTATATATGTTCCTCAAGTCGTTACGATTACAACGATATGTAACATGTATAACTTTCATTGTATCTGATGGCCGGTAAAAAACTTCAAACCGTTGTTAACAAATATATTTTCCTTAAAATCGCTCTATTCCCAGGCTTATAGCGCTTTTACCCTTTAGTCTATGGGGCTGTGTCAGGTGTCATTTTTTGCGCCATGATCTGTATTTTCTATCGGTACCTTGATTGCGCTTATGCGACTTTTTGATCACTTTTTATTACAATTTTTCTGGATTTGATGCGACCAAAAATGCGCAATTTTGCACTTTGGGATTTTTTGCGCTTATGCCATTTACCGTGCGAGATCAGGAATGTGATTAATTAATAGTTTGGGCTCAGGGTTATTCCCCCTGGGGTTAGGGTTATTCTGCCTGGGGTTAGGGTTATTCCCCCCTGGGGTTAGGGTTATTCCCCCTGGGGTTAGGGTTATTCCCCCCTGGGGTTAGGGTTATTCACCCTGGGGTTAGGGTTATTCCCCCCTGGGGTTAGGGTTATTCCCCCCTGGGGTTAGGGTTATTCCCCCTGGGGGACTTCTAGTATAAGCACACTGATCTCTTATTGAGATCTATGCTGCATAGATGTACAGCACAGATCTATGAGATAGGCACATTGATTGCTTCCGGCTGCTGCAGCCGGAAGCAATTGATTGCCCAGCTGGGATCAGCGCCATTACGGCGCAGACCCCGGACGGAGTAAGATGTGTGGATCACTCCTCCGGGACGAACGATCCACCCCACTAGATAAACCGCACCTGGCTGCATCAAGTAATCGGATGCAGCTGTCAAATTTGCCGCGGTCTCGGGCTATGAGCGTCACCCAGGAGCGCAGCGGTTCAGAGCGTGGCTGCCGCGCTCCCCCCGCTCTGAACACATGGAGGCGGCCCTGGACGTACGGGTACATCCAGGGTCGCCTAAGGGTTAAAGGGGAAGTTCACCAAAAAGTGTTTTCTTTTAAATCAACTGGTGCCAGAAAGTGCCTGAGATTTCTAATATACTTCTATTAAAAATCTCAAGCCTTCCAGTTCTTATCAGCTGCTGTATGCCCTGCAGGAAGTAATGTATTCTTTCCAGTCTAACACAGTGTTGTCTGCTGCCACCTCTGTCCATGTCAAGAACTGTCCAGAACAGGAGCAAATCCCCATAGAAAACCTTCCCTGCTCTGGACAGGTTCTGACATGGACAGAGGTGGCAGCAGAGAGCACTATGTGAGGCTGGGTTCACACTACTTATATTTCAGTCAGTATTGTGGTCCTCATATTGCAACCAAAACCAGGAGTGGATTAAAAACACAGAAAGGCTCTGTTCACACAATGGTGAAATTGAGTGGATGGCCGCCATATAACAGTAAATAACGGCCATTATTTCAATATAACAGCAGTTGTTCTAAAATGATGCAAACAACCTCCAACTCCAGACTACACGGATTATGGGGCGCAGGTCCAACTTGAGATCGAGGCACAGTGAGTAATAAAAATATATTTTATTGTGGAGACTCAACGCGTTTCGGAACCGCACCGGTTCCTTTCTCAAGAGTCATCAAGAGATGACTCTTGAGAAAGGAACCGGTGCGGTTCCGAAACGCGTTGAGTCTCCACAATAAAATATATTTTTATTACTCACTGTGCCTCGATCTCAAGTTGGACCTGCGCCCCATAATCCGTGTAGTCTGGAGTTGGAGGTTGTTTGCATCATTGTTTCCTGTTGGATATCGGGAGTGGCTGCGGTCCTTGATATATACGCTGCAGAGTGTTGTGCCTCCCTTTGCACAACCACATCAGGTGAGGGTTGCCGTGCACCTCTATCCCTTTTTCACCTTGCCCTTCTGATCCTCGCCATGGAGCGCTGTCGCCCTTTGTTTTTTCTATAGTTGTTCTAAAATAACAGTAAATATTTGCCATTATATGGCGGCCATCCACTCAATTTCAACATGGTGTGAACAGATCCTTTCTGTGTTTTTAATCCACTCCAAGTTTTGGTTGCAATATGAGGACCACAATACTGACTGAAATATACGTAGTGTGAACCCAGCCTTAGACTGGAAAGAATACACCACTTCCTGCAGGGCATACAGCAGCTGATCAGGAAACTATGACTTTCCTAGTTTTTCCACTCCACTATCTTGAAGACCTTGAAAGCGTCCACCATCTTAAGGACCTTAAAGGTCTGGCAGTCTTCCTACCTCCCATACACAATGCACATACATGACCACCTCCTACGCTGGCCGAGATAAAAGTTTAGGTTGGATCTAGAACACAACAATAGGATTGCGGCCACCACCAAAGTCTTCACCCGGAGCCTCCACCAACCTTAAAGGGGCAGTTCACAAAAAAGGTTTCCCTTTAAATCAACTGGTGCCAAAAAGTGTCAGATGTAATTTACTTCTTTAAAAAATCTCACATGTTCTAGTACTTATCAGGTGCTGTGTGTCTGGCAGGAAGTGACATTCTTTCCAGCCTGGAAAGCAGGAGAGGTTTTCTATGTGAATTTGCTACTGCTATGGACAGTTCCTGACATGGACAGAGGTGGCAGCAGAGAGCACTGTGTCAGACTGGAAAGACTACACCACTTTTTGCAGGACATACAGCAGCTGATAAGTACTGGAAGACTGGAGATTTTTTTTTAATGGAAGTGAATCACAAATCTCTGGCACTTGCTGGGACCAGGTGATTTGAAAGGAAAAAGAAGAGTGAGTTTGGTATCTGATTGAAGGTGCCACCATTTTTATTTTGTATGGACATTCCTGAAAAGAAAAACAAAAAGGAAACAAATCTTCATTGCTTTTCCTTGTGGCTTGACATATATTGATAAGGAATGACTGGCTTTGTGAAGAATCATGATCCTGTTATAAATGTCTGCATGTGGTCACCTAGTGGCTGTGATAGGAACTGCAGCCTATTGAGGTCTTTCTAGCACTTTATGATATTTGGGAGGGATATACTTAGGCTTTATTGGGAATCAATAGTACAAGGAATCAATAGTACAAGTGAATGTAAGAAAGTCTGTAATAGGTTTTATTAACCAAATAGCTTATTTCTGTACTTCCAAGGCTGTTTAATAGTTTACCAACCCTACATCTTATCTGTTCATTATCAAGAAAAACTGTCTACAGGACATCACCAAGAAGCAGAGTATAGATGGCCCATTATAGTCTATGGATGGGGGAGGGGTCAAGGGAAAATGAGTGAGGAGGAAGAAGGAGAAACAACCTGTGCAATGTCCAGACTTTGTGACCGCACAAAACGCTACATACATACACAGTATAGCGCTTTTGAGTTTGAGGTTTAGTTTACCAGCGAATTCCCTTTAAGAGGTCCTTGGTTAATCCTGAGAATCGGTAAAACTTTAGTTTGTGGCAAAGTCTCCGGGAGTTACTGTAAGGGAAGCTTCACACGTACCGGATCTGCAGCGGATCCATTGCCAGTTATTTTCTATTAGAATACATTCTTATCCCGCTGTATGTAAGTTAACCCCCTGCTGGCCAGAGCATACTGTACCTGCTCCACGCTCCCGCTTGTTTCAGGACGTCCTGCTCAGCCAATCAGTGCGCTGCCCAGCCGCAGTGCACTAATTGGCAGAGCGGGACACCCAGACCCCGGGAGCCCCCGAAGCAAGCCACAGCGGGGAGCGGGTATAGTATGCTCCGGCCGGCACAGGGTAACTTAAGCTGGTATTCCACGGGGCGACATGAAGAGCTCCTTGTTACAGTGGGCGGGTGAGTCCGGTGGGGGTGGGGGGATGGGGGACTCCCTGGAAGAGACCTGTCCAATATGCACAGCACTCTGCTGAGGGATTGTGACAACCTTGGCTCCATTTGCAATAATTTTAGATAAGAGAGATAACCTGTACTCATGGCCAAGCCATGGAAAGGGACACCCTCTGCTTTGCTGTTCTGGTACTGGGCTAACCTTGCTGACCTTGCTCGATCTCCCGTACATTTTCCCGTATATTTTCATCCAGAAGCTCTAGAACCGCCACATTATGCTTATATAATAGAAGCAACATACATCAGCACATAATACAGGACTGTACACGCCGCCTTACTGGCTCTGTGCACTCAGGTTTGTCGTATCCTTACAGGGATGAATGGCTGCACCAAGAACGACGGCAAAGATGTACAACCTGGAGCCACAAACCAACTCTCCACTTTATCCTCGTCGGTCCCCGCTGTGCTGGATCCACACCTCCACCAATATTTATCACTTCCCATCCAGAATTACTGGGAATGATCTTGCTACTTACAGTTCCATAGAGAATATTTATGGGGCACAGTTCAGCAGCGCCAGCACCTCTCTCCGAGCCTCGTAGAGATTAATACCACTTATTGTCCTTACACTGAGCCGCAGGTTTATTGCCGGGATGTTTTAATATCTATTTTTATGCTTTGTTGACCTGGAACGTAACATCTTAGCTTAGTAAACTTTCCTGAAGAGCTCGGAGCGAGGAAAAAACACAATGACCTGGAGACTTCTCGTTCACTGGACGCATTTATATAATCTTTAAACTGTTGTTCTCACCTTATTACGCTTTGATTCAGTCAATTATCCTGAAGCTTATTAGGGAAAGTAATCAGTTTTCCAACGACTTTGCAATATGGAAAGTAATTCAGCAGACAACCATTTAAACACCGCTCGCCGCCTCTGCACAATTGCAAATATTATCTCCAGTACGTTCGGCTTCGACTTTGGCACGGGGCAATTTGCAACCCAAAGGAATTGTTTTGATTATAAAGTATCTTGTCGACACTTCGGGTTTCTTCATCTGCTATGGCGCAATGTGACGATTTATTCAAAATTTATGCAATTGTCTGAGCTGGGAAGACAATTTCTGGGTAGGATAGAAGGTGTGACGGTAATAGACACATAACCATTGTATTACATAGGTGTATTGTCAGAATCAAAAACGCCATAGAGGTGGCATAGAGGGAACCCGTCACCATGAAAATGCTTCCTAAGCTATCAGCATCATGTTATAGAGCAGGAGGAGCTGAGCAGATTGATATATATCTTTATAGGAAAAAATTCTGTATAACTTGTAATTTATTGATTAAAATCTCTGATGTTTCCAGGCTAAAGAGTCCAGTCTATTGAGTGATCCCGCCCACTGGACTCCTTATAACAGAATGATCAGGGATTCCAATCAACATGTTACAAGTTATACCCAATCTTTTCCCACAAAGTTATATATCAATCTGCTCAGTTTTTCCTGCTCTATAACATGGTGGTGATAAGTTAGATAGCATTGTCTGGGTGACAGGTTGTCTTTAATGGGGCTATTCCAAGATAACAGGGGTGCTTAGTCTATTTTTTTCTGTTAAATCAACTGATTTAAGAAAGTTATAAAGATTTGTGTTTCACTTTTATATAAAAATCTCAAGTCCTTCAGTACTTATCAGCTGCTGTATGTGCCGTTAAAGGGACTAAAAATGTCTACTTTCAGTAACAACACCTCCCCTGTCCTCAGTTTGGGTGTGGTATTGCAGATCAGTTCCATTGAAGTGAATAGAGCTGTATTGTAGTACCACACACAACCTGAGGACAGGGGTGGTGCTGTTTTTGCAAAAAAAAAAGTTTTCTTTTTTTCTAATCCTGGATAACCCCTTTAAACACCATTGAAAATGTCAAGTTAAAGCTTGCTGCATCTGTATATACAATAGATGCCCCAAAGTCAATTCAGAACCGCAGAGAATTAACATTTACAAACTACCGTTACCAGATTTCAATGTAAAATGAAAGTCTCCATCAGATCTCGTCCTCCGACTCGTTTTGCATGTAGATGGATCCGGTAATGTCTCTTAAAATACAATCACCACTCTTCATTATTGCCTTACTTATAATCCTTAAAAGCTAAATTGCGCTAACATTAAGGCTCTTGTACCAAAATCCGCTTCATTGTTAGGAAATTCATTGTTATGCATTAATGCGGCAGCGTAATTATTGCCATGAAAGTGTCGGAATGTATATCTGTCTTAAATTATAACAATTTGCTAATAGGTAAAGACTATGGAGGAAGAACCATTAAACGGGAAGATTTTTTTTTACTCCAGTCTATTTGTTTCCACATTAAGAGCTGTTGCCATGATGAAATTGTCTCTTAAGAAGCGAAAACTGTTCATAAATATAGTATTAGGTGTATAATGATAAAAGAAAGCAATCCGGGTATATAAAAAAGGAAAAAACGCTTATTCTGCACTGGTTGTTGGTAATGATGCCCCCAATGTGCACACTGCTGAGCAGATCCTTGTGGGTGGAGCTTTGCTTTGATTGATGGCCCTGCTATGTATAGTTAAAGCGACTCTGTACCCACAATCTGACACCTCCCCCCCCCAACTGCTTGTACCATCAGATAGCATCTTTAAATCCAAAATCTATTCTGGGGTCCGTTCGGCAGGTGATGCAGGTATTGTCCTAAAAAAACAACTTTTATGGGATGAAGAATTCTGCATAAGACCATTTATGTTCTTGGACAGACATGGAGATTCTCCTTTAGGCTATGTTCACACACTGGTTTTAATTTTAGGACATCTTTTAGGACGGCCATCATTTTCAGTCGTTTTGTGATTGCAATCACATCTGTCATTATAAAATAATGAACATTATTTGTACTCAAAATGAGGGCCAAAATAAGATGGTGTGTGAACATAGCCTGAGGGGCCTATTAGACAAAGCGACTTTTAGTTTTTGCCAATTAACGATAAACAATCTCAAAGGAGCGCCATTGTAAAGGCCCTATTCCACAGAAAGTTTTTGAACGATTATCGTTCATAAAATCGCTCAAACGACCGCTCGTTACCGATATTCGTTCTGTGGAATAGCTGTAAACGAGCGAACGACAACTACGAAATCGTCGTTGAGTCGTTCACTATTTTTTTTCAACATGTTGAAAAAAAATCGTTGGTCTTTCAACAATAATTCGCTAATCTTTTCGTTGAATAAAAAATCTTTCAGTCTTTCTTGAAATGTCTACCTACATTTCCCCACCTACATGCTCAGCCTGGCGAACGTTTTAAACGACCATGTAACGATGTAACGTTACACTACAGATATCGTTCACGTTCCCACACGTATTATGTGTTATTGTTCGCTTAAATAAATCGTTAAGTGCTCGTTAACGAACGGTCGTTGGAGCGAGTCTATGAATGATTATCGTTCCCGTGAAATAGGGCTATAAACCACCTGAAATCTTTCACCATGGTACATGAAGCGATAGTCGTTAGTTATGTTTGAAATTACAATCATTCGGACATGGAGAGAAAGGAGCTGCTGCTAGGCTATGTTTAAAAACCAACGCCAGGATGTTGGTAGATCATTTGATCAATCCATATTGCCTCATGTACCACGTGCAGGTCCCCTGGCCCACATGAGTCCCTACACTAAATCAACACTGTGTCGGTCAGCAACCGCCAACCCCACAAAGCGAGTGCAAGCAGGGAAGGGAGGCCACAGAATGGCCCTGCAATCCCACTGTTACAGGACCAAACCCCAAGGCCCCCCCAAATCCAGCAGGCGCCGCCGGCAGAGAAAGCAGCCATCAAGCAACACAAGTGTGAACAAGGTCTTACTACTCACCACTGCATGAGGGTAGAATGGGAGAAATAGGAGGTACTTACCATGTGTGCATGTTTTAAATGGGGTACTCCGGAGACTGACTGTAAAATGTATTTTTTTTTTTTTGGCAATACATTCCTCTAATAAAGTTAAATTACTTTGTAATATTTCTTTATTTAAAAAAATGTACCTTTTTTTTATTTACAAACATACGTTCTTTTAGTGGCAGCATTAATGGGTAACCATTGGTTGTGTCAGGAACTGCAGGGCTATGCAGCACTATACAGAGAAGTCCTGTCCCCCTGGTATATTCTTATATACAGTACATGGGGGGAGGGAGCTCTGTATAGCACTCCAGCCAGTAATATGCTGAGACAACCATGTAAACACTACTGCAAGCAGCTCTTACTCTTTGCTTTGGTTCCTCCTCGATGATCTGCATAATAATAATGTTGGAGCACACAGACAGGCCTTGTGTTGATGGGTCCACCCCCGTAACATTTGGTTTGTGTTTCCCCATCCTATGACTGGCTTTCTTTCTGTTCCAGCACTCAGGTACACTGATAGCAGAATGCCTCCAGGGCCTCAGATCTCCATCCCAGATGTTCTCATTTCTCGACCTTGCAATGAAGAGCGAATTATTTGCAGATTCAGTGATTCCTACAATGCTGCCTCTATGTGAAAAGCAAAGAGCAGCTCTGGGAGCAATATTCCCCCTGTCCTATCTGTCAGCCGTCCCCTGGAAATAAACTATATTCACACACATCACTTTATTTATAGGAGTCAGGCAGAAGCAAAGTGCAATGATGACAGATGTTTCACGGCGTCCCCAAAACCGAGAGAGGCTCGGGCCATAATCTCCATCCTTCTAAGTGTCTTGTAGATTGTCAAGAAGCCGGGGTCCTGGGGGAACATGGATGGAGGGAAGCCGAAAACCAATCCATCTTAAGGTGGAATCAATGTCACCCTGAGTATACACCATAACTAAGCTCACATATAGGAGAACATACATTCCTTGTGTTCTCGATGGAAATCACTTCTCATCCCAATGGGTTAAAATAGGCAAGAACTTTGGGTTTGGAGGCACATGTACTAAGACTGAGTCATGTGATGATTTATATTCAATCATATCAGGAGGAACAACAAGAATTATGTAGGTTTTATGTTAGATCTCCAGTCTCCTATTCAAGTCACTGCTGGTTCAGTGTCTGGTGTATTGTTGAAGGGGTAACACAATGTTTGGAGCCATTGGTCTCCTGGAGTCATTCCAGCCTTTGTGCTTATGCACCTGTAAATCCTATATCCCTGTATTCCAATGGTATTAATTAGACTGGATTATGTCGGCTAACTCAGTTGTGTATAACCTCAGGGAGTACCAAGGAGGGCATCCAGAATTGCCTGAATTGGCAGAACTGACTGAATTGGTCTCGCATGATCATGGTGTCCATGATCCCTATGAATGATCCCCCAAAAGAGAACGTACTAATAGTAATGGTTTTAGCAGGTGATCGCTGTGATCATATCAGAATGCTGCATTGTGCTGAACAATGCAACAGGCAGATGATCAGACATAAAATGAATGCTGCAGAGTGGAGGAATTCTGCTGGGTGCTAAAATATTCTGCAGCAACTCTTGGGAAGGGGGAGAGACTGGAAAAAGTGCCGTAGGAGGAGAGAGAGCAGGGTGGGAGGACTGTGATGGAGAGCTGAGGCAAAGCAATGCATTCTGGGAATTGTAGGACTAAACAACTGCTCAGCCAGGAAGCACAGGGATTATCTGTTATAGGGAAAGACCCACAAACACACATAACAAATAGATTTTTTGTGGTTTCTATATGCTTCTCCAGTATTTATCCCTTTCACGACCTGGGGTCATTGAGGCATCAATGCCCAGGTCATTTTTGGACATCAGCTTATGATATCATAATGATCCCATAAGCTGATGTCCCCCATCTCTGCCCCCACTCCTCTGTCCCCTGCTGCTGTTACTATCTTGTAACGGCGGCAGGGGAGAGAGGGGAAGGGGCAGAGCTCACGGCCGCAAGCCCAGCGCGCACCCTGCCTTTCTTCCTCCCGCCAGCCTCTGTAGCCAGGAAATCGGAAGCCTGAGGCTTTCGGTTTCCATGGTTACCATCGGGGCTCTGCGATCACTTTGCAGAGCCCCGATGGACACCGGATAGAGAATCCTCCCTCTGTCAGGAGCCCTATAGATGCTGTGTCCGTGCTGACCTCAGTATCTATAGAGTTAACTCACAGCACCGGAGCGCGGCTTTGGTGCTGAGAGTTGCGGCAGGTCCCCGGCTATCAGTGATAGCCGGGACCCGCCACGGATGACACAGGCGCAGCTACTACGCCTGTGTCATCCTGCAGTGTAAATTAACGTCGCTGCTGCAGCATCAGGCATAAGCTGCAGCAATGTTTATTTACTGTGCAGCGGCGGGAGGGGGTTTACTGATGTCGGAGTACCCCTAAATGTTTATGTTGTGTAAAAATATATCCATTTCCCCACACTTTCATGCATTTCTTTTCCATTTTAACACCTTCTCTCAATTTTTTGTAGATAACATAAAACCTAACAGGTGATAAAGCTTCCCCCCCCCCACACACACACACACATATACACACACACACACACACACACACACACACACATTGATTCCGGCAGAACAAACCTCAAAGACAAAAGGCTATGGCATGAGAGAAAGGAGCGCATCAACAAAAAATCTCTTCAATACAGAAAAATACCTTTATTCAATAATGCATTATGGGTCGGCACAATCTCGCTCTTCTCCCTCTTGACATGGTGATATGATTACTTTGTCTTGTTATGACTGTGTTTTGTTGCACTGCTTCACTTTTCTTACTTTGCTTTGTGCAATAACTGCTCACATAGCTTTTTACTTAGATACCATGTCTTTTACTACATTTTTCTCACTTTATGTGCCATCATTTGATGGACAGTGAGCTAGTTTGTACATAATTGTGATGCAGGCCCGAGGGACCTCATGTATTCTCTCGGTCTCTCATGACTGGGTTTATATATATGCCATATGCCGGGGTAGCTATGTGGTGTTGTGGCAGCTCTGGGTGTAGGGTCACTTGGGCACTTGTCACGGTGGCCAAGAGTGTTGTTGGATCCTACCTCCAGACAAATGGGCCCTGCTCTTGAGGTAAAACGGTTAAACCAAGTGTAAGGCATGGGTGTAGGTGCGATGTCTCAAAAATAGAGCAGAGTCAAAGGCTTAACCAGAATAACTGTTTACTGTAAATCTTCAGTGCAATACAAGATAATACTGACAACAACTTAAGGGGGAAGGGGGCAGAGGAAGGAGAGAGTAGAGTTTGAGGTAGCTTGAGAAGTGAGTATGGGGACCATCTTGGGGGCTTTCTCCAAGTAGTACTATGCTCTGCCGGGATGAGCTTGAAGTTGAAGTATATAGAAGAGAAGAATACCCATACTAACGTTTTAATAGTCTGCTATCTGACCGCCTTCTGCCCAACTAGTTCAACCAGTGCCAAGCTGGGTAGTATGAGCCCCAGGCCTTTACAATTGGGTGTAGCAAACTTTCCGAGGCTTTTCAGAAGAGCCATGCATTAGTCAGTAGGATACGTCAGCTTCAGCTATTTGTCCTACTGGGGGTTAGTACCTACTGTAGCTGTGGTTACTGCCCTGAGAATATAGGAGAGGGATCCCAGGCATAGATAAGGTTTCCTCAGAGGATGGGTACCCCTGCATACTGGAACAGGTTACTTGCTCAAAAGAACTCTCTCTGGCTGTGTCTTAGTCCCACCACACCATCTGACTTAAGACCACTGACTAAAGACATACCACTAGGAACTGACCTCCCTTTTATTGGGGCAATTAAGCTTCCCTGTGATTGGTGGGGTTGTGAAGGAGAGGAGAGAGAAGTAGTGTAACTGGTAGAAAAATGAGGGAAAAGCACCTGAACCTGTAATTGGTTAAACAATAACATGTGACATAAAACAGTTAACCCATACTTTCCTTTGGTCGTGCTTTAGACACTACAGCTAATAAATAAGACAGTGACACCTAGTGGGGAAAACACATATCACATCTCCTTTATCCCATATAGTGTGATACCTGACAGAGGCACTTTACCCAGGTGGTATAAAAACTTAGTGGACCACCTGTACCAGGATACTACTTATAGGGGATACTTTCCTGTCATTTTGTGGTGCGTTCTTTTCTTTGCGTTATTGAATAAAGGTATTTTTCTGATTTTTTTGTTGGTGGGCTCCTGACAAAGGTTACCAGCGGGAAAACATAGCCAAAACCTGACATGTATGAAGCACACAGAGCCCTTTACCTATTCCATACCCCATAACCAACATTATAATGTACATTTATGTCAGATGTCAGGAAGGGGTTAAACTACTCCCCCCCCCTCCAATGAACCATCCCCCACTGCCACCACCACAGACGCATTTTGCAGCCTCCACGGGTGATAAATGTTTAAATGAATTTAAATGTTTCAAATTAGTTACCAAATTAATACTTTGTTTTAATAGATCCGATTATGCGAAGAGCCGAACGCTTTCATTTTCCTCATCACCCTTTTCTGCTGACAACAAGTTCTCTATTTTATGCCCTTTTTCTGAGTATTTTTTTTTTTTTTATGTGCTAAAATTTGCTGCGAATTGTAAAATAAGTTGTTGTATTTTTTCCAGCGCTCATGTAAGACCCCATCTGTTCTGGAGCAGACTGTGTGTGAGTAAGTGTATTAAGCAATATATACAGGAAATTCGTAAAACTGAGTAATAAAAGGCTGGAAAGGAATCAGCAGCCTGAGAACCATCACTTATTATATCAGCTTCTGGCTCCGGCGGCCGCCGATTCCGGTATTAATGTAACGCGGTGGAAGCATCATCTCAGCCACCCGGCATTGATTTACTAACCTGAGGCAACACAGAAATTAAATTGCAGACTGGAGTATGACAATTGGAAATCTAAATTGAAAAGAAGACGGTGCGGAGTGCGAGACTTCAGCCACCGGGTCAACCAACTTCTTAGCTGTGATGAGTAATAGGAGACGGATGGTTGATGATTGGATTGTTAATCCGCAAGACGGTGATCGGGAGTGTTTGGATTGGCTGGAGCTGGCGTTATATGTTAATATTTTATGACTAAGATGGAGGTAGGATATGGTGCCCGGGAAAGATTTGGAAATAGGTGTGAAACAGGTTGGCACCAATTATGGCAATACGTCCAAATTGTTGACTGATCAAGTTTTGTTTGTTTCAATAAAATAGGATCCAATCACTCTGGGCATTAGGCACACAGGGCCTGTTACCTCCTTTGGTTGCTTCCCCATATGGCACTTCTACACCCAGGCATAGGTCAGATGGGGCCTGTGAGATCCTTTGGTTGCCTAGCTCTATGGCACTTCTTCACCTGGGCATAGATCAGATGAGGTCTGTGAGCTCCTTTGGTTGACTAGCCCTTTGGCACTCCAACATCTGGGCATAGGTCAGATGGGCCTGTGAGCTCCTTTGGTTGCCTAGCCCTATGGCACTCCTACACCTGGGTATAGTTCAGATAGGGCCTGTGAGCTCCTTTTGTTGCCTAGCCCTATGGCACTCCTACACCTGGGTATAGTTCAATTAGGGCCTGTGAGCTCCTTTTGTTGCCTAGCCCTATGGCACTCCTAAACATAGTCATAGGTCAGGTGGGACCTGTGGGCTCCTTTGATTGCCTAGCCCTATGGCACCCCTAAACCTAGGCATAGGTCAAATAGGGCCTGTGGGCCGCTTTGGTAGTCTAGCCCTATGACACGCCTACCTGTGGGCATAGGTCAGATAGAGCCTGTGAGCCTATGGCACTCCTACTCCTGGGCATGGATAAGAAGAAACCTGTTTATGTCTACCTCAAAGTCCTCTACAATCTAATGTTGAGACCCTATCAACCCTTCTTCCTCCTAAGTCTGAGGGAGCATAGTGTCTCCTTGGTGAGACTCCTAAACCGGTTCAGGAATTATTTGGGATCATGTAGTGCTCCTTCAGTAGATCTCCTTCAAGAGTAAAGAATCTTCTCTCTGGTGGCCACCTTTGGAGGTAGCTTCCATTTAAGTCAACAGCCAGCCTCTTAAATTTTGATTGGACAAGGTCCAGCTGTTCTGATCCATACCGATCGCAAAGCACTTCTTTTTAGAACTGGCCCACTAAAATACAAGAGGTTCCTCTAATTGGCTTAAAGCATAGAAACATAGAAGATAGTCCAAAGTTTGTTCCAAGCATGTACTACTCTTTCAGTAGAGTGGCCTTGTTCATGTTCAGTTTTTTTCTTTTATATAAAAAAATACTTCCCACCTGAACCTTATTTAGTTCTTTAACATACTTGAAGGTTTCGAACATGTTGCCCCTTTCTCTTCTTTCCTCCAGACTATACTGATTTAGATCCTTGAGACTTCCCTGTAGTGATGAGCGAATAGTGAAATATTAGAATATTCGATATTCGTGCGAATATCCCCCGAATATTCGATCCCATTAAAGTCTATGGGAACAAGTATTCGATTATTAAAAAACATCTATTTGACCACTTGGAGATAAGAACCGGAAGCTGGGGGATTTGAACGCTTATCGAATATTTATCGAATATTTGGCAAAATATTCGATAGATCGAATACCTTACTATTTGATCGAATATCTATTCAATCGAACAGTATTCGCTCATCACTACTTCCCTGATATGTTTAATGCCTGAAATCCTCCTTTTTTGTAGCCGTCTTTGGACCTGTTCTATTTCATCAATATCTTTCTGTAGGTCAGAATGGGGAACCTCCGACCCTCCAGCTGTTGAAAAACTACAATTCCCATCATGCCTGGACAGCCAAAGCTAAAGCTTTGGATGGTCGAAGGTTCCCCATCCCTACTGTAGGTGAGGTCTCCAGAACTGGACACAATATTCCAGGTGTGATGTCACTGAAGCTCTATACAGCGGGGTCACAAAGAAGAGGATTCTGGGGATCACCCTTCATCTGTCCAGAATGTGTGTATGTCCTTATTATTATACTTAGGACATCTCATCAATAATAACTAAATCGTCCCATAAGACACATAGACACGGGATCGGCTGCCCGCCAATACCCCACCCCCCACCCCTCCTCCGCCTACTCACAAGGTTGTCTCATGATTCTTAGTTACACAAGGTTTTTTTTTCCCTTCCTACCAAAGAAAAAAATTCTATGTGAATAATTGAAACTAATTACAGGTTGTTAACAATAGTTTTTCTCTTCCAAAGCAAATCTCCAATGGAGGACATAATTCATGTCAGTACATCACATGCAGTACGTCTACCAGGCTCTATGTTATAGCACATAACTCTAAACTGCTTTTATCTGGTGCCTGTGCAGATATATCCAGAAGCCTATACAAATCCCACGGGCCGAATCATTCTCTCGGATTCGCAAGACGCTCTGATAGATACAAAGATGACATCATACCAGTATGGGTTAGTTAACAAAGTAGATGGTTGTCCAAAGATCCTTGATGACTAAGAAGGTGGTAGGATCTGGTGCCCGGAAGAGGTTCGGAAATAGAGTTGTAGGTGTGATGGGTACTAAATATGGGCGCTAAACATGTGACTATTGATGGCATGTCCAAATGATAATGTCATCATACAAGACATACACATATAATGGACGGATAAAGGGTGATCCCCAGAATCCTCTCCTTTGGGGGGGTCCAAGACAAGAAGATTATAAGAATATTATGTCCCTCATCTGTATAAACACACAGTGAACAAATAAACATTTTAAAGCGACTCTGTACCCACAATCTGACCCCCCCAAACCGCTTGTACTTTTAGATAGCCGCTTTTAATCCAAGATCTGTCCTGCGGTCCGTTCGGCAGGTGATGCAGTTATTGTCCTAAAAAGACAACTTTTAAACTAGCATCCCCATGCCAAATGGCCAGGGCTTAGATTGTGTATGCATTAGGCTGGCACAACCTCTCTGTCCCTCCTCCCCGCCCTCCTCATCATTAGGAATGCTCCAGGCGGATTGTCTCCTGAACACTGAACATAGGCTGGATCATTAAGGCACCTGTGCAATGTTCAGACAGTAGAAAATGTTACAGTGCCATTGCTAATGATGAAGAGGGTGGGGAGGAGGGACGGAGGGGTGGAGTAAAATTAGGGCACAGATACTCCTGTTGGGCACGGGGCTGCCAGTTTAAAAGTTGTTTTTTAGGACAATAACTGCATCACCTGCCGAACGGACCCCAGGACAGATCTTTGATTAAAAGCAGCTATCCGAAGGTACAAGCGGTTTTGGGGGGGGGGGGGGGGGGGGGTCCGATTGTGGGTACAGAGTCGCTTTACTAAATCTCTATATTTTCGGGAATTCAGAATAAATGAAGTTTGTGTTGAGTAACTTTCTGTTCCTCGTGTAATACAGGGATACATGGATAATGTCTGTATGATTCACACTCAACTGTTCCAGTAGTCCAAATGTAGCATCATGAGTCACATACTGGCCCTGTATCAATATGGACATAGTTAGCATGTAGCAGCATAGAGCTGCTTATTAAAGGGCTGTAACTATAAACCAGGGGACCTCTGATGGGAACAAATTTCAATTAAATAAAGTGGCTTCTCCAAAGGTGTAACTAGCAGGAGTTGGTTCCTCTTGGGTTACTTACATGTTAGGGGCCACTATTTGTGTTATGGTGGGGGTATTTTACATGTTCCAGGTGCAGCACACCCATGTCCACTAAGGATGCAGTTGAGTACTATGGTGGATAAGTTGCCATCAGGTTTCTGCCCTGCCATACACTTTCATAGACCTACAATGATGTTATTCACACCATGCTGCTTACCGTTCTGGTCAGAAGATGCTTATGGTTTAAAGTGATACTGTATTCACCCCCCAAACTGCAGGTACCATCCGTCTGCCAAGCTCTTCACAGTTGTGTGTTCCAAACATGCGCCCGGTGCCATGTTTGGCGAAAAAACTGTCTTTAACCTACAGCAGATGAGTCAATGGCAGAGTCAATGAGGCAGGGCCTGCTATTCCTCTCCTTTCTTTTCTCCACCCTCTTCGTCATCTGTAATGCTTCGGACACAACTGCGCATGCGCTAGCAGATGATGGGGAGGAGAACTACTTACAAGGGGCATTAGAGGTTTTAGGGGCATTTTTTGCAACTCCAAGGCAATGGGTGCATTTTGGAACACAGGACCAAGAAGGACTGCAGCTTGGCAGACGGACGATACCTACGGTTTGGGGGGGGGGGGGGGGGGGGGGTAGTTGAATACAGTATCACGTTAAACCACTCTGCTCATTCCATCATTACCTCTTTCTATGTGGAGGCACCAAGTGGGCAGTATAACTGTTTATAATCGGTATGGGGTACGATTACTGCAAAGGGAGACCCAAGGGGCACTTTCACTGTGTAGTGGCAGAAAAGGCCACTATAAATGTGAGGAAGAAATTAGGAGGGCACTGATAAGGCAGCATCACCAACTAGGACATTTGGTACTATTTATTTTAAGTATAACTTTAGTTGTGAAGAAACCAGGGGAAACATCAGGCACAGTACTGGGGGAAGTAATAGGATGGTACTGGTAAGAGGGCAGCAGGATAGGCAGGGCAAGGGTGAGCACAGGGCTTACCCGGGCAAGTGCGGGGGTCCACAGCACCTCTAGGGGCCCAGAAAACAAAAAGCTAAAGTTTTGTAAAGAAAAAAAATACGACACACATAAGTTGTGTTTGAAAGAAGTCTTTATGAAGGTCTGGGCCAGATAAAAAAGAGTGGGGAAATGTGAATCACTCTATTCAGAGAAGTCGCTCCCCTGTAGTCACTGGAAGTAATAACAATATGGTCTTTACAGCTAAAAGGACTTTGGATTTCCTTATGGTTTTTGGGGAGGGGGTATTGCCCTTCTGTGTATGGTGTATGGCTCAATGATCCTACATCAGTCCAGTTAAGCTTTTAGCTCTGGAGGACCACATATGTCCTATAGGTGCCCACTATTTTAAACTGTGTCCCCCAGTAAGCAGCTTTGTTCACATTTGCCCAACAATAACATATGACCTCCACCTTACGAGACTGGACAATGTCTAAATATGACAACCCCTTAAAGGGGTTATCCAGCGCAACAAAAACATGGCCACTTTCCCCCCTCTCTTGTCTCCAGATTGGGTGGGGTTTGGAACTCATTTCCATTGAAGTAAATGGAGCTTAATTGCAAACCACACCTGAACTGAAGACAAGGGGGGGGGGGAGTAGCCATGTCTTTGTAGTGCTGGATAACCCCTTTAACTGCATTTAAGAAACTTTGTATTTCTAAAGATTTAAGAAAAAAAAAGTGCATCTCTGCTACTCTGGCAGCTCCCAGCACTCCCATCCATCGTAAACACTAAGTAATAAAAAAGAAATCTTCAAGATCCAAGGATAGTTGTGTAAAAACCTGAAGAACTCTTAATCAGCTGTCAGCATTTCCATGTTCCTCGTTGTCGCCTCGGACATCTACAATCTCTTCACTATCCGGAATTACTCTGTCATCAATTTCTCTGTACGGGAGAATGTGTGTGCGTCGGTTTTATAGGATTTCTCCTCAATGCTTTCATAACAGGAGGAGACAGTGGTTATTTACAGAAGGAACATCCAATAAAGTATCCATGTCTGAGGATTATTGGAGCGCGGTAACACCGGAGCGGCATTATGAGAGATCAGCGTTGGTCATCTGGGGAACAAACATGTGATATACAATGTATTACCGCTCTGCAGATAGACGAAAGACAGGAATATGTCCACGTTAAACCATTTTTTTATTGTTTCAATGGATTTCTCAGAAGCAGTTTTGCAAATATTATGTGTTTCCATGGTAACAGACAACAAACAAGCTTTGTGTAGTCTGATCTAAACAATCCCCTTATTCTTACCAACATACATCGAGCAGGTAAGAAGTAGGAGACAGATAGAAGAGAGTATGACTGTAGTATATAGGGCATACTTGTACAATCACAAGAAGCTCCACCACTAAAACCCCAAAAATCACAAGATCAAGGGCCCGGAGACCCTCCTTTCCTCCTCAATCTTTACTGTAAAACCCATTTACAATGCTGGTGCTGACATGGACCTCAGCAGATTTAGGTTCACCTTCTCAAGGACACTTCTGTTTGGCCCACCAACGTATCTCCCAACCATCCCATTTTTCCTGGGGTTTGTCCGACAATACAGACGTGATAGAGGATGAGGCCTAAGCAAGTATTCCCTAAAATAAATGCTTCTAGGAGTACAGAAGCCCCATAGAACACTATGGGGGAATCCAGAATTCTGGAGGGCTCCGGATGCGCATCAGGAAACTATACGGAATCACACATACAATGTATGGCAGCCCGGGCCAACGTCAGCACCTGGGTAAGTATGATGCTGATGATGGCTCTTTAACTTGATCTAGCAGGTAAGAAGTAGGAGACATATAGAAGAGGCTTTTTCCGACATGAAGGTTCTTATCGATAGAAATGTTGTAGACGGAGATCAAACTCTTTGTGATTATAAACAAACCGAGGACAATGGAAACAATGAGGACGGTCCTTAGAGGGTCTTCTTACATTTCTCTTCTAGAGGTCTTTACGCTTTATGCTGTTGCAAAACTACAAATGCCTACTAAGCTGTGGTTTTTCAAAAGCTGGAGGCGTCATGGGAGCAAAGGTCTACAGCAACCATGGAGTTAATATAAGAGGCCGTCCCTGACGCTACTGTATTTTTCATAAAAACAAGTAAAAGAAAGAGAATTATTAATGTGTTTCAGGCAATTGGTGAAAGTCTTCTTCTCGTCTTCTGATTGTTATAAGAAGCTTCATCCACACGTCACATCCAATCCAAGCGCACGGGAGGCGGCCATGTTCTCACCAGGAAACTTCACATGTTAAAGAGGATTTGTCAAATGAAGCGGAGAACACAGATGAGAGAGAGAGAGAGAGAGAGAGAGAGAGAGAGAGACTGAGCACATGAGTGAGGCGGGAGCTTCCATATGCCTCACATCTCCTCACGGGACAATCACTTAGTGGAACAATAGCTCAGTCATAAGATTAACTAATAACAAGACATAAAATACTGAGAATAGCAGAAAACATCCCGAATCACATGACATTACTTGTTATTATACATCTTTCTCATATGGTCTATTGTCTTTCCTTCTCCAATTAATATTATAGTGGATGATTGTATATAGGAACAGCATTATAGTAGTTATATTCTTGTATATAGGAGCAGTATTATAGTAGTTATATTCTTGTATATAGGAGCAGTATTATAGTAGTTATATTCTTGTATATAGGGGGCAGTATTATAGTAGTTATATTCCTGTATATAGGAGCAGTATTATAGTACTTATATTCTTGTATATAGGAGCAGTATTATAGTAGTTATATTCCTGTATATAGGGAACAGTATTATAGTAGTTATATTCCTGTATATAGGAGCAGTATTATAGTAGTTATATTCCTGTATATAGGGGCAGTATTATAGTAGTTATATTCTTGTATATAGGAACAGCATTATAGTAGTTATATTCTTGTATATAGGAACAGCATTATAGTAGTTATATTCTTGTATATAGGAGCAGTATTATAGTAGTTATATTCTTGTATATAGGAGGCAGTATTATAGTAGTTATAGTCTTGTATATAGAAGGCAGTATTATAGTAGTTATATTCTTGTACATAGGAGCAGTATTATAGTAGTTATATTCTTGTATATAGGGGCAGTATTATAGTAGTTATTCCGTCCGTGGGCCTGACGAAACTTGCGAGTGCAAGTGAAACAGCCTGTCGCCTACACGCACCTGCCTTCACCTCCCTCCCCCGTACCCATGCTGAATTACCCTGAATAAATGGACTCTATTTGCAGCAGATGGTGAGTGCTAGCTCTTTTTGTCTTTTGGATTGAATTGTGCTATATCTTGCATAGCTATATGCACCACCTAGCTGCTTATTTTTTGCCTGTACGACCTCTATCTCTGGTTATCCTAGCCCACCTAGTCTTTGGAGCCTTACATGTACTCTGGTGCTAGCTCTTATTTCTATTGGACTACAATTATAGTAGTTATATTCTTGTATATAGGAGCAGTATTATAGTAGTTATATTCTTGTATATAGGAGCAGTATTATAGTAGTTTCATTCTTGTATATAGAAGCAGTATTATAGTAGTTATATTCCTGTGTATAGGAGCAGTATTATAGTAGTTATATTCTTGTATATAGGAGCAGTATTATAGTAGTTATATTCTTGTATATAGGAGCAGTATTATAGTAGTTATATTCTTGTATATAGGAGCAGTATTATAGTAGTATATTCCTGTATATAGGAGTAGTATTATAGTAGTTATATTCTTGTATGTAGGAGCAGTATTATAGTAGTTATATTCTTGTATATAGGGAGCAGTATTATAGTAGTTATATTCTTGTATATAGGAGCAGTATTATAGTAGTTATATTTCTGTATATAGGAGCAGTATTATAGTAGTTATATTCTTGTATATAGGGGCAGTATTATAGTAGTTATCAACGGGAGGAGAGAAATGGGCGGCACCACCCAGGTAATCTCCGGCGCCTGGAATAAGGACTATACAGGTGCAGCTGAATCCCGATGAGACAAAAACACTTCAGTGGTGCTCCGCTTAATAGCAGGTAACATATAGTGAACAGTAAGGAGACAGAAGGGGGCACTCACCGGTGGTATGCATCTTCAAATCGGTTTATTGAGGAATTACTTCAACATGCAGGGAGGGTGTGTGGAGCAAACACGTCTTACGAGTAGACTACAATTGTTTCACGCTATGACGCGCTTCATCCAGTCTATGGTCATTCCGTAGACCGGATGAAGCGCGTCACAGCATGAAACAATTGTAGTCTACTTGTAAGACGTGTTTGCTCCACACACCCTCCCTGCATGTTGAAGTAATTCCTCAATAAACCGATTTGAAGACGCATACCACCGGTGAATGCCCGCTTCTGTCTCCTTACTGTTCACTATATTATAGTAGTTATATTCTTGTATATAGGAGCAGTATTATAGTAGTTATATTCCTGTATATAGGAGCAGTATTATAGTGGTTATATTCTTGTGTATAGGAGGCAGTATTATAGTGTGTACATTCTTTCCTTCTTCTCATACAATTGGCATTATTAGTGTTTTTTCATGTATATAGGGGCAGTTTTATTGTAGTTATATGGAGTAATGTGTAGAGCATGCGTCTCTTTATAAAGCAGGTGGAAAGCTGTTACATTTGATTTTTTCTTATGTTTGTACGTGTCTGCTGTTGCAGTGTTAGTTTTAACACTATGGAACCTTCTGCCTTTAAACTTTGTGATAAACTACGATAAATGACTTGCATGCTTGGATGCTTTTGACAATGTGATATTATGTGATACCTGTATTTTATTGAAATGAGTATAGAATATCTACATGGAAGAGGAGCAGAGGTGGTTGTTGTGTAGTTTCTTACTGATTTTATCCTGATGTCACACGTCTCGGTGTCATCTCTCAGCTCTGCTTCGCCTGTCACTCACATGGTTGGATATTTCCTGCATGTTAGATTTGTCTCCTCTTTTACTATACATTTTGCTTATTATTGGTTATTGTAGTCGTTGTGGTTTAGGTGTTTTACCATACAAGTTATTTTTTCTCTTGGTGATGTTGCAGAGCTGGTTGTCCCTTTTCTTTTCTTTACATCATTATAATTTAGTAGGTTAGGTTGTGGCTTGTAGTCCTTAGGACAACCGCAAATGTTTGTGATATCAACAATTGTATCAGATGACAGAGTCAGCTCTGCTAGACGGAAAGTCAGCTCTTCTATCGTCTATCATTATTCTGACCGTTGTATAATCAAGGGATCTGCCTGTTTTTTGCATTAAAATCCTTGAACGGTCTGAACCCTAAACAGCACAGCTACCCAGTTTTTCACTTAGTCTAAATCAACACAGTAGGATTTCTGTAGGTTCGACTAGATGAACTTATTAAAGGGGTTATCAAGTGATAATCCTTTTCCTTTAAATCACCTGGTTTCAGAAAGTTATATAGATTTGTAATATACTTCTATTTAAAAATCTCATGTCTTCCCATACTTATCAGCTGCTGTATGTCCAGCAGGAAGTGGTTTATTCTTTTCAGTCTTAAATAGTGCTCTCTGCTGCCACCTCTGTTTATGTCAGGAACTGTCCAGAGCAGGAGAGGTTTTCTATAGGGATTTGCTACTGCTCTGGACAGTTCCTGACATGGACAGAGGTGGCAGCAGAGAGCACTGTGTCAGACTGGAGAGAATACAACATTTACTGCAGGACATACCGCAGCTGATAAGTATGGGAAGACTTCAGATTTTTTAATAGAAGTAAATTACAAATCTATATACCATATCTTTCTGAAACCAGTTGATTTGAAAGAAACAGATTTTGGCTGGAGTATCCCTCTTACTATGTTACTATGTTTTTACATGACATGCAGCATCACTAACCAATGATGATAATCACTTAGCCTTTTAGTTCTTTCAGTTTTCTTTCATTTTCAATGTTCAATGTTATTTACATAGCTGAGCAAAATCCGTAGCGTACCCTCGTTCATCCTGATCCTCCTTGTTCATAAACATGTAGCTTCTGAGCCGTATTGCAAAAATCTGTAAGAGCCACAAACCCTGTTAGACGTCAAACCTCCAGTTATCACAAAAACTACAATTCCCATCATGCCTGAGCAGACAACGTTAAAGCTTTGCAACAGCTAGGGGTCCGCCACGGTTCTGTAATCTACATAGAGGAATGGTGTCTCCCTATGTGGTGGTGCGACATTGCCTGTGACCCCTGAACGCTATACCAGAATATTAAAGAAGACAACATAACAAGGACACAAGTACAAAAATCATATAACAATACAGGCCTTTCAGGTGTCTGTTCCTTTAAAGAAACTCTTAAGACTTTACCCCAGACCTCTCTCTTATTCCTTGGCTCATGGCATTAATGTTATGCTCCTTCTCCCTTCGCCACTCTCCATGTATGCCCCCCCTCCTCCAACGTCTTACATGGATCTTCCATGTCCTGGACATAGAAAAAAGGGGGCCGATACACCTTATTCTCCTCCTCTCCAGAAATCCCAAAGCCAAGTGACATGCCCACCTACGACAATCGTTGAGTGTTGATCTGAGGATTTGGCATGTCGGCCAGTGTCTACACAGGCTTAAGTTTCTATTATTATGCCAAGGATTATCAGGACAGTGCAGAGCCACAGAATTACTGAGCCAATCTGCCTCCGCTCCGCGCTCGACCCTGCGTTTACTCCTCTCTTTTTTTTTGCTTTCGTAATTTTATTTTTCTTTTATGGGTTTTTATTTTTTGATGTCATTTCGGTTCGGTTAAAGAAGCTGCCAGCACCTGGACGTCGGGAAATTTGCAATCCCTGAATTATCACAAGAGAGAGAGAGGAAGAGAGAGAAGAGAGAAATCCCTCCCAGGCTGCTGGGATCTTTCTTTCCCGTGGAAGGCTCTGCCATCTACAGCACTCAGAGGGGATCAGAGAACATTGCCTGCTTCTTCTCAAGCCTGGCTCAGTGTGTTTGCATCTATCTCTGCTCCATCCAGACGGGACTGGCAGGAAACCTCAGTGCCCGCCATGAAGGGGGCATCTTTAAGACCCAATATCTAAGGAGCTTTTGTTTTGATTGATGGTGGCTTCTCTAAAAATCTGGGGTCTCAAGCGAAAGCATCAAAAAGGGGGAAGCTGCTGTGCTGTGTGCATTGCAGTTTGGAGTCCTAAGGATTCGCTCCTCTTCCTTGGTCTTGTTGGGATTCGCTGCTGCTGTTGGTTTGCAATTTTTTTCCCCTTGAGTTATTACAATTTTTTGGAGTCGAGGACGGGATTTGTATTTCCGCTGCCTTCTTGTAGGATGCATGGCATATAAATTGCTTGGATTGTCTGTACACAAGGATACATGTCACTTCTCGGAGGTAAGAGAGCTTCTTCCCCTCTTTACCTTGAAGAAGTTTGAATTGACAATTTGTGCTTTGTATATGGGGAAAAGGGGGGATGGGGGGCGGACACGACCCCGTCCTTTGGTTTACCTGATGGATGTTGCCATAAGGTTGGAGGGATAAGAAGCCATAGGGTTTGTTCAATGAAGAAAAGAAAGGTGACGATGGTGATTAACCCTCTAAAGGCTGTAGATGGGTTTATTGTATATGTTACCTGCGGAGGGAGGAAGAGGCTGGCGTATACCCAAAACTGAACTGTAAATACATGGGGGGGGGGGGGGGGGGGTTAAGATCTGCTGGATGTGTCAGATGGAAACACTTTGAGATCAGCATCTGTTCTTTAATGAATGCTCAATGGTCACTCATACTAGTTATGTTATTCTATTGTTTGATATTCTTACATAATACGACATGATATAGGAGCTCCCGGGGAGCACACACCACATGCACTCTCCAATGTTACATGTCTATTCTTTTAGGATTATCTTAGAGAGTTTTTGCTTTAATGTCATTGAAACATAAGAAATATATTGGAATATTGTTTTGGTTTTTTTGTTTTTTGTTTTTTTGTGCGTGTTTTGTTTTTTTAATTTCCTCTCTATTTGGGAGCTGATCCCAAAATCTGCATCTTGCCAGGTCTGTCTCCCATAGGTGGTCACGACTTCATGGCTGGCTGCTGTCCAGTGCTGAGGTGCTGAAGCCTGGAAGGGTTAATCACACATACATGTATATGCATGAGGAGGGGGTCATCACTGTGGACAATAAATGGGCAAACTGGCCCCCCGATAATTACAGATGGGGCACGGTGGGGAGATGCGGAGTCTCTGTGATGGTGTGATGGGTTACAGGAGCTGACTAGTCCTTGCTGCTGGGCTGGGGAAGGAGATGGGGTGCAGGGGGGTAAAGTATATAGGTGATCTATAGGTAAATCTATATAGGAGAAAGGGGGCAGTGACTCAATACAGAGCAGTCTGGACATTGCAGCTTAAATGTAAGAAGTATCAGCAGCACCAAGAGAGTCACGTCCCTGAGGAGAACATAAAGAACATAGCTACCAACTCTCTCTCTCTCTCTCTCTCTCTCTCTCTCTTTCTCTCTCTCTCTTCTATCTATCTATCTATCTATCTATCTATCTATCTATCTATCTATCTATCTTTCTATCTATCTACCCATCTATCCATCCTTCCTTCCTATATCTCTATGTATTATTGCATCTCATATTTATCAATATTATCACAATATTATTTATTGTTATTAATTCACCTGTTCATTTTTTCTATTTATTCTTTATTTATTTAGAGCTTTGCATTAACCCTTAGCCCTCCAGCAGCCTGCTATGGTGTTGTTAGTGACCCCCATACCCCGAGCCTCCTTAGCCCACCACGCACCCACCGCTTATCTGTATGCACTGCACACACGCTATAGCCCATCCCTGTATCATTTGGGCACGCTGGGAGTTATTGGTTTTATTAGAGCGCTATGATGCCTATGTTCAGATTGGATGTCTTGTAGGGGGGAAAGTTACAATGTTGCAATTTCAAAGTGTCTGTGCTGAGATGTTACATTCAGATACAATGGTGGTAACTGGGATGATATAACATGATAATATTATAGCACAGCGCTCTGTATAAGCCCTCGCTGAGTATGACCCCCTCCTCTAACTGGGAAGAGACTGAATCTTTATAAAAGCATCCTATTCACAAAATGTGGAGCTGAATACTGAATACAGCTCTGAAGGAGTTATGTAGTGGAGGGGCTGTAGTCGCATACTCTCACAAAATGTGAGATACTAATATATATGTATATATATAGTCTTAACTGTTACCATGTCTGCACTGTTATAGCTTCCTGTAGAACTACAACCCCCAGCAGGTAGCCAGCCATACTGGGTCCTGTAGCTCCATGTCAGATTACCCAGCCATGCCCAATAAGTTGAGAGAGTTGCCTTTTGCTTGGCTTGTATTGCAGCCATTGCTTGCCTTACTTGTTGTGGAGTCTGTATTTTGCTGTCATTCTTCCTCTATACTTTGGGTCTTGCAGGAATAAGTTTGGATTTGTGTAGCAGGTTATTTAGAGAGATAGCAGCCTGGCAATCACATACTGACACATTTCATTTGAATGTTTACTTACACGATCGTTCTCCTTGCCGCCCCCTAGTGACCGGCCTGTGACTGCAGGCGGAGGGATGAGCTGAAAACAAGGGAAATTTGGTTATTTCATGTATTTCTATAAAAAATGAGATCAGGTCCTTTATGTGAATCAGAACATGGTCTGAAAATCATGGCCATTAATAGGGTAACTATCCCACCATGTGCAGCTTTAAGACCCCCACCACCACCACCACCCACACACATACATACATACATACATACATACATACATATGCTCTTATTTACTATGGGAATTGGTACAATCGTTAAAAAAAACAAACAAAAAAAACCCAGCCCCCGAAACATCACTACCTCAAAGATGGGGGTCACAATAGAGAGCCAATATATGCTGGAACTGAAGGCCCAAGACATAAGGTAATGAGAAAGGAAAGAAGGGAGGAAGTGAAGGGAGGAAAGATAGATAGGAGATAGATAGATAGATAGATAGATAGATAGATAGATAGATAGATAGATAGATAGATAGGAGATAGATAGATAGGAGATAGATAGATAGGAGATAGATAGGAGATAGGAGATAGATAGGAAAGGGAATGGCAGAAGGAAGATAGGAAGGAAGGAAGGAAGGAAGGAAGGAAGATAGGAAGAATGGATGGAAGAAAGGAAGGAAGGAGGAAAGAAGCAAGGAAAGATGGAAGGAGAGAGCAAAGAATGAAGGAAGGAAGGAAGGAAGAGAAGAGAGGGGAAGGAAGGAAGGAAGGGGGGAGGGAGGGAGGGAGGGAGGAAGGAAAGCATTATAAATGATGTAAAGAAATAAAGGAAATAAGGCAATAGATAGATAGATAGATAGATAGATAGATAGATAGATAGATAGATAGGAGATAGATAGAAAGATAGATAGAAAGGAGGTTATAGTGGAAGGAAGAAAGGAAAGAAGGAAGGAAAATAAGGAAGAAAGAAAGAGGCAGGGGGGTGGAAGGGAGGGAGGAGTAAGGGAAGAAAGGAGGGAGAGGGAGGAAGGAAGGAAGGAAGGAAGGGAAGGAAAACATTATAAATTATGCAAAGAAATGAAGGAAATAAGGTGATGATAGATAGATAGATAGATAGATAGATAGATAGATAGATAGATAGATAGATAGGAGATACATAGATAGATCTAGATATATGGATAGAAGTTGTGTCTTCCATAGATATAGTACAGGATTATACACAGGACAGGTATGCGGCAGTGTCAGGGCGGTCACACATCACATATTACATATCACACATCACAGCTCAGGCCTCATTTACACTCGTTTTAGAATAGCAGAAGCAGAAACTAGAGCATGGAGCGGCTTCCCTTAGAATAGGACAGATGTGATGGCTGTGACTTTGTGTGATGGCAGGGGCTTTATTCCTTCCTTACAGATGGGAGGACATTGATAATATTACACCGCTGTCCATCATCCCAGGATAACTCTGCCCCAAAGAGCACAACTGACTCATCTACTGATCAGCTACATGGATCAGAAAGGTCAAACAGGTGAATCATTCAGATCCAGGATGACTACCCTGTAATTACTATTCTAATGTCCCCTGTTTTATCTCTGGAGGAGGTTCAGACCCAGCTGCTTCATTATGAATCTAGTGGTCACCACCCACAGGAGAGTCAGTAAATGGCAGCTGGGGTCAGATGCCAGAGGGAGCTCCTTATGGTCTTTAGTGAGAAAATGTTACTGCTGAAAGGAGACCAGGAGAAGATCGAGAACCCTGCAAAACAGATAGGAGGGAGAAAGGGAGGAAGAAAGTAAGGTGGGAGAAGAAAGAGAGGAAGGAAGGCAGGAGGGAGGGAGAAAGAGAGGAAGGAAGGAAGGCGGGATAGAGGGAGAAAGAGAGGAAGAAAGGCGGGAGGGAGGGAGAAAGAGAGGAAGGAAGGAAGGCGGGATAGAGGGAGAAAGAGAGGAAGAAAGGTGGGAGATAGGGAGGGAGGGAGGGAGAAAGAGAGGAAGGAAGGAAGGCGGGATAGAGGGAGAAAGAGAGGAAGAAAGGCGGGAGGTTGGGAGGGAGGGAGAAAGAGAGGAAGAAAGGCAGGAGGGAGGGAGAAAGAGAGGAAGGAAGGAAGGCGGGAGGGAGGGAGAAAGAGAGGAAGGAAGGAAGGCGGGATAGAGGGAGAAAGAGAGGAAGAAAGGCGGGAGGTAGGGAGGGAGGGAGGGAGAAAGAGAGGAAGAAAGGCAGGAGGGAGGGAGAAAGAGAGGAAGGAAGGAAGGCGGGAGGGAGGGAGAAAGAGAGGAAGAAAGTAGAAAGGGAAAAAAAGAGAGGAAGGATTGCGGGAGGGAGGAAGAAAGAGAGGAAGGAAGGAAGGCGGGAGGAAGGGAGGGAGAAAGAGAGGAAGAAAGGAGAGAGGGAGAAAGAGAGGAAGAAATGAGAGAGGGAGAAAAAGGAAGGAAGGCAAGAGGGAGGGAGGAAAGAAGGGAGGGAGGGAGAAAGAGAGGAAGAAAGGCAGGAGGGAGGGAGAAAGAGAGGAAGAAAGGCAGGAGGGAGGGAGAAAGAGAGGAAGAAAGGCAGGAGGGAGGGAGAAAGAGAGAGAGGAAGGAAGGTGGGAGGAAGGGAGGGAGAAAGAGAGGAAGAAAGGAGAGAGGGAGAAAGAGGAAGGAAGGCGGGAGGGAGGGAGAAAGAGAGGAAGAAAGGCAGGAGGGAGGGAGAAAGAGAGAGGAAGGAAGGCGGGAGGAAGGGAGGGAGAAAGAGAGGAAGAAAGGAGAGAGGGAGAAAGAGGAAGGAAGGCGGGAGGGAGGGAGGGAGGGAGGAAGGGAGGGAGGGAGAGAGGGAGGGAGAAAGAGAGGAAGAAAGGTGGGAGGGACAAAAAGAGAGGAAGGAAGACGGGAGGGAGGGAGAAAGAGAGGAAGAATGGCGGGAGGGAGAAAGAGAGGAAGGAAGACGGGAGGGTCTTTAGTGACAAAATGTTACTGCTGAAAGGAGACCCATGCAAAACAGATAGGAGGGAGAAAGGGAGGGAGAAAGTAAGGTGGGAGAAGAAAGAGAGGAAGGAAGGCAGGAGGGAGGGAGAAAGAGAGGAAGGAAGGAAGGCGGGATGGAGGGAGAAAGAGAGGAAGGAAGGCGGGAGGTAGGGAGGGAGGGAGAAAGAGAGGAAGGAAGGCAGGAGGGAGGGAGAAAGAGAGGAAGGAAGGCGGGAGGGAGGGAGGGAGAAAGAGAGGAAGAAAGGAGAGAGGGAGAAAGAGGAAGGAAGGCAGGAGGGAGGGAGGGAGGAAAGGAGGGAGGGAGAAAGAGAGGAAGAGAGGAAGAAAGGCAGGAGGGAGGGAGAAAGAGAGGAAGAAAGGCAGGAGGGAGGGAGAAAGAGAGGAAGAAAGGCAGGAGGGAGGGAGAAAGAGAGGAAGGAAGGCGGGAGGGAGGGAGGGAGGGAGGGAGGGAGGGAGAAAGAGAGGAAGAAAGTAGGGAGGGAGAAAGAGGAAGGAATGCGGGAGGAAGGGAGGGAGAAAGAGAGGAAGAAAGGAGAGAGGGAGAAAGAGGAAGGAAGGCAGGAGGGAGGGAGAAAGAGAGGAAGAAAGGCAGGAGGGAGGGAGAAAGAGAGAGGAAGGAAGGCGGGAGGAAGGGAGGGAGAAAGAGAGGAATAAAGGAGAGAGGGAGAAAGAGGAAGGAAGGCGGGAGGGAGGGAGGGAGGGAGGAAGGGAGGGAGAGAGGGAGGGAGAAAGAGAGGAAGAAAGGTGGGAGGGACAAAAAGAGAGGAAGGAAGACGGGAGGGAGGGAGAAAGAGAGGAAGAATGGCGGGAGGGAGAAAGAGAGGAAGGAAGACGGGAGGGTCTTTAGTGAGAAAATGTTACTGCTGAAAGGAGACCCATGCAAAACAGATAGGAGGGAGAAAGGGAGGGAGAAAGTAAGGTGGGAGAAGAAAGAGAGGAAGGAAGGCAGGAGGGAGGGAGAAAGAGAGGAAGGAAGGAAGGCGGGATGGAGGGAGAAAGAGAGGAAGGAAGGCGGGAGGTAGGGAGGGAGGGAGAAAGAGAGGAAGGAAGGCAGGAGGGAGGGAGAAAGAGAGGAAGGAAGGCGGGAGGGAGGGAGGGAGAAAGAGAGGAAGAAAGGAGAGAGGGAGAAAGAGGAAGGAAGGCAGGAGGGAGGGAGGGAGGAAAGGAGGGAGGGAGAAAGAGAGGAAGAGAGGAAGAAAGGCAGGAGGGAGGGAGAAAGAGAGGAAGCAAGGCAGGAGGGAGGGAGAAAGAGAGGAAGAAAGGCAGGAGGGAGGGAGAAAGAGAGGAAGGAAGGCGGGAGGGAGGGAGGGAGGTAGGGAGGGAGGGAGAAAGAGAGGAAGAAAGTAGCAAGGGAGAAAGAGGAAGGAATGCGGGAGGAAGGAAGGGAGAAAGAGAGGAAGAAAGGAGAGAGGGAGAAAGAGGAAGGAAGGCAGGAGGGAGGGAGGAAAGGAGGGAGGGAGAAAGAGAGGAAGAAAGGCAGGAGGGAGGGAGAAAGAGAGGAAGAAAGGCAGGAGGGAGGGAGAAAGAGAGGAAGAAAGGCAGGAGGGAGGGAGAAAGAGAGGAAGAAAGGCAGGAGGGAGGGAGAAAGATAGGAAGGAAGGAAGGCGGGAGGAAGTGAGGGAGAAAGAAAGGAAGAAAGGAGAGAGGGAGAAAAAAGAAGGAAGGCGGGAGGGAGGGAGGGAGGGAGGTAGAAAGAGAGGAAGAAAGGTGGGAGGGACAAAAAGAGAGAAAGGAAGACGGGAGGGAGGGAGAAAGAGAGGAAGAATGGCGGGAGGGAGAAAGAGAGGAAGGAAGACGGGAGGGAGGGAGAAAGAGCGGAAGAAAGGAAGGTGAAATGAAGGTAGGCTTGGGAAGAAGAAGTAAAGGAAGAAAGGTAGGGGGAAGGATGAATGCAAGGACGGAAGGAAGGAAGGAAGGAAGGAAGAGAAGAAGGAGGGCAGAAGGAAGGAAGGAGGAGAGAGGAAGGAAGGAAGGAAGGAAGGAAGGAAGAAAGAAAGAAAGAAAGAAAGAAAGAAAGAAAGAAAGAAAGAAAGAAAGAAAGAAAGAAAGAAAGGAGGAAGAGAAGAGAGGGGAAAGAAGGAAGGGAGGAAGAGAAGAGAGAGGAAGGAAGGAAGGAAGGAAGGAAGGAAGGAAGGAAGGAAGAAATAGAGGAATGAAAGGGGGAGAGGGGAAGGAAGAAGGAAGGAAGGGAGGAGAGGAAAAGGTAGGAAAGATGGAAGAAGGTGAAGAAGGGAGAAAAGAAGGAGGGAGACAGGAAGGAAGGAAAGAGTACCCACAGGCTAAAAGGGGGAAAAATAGGAAGAAAAAGAAGAAGGGATAATGATAGATAGATAGATAGATAGATAGATAGATAGATAGATAGATAGATAGATGCTTCTGGATGGTTTTATGTAGTTAATAGGAGGATAGAGGAGAATATAATAAGAGCTATGGGTGGTTACTTTATATGGTTATTATATGGGGTTTGAGAGGGGGGGTAGGTCTTTCCTTGTTATTAATGATTAAGAGGACCACCCAGCCAATGGCCACATGGTCAGCCATACATCTCCCTGTAGTTACAGTGTAGCCCATGTAGCCCCCTTTGATATTAGCTGAGGCTGAGGAGGGGCTGCTGCCAGGGGTATCAGGCTCTGATCTCTGTATTATATGGGATATCTCCTTTAATCATAAATCTCTACATCTGTTTGTCCACAACTAATCCGTCCATCTGTCAGTCCACCCAGGTCCGTCCATCAGGGCCACATCCTAGATAAACATTTCCCTACATTTACATTATGTAACTGAAAATGAAGGATGTAAGATGGCCGGATCTCTTTATAGATTATCTGTGCTAGGGCCTTACTATACTACTCCATGAATGATAATACCATTTATTTGTGGAATTCTGCAGAACATACATTGCATTGTTGGAGAATTGTGCACATCACTAAGCAGCTTACTAGTAAATACATGACTTGCAGTACCAGGTTTCACCACAGCTGTAAACAACATTTTCAATAGGTATAAATGAAACAGCGCCCCTTGTAGTAACCTATGTGATATTTGAATACCAGTATATTATTTATGCCTTAAATATAAAGCAAGCACAGAACTTGACTACGGTGAGAAAGTCATATGGAGAGTATATTAGAAAGTTGCAGATCTTCTCATATATATGCATCTACTACTGCCGTGATTGGCTACAAGCTGGTCTATTTCTCCTTAGCTCCTCCCATACACTAAACAATGCATATTCTGCTGCTGTGATTGTATACAGCAGGGATGGGGAACCTTTGACACTCCAGCTGTTGCAAAACTACAATTCCCATATTGCCTCATGTACCACGTGCAGGTCTTCTGATACACGAGTCCCTGCCTGATGTCTCTCTCACTCCTCCCATCTACACTTCATAACATCTCCTGCTCTTATAACCTCATGATCTTCCAGAATGTTCTATCTCTCCCATCATTTGACCGTTTATGAGTTACACTCTGCCCCCTTACCCCATAGACTTCTACTATAAACTCCCAAGGGACTTGATTAGCTATTGGTTGTCCTAATTATTCTGAGCTATTTCCATTGTGATTTGCTGAAATTTGCACTCTTAATAACTCATCACCTGATGCTGTGCAATCTGATTGGCTACTGAGTGTTCTGTCCCCACCCCCGAGGAATTCAAGAATTTCAGATTAGTTACCTTATGCCCCTGAGGAGCATAGTCATGGAATAGAGCTTGTTTGTACACACAGCAGGTCCCCAGGGGTGATATGATATCATTTAGATCTGTATTTCTTGCAGTTCTCTGTCTCCTCCCATCATCTGACTACATGACAGGGTAATGATCTGCCAGAATTATTCACTTCCCCCGTCGTCTTTAATGTCTTAGTTAATTACATTCCTTACACTTCTGAAAATTTTTCTTGCTATTATTAGACTGACAATGCAGTGTACACTCAGCCAAGCGTGCACTGAAGCGAGCCAGCGTGGAGCATTGTTCTCCGCAGTATCACAGGTTCTGACGTGACTCCAACGTGTCAGCTTTGTAGCGGCATCTCACCACCTGTCACCACACGGTCACTGACCCCTGCTCGGTCACAGCCATAAATCATCACGAGAAAAAGGTTTCCAGATAAAATATGTGACCCCCTTTGAAAATATTAACAAAATGGAGGAGTCCAAAAATAACTACATATTGTTCTCTTAAAGGGGAAGTGTAAAAAAAACTAATATAGTTAGGTTAAAGTGTCACTGTCGTTTAAATTTTTTTTGCAGAAATTAATAGTACAGACGATTTTAAGAAATGTTGTAATTGGGTTTATTAGCCAAAAAAAATGCATTTTTTTTTTATCAGGAAAAAGCAGTTTGAAGCTCTCCCCCCTGTCGTCATGGTTTTCTATGGAGAGGGGAGGGGAGGGGTGGAGGGAGATGAGGCACCAAAACAGGACAACAAAGAGTTAATTTACAGCTACATCACCGGCTACAGCTACATCTCCTTGTAGTCAGCACTGACCGCTCTGACCTCTGAATGCCGGCTTTCACACAGCTCCCACTGTGTAATCCTTTGTTCTCTGCTCCCTGCTGCCGACTAATCTCCCTCCTCCCCCCTCCTGTCTCCATAGAACAGACAAGGGGATGTCTGATGTAAACTAGTTCCCTGATAATGAGCGGTGAATGAGAGAGAGGAGGGAGGGGGGGACCTGGGAAAAGTCTTTTTGAATGCAGATAATGGCATACTGTATTTGCCTAATAAACCCAATTACAAAGTTTCTTAAAATCGCCTGGACTATTGATTTCGGGGGGGACGACGACAACGGACGGACAGACAAATGGACAACAGTGACACTTTAAAACCTATAACAATAGAAAATTGTAAACAACACAAAATTTTATTTTTTTTAACACCCTAGAACATAATAAGGAATATCCATATGCTATAACAATATAGACATATTAGCATCACATCCTAATTTTTTCTTTGAATATTTAACAAAAATGTTCCATTTATTTATTATTCCATCCTTCTACATAGAGAAAGCCTATCGTGGTATTCCTCATACATGAATAGAATTCGAGAACTATAGTGAAGACTGACACAATAGAGAAAAAAAATAAGAAATATGGTGGTTTAAAGGGATTTCCTGGGGATTGCTCAAGTTCCTGGAAGCAGCAAACCTTTATCTAATCTGGTTACAGCTAATCGGATGACATTTAGCCAGTAGCTATTTCTTCTTCCCCCACAACATGCATTGTTAATGGAGAGGAAAAAGCCAGAACACAGATGCTTCTTGGCCACCAGCCCCAGCCTGACTACAGGCTCGATTATTGACAGCTGTCACTTTAAGATATCGGATCTGTGGTTGTGACTGTAACAAAAATGCATCTGCACTAGACTAGTGTGAACCCTGGCTAATATGCCTCTAGTGGCAGATTATCTTTCCAAGAACAAGAGAAGTGGGCATGCCCTACCCTTCTCCATCTTTTACTGGGGGAGAGTTGGGAGGTCCTCACTAAGGGCCCTATTACACGGGACGATTATCGTGCGAAAAATCGTTATATCGTTCTTATTTAAACGATAATCGTTCTGTGTAATTGCAGGCAACGATCGAAATATTGTTCGTATGTCGTTGATCGTTGATGTACATCTGAACCTAAAATCATCGTTAATCGTTCGCTGTAATTAGTTCGCTCAAATTCCGCATTTTTTAACTAATCATTCAGTGTAATTGCACATTGTTCATTGTTTTGCTGGGATCAGAAGAAATAAACGATCGTAGTAACAATCGCAATAACGATCGTAGTAACGGTCGTATCTAACGACCATCGTTCTGTGTAATATGGTGAATGATTTCAGGTTAACGATAAACAATCTCCTTTGCGATCATTTATCGTTAGTCGTTAAAAATCGCTCCGTGTAATAGGACCCTAACAGTGGATGGTCAACCAGCCCTACAAATAAGCAATCTAATCAGTTAGGCCAACTTTAGTCTAATGTAATTTTTTTTTTTACACTGATATAATTCTAGCAGATCAATAATATCAGTGAAAGTTTTTTCTTGCAGTTCCCTGTCTGACCATTTGGAGTGCTGTTTTTGTAAACAAGTGCGTAAACATCAAAGAGATCAACTTCCTGTGTGTATACTTGTAGCGTTGTAGGACCAGATGCCCTTCAGCTGTTGCAAAACTACAATTCCCATCAGCCTGGACAGCCAAAGCTTTAACTCTCCATACATAATGGGAATTGTAGTTTTGCAACCTATGGAGAGCATCCGTTTGGACATCACTGGTCTAGACTAGAGCATCCACTAGTGGTAGAAATGTGCACTGCAGACATTTATATTTTCTCTGTGATATCCTGATGCTCGGGATATTGGGTACACAGAGCAGCCTCCTGATTTTCTGTATTATCCCGATCTGGTACCTGACTTGTCTAAATTTATAAAACCGATAATAAACAGAGAGAAAATCTCATCTGACAAGTCCCGTCTCTAGATGGGAAAAGGCTTTTAGCTTCTTCCTCTTTCTCGCGCAGTCGGTAAATAGATTACGTATCTCTGGGTGGATAATGTATCATGTTTTATTAATGGGCTGAGAGATAGATCTTATTGTGGTTGGCAATCTAGTGGGATTTGGGGGGGGGGAGGGGCATCACCATTATGATAGTGGCTAAAAAGCTTTGATGAATCACCTTCTGCAGTGTAACCTTCTATAACTTAGTGACTGCGGGAGGACTGTGCAAATCTTACAGCAGGGTGTATTATAGGAGTGGATGACAGCAGCACAATGGCACCATTATCTAATTACAGGGTTTTCTTGGGGAGGCTTGAGGGGACCTGTGTAAAGCCCCTATTCTACGGGCCGACTGTGAGGAGCAAATGAGCGCTGTCAGCGCTCGTTTCCTTCTCGTTCCCTGCTCGCTGCCACCGCTATTCCACGCATCAGCAGCGAGCGAAGGAGTACAGGGGGGCCGCGGGGAGCTGTGGGGGGCTGCCCGGGTGATCCCTGGATTGTCCGGGCAGCCCATAGGGGATAGTGGCGGTCTGGGATAGCAGTGATCTGCAGCTCCCACTCTGTGAAATAGGAGCGGCGGCTGCAGATCGTTGCTATCATAATTATTTGTTTTATAACATGTTTGAAAGACAAACGATAGCAACGATCAGCCGACATATCAACGATATCGATAACGATAACGATACCGAAGGCAACGATATCGGCTGATCGTTGCCTTCTTTTCCATGGGACGATTATCGGCCGTAACGGCCAATATCGGCTAAATACAGATAATTCCATGGAATAGGGCCTTTACTTAATGCCCCGCCAGTCTGCAGTCCAGGCTCTTTAACTCACAGAGCATTGTCTACACTGGACACAATTGTATCACTTTTCAACTGAGAGTAGTGGTCCTTTTACACTGAACGATTTATTGTTCGAATTTGCACGATAACGATCGAATTCGAACGATAATCGTACATGTAAACGCAGCCAACGATCAAACGACGAGCGAGAAATCGTTCATTTTGATCTTTCAACATGTTCTCAAATTATCGTTGGTTGTTCGCAAAAAATTTTCAGATCGTTCAGTGTAAACATTCTTTCAACGATTTCACCTATGTGTGAGATAGGCTTCAGCGATCGCAAAACGATTGCATAACGATTTTTCCATACGATGTGTTGTTCCGTCTAAACGCTGATCGTTATAAAAAAAAAAAACATTGTTCATTCAAAATCGTTAATTGTGCGATCAGGCGAATTATCGCTCCGTGTAAAAGTACCATAGGACTAGCTATGTACAGTATAATGTATAAGTCTGGAGTGGAGTCCAGGTTATTTAGCTCACAGAGCATTGTTTAGACTGGATAAAATTGTATCACTTTTCATCTGAGAGCAGGACTAGCTATGTACAATGTATCAGTGTGGAGTCCAGGTTATTTAGCTCACAGAGCATTGTCTAGATTGGATACAATTGTATTACTTTTCATCTGAGAGCAGGACTAGCTATGTACAATGTATCAGTCTGGAGTCCAGGCTCTTTAGCTCACAGAGCATTGTATGACCTCTCAGCAGGGATCAGGACCAGGTGTATTTTTATTTACTGAATGTCAACAAATATATCTAAGATATTCAAAAAAAATTATTAGAATTCTGTAAAACATTTCCCTTTATACACTTTTAAAACTTTGTTTTTAAACCACCCCTGTATACTGTCCACTATCCACTCTTTGCACTGTATTTGTTTTCATTGTTATTCTTCTCTATAGATAGAACAGTAAATCTTCCATCTTCTCACCCAACAATACAATGGTTGTCATGTGAGGTCCCAGGTGAGTTGTCATTGATAAATCAGCTCCACAACACAATGGCTGCAATAGATTGTAACTTCCTATATGACAATTACAGTCCGGACTCTATTCACTGTCATACAGCAGTGTGATTTATTGGATGGGACGTTAAATTTCCTTTTTTTATGGTTTTAGTCTTCTGTGTTGTCTACAGTAAGGTAGTAGGATACAAAGCATAGACTTCTTAGGCTCTATTCCCATCTTTATTCTGGATACTGTATAAAATGGAATTCTCCGTGTTCTGATGAAGGCGCCATATTACAGACACTGACAGCAGCGTACAATAGACCGCACTGATACTCCAGTCATATCCCAAGATGCATCATAAGTATTGATAGAGGAGATCTGATGCTTTCTGGCCATATAGATGGTAGTAAAAGCTTCTATTGCAGGTGTAATAGCTTTGTCAGTAGCGCAATAAGGTTATAATGGTAGAGGCTTTATGGACATAGAATTGTTATCACCATAAATATTTTACATGGGATGCATTTATATTACTTATTATTCTGTGCAATTATATTGATGGATAAGAGGAAATCACATCTTTAATGTCTTCTACTCCACAATCCATATTCATTCAGATGTATTATCTGGCTATGTTCACACTACGTAAAAATACGGCAGTTGTTGCCATAGGCAACAATGGACGTACTTTATGCGCCTGTGAACACTGCCTTTACTTCAATGGGATCCCGGGCGAAGCGTATACACATCTTATACGCTCCGGCCGGGATCCCATGTGGACCTGCAAATAACTGACATGTCAGTTTTCTGCGGCCGTTGAAACCCGCAGTTCACATGATGAAGCAAGCGGCTCTGGCCGTTTGCTTCATTGTGTGCAGTGGCAAGTTCTGATGCGGGTGCGCTGATGCGCTCGCATCAGAATACTACGGACAGAAAGATCATCCGGCCGGTACTGCAGTACCGGCTGGGATGATCCGGGCAGAGACCGGCTGTTTCGTGATCTGGCCGGGTCACAGAACTGCCGCTCTCTTCATGTAGTGTGATCATAGCCTAAACCTGTATGGACATGGTGTAATACCTATTTTTGCCAGTGGTGGTGCTGCAGGGAAAATGAACATCTGCAACCAGGTTTCCCCTCAGATTACAGCTGATCATTGAGATTTATACAGGAGAACATCCTCTTATTTTCAAGGAATTGTCTATGGAGGAGAAGCTCTTATATTATCGTGACCTTCATACTTAGTCCATCTCCGTACACAGAATCTGAGGATGAAACAGCTAAAACATTCAGTTTTTATTCTGTTCATTATTTTTGTCTACACATTGAGATTAAATGTAAAAATAACCTTGAATTTGTGTTTAAGGCTCAGAGGGATTGGAGGGACACATAACAGTAATTTCCTGATTGAATTTTTACAGGAGACGAATATGATCTTTCTTACATAAGGACATAATGAACAATGCGAGCGAAGAATCTCACACACAGTGGTAGAAATTTTTTTATTTTAAAAGAATCAAAACACTTAAAAAAAAAAACCCGCCGAAAAGTATACAGTTCTAATTTGCCATTAAATAGGCTGCAGATTATTAATTATAGTTATAAACATTTTTACTATTATTAATAGAAACTTTTCAGGGACAAATTCTGAGACAGATCTGGGGTCAGATGAAGGGAAAGATCCGGGGTAAGTTGCAGGTACAGATCCAGGGTTAGAAGCAGAGACAGATCTGGGGTCAGATGCGGGGACAGATCCAGGATTAGAAGCAGGGGCAGATCTGGGGTCAGATGAAAGAACAGATCCGGGGTCAGATGAGGGCACAGATCCGGGGTCAGATGCAGGGAAAGATCCAAGGTTAGAAGCAGGGACAGATCTGGGGTCAGATACAGGGACTGCTCTGGGGTCAGATACAGGGACAGATCCAGGTTCAGATGCAGGGGCAGATCTGGAATGAGATGTAGGGACAGATCCAGGGTCAGATGCAGAGACAGATCTAGTGAGACATCCAGGGAAAGATTCAGGGTCAGATGCAAGGACAGATCCAGGGTTAGATGCAGGGAAAGATCCAGGGACAGATTCAGGATCAGATACTGGAAAAGATCCAGGGTCAGATTGAGGAACAGACGTAGGTACAAATTCATGGTCAGAGCCAGGAACAGATCCAGAGACAGATTCAGGGATAGCTACAGGGTCAGATCCAGAGTTAGATCCAGGGACAGATGTAAAGACAAATTCAGGGTCAGATCCAGGGACAGATGTAGGGACAGATCAATGAACAACATTGGACATTTTACAAGGTTCTCTGGGCCCCATGTAAAATCTCTAATAAGGCTCCCAACTACTGTATTACAGTTTTCCTAGCTGCAATTGCTATCTCTGCACCTATCTTAAGTTCCTAGACCAAAATGAAAGATCCATACCTGTCCCCTACCTACCAAGTACAAATATAATGCTTACTTCTTTGGACCAGTGGTCTTCGGCTCTACACAGACACCATGGCCCAGAAGCAACTGCTACCTTAACATATCCTATAGCTATGACCCTGTTACTTCCATTTAATCCATCTAACCATCCCTGATATATAAAAACTGACAAGGAGACCTACTCAAAAATGTCAGCACCCCGTTCTGCTCAGTGAGCTTTTCCAAAGGTCATTGTCAGAAATGAATGATGCTCCAGCACCTTTTTCCTGTTATGATGCTCCGACACCTTTTCACTGTTGATGGATGTAGCACAGGCTAAAAATAATGCAAGGTCGGGCCTAGAGGAGAGGTGGGGACTGGATGTAAATACTGTACATTTTATTTGTTATGACTGTAGACACCTCAACATCTTACATGTTAAAGGAAGTGAATTCATAAGTATGGTGTTTTGTACTAATATTAAATATTTTTATTGCATATAAAGCAGACAACTCACAGTGTGACAATAATAATAATAATAATAATAATAATAATAATAATAATAATAATAATTAATAATAATAATAATAAAAAAATACAACTATGTCTACAAAAAGTTATGACCATACTAGCCGGATATCCCTCCAGGAAGGACCCAGCCAAGGGGTGGCTCCTGTAGGAAAACCACCATATTAAGTTGACCTATAAGTCAATGTAATGACAAAGGAAAAATCCAAGGCCAGGTATCCATCCACATACAGCTGTTTCGGGGTGTTGCCCCTCATCAGTGTGGAGCAGGATTCTGGCTAGGTGGGAGCAATGCCTAGTAGATCCATAAGAGAAACAGATCGCTGATCTCAGGGAGACCAGCCAAACGATAACACTGCCGGCTGCTAGTGAAAGGGCTCAATGCAGTAAAATCCTAGGTGCATTGCCCCCTGGGAACATGAATATGCAAAACAAGAGCCCGTGGAGACTCATTAAAGAGTCTCAAAACACAGGACTAGCCAGATATCCCTCCTAAGAGAGTCATCTTAAGGAAGATATTGATGGCATCGTGAAAAATCCAATGGGTCCAACTCATGTGACCCCCACCGATTGCTAGGAGCTCTGGGATAGTGTCTCATTCCTTCATTTCCTTTTGACCCCATTCATTTTTGGAATCGGCCATTGGCTACAGTGAAGAAGTTGAAAAGAATCAGCACTACATCTTCGCGATCACAGTGAGCAGCCGGTGATGTCGAACCCAAGCAATGTGGCAATTATGGAGAAACATACTAATGCTAGGCTAATAATAAAAAAGTTTAATTTTTTTTTTCATTGCCAAGTGTGGAATTCATTTTGGGGTGATGGTAACTGTTGTAGCGTTATACAAGGATAACAAAAAGGGATTAACCTATCCTTCATTTTTAACTCAAAGCCCCCATTGTGGTGTAGTACGGCAGATGCTGGTGCCCCATTGCGCCAAGCTCCTCAGACTCCAGCACCCTGGATCGAATGATTGATGCTGATCTGAAGCTGTACGGAGGTTAATGATGACTGTGTCTGCGGACAGATGGGATTACAAACCTACCCGCTCAACATCAACTCAACAGGATCTGTACTAATCCAAAAAAAGCTGAATATTTTATCAAGCTTTATATAAAATGTCTCCAGTTTAGCAACAGAAAAGTGATATAGAGAAATTCTCCACCACAAAAATCACAAAAACATCTCATGGCCCCGAAATATTATAGCCGGCCATACACGTGAGACAAAAGTAAGGTGAACCTACTGACTTTAGAGGGATTGGCTGACCATCACATAAGTATGGGGGTCTTCATTGGCCATTTCATAGCAGATGTTTGAGCTTTGTTTCCATGGAGTCCAGCTGGAAGAATTAGCTGTGGCCCCATGAGCGTTCATAGAAACATAGAAGATTGTCGGCAGAAAAAGACCACTGGGTCCATCTAGTCTGCCCTATTAGTATTTCCCTTCTTATTATCTTAGGATAGATATACGTATATACCAGGCAGGTTACATTCTGTTATTGTAGATTTACCAACCACATCTGCTGGAAGTTTGTTCCAAGCATCTACTACTCTTTCAGTAAAGTAATATTTTTCTCTAGTTGCTTCTGATATTTCCCCCAACTAACCTCTGGCTGTGACCTCTAGTTCTTGAGTTCAGTTTAGCTGACATCTCCTATTCCGTGATTCGGTATTGAAGCTTTTACTATACTCCAGAGCTGCATTCACAATGCTGCAGCTTTAGGGCCTAATTCTCTCTGAATTCCTTGCTAGTTCAGTATCCGCACAGAGCGTTATCTGGTGATTCACATATCTAACACTATACAATAATCTGTATATAACGTTTGATCATTGCATAACATAAAACTTCTAAAACTTTGGAATATGTATGACCTTTCCTTTCAGCTTTTAAGGTCTCTGATTGTTGAATAGAATCGCCTGATCTGACTTAGTCCCGTTCTCACGGTTGGAGGAATATCTTTGTCGGCTTTGAGAAGACTTTTTCAGCTTTCCCATATGTGACTGAGATCAATATGAGCTGAGAGCTGAATCTTTTATCTTTTAAGAACGCTGGGAAAAATCTGTCATAATTTCTTCAATCTCACAATTATTCTCTTGATAAGTGACGACGGTGCCGATAAGGATCAAACAAAGTGCCGCGTCTCACCAAAATTCAGCGAAGTTCAGCTAAGTATACCGTACTGAGGTGAGAGGAAATAAGTGTGAGGAGCTGAAGACTAATGGGAGGCAGACTGGTTATAGGGGATGTAATATCTGCCGCTCAATAGGAAAGACTATGGGAGATTTATCAAACATGGTGTAAAGTGAAACTGGCTCAGTTGCCCCTAGCAACCAATCAGATTCCACCTTTCATTTTCCAAGTCTGCGAGGAATGAAAGGTGGAATCTGATTGGTTGCTAGGGGCAACTGAGCCAGTTTCACTTTACACCATGTTTGATAAATCTCCCCTATGACTATAAGAAACATCTCAATGCCGCATTGGTGCCGTGCTGATCAGATTGGACTAGAATGTCGCAGTTTTGCAGCATTTATCATTGGTCCAAATCTTTATAAATTAAGGTGAAGAAAATTTACTGTAAGAAATAACTTCTAGAGAATCCAGATCATAGACATAACCAGCAGAGGATGGTGAAGACGCAGCACCATCAAACTACAGAAAAAGAACGAAAAATACAAACACACAGGGGCACTAATATAGTGTATGCACAAGCCAAAAAGAGAGAAATGGCTGCACATCGCACCCATGGCTGACACGAAAGCTTATTCAGCTACATTTAAAACCAACATCAGAAATTAGTATATAATTTGGCCAAACCATATTGCCTCATGTACCACGTGCAGGTCTTCTGATACACATGAGTCCCTAACCAAACATCATCACTGTGCCGGTCAGCGACCACAATCCCCGCCAAACGTGTGCAAGCAGAGAAGGGGGCCACGGAATGGCTCTGCAACCAGACCCTAAAGGGCCCCCCTGACCCCACAGGCGGAAAAAGTGGACGTCAAGCAGCACAAGTGTGAACAAGCTCTTACCTCTCTCTCCATTCCTCTGCAGGTAGAATGGGAGAATACTAGGAGATCCTCCCCTTATGTACACAGGTGCTTCCTGCTAATTTGGATCACATAGGTCTTACAAAGCACGAGTGCTAGCCACAATGAAAAAAGGGACAGAATACATAAAATATGCACAAGCCAAAAAGACAGAAATGGCTGCACATCGCACCCATGGCTGACACAAAAGCTTATTCAGCTACATTTAAAACCAACATCAGAAGTTAGTATATGATTTTGCCAAACCATATTGCCTCATGTACCACATGCATATAGTGTTGTAGGCACAGTATGAATAATCATGAGAGCAGATATTGGTCAGACTAATGCTGAGTTTACACGGAACGATTATCGTGTGAATTTGCACAATAACGATCGAATGAACGATAATCGTGCGTGTAAACGCAGCGAACGATCAAGCGACGAGCGAGAAATCGTTCATTTTTATCTTTCAACATGTTCTCAAATCGCCATTCGCTAAAAATTCACAGATTGCTTGTGTAAACAGTCTTTCAAAGATTCACCCTATGTGAAAGATGGGCTTAAGCGATCTTTAAAACGATCGCAATAACGATTTTTCTTGTGAATTTTCTAATGATTTATTCGTCTAAACGCTGATCGTAATAAATACAAATCGTTGCTTCAAAATCGTCAAACGATCGATTGGGCGAATTAATGCTTCAAAGGCGATCGTTATCGTGAAAATTTTTATGATTTTATGATGCGTTTACACGGAACGATTATCATTCGAATTTGAGCGATAACGATCGCATATGAGCAATAATCGGCGAACAATCAAGCCATGAGCGAGAAAATGGTTCATTGTGATCTTTCCTTTCAACATGTTCTCAAATTGTCGTTGGTCGTTCGCTAAAAATTCGCAGATCGCTTCGTGTAAACAGTCTGATGGGCTTTAGTGATTTTAAAAACAATCACAATAACGATTTTTCTAACGATTTTTCTAACTATGTATTCGTCTAAATGCTGATCGTTATAAAATCGTTGCTTTAGAATCATTAAATGATCGATTGGGCGAACTATCGCTTCGTGTAAACGGACCATAACGGCACAACACTATTGATCGCATGTAGCGCTGGGGTCCTGTCCGCTGCCTGGCTTGTGGTCTTAGGCAGATACTATCCATCACAATGTATTGGCCAGTAGTAATAGTCTCCAACCTGACAATCAAACCACTGTATGTGCCTTGGTGCAGGACTAGCAAAGAGTCAATTGGATACTGGAGATATATTTCTGGACATTGATTTACATAAAACTGAATTACGCGTTTCGGTGCTGTACTGGCGTCATCCTCAGGCTCCTCTGAGGACGACACTGGTACAGCACTGAAACACGTCACTTGATTATATGCGTGTGAATCAATGTCCAGAAATTTATCTTCGTTATCAAGTTGTCCTGCACCAAGGCGCATCAGAAGAGTGCAACAAGTGTCTTAAAATTCGTAAGGACGGAATATTTGAAAAATGGGATGAAAGAATATCTGACATTCTGGAGGCACTAGCTAAGGGACTAGGGGCTCCTGCCTTGATTGAGCCCCATAACATGGGGTGATCAGCTAGAGTTATCAAGCACCGACCTGTCAAGTCACTGCTCACTTGCTCCCTGTTCCCTTCCTTTCCTTTCCTTTCTCCCTCCATCATTTTTTCTTCCCTATTGATTTTCTCCTTCTTTTTCTTTGACTCTTAATTCTTCAATTCTAGTCCTCTTGGCCACCAACAGGTCATGTTTTAAGGATTTTCATAGTATTTCTCAGGTGATAAAATTAAACTCAGTGCATCCGGTATTATCACAGGTGATAAAATTATACTCAGTGCATCAGGTATTATCACAGGTGATAAAATTATACTCAGTGCATCAGGTATTATCACAGGTGATAAAATTATACTCAGTACATCAGATATTATCACAGGTAATAGATTTATACTCAGTACATCAGGTATTATCACAGGTAATAGATTTATACTCAGTGCATCAGGTATTATCACAGGTGATATAATTATACTCAGTGCATCACGTATTATTACAGGTGATAGAATTATACTCAGTGCATGAGGTGTTATCACAGGTGTTTTTTGTATAGGGTATCCTCATAACATGACCTGTTGGTGGGCCATGAGGACTAGAAATGAGAAGCACTGCTGCAGACCATATGAACAATTACAGTGCAGTTACATCCAGTGACCACAGGGGGGTCGGAATCATTCTCTTTCTAGCCACAGCTGTAGCCTCCCCCCAGATATCTGACTTTTCCACCACTCTCCCTATCTTTTCCCTACTTTCAACACAAACCTCCCATCCTACTGCCCCTTTAACTTCCTTCTGCCACTCCAAATAGAATATCGGGGCGGCAGCAACAGGATGGTAGAAAGGAAGAATGCTATAGTTATCCCCCAATAAGAAGTGTTAGACAGCGCCCCAGATTGTAGTAGTCCCTCTTCTCCTACACATAGTAACATTTCCCCCTTCGTGCCCTCCTCACAGTAGTATTGCCCCCTTACTGCCTCTACACAGCTCTATGCACAGGGGGCAATGAGCTGTCACTTCCAGTAGAAAATGAACACAATCTCTCATAATATATACAAATGAGTAGCAGGATGCTTTACCCCCCCTTCCGCGCTCCACATGTTGCTGCCGTGTCTTACACTGTACAGTGATTTAGCACAGACAGGTATTGTGTGCAGTGATGTATGGCGGCAAACACGACCGCTGTCATTCTAGCAACTTCTGGATTCTAAGCAGGAGGATTTGCCTGGAGCTTCTTCCTGTCAGCGTGAAGCGAGCAGACAGGAGCGAGCGGATTTATTTATATCTAATGCTCCAACGTTCAATTTTACATTTAAAAAAAACGTCTTTGTGGGATCACGGAGTGAAAATTGGCGCGTCAGCCGCTTAAAATCAATACTTCATTTAACCCTGATGTCTGCGCAGTCGTTGTGTCGTCTACTTTTCTAGGTTGAATTTTTATGAGGTTGTCAACTGCAAAGATAACAAATTGGAAAAAATAAAAACGAAAAAATATGAAAATAAAATTGGAAAAAGTTCATTATTAAGAATGAGGCAAAAAGTTCCGTCTGTCATTGTCACCCGAAATTTGGATCAGGGGCCTTGTTGTAGTCAAGTGGATGGGGAAATTTGGAAGGTGGAGGACAAAACTAATGGGAGGTCCAGGGGCAACTGAGAGTTTTTACCTTGTTTCATCACTTTTATTGGCATGGAGTTGCAGCTAACAAAAGAGGATCAGGGTATCACGGATATATCCCACATTGGGGAGTTTAAAGGGGTTTTCCATCATTAAAAAAAAAACATGGCCACTTTATCAGAGACAGCATAATTCTTGTCTCCTGTTTGGGTGCAGGTTTTGCAACTCAGTTCCATTAAAGTGAATGGAACTTAAAGGGAACCTGTCACTGGGGACACGGGCACAGAGCCCGCCCGACCCCCTGGTGCAGCCCTGGAGCTGTCATTCTCTATGGGCGTCGGACTCATCTCAGCGCACGCGCACGGCTTTGGGCGCTGATATCTTTGTCCCGGGACCGGCTCCAGGAACAGGACTCATTGGAAAGGGTAAGTATCCGGGGGCTGCACCAGGGGGTCGGGCGAGCTCTGTGCCCGTGTCCCCGGTGACAGGTTCCCTTTAACTGTAACAACTAAACTAAACGACTATCGTTCTGTGTAATACAGTGAACGATTTTAGGTTAATGATAAACAATCTCGTTTGCGATCGTTTATCGGTAAAAAACGCTTAGTCTAATAGGACCCTAAGTGTAAAAGAACCTTGACGCACACCTAGAAAGCCTCAGAGTGTCTTACCCAACTTTTTAGTGCAGTCGAGGCTCTGTAGATTTGAATCTAATTTAATCCACCAAATTAGATCTGAAACGAATTTCAGGAAATTTGTTCATCTCTAAAAAACCAAACAACCAACAATTGCTAAAATAGTAAGACAAGTGTAAAGATGAGGGAATATACTGTAGCATGGATATAGGTGGTTCACCTTTCACATTACTCGGTGCACTGATATATCACCTGCACACTCAGTCCATGGACATATTATCCGCTTCTATCTGCTCTCCGTGTACTCTACAGGCGGTAATCATATGTTACTATTGTACTTTGTTAAGGATTAGACCTCCCCTATAAAGATTACATCAGATGAACATAGAACATGAAATATAGCCCCATAAAAATAGTCACTATATATATATATATATATATATATATATATATATATATATATATACATATATATATATATATATATATATATATATATATATAAATATAAATCCTCATAGATGAGGACAGGATAATAATAACTGTGCTGGGGCCCCTGCGGAGTCTGATAAATACATCTCATTACAATTAATTGCACTAAAAACAATTATACAATCACCTGTTATATAGAGGAAAAGAAAATGAGAATCTAAAAGAAGGTCAAGTACTATATATATATATATATATATATATATATATATATATATATATATATATATATATATATATATATTGCTCCACACAATAACACCTCCACTGCTTATGTTGCTGATGGTGTGGATGGTTGCTCAGATTAGTATACTCTTCACACCATCAATCAGACAGTGTTCACACCAGTTTAGCAATAATTATTACCATTGATCTTATTCCTGGTAAGTGGTTACAGGCTGATGTGTGTACAGAGATGTAGTGTGCTGCAGCACCATATCATGTTATCCCAGCACCCTGCCATGTGAGATGACCAATAAAATGTACAGTCTGAATTGTCACTTATTATATCTATGTGAGAGGAATGTCAGGTGAATACTGCATATGTCCTTTCTTAAAGGGGTACTCCCACATCAGGTAAAAAATAAATAAATACTGTAGAGCCATTTCCTACCTATCTGTTCTGATTCTGAAACCAGCACAAATACATTTTGTGAATATATAATGCTCTGCCATACCATGTCCTGACAATTTGGTTATTACCTGATTGAGCAGTTGCTCAGTACTGCAATTCCCAGAATGCATTGCCCTGCCTAGTTCTCTCCCACAGCACTCCACCCATCCCCCCCAAGAGCTGTTGCAGAACAGACTATTTCCCTATTTCAGTCAGTAAATCTTCAACACCTGCTGTATTCGTTCTCTGTCTGCTCCTCTTTCTGTGGCATTGTTCAGCACAAGGCTGCATGCTGGAAACATTCCTAATTTTTTATATAAGATATATGTAGATGTATATATGACAGGGAGTGGGTGATGTTCACTGGAGGATCTAGTTAGAGGTGGTGACATCACTCAGGAAGGAGGGCTGCAGCTCAGAGACAAGATTCAGCTAAGTCTCCTAAGACATTAGAGGATGATGTGAGGTCAAAGGATATGTTAGAGCCAGGGAGCGGCTGAGACAACACCACACTGACAGCAGGGGACTATTTCTTCTTAAAGGGGTTATCCAGTGCTACAAAAACATGGCCACTTTTCCCCCTACTGTTGTCTCCAGTTCAGGTGCAGTTTGCAATTAAGCTCCATTTACTTCAATGGAACTGAGTTTCAAAACCCAAACTGGAGACAACAGTAGGGGGAAAGGGGCCATGTTTTTGTAGCTCTGGATAACCCCTTTAATTAGGACAGTGTAAGGGTGCTTTCACACACACCGTATCCGCAGCGGATTTTACAGTGTGGATTTAATGCTGTTTTCATTCATTTAGTCAAATCCGCTGCGGATCTGCTGCGGATCCGCAGCAGAAAATCCGCTGCAGATCCGATAGGTGTGAAGGCACCCTAATGCTGCGTTTTTTTCTTACGAATTTTCAAACGACTTTTCTAACGATTTATTCGTCTAAACGCTGATCGTTATAAAAACCAAATCGTTGCTTCAAAATTGTTAAACGATCGATTGGGTGAATTATCGCTCTGCGTAAACGCAGCATAAGAATTAATTTTACATGGGTGGCACTGGGGGAAGTGTATCACTTATTGCTGATTGATCACTCAGATCACAAGTGACCTTTAAGGGTCCCGGATCAGGTTAACTAATAATCGGTATATTGTAGGGGGTCTGTGTAACAAAAAGGGAATGTATAAAATAGAGAGGAGTACAGGACTTCAGAGAAAAAAAAATCTTTTTAATCAACCGATGCTACAAAGTTAGTTAGAAAGTCAGATTTGTTAATTACTTCAATTAAAAAATAAAATAAAATAAAGGAACTGCAGAAAGTGGTGTATACTTTCCAGTCTGACACAGTGCGCTCTGCTGCCACCTCTGTCCATGTCAGGAACTGTCCAGAGAAGGAGAGATTTTCTATGGGGATTTTCTACTGCTCTGGACAGTTCCTGACATGGACAGAGGTGGCAGCAGAGAGCACTGTGTCGAACTGGAAAGAACAAACCACTTCCTGCAAAACATACAGCAGCTGATAAATACTGGAAGACTGGAAAGAATACACCACTGATAAGCGGCTGATAAGATAAGATGCTACTCAGCATTGCACTTTAACGCACTAAAAACATCCTTATCCTTAGTGTACCGTCCTTTGAAACAGATAAGTAAGTTACATAAATTGCTGCAATTAAAGCAAAGATAAAAGAAAAAAAAAAAAAAAAAGAGGTGAGTTTTGTATTCAGGGATCGTCACAATGCCGTCAGTACCGCCGGAGACTTCCTCAAACCTTCACAATAACCATTGACTTTGTTGCTGATGTAAATGTTTCCCTTCATAAAAACAGCAATTAGCTCGACATTAAGGCAGACGTCTAAAATTACACGGTTTTTAGAATTTTTTTTCCCCCCTGACAAATCTCCCACATAATCAGATATTTCTTTGTGATTTCCACTTGCGCAATATAATAATAACAATTTTATGTCGAATGATTATTTTCTTTCTTTTTTTTTTTCCCCTTCATTAAAAACTCACCTGCAGCTCTCGCAGATTTAACAAAAAAAAAAAAAAACAACTCCGGGAAATTATTTAAAATCAAAAAGTTATTATGTGCCAGGAAAACGTTTGTGAGCAAATTTACGAGTAATTGCCACTTGTTAAAGAAAATATAATTACTTCTGAAGAAATTACCATATTTATGAACACTCGACGGAAGAGCGCAACACATCACTAATACACACGGAAAACCGTCAAACGCTTTACCTGATACCACCTCGCGGTACAAGCCCTTGGGGCAAGAGCGGTATACGTGTAGGATATGTCTGGGGGAATGGTGATTAATGTACTATCCATTATTATTTCAATTAAGCTCTCATATTTTTAAAGATTTTTTTTTATGTTTTTTTTTTTCCTTCTAATTTTCCATCTTTTTTATGCTATATTATATTGTTATTATTTTTTCCTCCAAATCCCCAAATTTTATTTTGGGGGTTCCATGTTAGCACAGTGTATACAGATCTTTTCTTACAGGAGCAGGGACTCCTGTCTTCTGACAAAAGTCCCTGCTCCTGTATATTGAGTAAGGTGGCAAACCTTGTATGTCTCACAGTTAAATGGAATATTGGCCATACAGATTTAGGCCTTGTTCACACTACGTAAGTTCAGCAGAAATCACGGCTGTTGTTACAACCGCCGTGATTTCTGCGGTACTTACGTAGTGATGCAGGCTGAGGGAATCCCGGCCAGAGTGTATTCACATAGTATACGCTCCGGCCGGAGTGTATACACATAGTAAACGCTCCGTCCAGGAACCCTAGCGGCGCCGTAGAAAACTGACATGTCTGTTTTCTGCGGTCGCTATTCAGTGAATAGCGGATGCAGAAAACCTTGTCAGTTCACACAATGGAGCAAGCGTCTCCGTCCGCATGCCCCATTATGTGCAGTGGGGAGTTTTGATGTGGGCGCGCACTGGTGCGCCCGCTTAAGAAATCAGCGGCGCTAAAGATCAGTACCGGCCGGGATGATCTTTTCTGAGACCGGCCCTTCCGTTACCTGGCCAGGTCACGGAACGACCTGTCTCATACTATGTGTGACCATAGCCTTAAACAAGATCTACACTGTGGTACAAGGGGCAATCTACAGGGTGCCATACGTTCAGCACATTTTATCCAAATACAACCATACACTGCTGCCAATGTAGCTTTGCATCTACCTTCCTTTCCACTGTTTTACGCTAAGAGGGGCAAATAAAAATGTCTAAATGCGGCTGCTCTCCTGCGCTCTCTATGCGGGGCTCTTTTTTCTGGTTCCTGTGATAGTCGGTGTATTTTAGTATTGCAGCTTCTTCTGCAAAGAGATGCTGACTGCCCTGGCCACTCCCTCCTTATACACTCCTGCAGACTCAGCAATCAGAGCAGGGGACCAGACAGTATGAGAACAGCAGCTGCAGCAGGGGACCAGGCAGTATCAACAGCAGCTGCAGCAGCAGGAGACCAGGCAGTATCAGAACAGCAGCAGCAGGGGACCAGACAGTATGAGAACAGCAGCAGCAGCAGGGGACCAGGCAGTATCAGAACAGCAGCAGCAGGGGACCAGGCAGTATAAGAACAGCAGCAGCAGCAGGGGACCAGGCAGTATCAGAACAGCAGCAGCAGGGGACCAGGCAGTATCAGGAGGGCAGCAGGGGATAGGATAGTGTCAGAAAAGCAGCAGCAAGGCACCAGGAAGTAACAGAAGACCAGCAGCAGGGGACCAGGCAATATCAAAAGAGCAGCAGCAGGGGACCAGGAACTAAAAGAACAGCAGCAGCAAGGAACCAGAAACTGTCGGAAAAGCAGGGGATTAGGCACTGTCAGAACAGCAGCAGGGGACCAGGCACTGTCAGAAAAGCAGCAAGGGGCAAGGCACTGTCAGAACAGCAGCAGGGGACCAGGCACTGTCAGAAAAGCAGCAGCAGGGGACCAGTGTCAGAAGCAGCAGAAGCAGGGGACCGAGTACTGTGAGAACAGCAGCAGCAGGGGACCAGGCACTGCCAGAGCAGCAGCAGTAGCAGCAGCAGCAGCAGCAGGGGACCAGGTGCTGTCAGAGCAGCAGCAGGGGACCAGACAGTGTCAGAAGCAGCAGAAGCAGGGGATTGAGTACTGTGAGAACAGCAGCAGGGGACCAGGCACTGTCCGAGCAGCAGCAGGAGACCAGGTGTTGTCAGAGCAGCAGCAGCAAGGGACCAGGTGCTGTCAGAGCAGCAGCAGGGGACCAGGTTTCTTGCAGAGCAGCAGCAGCAGGGGACCAGACACTGTCAGAACAGCAGCAGCAGCAGGGGACCAGACACTGTCAGAACAGCAGCAGCAGCAGCAGCAGGGGACCAGACACTGTCAGAACAGCAGCAGCAGGGGACCAGGTGCTGTCAGAGCAGCAGCAGGGGACCAGGTGCTGGCAGAGCAGCAGCAGCAGCAGCAGGGGACCAGACACTGTCAGAACAGCAGCAGCAGGGGGAAAAGGCAGGTGACTTTCCTTTTTTTCTCTTTCTTTTTAAACAAGATTCTCTACTTCTCTTCTCATGACCTGGTGTACAGTATACTAGTGCAGTTGTGTATCGGCCCTATACACCCAGTGATATCATTGGACTCCCACCACCTCACTGTTGTGACTGCAATCACCAACAAGAAGCCATCAGCAGTTACATAAGATTTGCAAGTAACCACAAGTGGGCGTAGACTAACCCACAAAAATAATACAAAGTATCAAATAGGTCACAATGTAGCCAGAGAGTCGTCTATGTGGTTCCAAGGTGCTTAATTTAACAAGCATACCTGATAAAGGCGGCCTCATCTGCCAAAGTGTCGCACAGCGGTGGACTCTAAATAAAGCCCTTTGGAACCATGTAGACGTCTCTCTGGCTACGCTGTGACCTATTTGCTACTGTGTGACTAATGATACGCCGGGGCCTCCCCCAGCATCTTCATTCATGCCAGGATAACCGGTGGACACCGCAATTAATTCAGCGATAATATGACAAGAACTCAAGCGGATAATATATGACACTTTATTGAGATAACTTGGTACAAATGACACCTTAGAGGGATTGCCCAATAGGAGAAATGCAGGGTATCCTCTGCTTATGATCTTCATCTCTTCCTAGGAGCGGAGAGTGACTACAAAGAGTATCTCTCGTTCTGGAGGACTTGTTCTGTCCTTCACTACATAGATAGGTGTTGATATGTATGGACATTGTGTATGGGTATGTGTATGGGTATGTGTGTGTGTGTGTGTGTGTGTATGTGTGTATGTGTGTGTGTGTGTGTGTGTGTTGACACATTTACTGCAGGGAACTTGAATACTTACTGTCATGTTTCCCCACAGATCAAAGCTAAGTCTCTCCAAAGTGGTGAACCCCTTTAGAGAGGTATACCCATCTTGGACATTTGAAGGAGAAGTCCGGTGAAAGTTTTAATTAAAGTATTGTATTGCCCCCCAAAAGTTATACAAATCACCAATATACACTTATTACAGGAAATGCTTATAAAGTGCGTTTTTCCCTGCACTTACTACTACTTCAATGTTTCACTTCCTGGATAAAGATAGTGATGTCACTTCCTGGATAAAATGGTGATGTCACTTCCTGGATAAGATGGTGATGTCACTTCCTGGATAACATGGTGATGTAACTTCCTGGATAACATGGTGATGTCACGGCCCCGCTCCCAGGGCTGTGCGGGCGGTAGCTGCTGGAGAGGATGATGGCAGGGGGATGCTCAGTGTCCCTCCAGTGCCCTGTGTCCCTCAGTGTCCCCCTGCCATCATCCTCTCCAGCAGCCACAGCCCGCACAGCTCTGGGAGTCGGGTCATGACATCACCATTTTATCTAGGAAGTGACATCACCATGTAAACCAGGAAGTGACATCACCATGTTTATCCAGGAAGTGACATCATCATGTTTATCCAGGAACTGACATCACCATGTTATCCAGGAAGTGACATCACCGTGTTATCCAGGAAGTGAAGCCTTGATGCAGTACTAAGTGCAGGGAAAAAAGCACTTTATAAGCATTTCCCGTAATAAGTGTATATTGGTGATTTGTATAACTTTTCGGGGACAATACAATACTTTAATAAAAATGTTCTCCTTTAAGGCACTTTCACAGGATATGTTATAAATGTTTTTTTTAGAAGTGGATCCTACCTCTGGGACCCCCACCTATCTTGGTTTATTTATTGCTTCCCAGCTCCTTCCGGCCTGCTGAGAAGTCAAAAGGAGCTGAAGCGGGTGAGATATGCAAGTTGCAGAACTCCCTTTGCCTTTAATGAGAGTTGCATATCGAGCTATGTTATGTAAGTAACTCCCTTTTTGTCCTACCCTGAGGGTGCGTTCACACTACGGAATATGCGCAGAATTTCAAGTGGATTCTGCGTCCAAATGAAATTCCACCCGTAAAAAAATTAACATTTCATTTTTACATTGTGTTGAATGGGCTTTTCACTCATTCGTTCACACAGCGGAACTTCCGTCAGGAAAATTCCATTGCAGATCCGCTTTCCGTTAAAAGAATTGACATTCCGCTATTAATGGGGCTTGAATTCTGCTTGAAATTCCACTTGCATTCCACCCAAGTTCTGCCAAAGATGAGTAGGCGAGGAATTTCAAGCATAAAACTTTCCTCTTCAATTCCTTGCCTATTCCTCGGTGTGAACGCACCTCGAAACTTGTAAATTGCGTTGGATATTGACTGAAAGGGCTTCTTAATATGGTGGATTTGGTGGTTACCTTACAGGAGGCCCCTTGGCTAGGTCCTTCCTTGGAGGGATATCCAGCTAGTCCCAGAATTCCAGACTCTGATCTTTAGTTGCAGTATATCTGTTGGCACACTTCTTTTTATTCATAGTATCGTGTAAGTTAGATGAGGTCTTGCAAGTCTTTCCTGACCTGCCATCTTCTGTTCTGCATTGGCAGACACACCAATACTTTTCTGCACATTACGTTCTGATGAATTATTATTATTTTTTTTTTCTTTTAAATTACGTAAAATCTCTCCCAGAGCATGTTCTATACAGGCACTGATCCAGCAGGGGGCAGCAGAGAGATGTAAGGTAGTGAGTGGAGCCCAAGAGCTGGTAAGAAAGTTGTACCATTTTGAGCGCAGCTCTTGCAGTGATTGGAGTAGAAGGAATAATTTACCTGGAGAAGAATAACTCTCCATTATTTGTTGTAGCCCTATGGAGTGCGGACACATCCGCTTGCTTAATTAACACCTTATGGTCTTGAATATGGATTTTCCCGGTGAGATGTTTTGCTACGTGTTACGTTTCCATCCCTCTCACTATAAAATGTTAAACCCTCCTCGCTGATTGATTCCCCGGTACGGCTCTGCCTGGAATAGTAAATCTTGTATTGTCACATTGTTTTCTATAGGTGCTGAATATTGAGGCTGGGGCCCCTGACTGTGAGACACGGAGGGCCGCACAATGCAGTGTTGTCTGGGGATCATTGATATGTATCGTGCATCTCGTAGCTTCATCTGCAGGAGGCGCCGTCAGATCTGGGTATAGGTCTGCGTGAAGGAATTACTGAGCAGGTGTCGATGAGATAACAGTCAAACAGTCAAGAGGTGCGGGGGGGGGGGGGGGGGATTGGGCCAGAAATCACTGGATTTGGGGGGGGGGGGTGATTACTTGGTGCACAACAATCTGCAATATAAGAAAATACTCTATATAAGGGGGTGATGGCTGCTTGTCCAGTGGCTGAAAGTCTGTAACTTGGGGCTCTCTGTGCTGTGACTCCAGTGATCTGTGTTATGGTATGGATCCAGGGTCCCCAGACCGAGAGCCCATCATTAGGGCGAGAGCGCACAGTCAGGTTGCACAATGGTTTGTTAGTGCATCATGTCAGTTTCCATAAGTTCTAATGCTGAGTGTGCCGAAAGGAAAAGGAAAATTTGCCTCTCTCTCGAGAAGAGACCAATCAGAAGAATATTCTAGCATGGGAGAAAAGGGCCTAAAATGTCATGTACCATAATAATGCGCCAAAAGGACGGACTATGGCTATGTTCACACTGTGTAAGAAAAAGGGCGTCCAATTTTTTTCTTTTTAAATAACCACTATTAACGAATTGTAATTGAATGCATTGAAGTAAAAAAATAACGGACGCCCAATACACAGTGTAATAAATAACGGACGTTGTTGGCGTTGATGGCAAATTATTGTTCATAACCGCACCACAACCACACTGCAATATAACTGCACCACAACCACACTGCAATGTAACTGCACCACAACCACACAGCAATGTAACTGCACCACAACCGCACAGCAATGTAACTGCACCACAACCACACTCCAATGTAACTGCACCACAACCACACAGCAATGTAACTGCACCACAACTACACTGCAATGTAACTGCAACACAACCACACTGCAATGTAACTGCACCACAACCACACACCAATGTAACTGCACCACAACCACACAGCAATGTAACTGCACCACAACCACACTGCAATGTAACTGCACCACAACCACACAGCAATGTAACTGCACCACAACTACACTGCAATGTAACTGCAACACAACCACACTGCAATGTAACTGCACCACAACCACACACCAATGTAACTGCACCACAACCACACAGCAATGTAACTGCACCACAACCACACAGCAATGTAACTGCACTACAACACTGCAATGTAACTGCACCACAACTACACTGCAATGTAACTGCACCACAACCACACAGCAATGTAACTGCACTACAACACTGCAATGTAACTGCACCACAACTACACTGCAATGTAACTGCACCACAACCACACAGCAATGTAACTGCAACACAACCACACTGCATTATAACTGCAACACAACCACACAGCAATGTAACTGCACCACAACCACACAGCAATGTAACTGCACCACAACCACACTGCAATGTAACTGCACCACAACCACACTGCAATGTAACTGCACCACAACCACACAGCAATGTAACTGCACCACAACCACACAGCAATGTAACTGCACCACAACCACACAGCAATGTAACTGCACCACAACCACACAGCAATGTAACTGCACTACAACACTGCAATGTAACTGCACCACAACTACACTGCAATGTAACTGCACCACAACCACACAGCAATGTAACTGCACTACAACACTGCAATGTAACGGCACCACAACTACACTGCAATGTAACTGCACCACAACCACACAGCAATGTAACTGCAACACAACCACACTGCAATGTAACCGCACCACAACCACACAGCAATGTAACTGCAACACAACCACACTGCAATGTAACTGCACCACAACCACACAGCAATGTAACTGCACCACAACCACACAGCAATGTAACTGCACCACAACCACACAGCAATGTAACTTCACCACAACCACACTGCAATGTAACTGCACCACAACCACACTCCAATGTAACTGCACCACAACCACACTGCAATGTAACTGCACCACAACCACAAAGCAATGTAACTGCACCACAACCACACTGCAATGTAACTGCACCCCAACCACACAGCAATGTAACTGCACCCCAACCACACAGCAATGTAACTGCACCCCAACCACACAGCAATGTAACTGCACCCCAACCACACTGCAATGTAACTGCACCACAACCACACTGCAATGTAACTGCACCACAACCACATAGCAATGTAACTGCACCACAACCACACAGCAATGTAACTGCACCACAACCACACAGCAATGTAACTGCACCACAACCACACTGCAATATAACTGCACCACAACCACACTGCAATGTAACTGCACCACAACCACACAGCAATGTAACTGCACCACAACCACACTGCAATGTAACTGCACCCCAACCACACTGCAGTGTAACAGACCCCTAACCACAATGCAATGTGACCGCAATACAACCACAATAAGGTGCTACCGCAATACAACTACAATGCAATGTAACATATGTGTCTTCACCCTGAGGTGACTATTTCATGGGTTGGCATTGCGGCCGCTGCTACGAGTCTTTATGTCAGGTGGGAGTTGGAGCACATTTGTAGCTACAGATTTTTGGTGCCAAAAATGTAAATTAAGATGTAAAACAAACAGTAAGACTGCAGTCCCATGATGCATTCTGTTCGCATTCTTATCACAATTTCATAATTAGGGAAGAATACATTCATCCTGGACATGGAGTGTGACTTGGAGGTACTCGTGGTTGTCACATGTTGTCGTTTTGTAAGTGCGAGCCACAATGGGACTCCTAGAAGAATGGTGGCACTCTGAAGAGTCCCGGGGGAGGCCCATGTCACCTTAGGGGTTGCTCTCCATGATTCCTTCCTACTGAACCTTCTACACCAGGAGGATGTGGGAGTCTCTGGGTTACAGAGTCCTGGGCGAGCGCTCGCACTAATATTAGTCGTTCCTTCCCAGCTCGATATTTGCATTATATGCACAATAAAACGAATCCCCATAAAGCGCTTGCGTCCTGGTTGTATCGGTGGCAGAATTCATCCTTCATGTTGATCGTTATGTGCGATTGTGCAACATCAAATCTGCATTATGTCCAATGAGCCCTGTCTGACGGCGACGGCGCCGCTCCACATATGTCGTCTTATTAGACTCCGTGTAATCACAAATCATTTCCCCTCCTAAAGAACATTTGTCACTGGCTGAGAGAATCCGCACACCGCTGCAGCGTCTCATACACTCCGCACCTCGCTATCATCACAAGGTCTCTGCTTGCTGTCAGTGAATGGGAATGTTCATTATATACAGTCACAGCATGGAGAAGCCTCCTGGCCTAAATGTCATATGTGCAAACATTTATTGACGTGTATGATTGTAAAATACATGATTGTATCCACACACACATACACTGTACATACACAAACACACACATTATATATATATATATATCCACATACCTACTGTACATACATACTTTACATTACATACACCTAGTATACTGTACATACACACATACTATACATTATATACATATACACACACATACTCACATACACACATACACACACATCCTGTACATACATACATACATATACACATGCATATTGTACATTTTAGACACATGCTGTACATACATACATACATACATACTGTACATATATACATACACATACTGTACATACATACATACATACATACATACATATACACATGCATATTGTACATTTTAGACACATGCTGTACATACATACATACATACATACATACTGTACATATATACATACACATACTGTACGTACATACATACATACATACATACATATACACATGCATACTGTACATTATGAACACATGCTGTACACACATACATACTGTACATATATACTTACACATACTGTACATACACACACATACTATGCATTACACACACTCACATACATACATACACACATACACACAGATGTACATACATATATATACAGTACATTATATATACATACAGTACATATACTGCACATACACACATTTATTATCACTACAAGCTGTACACTAATACATACACACATTCATTATCACTACAAGCTGTACACTAATACATACACACATTCATTATCACTACTGTACACTTGCATGCATACACACACTCATACATACATTCATATATATATACTTTTACACATACACAGACTACGCACAGATACATCCGCACGTATAAATAATTATGCATACACATGCTCTCATACATATAAATTCATACACACGCACACACTCATACACACCATGCCCGTATGTGCATTCATAAATATATAGAGAGCAGCTGTGAGGTATTTCCCTGTGTTACAGCCCCTGAGGTCCGGTCTTGTGGCAGCGCACACAGTGTATGTGGATTACTGGATTCCGCCTCCTCCGGGACGGCTCGGGCAGCACATTGCGGCTTCAGTGCTCGTGTTCTGCTCTGTAAATACTTATCAGAGATTTCAGGAACTGAATTCCTAAAGTGAAACATTTCCCACATATGAAGCATTTATGTATACCGTAACCTCTAATGCGGAGGAAGTCAGCTGAGCAGAGAGAGGAGAGCACTGCAGGGAAGAGGCAGGGTCCCCACAGCAGCACAGAGTATGTTAGGAAAAGGGTGTTAACATGTTTTAGGAGTAAATAGGGGAAGAATCGGAGTCTTTCTTGCAGTACAGCCACACAGTAAAAGAAGCAGGCCCGCAGCAGTACAGAGGATTTCAGGAGCATAGTAGAAATAGGGGTAGTTCACCAAAATATGTTTTCTTTCAGAACAGGTGGTGGCGGAAAGTGCCAGAGATTTGTAATTTACTTTGATTAAAAAAATCTCAAGTTGTCCAGTACTTATCAGCTGCTGTATGTCCTTCAGGAAGTGGTGTATTCTTTCACGTCTGTAGAGCAAGAGAGGCTTTCTTTGGGGATTGGCTACTGCTCTGGACAGTTCCTGACATGAATAGAGGTGGCAGCAGAGAGCACTGTGTCAGACTGGAGAGAAGGCACCACTTCCTGCAGGACATACAGCAGCTGATAAGTACTGGAAGACTGGAGATTTTTTTTTATAGAAGTAAATTACAAATCTCTGGCTCTTTCTGGTACCAATTGATTTGAAAAGAAAAAATAAATGATGAACTACCCCTTTAAGGAGAAGCATTACATGATACTGATGGAGATTTCAGAGTTGCAGAGTGAAATAAGCAGGGCCCCAGCAGTACAGAGTATTTCAGGAGAGACATGAAGTAATACTGTTAGAGGTCTCAGGATTACACAGAAGGAGCAGGGCCCCAGCAGTACAGAGTATTTCAGGAGCAGAGTGAAAGGAGCAGGCCCCCAGTGAGTCTCATGTCTCTCCCCTTTAATTCGGCTATTTACATTTTAATAGCTTCTCCTCTGATGTCGCAGTGTGAGGCGCGGTACACACCCAGGGGTCAGGGGTCGGGGATATGTTCTCTTCTCTCGGAGCGGCTTATAGGGGAAAAAAAAAGAAAGAAAATAATTAGTAGAAACTGACAACAACACAAGCAGGCGGCATTAACCTCCACGACTCCCAGAGTCAGATGGCGGCCATTGTAATCAGGCGTCTCTGCCATAATCGGGGCCGAGTCTAATGAGAAGCCACAGAATGCATCGTATAATTATCATGTTAATGGGAAATGTCTGCACTGAGAGATGATCCACCCCGAGGAGTCTTATTATCAGACCGCAGGCCGAGTAAGGGACTCCTAGATACATGGAAGGCAAAGTCTCCTGGACCCCAATGAAAAATCTGTATGCGATATCTATCATGTGCCATTCATCTTTCTGGTACCTTATGTGGCCCCTCATACTCTGGGGCCCGGGCTCCTACTACCTTGCTGTTGATGGGGAGATCTGTGCTTAAAGGGGTAGTCCAGAAAAAAAAAGTTTCTTTTAAATCAACTGGTGTCAAAAAGTTATATAAATTTGTAAATTAATTATATTTAAAAATCTCCAGTCTTCCAATACTTATCAGCTGCTGTATGTCCTGCAGGAAGTGGTAAATTCTTTCCAGTCTGACACAGTGCTCTCTGCTGCCACCTCTGTCCATGTCAGGAACTGTCCAGAGCAGTAGGAAATCCCCATAGAAAACCTCTCCTGCTCTGGACAGTTCCTGACATGGACAGAGGTGGCAGCGGAGAGCACTGTGTCAGACTGGAAAGAATATACCACTTCCTGCAGGACATACAGCAACTAATAAGTACCAGAAGAGTGGAGATTTTCTTTTAAATAAAAGTAAATTACAAATCTATATAATTTTCTGAAACCAGTGGATTCGAAAGAAAAAGATTTTTGCCGGTGTACCCCTTTAATAAGATTGTTCAATTGTATTGACTCAGCTATTCTTAAATCAGACCTTCATATATAGAAGATGAGGACAGTTAAAGGCATAAACATAGCCCGTGCCAACCTCTTTGTATGGGCACATCAGTGCCAGGACACCGGGTTCAACAATGTTTTTGGTTTTCAGATTTGTTGTGCCGTTCCAGAGATATAGCCCAAAACTTTATATGCAAATTAGCTTGCTTGGTACACCGAAAGCTGTCCAAATACCCCCATGCCCCCAGGGCACCTCTTTTCCTGCCCACCATTTATGCCGTTTCATCGATATTCATGATAGTTAAACTGTGACATGACTTCCTGCCTGAGTCATCATACTAAGTGGCATCATTGGTAGGAGGGGAAAGCAGGGCACTGGGAGCATTGCAACCACCTCCAGTGCACCGAGCAATCTCATTTGCATATACATTTTTGTGTTATATTTCCATAACGGAGCAACCGATTAAAAAAACGGGGGTATCATTGAGCTCAGGGTGACTGCACCATTCCACCTATACATAGAGGTTAATAAGGGCTAGATTCCCTTTAAGAGGTACTTTTCAGGCCATGCTCAGACCTTGTAAGAGACCGGCCGTTCCATGTATATTTTGTGTATACACTCCAGCCGGGAATCCATAGATGGCAATGAAATGTATATTTTCGTATTAATCATGACTGTTGTTGCAATCGGCAACAACGGCCGTAGTTTCACGACAATATATGTAGTGTGAACATAGCTTCACTATGTGTCTCTATGGTACGGTGTGGAGATGCAGCTCATGCTGGGGAATCGGGATGCTAATAAAACATTTCACATCCACGTGAGGAAAGGGGCGGTGCTATTTTTTTCAAAAGAAGTTGGTTAACTTAGCATTTAGGCCATGTTCACACAACGTATGTTTTGTGTAAATCACGGCAGTTGTTGCAATTTGCAACAACGGCTGTGATTTACACAAAACATATGTTGTATTGTGAATGAATGGAATCCCAGCCGCAGCGTATACACATAGACATGTCAGTTTTCTGCTGCCACAGAGAACCTGTCAGTTCACACAATGGAGAGTGTGGCTCCGGTCGCACGCTCCATTGTGTACAGCTGGGAATTCCAATGCCAGCGCACACGGGTGTGCCCGCATCCAAATTAATAAGAAATGAAGATCATCCGACCGGTACTGCAGTATCGGCCGGGATGATCTTCAGTAACACCGGCCGTTCTTTGACCCACTGAACGGTCAGTGTTATATGAAATGTGAACATGGCCTTAGGGTGAAATGTGCTGTGTGAATTTGTCAGTTTACACAATGGAGAGTGCATCTCCGGCCGCACGCTCCATTGTGTGCAGCAGGGAATTTGGATGCGGGCGCACACGGGTGTGCCCGCATTCGAATTAATCAGAAATTACGATAATCCGGCCGATACTGCACTGCCGGCCGGGATAATCTTCAGTAACACCGGCCGTTCTGTGACCCACAGAACGGGCGGTGTTATATGAATATGAAGGGTGAAATGTGCTGTAAAGCAAAGCTGTGAAACTTCAGTTTACAGATTTTTTGGGAGGGGGAGAAGGGGTTACTACCTGCACAGTTTTTTTTTTTTTTTTTGGGTAGGTGTCAATTATTTTGAGCGTTGCATTATTTTCGTACGATTTTTATTCGGCTAGTAAAGAACTCTAGGGTAGCAGTGGAGTATACAGAAGCACAAAAATTGCCCATGATAATTCTCGGAAACGTCAACTAATCACAAACCGCGCCCTCTGCTAGGCGACCGTGGCGAAAACAAGAAAAAACAAGCTGATTCATCACCATCACGCCAGGGCAACATGTTCCGGAATACCCGCAGACTGAGGACACCAATGTCTGATGGGAGAGATACAGATCTCCAGTAATTACAAAAATGAGCACGTCTGTGAATTGGCGAACCGACCGAAACCCGTGAACTTTGTGTCCAAAAAGTGGCGCAGCGCCTTAATACCGTCCCCTCCTGCTCAGCGTCCATATGGATAATTACAAGATAATTCCACCCACGACTTTTATGTAACTGTGCTCGCTTTTCTGCGTCCCCTGGTAATAATCTAGCGCCATATTGTCAGCCAATATAATCCTATTATCCCGGAAAGCTGTTAATTAACTCAGCGCCGCTCAGTGACACCTGCAAATCTTCAAGACTCGCTGCACATTTATACAGACGTCAGGACCTCAGCGGAACACCAGGGAAGACTTTATTAGATTTTTATCCATTATTTCTAGAAAACTTCATTAATTCATCTTTAAGATAAATGATCCTAGAACTGATGGACAGGTGGTCAACAAGAGGCATTTGTACTTACAGAATTTCTCTTTTTTTTTTATTAAAAAACAAACAAACAAAACTTACAATAAGTGAGTTGGTTACTTTTTCAACTTTTTTTATATTTATTATTTATGTATTATTGATTGTTATGTATTTGTTCATTTCAGCAATGATGAATGCAAAATGTTGTTACTGTCATTAAATAAAGGGGTACTCCAGAGAAAACTTTTTTCTTTCAAATCAACTGGTTTCAGAAAGTTTTATAGATTTGTAACTTACTTCTATTTAAAAATCTCCAGTCTTACAGTAATTATCAACTGCTGTATGTCCTGCAAGAAGTGGTGTATTCCTTCCAATCTGACACGGTGCTCTCTGCTTCCACCTCTGCCCATGTCAGGAACTGTCCAGAGCAGTAGTAAATCCCCAAAGAAAACCTCTCCTGCTCTGGACAGTTCCTGACATGGACAGAGGTGGCAGCAGACTGGAAAGAATAAACCACTTCTTGCAGGACATACAGCAGCTAATAAGTACGGAAAGACTGGATTTTTTTTAAATAGAAATACACTATAAGGTTACAAACCCACTTGCCGGATCTGCAGTCTCCTTGCTGCGTTTTTGCAGGGAGACTCGCTGCAGATCCTGGCCCTATACTTTCAATAGCAGAGAAACTCGCAGCAGGGATGTACATCCCTGCTGCGATTTTGTCTGCAGCCCGCCCCATTAACCCCCTGGCCGCCGGACATTATACATTACCGGGTCCCCGTTCCTGCTTGCTTCGGGGCTCCCGGTGTCTTCACGGCCCGCCCGGCCAATCAGTGCGCTGCGGCGGGGCAGCGCACTGATTGGCCGGGCGGAACGTGCCGGGAGCCGCTGAAGCAAGCAGGAGCCGGGATCAGGTAATGTATATCGCCCCCAGCCCCCGACCGCACGATCGCCCGCAGCCCCCGGCCGCACGATCGCCCCCAGCCCTGCAGCCCCCGACCTCACGATCGCCCCCAGCATCGCAGCCCCCGGCCGCACGATCGCCCCCAGCGGGCGATCGTGCGCTGTGGGCGATCATGCGGCCGGGGGCTGCGGAGCTGCGGGCGATCGTGCGGCCGGGGGCTGGGGGGCTGCAGGCGATCGTGCGGCCGGGGGCTGCGGGGCTGGGGGCGATCATGCGGCCGGGGGCTGGGGGGCTGCAGTCGATCGTGCGGCCGGGGGCTGCGGGGCTGGGGGCGATCGTGCGGCCGGGGGCTGCGGGGCGATCGGGGCTGCAGGGGGGCGGGCAGGATATACATTACCAGGTCCCCGCTCCTGCTTGCTTCGGCGGCTCCCGGCACGTTCCGCCCGGCCAATCAGTGCGCTGCCCCGCCGCAGCGCACTGATTGGCCGGGCGGGCCGTGAAGACACCGGGAGCCCCGAAGCAAGCAGGAACGGGGACCCGGTAATGTATAATGTCCGGCGGCCGGGGGGTTAATGGGGCGGGCTGCAGACAAAATCGTAGCAGGGATGTACATCCCTGCTGCGAGTTTCTCTGCTATTGAAAGTATAGGGCCAGGATCTGCAGCGAGTCTCGCTGCAAAAACGCAGCAAGGAGACTCGCTGCAGATCCGGCAAGTGGGTTTGTAACCTAAATCTATATAACTTTCTGACACCAGTTGGTTTGAAAGAAAAACATTTTTGGTGAACTGCCCCTTTAAAAACCAAAAACTTTTGACTCGTTCTAGAGACATGTTTTAATTAGTCAGGAACTTTATTTTTTCAGCCCCAATATATTAACCCTTTCAGGACCAAGGCAAATTTTATGAATATGACCTGTGTCACTTTATTCATCAATAACTTGGGAATGCTTTTACCAATCCTTCTGATTCCAAGATTGTTTTTTTGTTACATATTCTACTTTATGTTAGTGGTAAATTTGAGTTGATAGCTTTAGAATTTTTTTGTGAATAACTCCAAAATGTTGTTAAAAATGTAAAAAAAAGCGCATTCTCTACATTTGAAAGTCTCTGCCAATAAGGAAAATAGTAATACTACATTCATTATTTATTAATTCATATCTATAACATGTCTACTTTATTTTAAAAGCATTTGGTGAACATGCTTTTACTTATTTAGGATGTTAGAGGCCGTAAATGTTTAGTAGCAATTTTCAAAATGTTTGTGAAAATTTCAAACTCAGAAATTCTTTAGGCACCAGTTCAGTTTTGGAGTATATTTTAGAGGCCTGTATACTAAAACCCCCCACAATTCAACCCATTTTGAAATCTTCACTATTTCAAGTATTTAAATTTACATTCATTCAGTTATTTAACCCTTTCTGCATTTCACAGGAATAACTGCAAAGTAAGAGTGAAAAGTTAAAATTTGCATTTTCTTTCCAGAGATTCCAATGTAATCCTATGTGTTTTTTACAAAACCAATTACCGTTACTGATCCACCAAAGCCAGCAATTGCCGATGCTGGATCCCCTTTGGGGGTCCAGTGGCAGTTACACTAAACTGTCAGCTATCAGCTGAAAGTTTAGTTGCAGCTTCCGGTCACTGTTTTTCTAAACAGCGAGCATCTGAAGATGGTCAGTAAATGTACTGACTTTTGCTTGAAAGGGTTAATATCTATCTATCTATCTATCTATCTATCTATCTATCTATCTATCTATCTATCTATCTATCTATCTATCTATCTCCTATCTCCTATCTATCTCCTATCTATCTATCTATCTATCTATCTATCTCCTATCTATCTATTTATCTATCTATCAAAAGAAATTTCCGCAGCACACCAGCATGTAGTAAAAAAAGGAGTGGTATTTATTGCATGTGGCAAAAAACACAAAACAGGGATGCAACGTTTCCGTCTACTCCAAGACCATGGTCTTGGAGTAGACGGAAACGTTACATCCCTGTTTTGTGTTTTTTGCCACATGCAATAAATACATAGAAACATAGAAACATAGAAGATTGTCGGCAGAAAAAGACCACTGGGTCCATCTAGTCCGCCCTTTTAGTATTTTCTTCCTTATTATCTTAGGATAGATATATGTCTATCCCAGGCGTGTTTAAATTCTGTTATTGTAGATTTACCAACCACCTCTGCTGGAAGTTTGTTCCAGGTATCTACCACTCTTTCAGTAAAATAATATTTTCTTACATTGCTTCTGATCTTTCCCCCAACTAACCTCTCACTGTGTCCTCTTGTTCTTGAGCTCAGTTTTTTACTAAAAACACTCCCCTCTTGAACCTTATTTAGTCCCTTAACATACTTAAAGGTTTCAATCATGTCCCCCCTTTCCCGTCTTTCCTCCAGACTATACAGATTCAAATCCTTAAGTCTTTCCTGATATGGTTTATGCCTCACACCCTCCACCATTTTTGTAGCTCGTCTTTGGACCCGTTCTATTTTATCAATGTCCTTTTTTAGGTGAGGTCTCCAGAACTGGACACAGTATTCCAGATGTGGCCTCACCAGAGCTCTATACAGCGGGATCACAATCTCCCTCTTCCTACTGGTTATACCTCTAGCTATACACCCCAGCATACGATTTGCTTTCCCCACCGCCTGGTTGCACTGGTGACTCATTTTAAGGCTTTCAGAAATCATTACCCCTAAATCCTTCTCTTCTGAAGTCTTTTCCAACACAGTACTGCCGATGTGATACTCGGATAGAGGATTCCTCCTCCCCAAGTGCATTATTTTACATTTGGAAACGTTGAACTTCAATTTCCACTGTTTGGACCACGTATCTAGCAAAGCTAAATCATTTTCCATATTACTGACACCTCCAGGAATATCCACCCTATTGCACACTTTTGTGTCGTCAGCAAACAGACAAACTTTACCTATCAACCCTTCTCCTATGTCACTTACAAACATATTAAAAAGAATAGGACCCAGAACAGACCCTTGTGGCACACCACTTGTAACCAGTCTCTGCTCAGAATATACACCATTAACAACAACCCTCTGATATCTCTCCTTCAGCCAACCACAAATCCACTGAACTATCCAGGGATTTAGTCCAATTTTCTCCAACTTCTCTATCAGCTCTTTATGGGGAACTGTATCAAAAGCTTTGCTGAAGTCCAGATAGGCGATATCCACAGCACCACGTTCATCCAGCACTTTTGTGGCATAATCAAAGAAATCAATGAGATTAGTCTGACATGATCGGCCCTCAGTAAAGCCATGCTGGTTTGGATCCATCAAATTGTTGATTCTTAGGTGATCCATTATCTTCTTTTTTAGAAGAGTTTCCATCATTTTCACTACTACAGATGTCAGGCTCACTGGCCTGTAGTTACTGGGCTCTTCTCTATTCCCCTTCTTGTGGATTGGTATAACATTGGCTGTTCTCCAATCATCGGGGACATCTCCTGTTAGCAGGGATTGGTTATACAGATCTGTCAGGGGGGCAGCAATCACAGATCTGAGTTCTTTAAGAACCCTGGGATGGATCCCATCTGGACCCATCGCCTTATTCAGCTTTAAACGGGCAAGTTCCTCTGCAACTTCAGCCTCTGAAAATACTGGAGCCGAACCCATATAGCTGGAGGCAATGTTGTGTCCAACCATCCTGTGATTGTGAAGGCCGCCTTCTGAAAACACTGAGCAGAAGTAACTATTCAAATAGTCAGCGACCGCCTTATCTCCATCAATAAACGTATTCTCCCCATTACTTATTTTAGTAATGCTGCAGCCATTCTTCTTCTTCTTCCTGTCACTTATATATCTGAAGAAGGTTTTATTCCCCGCAGTAACAGATTTTGCCATTTCCTCTTCTTTTGAGGCTTTAGCAGCATTTATAATCTGCTTTGCCTCCTTCTGTATACTTTTATACGTCTCTCTGTCAGCTTCATTCCCAATCTCCTTATACTTCCTTATACGCTGCCTTTTTTCCTTTTACAATGGCCTTAACCTCTCTAGTAAACCATAATGGATTCTTCTTCCTTTTACTTTTGCTAACTTCTCGTACATGTAGTCTAGTTGCCTTTAATATGACATTTTTTAATTCTGCCCACTGAGTGCTCGCCCCCGATGTTTTATCCCACCCTCTTAATTCTTTATCTAAATACTCCCCCATTTTATTAAAATCTGTCTTCCTAAAATCCAATACTCTTGTTGTAGTATGGGATTGGACACAGTCAGTTTGTACGTCAAACCATAGACACTGGTGGTCACTGGAACCTAGATTTTCTTCCACTCTAACTTCAGACACCCGATCCACATTAGTAAATACTAAATCTAGAATGTTCTCTCCTCTGGTAGGTGACTTCACAAGCTGTTTCAGAGATGCCCCTGTAAGGGTCTGGTCTCCATTACATTCTTGCTTTTACATGTAAGTGCAGAAGGGATATTCCAATCCACATCCGGCATGGTAAAGTCGCCCATAACTACAATGTCCCCCTTTAATGACATTTTAGTAATTTCATCCATCAGCATATTATCATAGTCCTCACTTTGCCCCGGAGGCCTATAGACAACACCTATCCTAATAACAGATCCCTCTTTGGACTGCATACAAACCCAGAGAGTCTCCAGCTCTTTATATGTATTTTGGATGAGTGTCGATTTAAGACTATCCCTGACATAAATGGCTACCCCGCCTCCCCTTCTCTCTGCTCTGTCTTTCCTGTACAGAATATATCCCGGTATAGCTATTTCCCAATCATTAGACTCTTTAAACCAGGTCTCTGTTACAGCAACAAGGTCCAAATCATCTCTAGACATAATGGCCGTCAGCTCACAGATCTTGTTTCCTAAGCTGCGAGCATTCGTACACATTGCCCGAAGATTACTAAACTTCATAATACCTTTATTCCCAAATTCATCTACCGCACCAACAGCACCTTCCTTACCACCAATAACCGCACCAACCATTGCATCTACAGCACCAATAACCGCACCAACAACTGCGTCAACAGCACCAACAACTACATCAACAGCACCAACCACTGTGTCTACAGCACCAACCACTGCACTTTCACCAATCCGGATACACTTATTTGTCTTTACTGGTCGGGGACAGAAATCCTCCTCCTCTATTATACTTCTGTCCCCTTCATCTAGTTTAAATGTCTGTCCAAAAACAATCTGAATTCCTCACTAAGTACCTGTGTACCTATGTGTGATGGGTGCAAACCATCCCTCTTGAACATGTCCTTTTTGCACCACTTGCAAAAGCTATGACTAACAAACCCAAAACCTTCTGCCTTACACCACTGCCTTAACCATGCATTAAACTCTGAGATACGACATGCCTTGTTGTTCTGATTACAGACCGGCAAAACCTCTGAAAATGTCACAGAATCTGTTATCTTGCCCAGCTCCAGACTAAAAGTTTGAAATTCCTTTTTAACCAAATCCACATCTCCTTGGGACAAGTCATTGGTTCCAAGATGAACCACCAGATCAATCTTGCTATCTATACTAGCAGCCTTCACAATGTTCACAATCCGTCTCCTATCCCTCCTGACAGTAGCACCTGGGAGACATCTCACCTCTCTAAACACATCCTCCTCCTGTCCTACCACAACACCTCTAACAATCGAGTCACCAACTAGAAGATGCCTTCTCTTCTTACTAACCTTTACTTCTGCCCTCAGTGGCCCATCCAAAACAACATCCAATACCACTCCTTTTTTTACTACATGCTGGTGTGCTGCGGAAATTTCTTTTGATACGTGTTGGGATCCCGAGCCAAGGGACTTACTCCGTACAGCACCCGCTATCTGGAATCGGAGGTGCGGCTTCTCCCCTTTATCTATCTATCTATCTATCTCCTATCTATCTATCTATCTATCTATCTCCTATCTATCTATCTATCTATCTATCTATCTATCTCCTATCTATCTATCTATCTATCTCCTATCTATCTATCTATCTATCTATCTATCTATCTATCTATCTATCGTCTATCTATCTATCTATCTATCTCCTATCTATCTATCTATCTATCTATCTATCTATCTATCTATCTATACTGTACATTTTTATTTCTTTTTATTTTCAGTATCCTACATTAAAAAATCGCTTAATTTTAACATGGTTAAAAATCTCTGGCTGTCACTCACACATCTCCCCTTATCATAGGGGACTGACAGCTGAATAGAGCAAAGTACCCCTGGTTGATCAGCACTTGTTTGCTGATCCAATTACATGGCTTGTTTTTGTGTGTTGATCAGCAGACATACTCTCTCATTTTTCAGAAACAAAGCTAGACTAACAGAGTATTAGTCCTCTTTAAATGCATTATCTTTTTATTTCTCGCCTAATTGCTTCATTTAAGTTACCAATACTATATAGCTATTATTTTTATTACTGCTTTCCAATCGTTGACTGTAGGACTGTCTTGGGGTACTATTACACGGAACCATAATCGGCCGAATCGGCCCTATCCAGGCGATTATCATTCCGTGTAATAAACACAATGATCAGCGATGATCATTGTCGTAAGCTGATTGTTGATATAGGTTCTGACCTATAATTGTCGGGCGCCGGCCGCGCACCGATACGTGACGATTATCGAAGAAAAATACATACCTATCCAGGCTGCAGGGCTCCTCTTCCTCTGTGCTTCTCCCTGTGTCCCGCGCGCTCCAGCTTCAGAGCGGCCTGTCTCAGTTGACAGGCTGCTCAGCCAATGACAGGCCGGGACCAGTGATTGGCTGAGCGGCCTGTCAGCAGAGACAGGCCGCTCTGAAGCTGGAGCACGCGGACCTGTGGAGAAGCAGAGCACAAGAGGATCCCTGCAGCCTAGACAGGTAATGTATAAAGTTTAAACAAGGGGTGCAAGGACATCAGTAACGATCTCCCTGCAGCCCTTGTTAAACGATTATCGGGCTGTGTAATAAGCCCAGTAAAGCTCGTTTACATTTATTATCGGGCCCCCATCGGCCCATGTAATAGTCCTCTAGACTAAGAGTACTAATACTTTTTTAACCTACACTATTTTATACCCATTCCCCACACCTAGGGGCATTTCTAGTTTAACCTCGACTATACAACTTTTTTAATTTGTGAGCTGCACCTATTGTTTTTTTCTTGAACAAAGCTTAGACTGTCTTAGACTCTTTCTCTCTCTTCTGCACATAGCATCTGGTAAGCCCCACCCAAACTTCCTGTAATTCGTCCTGATCTAGCTGTTACTAGAGACAGATTTTCCCTAACAATCAGCAGTGGACAGCAGATTATGGAGAACTGAGACACTTAGTGGCCAAGACTGTTTTTATGGGGTAAAAAGTGTTTTCTCTGTAATAGAAACAGCATAAAAATATATATTAGGATTTACAAAGGATAAAGGGAAGTTGTTTGAAATGATTGCAAACATGCAGCTAAACCGCTCCCATACAATGTTATAGTTCGTTGTCACTTACCCCGGCTGTTTATTGAGTGAGATGATAAGTGCTATTCCCCACTCTGCACTGGTAAAACACTTAGCAATGAGTTTTTTTAAGGCTACAATGAAAACAGGCGAGGGAAATTAAAACAATGCAAAATAAGCAATTTCTATTCCCACTGATGTTCAGTGGAAGAAAGTGTCATTACCGTCAGCTATAATTAAAAAAAAAATCAACTCACTGTTAAAGTGGCTGTGTCAAGATGATCAGAAACATGGGGGGAGGGGGCAGCTGAAGAAAAACGACAAGATACAATATGTAAACAGGAGTATATCAATTTGGATCCGAGACATAATGAGGAATGGAGTCTACACAAAGAAAAGATCAGGTGATAATGAAGATAAATACTATTAACATGATCAGCCGGAGAATAATAGACTGGAATCCTAATATGGCGGTATAAATAACGAAAGTGAGTGACACAGGAAGAAATATGTATCTGTAATAGCTATAATCTTGTATATAGGAGCAATATTATAGTAGTTATATTCCTGTATATAGGAGCAGTATTATAGTAGTTATATCCCTGTATATAGGAGGCAGTATTATAGTAGTTATATTCTTGTATATAGGAGCAGTATTATAGTAGTTATATTCTTGTATATAGGAGCAGTATTATAGTAGTTATATTCTTGTATATAGGGAGCAGTATTATAGTAGTTATATTCTTGTATATAGGAGCAGTGTTATAGTAGTTATATTCTTGTATATAGGGAGCAGTATTATAGTAGTTATATTCTTGTATATAGGAGCAGTGTTATAGTAGTTATATTCTTGTATATAGGAGCAGTATTATAGTAGTTATATTCTTGTATATAGGGAGCAGTATTATAGTAGTTATATTCTTGTATATGGGAGCAGTATTATAGTAGTTATGCGGTTCAGGGAAGAAACAGAGTGCTGCACCTCACACCTATGGCTGATACTAGTGCCGCTAGGCTAAATAAAAAACACATCAGAATTTTGTGTATGAATTGATCAAGCCATACTGCCCCATGTACCTCGTGCCGGTATCTGATACACATGGGTCCCTACACTAAGTCCACACCGTGCCAGTCAGTGGCCACCAACCCCGCAGGCGCGCACAGCCAGGGAACGGGGGCCATGGGACGGCCCTGCGACCCCCATGCCACAGGACCAGACCCAAAAACACCACACCAGAACCCGGCCAGCACCGCCGGCGGAGAAGGTCGCCCCCAAGCAGCACAAGTCTGGATAAGGTATTACACTCACCATAGCTGCAGCAAACATAGCGGTGTGGACACGGTGTGGAGTTAGCGTAGGGACCCGTGTGGACCAGAGGACCTGCACGGTGGTACACGGGACAATATGGCTTGATCAATTCATATACAGACACTTTGGTGTTGATTTTTAATATAGGCCTAGCGGCATTAGTATCAGCCATAGATGGGATGTGCAGCCGTTCCATTCTCTCCAGTTCGTGTATTATAGTAGTTATATTCTTGTATATAGGAGCAGTATTATAGTAGTTATATTCTTGTATATAGAAGCTGTATTACAGTAGTTATATTCTTGTATATAGGAGCAGTATTATAGTAGTTATATTCTTGTATATAGGAGCAGTATTATAGGAGTTATATTCTTGTATATAGGAGCAGTATTATAGTAGTTATATTCTTGTATATAGGAGCAGTATTATAGTAGTTATATCCCTGTATATAGGAGCAGTATTATAGTAGTTATATTCTTGTATATGGGAGCTGTATTATAGTAGTTATATTCTTGTATATAGGAGCAGTATTATAGTAGTTATATTCTTGTATATAGGAGCAGTATTATAGTAGTTATATCCCTGTATATAGGGGCAGTATTATAGTAGTTATATTCCTGTATATAGGGAGCAGTATTATAGTAGTTATATTCTTGTATATAGGAGCAGTATTATAGTAGTTATATTCTTGTATATAGGGAGCAGTATTATAGTAGTTATATTCTTGTATATAGGAGCAGTATTATAGTAGTTATATTCTTGTATATAGGAGCAGTATTATAGTAGTTATATTCTTGTATATAGAAGCTGTATTATAGTAGTTATATTCTTGTATATAGGAGCAGTATTATAGTAGTTATATTCCTGTATATAGGAGCAGTATTATAGTAGTTATATCCTTGTATATAGCAGCAGTATTATAGTAGTTATATTCTGGTACATAGGGAGAAGCACTGTAGTACTTATATTCTTATATATAGGAGGCAGTCATATTATTTTCTTACACATCTTACAGGACATTTTCCATGCTTTTTCACAGTCTTCTCCTTGCAGTGTAGGAATGATGGCTGTTATGATAATGTTTCGCTGAGTTGTTCTATAAGAGCAGAATGAAGGACAATCATTAATTTAATGATAAGTGGAAAAAATGTCTGTAATAAAACTTTAGCATAACTAATGTCCGCCTGGAACCATAAGAGTCGGCTTTCTGAAAGGTTAAGCCGACTCGCTCAAAACTTGTAATAGTTCATTTGTGTTGTTCCATATGTTCATCACTTTGTGCTCTGAGACGACCCTGGAGGATTTTGTAGATATGTCAATTTATTTATTGGATAGTGAAGCCTCATTTTAAGGCTAAGTTTTAGTTTATGGAATAATAAGGACTATAGTACTGGAGTAATAAATGCATTATATTGACAGTACTTATTATAGAAGTGAAGATGATTACAGTGTTGATGATGATGATGATGATGATGATGATGATGAGTATAATGACCACCATGAATCTCTGAGCATAGACTAATACCATCCTATGGAGAGGTCGGCCGGATATGATTAGGATTGCTCACCTCAGTCTCCATTCCCGGAGTGTATCCTGCTGGGCTTTGGCCAAAAAGACACTTCTGGAACAAATACATAAACTAAAAGCTCTGCAACCTAGGAAACATTGCTCACATTATTATGTTATGGCTGCGAGTGGAGAGATAAACAAGAGGAAGTATAGAGATGGGGCCAATCACATCTCTCCTGTTTAGTTTTAGCTTTAAAGCTATAAGTTTTATCCTTGTACTGTGACATCACTGTGTATAATTCCTGTACTGTGACATCACTGTGTATAATTCCTGTACTGTGACATCACTGTGTATAATTCCTGTACTGTGACATCACTGTGTGTATTATCCCTGTACTGTGACATCACTGTGTATAATTCCTGTACTGTGACATCACTGTGTATAATTCCTGTACTGTGACATCACTGTGTATAATTCCTGTACTGTGACATCACTGTGTGTATTATCCCTGTACTGTGACATCACTGTGTATAATCCCTGTACTGTGACATCACTGTGTATAATTCCTGTACTGTGACATCACTGTGTATTATACCTGTACTGTGACATCACTGTGTGTATTATCCTTGTACTGTGACATCCATATGTATTATCCCTGTACTGTGACATCACTGTGTGTATAATCCGTGAACTGTGACTTCACTGTGTGTACTATCCCTGTACTGTGACATAATTGTGTGCATTATCCCATTATTCCTGAACTGTGACATCACTGTATAATTTCTCCTTTTCTCATTGTATAGTTGCAGCACAGTGTTTATTATCTTTGTGTTGTGACATCACTGTGTATATTATTCTTGTACTGTGACAGCACTTAGTGAATTCCCCTTGTATTTGTATTTGTGTGCATCTGTTTTTCCATTGACTTCTTTTATAAAAAAAAAAATAAAAATCCAAAAACAGACCAAAACGCATCTATATTTTTTTTGCTTACACAAAAACGTGTTTGACACTGTTTTTGTGTACACTTAAAAAAGGATGCATTTTGATCCATTATATGATTTTTTTTTCTTCTTATAATGGAAGTCAATGGAAAAACAGATCAAAATGGTTACACACAAATGCATTAGTTTTTTTCATGTTTTTTTATTTTTTTACATAAAACTGATGGAAAAAAAAAAACAGATTGCAAAAACGCAGTGCCAGCCTAAGCCGAATTTATGCAAAATTCCCTGTGAATCCAGCTTCTCTCATCTCTATCTGTGACATCACTATCTCATTACTGTGACATCACTATCTCTTTATTGGGACATCACTATCTCATTACTGTGACATCACTATCTCTTTATTGGGACATCACTATCTCATTACTGTGACATCACTATCTCTTTATTGGGACATCACTATCTCATTGTTGTGACATCACTGTATTATCCCCGTACTCTGACATCATTTTGTTTATTACCATTACCACCACCTCCCTTATTATATTACACCGCTTATGAACTCTTCTCTTATTGAAGTACTTTTTGCTTATTTTTGGGTGAGGCCCCTGCTGTGCCTGATAGGAGTCCAGTCGTCGTGCCATCTTCCTCATCAGACTCCGCACTTGATTCCATGGAAATAATGACATCACAATCTGCCCATGGCATACTGTGTTATTTGATGGCGCCGGGTTTTTACGGCTTTGGCTGCTGTATTGTACATGATTCTGGGGAATGTGATTCTCAGCTGTACGCTGACCCGCTGCTCCCTTTCATGAATTGTTCTGCTGACTGAATGCTATTTCTGATCCCAAGTCCAATTAAAGCTTTTTTAAGCCTCTGCGGCTTAGAGCAGATATTGAGATACAGACGGCTTGTGCAGTGCGGCCTGTTTTCCATTACAAATGACGATTGGTGTGACATTATAACCTTCAGCGCTGGTTACTGCAATTGTTCACATCCATGGACTCCCCGGAGACGACGACTACAATCTCTTCCTTCTTAACTCCATTGTTCGCAGTTTAGGGAACACGTCATGTTGGCAGACACATTCTGAATTATCACTTTAGTTTATTTTAAAGTAGGATTTTGGAATAAGCAAAGGAAAAAAAAAATTTTTTCCCAAACTTCACCACTTTTAGTTACGGCGCCACTCTTGTTACTAGGCTGTCAGTGGTATTGCAGCAGATCCCAATTTACTTAAATGAAGATCAGGTGCAATACTAGACATAGCTTGAAAGAAGGAGAGCAATGTTTTGGAGGTTTTGAGTAAAAACTTTATTCTAATCTTGATTAACCCCTTTAAATTTTGTGTTCTTAGTAACAAGTAGGTTCCAGATTTGTCAGCATTCCAGAAATGTATATTTTACTTAAGAAATCTATTCCCTACAGTATTCTGGAGCAACTTTTCTCATAACTCTGCATTTTGTCATTATTTCACCTGGAAAGTTGACACCTGGGTGTCACCAGTTGGGAGAGTGTCACTTGACAATCTAAGGGCTCTCCAATCAGTGCTGTTCAGGGACACACCCCTTTGACTGGTGCAACAGTAATGCTTAGTTGTCAATTTATTTAAATTTCCAGGAGAAATGGCACAATATAAATTTTCAGAAAAGATGTTGCAACATTATGTCAAGTATTTGCCAAATCAATGTCAGGAAAATCAACAGGCTGTCTATAGAGGGGGCAATTGTAATGAATTGACTTTGAACCAATAAAAGAGCAATTCCAGCACTCACCAATCGATGCTTGAAATATTTATTAGAAAATTCACATATTCAATTGTTGCAATATAGCACAGGACGCGTTTCGGCATCAGGCTTTATCAACTGTAGTTGATAAAGGCTGCCACCGAAACGCCTCCTGTGCTTTATTGCAACAATTGGATATGTGAATTTACTAATAAATATTTCAAGCATCGATTGGTGAGTGCTGGAATTGATTTTGGATTGCTACATGAGGATTTGTTCAATTCACATGCACCACCCCCGTTACCCAGAAGTGCCGACAGAAATTGCTTTGAACCAGGCTCCAGAGGTGAACTGCTATATAATAATAATAATAATAATAATAATAATAATAATAATAATAATAATAATATTATTATTATTATTATTATTATTATTAATAAATAATGTATACGGAAAAATAATAATAATTTACTATTATTAGTAGTAGTAAATTATTATTATTTTTCCGTATACATAATTTATTATTATTATTATTATTATTATTATTATTATTATTATTATTATTATTATTATTTCTGTGTATTCTTCTTTCTATAGGATCCATAAATTAAAAAAAACTTTTGAATTTGAATTTGGTAGAACTAGGTTCTCATCCATGCACCTGATAATCCTACAGTAAACGCCTTGGCAGCAGCTGCCTGACACTAGTTGCCGCAGTTAAGTTTTCTTTTTTTTTAATTCTCCAATTCCATTTGCAAGTCAATTTTACCTCATCTTTTCCTATTTGTTATGTGGCGGTGAGATTTGTTATCATCCATGGTAGGTAACTTTACATTTATCTACAGTCAACTTTATTTGCCACTTCCCTGCTCAAGCCTCAAACTTCCCTAAAAGCTTCTATAATGTAACATTACACTCCACGGTAGAAGTAACCCAAGGGCTTATCAAGGTCGTAGAGTTGTATAAATGTATCCTTAACTAGAGGATTTTTTTAAATGACTATATGAAAGTAATAAATAATAATAATAATAATAATATTTTTTTAACTTTTGGATGGATGTTATCTCCTCCACATGCATTTAGGCTTGGCGGTGTTAGCTGAATCTTTATTTCCTGCTTTAAGACCAATATTGATTTAAGTCTGAGTTTTAAATTATGCAATATTGCTGGATGTCAGAGAGAGATTACCAATATATCACTATTTCTCCAATTTTCATTCGTACGTTAATCATGATGAGTCAGGGCTGAATGCTGTACGTGCCATTACTAGTGTGCTCATTGTCCCTATGTTAGGACAACCATCAGTTTGAGGTGAAAATACGGCCGAATCTGTCCCTCCTCCCCACCCTCCTCATCACTAGGAATGCCCCCGGGCAGGATTTTTCCTATTCATTACCTGTCTGAACACTGTACAAGTGCCTTAACCATCCAGCACATGTGCAGCGTTCACACAGGTGATGAATAGGAGAAATTGTTCTAGGGGCATTCCTAATGGTGAGGAGGGACGGAGGGGTGTCACAATCCTAGGGCATGGGTACTCTAGGCCACACCAATTTGGCACAGGGCTGCAAGTTTAAAAGTTGCTTTTTAGGACAATAACTGCATCACCTGCCGAATGGACTCCAGGACAGATTTTGGATTAAAAGCAGCTATCTGAAGGTACAAGCGGTTTGGGGGGGGGGGTCAGATTGTGGGTACAGAGTTAACATACCCTGGATGTGTCCATCCTTATCTTTCCTAATGTATCACGTTGCTCGACTTATCCCAATGGTGACCAACTTAGTAAACAAACTAACAAAAACTAAATAAAAGAGAAGTACGGGAATAAGGAGAGGTGGGTATATATCTAAGAGAACATGGCGCCCAAGAACTTTACCTGCCTTCCTATAAGTCTGGGAAATCTCTAGTTCTTGGGAACTTTCCAAGATATTTCAGGAGAGTCTTCCCCGTAAGGAACCCTGGGTAGAATATTTTTGGCCCTGTACCTGTATATACAATCAGTCTGCAGAATCGGTATGTTGAAGGACACCCATGAATCCCCCTAATGTTGGGGATCACGAGTGATAATTTGGGGAGGAGGGGGTTGGATTTTGTTAGTGTCACCGTTAAATAATCTACGATTTCCTCTGCACGTCGACCAATACAAACATTGCCGAAGCTCTTTTGTCGAATGTTAACTTTCCACGCTTTGTCGTGTGGGATTGAGACACAATTATTTTTAGATGGTGTTATTGCAGCGAAAAGCCTAAAATGACTTAATTGGTCTTTGAAATCAAAGTGCCATTCACTTAGAGGAATAAAATTACAAGCCGGAGCAATAAGGTCAACAAATCTACAAAAAGAGGATAGTATGAAATCATTAGCGACGAGCGGCCTGGCAATAGTCGTGTCCTCCGGCAAGGCTCAGATGATTGGACTATTATGACACATTGTAATAAGAAGCTCAACAATAGTAAATAGGATTTTTCATGCTACATTTCCATTCATCTCGGATTATTTTTAGTTATCGGTCACCAAGTCTTTCGATTCCAGAAACCCTCGACATATTTTATTCATTGGAAATTTAGTCTTACATTCAATTTATTCTGAAACGCGCTGAATTTATTTGACGTTAAATCCGGGGAGACACATTTAAAAATATGCAAATGCCTTCATTAAGTAAATGTTTTTTTTTTCTAATTACATATTTATAAATGATTTTTTTTTTCCTCTTGTGTGTTTCCAGACATTTCTCTCATTTCGAGATTTTTTCATCCATCACATTTCTTCTATTTGTTTTATGTCTCATTTCCTCTCGAAATTACACAGATGATTCTCTAAAATTAACTTGAACCCTGTAGGTTTAGTCTTCTTTAGTTCCCTTTTTATAGATTTTTTTTCGAGTGTTCACTACTTCTCAAGGTCATTCAAGGTAGGGAACCGTTAAGTGTAAATTTCTTTAAACCTTTTTTTTTTTAAGGTTAACAAGGAGAAAGTCAATTTCCAAAAGAGCGTTGGATTTCAGCAAGTTGAAAACTTTTTGGGTTCAAGATGGACAAAACTTTAAGGATCTAAGGCTCAAAGATCCGTTTCCCTCCAACACTTTTCTACTAGGAAATACCACCAGATCACCGGATGAATGTGAACCCGGCCTAAGATTACTAAGGCTGGGTTTACATTGATAAATTGCCTCCATTTAAGTTTTTTTTTCCTTCCAGATACTGAACACAAGTTCAGACGTAAATTACAAATCTGGAGTACTACCTTAAAAGCTCAGCCATGTGCTCTTTGGTCTGTGAGGTTAAAAAAACATGAAGAATATATCATCTTCTCACCAAAAAAAGAAAAAAGAAAAAACAAACAAACAGTAAATGGAGAATGTATCATCTTCTGGCCCCCAAAAAAAAGAAGATGGAAAAAAAAAACAGTAAATGGAGAATGCATCATCTCCTCACCAAGAAAAAAAGAAAAAAAAAAACAGTAACTGGAGGATGTATCATCCTCTGGCATAAAAATATGCCACTTTTAATCTGTGAACATATCCTTTAATGGCTATGTGGGATGGCGATGTGATGATTTTGATGCCAGCATCCATCATCCATAGGCTAATATGGCAATTTTTGTTTTTGTTTTTTTTTTCAAAGGATATTCAGGGACTGAATAGTATTGTCTACTACAATGTTGTTACTGACATATACTGGTCAGATAGACTCTTACAATGGGCATCTCAGTGGGAAATTATATGCAATAAACTTAAGGTGGTTTTCCTTTAAGGCACTGAAAAGGCTACAATATGTGATACGCTAGGTGCTTACACCCAGCACCTTCACTGATCTTCACTGCAGTGCAATCCCCGTTCACTTCAATGGGAGCTGGACTACAGTAAGAAGGTATGACCACCACACGATATACAGAGCTCAGGCTTCTGGCACCATGTATAGCACTGGTGACTGTGCAGAACAGTTGATTGGTTGAATGCCAGAGGTTGACATATCAGCTAATGATGGTCTATCATGTGGATGTGAACGGGGCCTAAGCCTGTTTCCTGTTTATGGGATGTGGTTGTGATGGGGATTTCAGGATGCTGAGGGATTTGATAGCTAGTTGCACTAATGTATTGGATTTGTACTGTGGGAAATTAGGGTGGAAACATCCGTATGATCCTTGCATAAGGTCAGGTTCACACTACGTTCTTTTCATCTGTTTTAAAAAAAAAAAAAACAGATGGAAAAACTGATGCATTTGTGTGTATCCATTTTGATCATTTTTTTCCGCTCTGACTTCCATTATGAAAAAAAAAAAAAAAAAACAGGATCAAAACATGTTTTTTTTTACTACGCAAAATTGTGGTCAACCACGCTTTTGTGCACTTTAAAAAATACTCATGCGTTTTGATCTGATTTATATATATATATATATAATGGTAGTCAATGGAAAAACGGATCAAAATGGCTGCACACAATTTTTTTTTTCTTAAAGGATGAAAAAAACATAGTGTGAACCTGACCTTAGAGATAACGTCCCTTGCATTATGCAGCATAGTCAATACCATTATTCCTCTATGGTAATGATCTCCGGCCTGAGGCTTCCCAGGAGTAGTAAAGCGATCACCCCCAGCTAGCCCTGACAGCCGCGGGTTGGAGCCCAGCGCTCTGTACGGTCAGGTGCATAAAATAGTCTCTTAAAAGCAAAGTCTCTTAAACCTCAGCACGGAGACTTTTATATGTTCTGGGATACCTTCCAGCTTGTGATATGGCCTGCATTAAAGTAATAAAAGTAATGTCTGCTTCTTCTGCTGATTATAGGTAATGATCGAGTTACAATAATCCGGGAGAACGTTCTGTAATCATAAAGGGGTTATTGCAACCTGTAGTAAAACTCGTGTCACAAAATAAAGTTTTAAAGCCGCTGCAGGCAACCTGTGGTTTTCCAATTTTTTTGGATTAGTCCAAGTAAATTATATGAACTCCAGTCTGGAAGGACACATCTTATAGAGCAACACCAAGTACAACCAGAATGCTGTCCATGTAATGTATACCAAGAACGAGTTCAGACCCTGGTCAATATCTCATACCTGAAAGCATGAGATATATTCCAATCTGACAACGTCTCCTATCCTGGTGACTCCTGTAGGTCACACTTCAGTAACAGTAAACTCCAGAGCTGCACTCACTATTCTGCTGGTGAGGTCACTGTGTACATACAAGTAGTGTCCCACTATGATTTTTTAGTCTCCCCTTACACCTTGGTAAAACTGTATCACTCTATTGTCACAGGTTAGGACAGGAGGCCGCTGTTCCTTACTCCAACCACTAGATGTCACACTCTCACAGCAAAGCAGCATATAACACTTAGGTGTAGCGACACATACACTTCTTTTTTTCAGTAACTACTTCCTTTTAGTAAGTTAGTGCTTGGCTACAGGCCAGGCAGGACGTATATTCAGATGTTCCTGACAGTAGCTTTCCATCCTTCATGGGTTGCTAGACTAGACCCTAGGGAAACCGGAGACAAGGGAATCTTCACCCTTTCATACGCCATGGACATTACAGCTGAAACAGAATGGTCGACCACCGAAGAAAAGGGATGGACACATTCAAAACTGGACCTCCAGTAGAGCACAGTGTCAGCAAGCCACTCTCCAAGACACTCAGCTTAGTAGGAAGGGTACTACAAGCCAGCTACACACAGAGCAGAGACATGGGACTCGTACTACCCCAATAGGACGGGTCACCCGACACTGTGGGGCAGAAGGTGGTTAGGTGAGATAACTAGACTCATCCATATGTGAGTACAAGGATTTCTTCAAACACTTCTCAACACTTGACTTCATCCCGGCAGAGTACATGGTGCACTAGGCAGGGGCCCTTCTATCTGGTTCCAATCTCCTGTTACAGTTTCTTCTATCAACTTATTTATCTACCTGTTGGAGTGTTGTATTATTGATTATTTTTGCAATAAGTACATGAGCACTGTTTTCAAGTTGCTTAAAGTGGAATTCTGTCATCTCTACCACCGCACCTGCACCAACACCTTGCACCTCACATCTGTCCTAACCAAGGTCCGGTTGCTGTTTGTCCTGGGGTGGGTGTTACCACTCCTACACACCGTGACAAGTAGCCTCCAAAACACCAGAACCCACAAGCAGGCCCAACACCAGCAACCCGGGCCACGACAAACATTAAATTACATTACATTACATCCTGTACTGATCCTGAGTTACATCCTGTATTATACTCCAGAGCTGCACTCACTATTCTGCTGGTGGGGTCACTGTGTACATACATTACATTACTCATACTGTACTGATCCTGAGTTACTTCCTGTATTATTCTCCAGAGCTGCACTCACTATTCTGCTGTTGGGGGTCACTGTGTATATACAGTGTACATATGACCCATCCCAGAACACAATTTACTATAGTAAGCTGTGTGCAGACACATAACACGCAGTGTATTCTGGGGGATTCTATCCCTACACCCTGACATATAGTAAGTAATCCTGGGTGCTATGAAGCATCTCTGCCCGGTGATCACTTCCTGTGGCCGCAGCACTTTCTACCTCTTATTATTCCCGTCTCCTCCGCGCGCAGACCAGACATCGCTAACTCTTAATAATGGACGCTCCAGCCTCACGTTAACAATATTTCCTCTTAATTACCAGAGATGACTCAAGTTCCTTTCTGTGAATTCGCACTAATTGCTACTTTCAAAACATAAAAAGTCGTCGTACTTATTATAAATATTCGGAGATATCTCGATTTTACTGCACAATTATTTTCAGAATGTTATAGATTTCTTGCCAGAACGCTTTCATTAGCCAGAGCAAGAGGACAATATGGCTGAGTGGGAGGCCCGGCCGTCTCTTCTTAAAGTGGAAAAAGACAGTAATCTGTAAAAACAGCAGTGCAGATTTATTATGAAGGTCTAAGCTAGGATGATGTATGTATTATATACAGGAGATACTCAAGTTATACCAGCTGTACATATATAATTATATACAGGAGATACCCAGGTTATACCAGCTGTACATATATAATTATATACAGGAAATACCCAGGTTATACCAGCTGTACATATAGCATTATATACAGGAGATCCCCAGGTTATACCAGCTGTACATATATAATTATATACAGGAGATACCCAGGTTATACCAGCTGTACATATATATTATATACAGGGGATACCCAGGTTATACCAGCTGTACATATATAATTATATACAGGAGATACCCAGGTTATACCAGCTGTACATATATAATTATATACAGGAGATACCCAGGTTATACCAGCTGTACATATATATTATATACAGGGGATACCCAGGTTATACCAGCTGTACATATATATTATATACAGGAGATACCCTGGTTATACCAGCTGTACATATATAATTATATACAGGAGATACCCAGGTTATACCAGCTGTACATATATATTATATACAGGGGATACCCAGGTTATACCAGCTGTACATATATATTATATACAGGAGATACCCTGGTTATACCAGCTGTACATATATAATTATATACAGGAGATACCCAGGTTATACCAGCTGTACATATATATTATATACAGGAGATACCCAGGTTATACCAGCTGTACATATATAATTATATGCAGTATATACCCAGGTTATACCAGCTGTACATATATAAATTTATACAGGAGATACCCAAGTTATACCAGCTGTACATATATATTATATACAGGGGATACCCAGGTTATACCAGCTGTACATATATAATTATATACAGTATATACCCAGGTTATACCAGCTGTACATATATAATTATATACAGGAGATACCTAGGTTATACCAGCTGTACATATATATTATATACAGGGGATACCCAGGTTATACCAGCTGTACATATATATTATATACAGGAGATACCCTGGTTATACCAGCTGTACATATATAATTATATACAGGAGATACCCATGTTATACCAGCTGTACATATATATTATATACAGGAGATACCCAGGTTATACCAGCTGTACATATATAATTATATGCAGTATATACCCAGGTTATACCAGCTGTACATATATAAATTTATACAGGAGATACCCAGGTTATACCAGCTGTACATATATATTATATACAGGGGATACCCAGGTTATACCAGCTGTACATATATAATTATATACAGTATATACCCAGGTTATACCAGCTGTACATATATAATTATATACAGGAGATACCCAGGTTATACCAGCTGTACATATATAATTATATACAGGAGATACCCAGGTTATACCAGCTGTACATATATATTATATACAGGGGATACCCAGGTTATACCAGCTGTACATATATATTATATACAGGGGATACCCAGGTTATACCAGCTGTACATATATATTATATACAGGAGATACCCTGGTTATACCAGCTGTACATATATAATTATATACAGGAGATACCCAGGTTATACCAGCTGTACATATATATTATATACAGGAGATACCCAGGTTATACCAGCTGTACATATATAATTATATGCAGTATATACCCAGGTTATACCAGCTGTACATATATAAATTTATACAGGAGATACCCAGGTTATACCAGCTGTACATATATATTATATACAGGGGATACCCAGGTTATACCAGCTGTACATATATAATTATATACAGTATATACCCAGGTTATACCAGCTGTACATATATAATTATATACAGGAGATACCCAGGTTATACCAGCTGTACATATATAATTATATACAGGGGATACCCAGGTTATACCAACAGAATCCTGGCTAGAGACAATGCAACAACAAATTATTAATACATTTTTAGAACAAATTTGCCTGGTACCGACCAGTCGTAAGCCTGCACCAGTTTGTGGGACTTTTTAAAAAGTCGCAAATGATAAATTAGGTGCAAATCCTGGATTATGCAATTTTTTGGGTAAATACTCAAATAAGGCAGATTTATAAGAAAATAAAATAAAAAAAGTTGCATGTTAAAAATATTTACCTGTCCAATGGAACTTAGACCAAAAATGGACGACAAATTCAATCGTTCATCAAGTGCGCAGAATCATTAATAAATTTACCCCAAAGTCTCCAAGGATATATATGACTGATGTAAATGACTCTTCTAGCAACTAAAGAGTTAATTTTGGGAACACAGTCCAAGTAGTCCATGACTGTAGAAGGAACCTGAACGTCTTGGCTCCTCATGGTAGGATGGCGAAGAACTACACAGATTTGCACTACGGTTCCCTATCGTAGGGTGCAGGGCGGTAGAGCTGAAGGTATGGAAGTAATATTCCTCTGGAGCACCTGGTTTCAGGAGGGAAATTGTCACTTTCTTATCTCTTCTGGCTTTAGATAATTCTCTTCCCTTTTTGAGACTAATACATTGTTTAGAAATGTCCCTGCTCGAATTAGGGGTAGATTCTGGGTGTTATAGTGCTTCACATGATGATGTAGGGATTTCATGGTGTATAATAATTGAGAAGCTTATCTACCTCTCTCTCCGAAAGGTATCTGCAGATGACTCTGGAAATCTGTTTCTAGTTGAAGATAGAACCAGAACCGGGATGTCTAAGCTTAAAGTGTCACTGTCGTTTAAATTTTTTTTTGTAGAAATCAATGGTACAGGCGATTTTAAGAAACTTTGTAATTGGGTTTATTAGCCGAAAAAATGCATTTTTATGAGCAAAAAGCAGTTTGAAGCTCTCCCCCCTGTCTTCATTGTTGTCTATGGAGAGGGGAGGGGTGGAGGGACATGAGGCCCCAAAAAAGGACAACAAAGAATAAATTTACAGCTACATCACTGGGTTATCTCCTCTGAAGTCAGTACTGACCTCTCTGACCTCTGAATGCCGGCTTTCACACAGCTCCCACTGTGTAATTCTTTGTTTTCTGCTGGTGAATAATCTCTCTCCTCCCCCTCCCCTCTCCATAGAACAGACAGGGCCGACTGATGTAAAAGAATCAAGAAAATCTTTTTGAACGCAGATAATGGCATATTTGCCTAATAAACCCAATTACAAAGTTTCTTAAAATCACCTGTACTATTGATTTCTGCAAAGTAAAAAAAAAAAAAAATACGACAGTGACACTTCAAAGAAAATCTGTCAGCTGTAACTCATGTTCCCAACTGCTGACACCGTTAAATAGTTGTCAAGGAGACACTCGGTATCTTCATATTTCTCCAAGTCCTGAAGGGCTGGCTTTAAAAGGGTATTCCACTCAACATAGTTGCTGCCAATGGTCAAAATAACAATTAATTCCATACTAGTTATTATCTATTAAGTCTCCTTCCCCCAGTTCTGAGCTGTTGCTTTCTGCTGAAAACACAAAAATCTGTTTGTGCAAGCTTTTCTCTATGTCTCCCGCTCCTCCGCCCTCCCTTCTGAGATGGCAAGTAAACAAGACGGATGTAAACAAGTCCCTGGCAGGCTTTATCTGCAACATTGTAGCTTCTTTGTAATGCTGGGATGATTAATCGGAGGTCAAGCTGCTGATGAACTCATTGTGATTAACCCTCCCAGCATTACAAAGAAGCTCCAAAGTTGCAGATAAAGCCAATCAGGGACTTGTTTTAGAAGGGAGGGGGAGGAGGGGGAGACAGAGAGAGAAGCTCAGACACAGATTTTTGTGTTTTTAGTAGAAAACAGCAGCTGAGAACTGGGGGAAGGAGGCTGACTAGATAATAACAAGTATGGAATGAATTGTTAGTCTCACCATGGGCAGCAACATATGAAAAGTTATGTTTGAGTTGAATACCCCTTTAAGGCATCCTTTAACACCCTCCAATATCTATCTCTGCTTAGGACTTAGGGATGAGAGGAGGATCAGGGATGGGAGGGGAAGAGAGGAGCATTTCAGCTAGAAGCAGATCAGGAGTTTGGGAACACCTACACATATCACAGAGCATGCTCACTACACTCTCTCCAATGGAAATAGGTAATCTTTTGACTAAGGATTCTTAGAGACACTTGACTGTATAAACAACCTACCATATTTAGCTCAGAGCAGAAGCTGAGGAAAGATCACGGTATCATGAATACAAATATACATAGGCAGAATATAATAATAGATGGGACCTTTAAGAACAAGTTGACCTGCCTGATGGGGGGTTTGCAGCTCGTATGCCGCACTGCATGAATCAATTCTCTGAATATTCTTGTTGGGATTGGTCCAAAAGAAATCATAAATGTGACAAACCATTGTGCTGAGTGTATACTTGTGGTTAGAAGCTGATAAAATGCTAAATAATTGTGATAGTAATAGGATTTCTGTTGTGTGTCTTTGTCAGCTATAGAAGCTGCACTAGGACTCTGGTGTTTGATAGTGGTTGAATGGCTCCTCTTCCAAGTAAGACACAGTGCTCTCTACTGCCACCTCTGTCCATGTCAGGAACTGTCCAGAGCAGGAGAGGTTTTCTATGAGGATTTGCTGCTACTCTGGACAGTTCCTGTCATGGACAGAGGTGGCAGTATAGAGCACTGTGTCAGACTAGAAAGAATACATGACTTTCTGCAGAGTATACAGTGGTGGCGCTGATCCCGGCTCGGCACTCGATTGCTTTCAGCTGCAGCAGCCGAAAGCAATCCAGTGCCTAGCTCATTGATCTATGCAGTATAACTGTACTGCATAGATCTCGATAAGAGATCAGTATACTTATACTAGAAGTCCCCCAGGGTTTTAGAGCTACTCATCTTACATCACTTATCTTGAATATGTCGAACCAAGATGAAAGGTGCAGATCTACAGGAAGGGGTGAGTGGGATAGCTATAGGGGTCGCAGGGAGTGCAGCTGCAACCTGGCCTTAAATCAGGGAAGCCCGGAGACCCCCTTCAGCTCTTTAAGGTTGACTGCTTATGCCTGACCTGTTAAACTTTAGTTTTAATACTCAGCTGTATATGGAGGTCTGTGCTGCAGCACTGACAGGGGCACAGGTCATAAAACAAGAGGCTGCACTGACAGGAGCAGAGGAGATAAGTACTGTGTGTTACTACTTCCTCTCAGTTTGGTATCTGCCTCTGTTCTTCATTAACAAAGAATAAATATAAATCATTTTAATATTTTTTTTATATAAAGGGTTTTTATATAAGAGGCTAAACATCAGAAGACACAGGAGACAGAGCAGGACCTGCACAGGGAAAAGGGTGAAGGACCTGATCACATGACCAACAGGTCCTCAACCTTACAGGGTGGAGAGCAGCATGACAGAGAGGAAGAAGACTGAGCTGTAAGTGTTGTGTGTCTGTGTGTGCCAGTTTCAGTCAGTCAGTAACATAGTAACATAGTAAATAAGGTTGAAAGAAGACAAGAGTCCATCAGGTTCAACCTAGGGAAATCCTACTGTGTTGATCCAGGGAAGGCAACTGTGTGCAACACAGTGACTGTGTCAGTCAGTGTCAGCAGGGCTGTGGAATTGGAGTCGTGGAGTCGGAGTTAGTTTTGGCTGGAGTCAAAGTTGGAGTCGGAAAAAATGTACGGACTCCAACTCCAGCTTTAAAAAAAAAATCTTTAAAAATTTAGAATTGAGTTTTGATATGAATTGTATAAGTTTTAACCATCAATATATTTTATGAGCAACATTCTAATATGACACTGGCCCTAATAGATATGGGTGGTCGGGGAATATATCAGTAATAGGACACTGGCCCTATTAGATAAGGGTGGTCGGGGAATATAGCAGTAATAGGACACTGGCCCTATTAGATAAGGGGGGGTCAGGGAAAAGTTGTTGGTCACTATTTGGCAGCTTGTTTCTGAGCTGGAAGAGACCATTGTGTGTGGGGGGGATATTGGGGCTGTCCTCCTCCTGGATGCTGGATGATTGTATATGAGCAGCAGTGTAATATGGAGATATTCTGTGTAATATAGAGAAGGAGGAGAAGCCATAAGTAGTGTAGCAGTAACCTCTGTCCTCAATGTGGTGTTTTCTTTCTGGGAGAAGATTTGTGTTTGTATGCTATGGCTGCAGCAGGCTGTGTGTGTGTATGTGAGTGTGTGCTATGGCTGCAGCAGGCTGTGTGTGTGCTATGGCAGCAGCAGGCTGTTTATGTGTATGCTATGGCTGCAACAGGCTGTGTGTGTGTGTGTGTGTGCTATGACCCCTCTGTATTACTATGTGTGACCCCTCTATATCAATATGTGTGACCCCCTCTATATTACTATGGCTGACCTCTATATCACAGGTATCTGGCATTGTTAGCAGTGTTTCTTTGTGTATGGTGAATATTTAGTTAGAAACATAGAAGATTGTCAGCAGGAAAAGAACACCTGCTCCATCTAGTCTAGTTGTGAGTAGTTCAGGACATGGAGGCTGGAGACTGGCTGCATCCACTGCACACACAGGAGAAGCTGCTTTATATATTTCCTTATTCCCTCAGAAGACGCCCCAGGATCATGTAGGACATTATGGAGAAGCTTCTCAACCAGTGTGATCAGTCAGCGCCTTTGTCAGTAATGTGTGTTTGTGTATGTTAGTGGCGTCTCAAGTGATTGTGCACAGTCTGTGGATGATGGGTGCATAGTGGATGGATGAGGGGCCCACTGAGGCTCTGTTATCCGAGGGCCCGCAAAAAACCTGGAGCTGGCCCTGATTATACATCTACAGGGGAAACACAGGTATACAAGACTATAGGGACCGCAAGGTACATAAGTCTACAGGGTCCGTACAGATACACAAGTCTAAAGGGGCCGTACAGATGCACAAGTCTACAGTGGCCACACAGGTACATAAATCCACAGGGGCCACACAGGTACATAACACTACAGGGGCCACACAGGTACATAAAACTACAGGGGCTGCACAGGTATACAAGTCTACAGGGGCCACATAGGTACACAAGTAAACAGGGGCCGCCAAAGCATTTGCATGCGGGCTGGTGAACTTTTTGTGGCGCACTGGTAAAGTGCAGGGAAGAGGTTTTCATGTTGGTGTTGTTCAGTCTCTCTGCCAAGTCAGTCGATATGGTGGTGTGGTAGCTGAGTGGGTCTAGGGTCACTTGGGCACTTGTCACAGTAGCCTGCAGTGGTGTAATTTAAATAATAATAATTTAACCCAAGTGTACAGGTATATGTGGATGCAGGTGCGTAAGGATAGGCCAGAGTTCAATGCTTTAGTAAAGTAGAACGTGGTGCAATACAGGAATAGTACTTGTGGTAGTAATACAGTCCATTGCAATACAACAGATACAATCTTGCAATTACTCAGGTGCTAGTAGTTGAGGTAGAGACCAGGTGCTTTTAGTAAGAATGTGCTTTGCAGTAGAGAGGAGAGGGGTTGCCAGAGGGGCCTTGTCCAAGGTAGAAGTGTACTCTACTGGGACAGTAGAGGTGTATAGAAGAAGAAATAGAGAATACCACTTAGGCCCCCTAGTTGCTTGCTATCCTTCCTGGGTGGGTAATAGAAGCTCCAGGCATTGTTATCTAGGTTGAGCAGACTCCTGGGCCTTCTTAGTTGTCCTGCGCTGCACAGTAGGGCTAAAAAAGTGGAAAGGGCGCCATAGACTGATAATAAAACTTCTCACCTGATGGTGTTGTGCTAAGAACACAACACCTGTATGTACTATCAGTGAAGAGAGAGGTAGTAGCCGTAGCAGCCAGGCTCCAAGGGTAGATGCCGAGATCCCAAGCCAGGAGATCAGGGAATAGTAGATGAAGTGTCGGATCCTCGGGGTAGGCGGGGACCACAGGAGCCAGAATGACGGCGCTTCACGGCTTCAGGTTTAATGAAGTAAAACGATGAATTTTAATGGTCTCATAAACAACGCGTTTCGAGGCATAAATTGCCCCTTTGTCAAGTAGGAGAGACACTTCATCTACCTGCGCTGCACAGTGGAATACATAGACATCTCCTAGTACCTTTGTTCCACTGGTCAGTTCCTTTTGCTTCTTAAGATAACTGCCCTTCACGGTTTAGAGAGGTTCACGGCGTGTGCAAGGTGTCCCTGTTAGGCTTCTTTTCCCTTGTAAAAAGCTCAGCACTGCATCTTGGTTCTAGTAATCATAGAAGAAACTGTTGCTTGCTAGCTATGTTCCTGTCAGACTAGCTGCGTCCTTTTCCAACTCCCTAGCTGAACAGCACTAACTCCTCCCACCAGGGACTAAGTTCTAACCTCAGGGATCTATCTAGCCCTGGCTTTTGTTGGTGGGCTGTGTGTGTGTGCAGAGAGAGAGAGAGAGAGAGAGAGATAGAGAGAGAGAGAGCAACACAGCAACTAGGCACTGCCTAGTTGTAGTTGTGAGTCAGTCTGGGTAATGCTGGGCATGTACCGTGCAAGTAGGCACACTCACGGTGATACTCAGCCTAGAAGAGGATTAATGAAGGTAGCGAAGAGCAATGACGAAAAAACGACCACTCACCGGTCAAGTTCTGTGTTTATTCAGATAACCCCAACATAGGTTCACTGGCAGACATACAGAGTGCGTCCCATTGAGGCTACGGACGTTTTGCTTTTACACACTTCCACTGGCCTCGTAGTACCAACAAGGTACTATGAGGCCAGTGGAAGCGTGTAAATGCGAAACAGCTGTACTTGATTGGTGTATGGCCGCCTTTTTGTTATTGCTCTACGCTACCTCTCGAGAGAGTTAACTTACTCAAGTGCAACAGAACTTAGGGGCCCGTACCAGGTCACTACACTTTAGCTATTTGTAGTACTATCTAAACTTACTCTGTATTTGGCTCTGTTACTTGAGATGACATTTGCTTCAGTTCGTTGTAGATTTTTTTGTCCCTTTTGGACTTTCTATTATCTTCTAACATGGATGAACAAGTTTACTCATTTCAGAGGGAAAGAGGTGAGGATTATTGGCTGCACTGGATGTTCTTCTTCATAGTAATCTAATACACTCGGCCCCATCCTAATGCCAAATCCATTTTTCATGATTTAACCGGCTATGGATTTTCTCATTAACACAATTTTACTTTTAATTTGATGCAGACAGATTCCTTTTATAATGTGCCTTTTAGCAGCCGTGAATCAAAGCTTCTTCTCTAGCGAGTGCATGAATAATACAATGTCTGGGCCGCCGCACTTGGTGTCAGAATTGGCACTTCTAGGACTTTGAGTCAAATCATGTTCACAACTGTGGCCATCAATAATTACTTACAAGTCTATGGAGGTCACTGGAGATGAGCAGAGACCGTGCACCAATAAATACATAGGATTTGTCTGATTTGGGTTTCGGCTCATGTTCTAATTCGTTTCCCAGAAAGAGAATGCCCATAGACATTTGGGATGAGTAGCTCGATACATCATACATACAGATATGTTCTTTCATAGCTTTCTTCTTGGCTCGACATATCCTAGGATGAAGGCTGTAAGCTGACCACCACTTGAAAACACGGTTTTGCAAATACTCTCAGGAGTTTTTATGTTATGTCTCTATATGGAACCACCAGAGGTGGAAATATAAGGTTCACCTGCTTGAGTAGTTTTCTTGCAAGGTGTAATAATAGATTTGATTTAGATTATGAGGAACTGGAGTCCTTTACAACTTTTGGTAAAAGTGGTCGTGTCTGTAATAAGTAGCCCTTATTGTAATTAGTGTTAAGTGAGCATTAAAATGCTCGAGTGCTTGAGTGCTCGACTTGAACCCCATTAAAGTCAATGGGAGACTTGAGTATTTAACCAGGTGCCCCCTGCTCAGCAGAGGGTAGGGTTTCTAGTTCACCTAAAAACCTTAGGTATCGTAGCCAAGCATCAGGTGACCCTTATAGATCTCGGTCACCTGATGTGGCCAGCCAATCACCACTAATCCAGTAGCCAACATGGCTACAGCATAACAGAATGTGTGTTAGGGCCACGGCGGCGTCCCGTGCTCCGGACCGCCGCCGCACCCTCTCTCCCGCATCTGCAGCAGCCGGTGTCCGTAGGCAGGGACCCGGCGCTGCTGTTGCTTCGGCCCCGGGGGGTGCCTCACCTCACCGCGCTCCTGTCCGTCCAGCACGCGCGTCCCCGCGCCGGCTGTCTCAGATTTAAAGGGGCAGTGCGCTCCTAATTGGCCTGTATGTCAATCACTCCCCTATAAGTTCCAGCCCTGCCCCCTTCCAGGTGTTGGAGCCTCTACATGCTTCCCATAGCATTTGGCCCAGCTCCCTGTTGTTCCTGATTCCTGTCCGCTACCTGGTCCCTAGTCCTTGTTCCTGATTCCTGTCCGCTACCTGGTTCCTAGTCCTCGTTCCTGGTTCCTGCTCCTCTGTTACACTATTGCTCCTGTGTTTAGCCTGTCACCTGCGGTTACGCCTACAGACCTCTGCCAGCACCATCTGCTGCCTACTGCTCCTGCCACGCCTCGCCTGCCGTCACTAGCAACCAAGCCAGGGGTAGCGACCTGGGGGTCGCCTGCCGCAGCAAGTCCATCCCGCCTTGCAGCGGGCTCTGGTGAAAACCAGCGGCCCCTTAGACTCCGCTCCCTGGTGAGGTTAGTGCCATCACTAGTGACGGTCCAGTGGATCCACTACTCCAGGCGTTACAATGTGCCAGGCCATCCCCATGTGTTTATTGGCTTATTAAAGCTGCCAAAAATACAAGGAGGAGACTTGCACTTTGACCTGAGCACCACTAGGTGCTCTGTCAAGCGGTGCCCAGCAGCCCGATGCTCGTTCGAACACTATGCTCAAAAGAGCATGCTCGCTCAACACTAGTTGCAACCCATGGTCACATGTTTTGCCGAGAAAAAAATTAAAAGGGAAATCATACAGACCTTTACCAGAAACAGCCAAGGTCAAAGCTAAAGGGTAACATTAGGCACAGGTTTAGTGGCGCTACCAAGGTCAGAGGTTAGCTACAGGGGCAACACCAAAAGAACTTCAGGAAATATAGGCAATCAGAGAAGCTGCTTCTTAAATATTCTGCTGTCTGGAAGTGCGGAACGCTGGCATTGAGCCTGATTTGAGAGAGGTCCCCTCTCTGTAATAGGCTGACCAGCCCCGCTGACAACAGGGATAGTGACCCCTGTAAATGATTGGCACAGGAAGAGAGGATGGGTTTGATGGGGGGTCATAGAGAGGAAGCCACATTACAAGACCTGAACTGAAAAAAAAATGGCACCACAGGATTGGGTAGTGGGACGACCACTGGAGTAAGACGTTTGTTCATGGATTTTAATCTGTTCCAATTTTAGAAGACTATGGTCTACATGGTGCTGGAGAAAGATCTGTGATCACAAAAAAACTCTAGTCTAAGTTCATACACAGTAAAATAATACCAAAATACGTCCATAATTTAGAGTGGAAAAACAAACAAACCAAAAAATATGTGAACAGGTCAAAATAATTGGCATTTGTTTTTGCAAAAGCAGGTGGTAAATAATCAGTGTTGGACTGGCCCACCAGAGGACCGGAGAATCCTCCGGAGGGCCCCCAGGATCATTTCCTCTGGTGGGCCCCATATACTAAAGTCCAACACTAAATAATGAGCAGATTTATTATTGTGACAGTCATTTCATTCTATACATTGTTCTATACATTGTGTGCACTGACGGTCAATTTCCTATTGACTTTAGTGGAGGGCATTATTATATTGTATAATCTGGTCGTATGTTTACCCCAAAATTAAGGACGTATTTTGGTATTATTTTACTATGTGTGAGCATAGCCGTTGTGTAATAGATCTCATTCTTGACTGTCTAGTCAAAGTTTAGGTCAGCCATTTTGGTGCATTTTGGGGGCAATTCAGCATATTGGTCTGGTCTTTTTCTCCAAAGCCCCATTGTTTTCAGAGAGAGATATAAAGCTAATAGGAAAAAGGATAAAAATCCCAACAGTCTCTAATTTTTTTTTACAAATATTGGTACGATACAATGCTCAAACATACCGTCATATGATGATTAGATATCTGTGGTAAGGACGGTGGTGGAGACCCGGGCACTGGTATGGTTTATGTCTATGTGGGTTCCGTCACATTAGTTGGTGCCATTTCGCAGATATATATTCTTTATAGGATATGTTATAGAGTTTTTACTAATGACAGAATCGTCCTTTCAGGTCATCCAAAAATATTTGAAAGCAAAAAACTAAATCTCAACTCTATTCCATTCTCAGCACCTAAGTAATAGGATTCGGACTGGTAAATACACGGCCCTTAAACACAAGCTGTACAGAAGTTAATAGCGGCATTGCAGCAACCATAAATCTGTTCGCAAACCATCATGAAACATACGGAGAGCAAATAGTTATCACTCACGGCCGACACTTATGATCCTACCACACATTCCCTCCACCAGTGACCTGCATACCAACAGGGTCTAGGACAGCAAATACATCTTGGAAGACTTTTATCTTCTTCTTTACTTATACCGATCCAATCCAGAACTGAACTTTGAGGTTTTCGTATTATCTCCTTTAAATATCTATTAAAAAGATAAGAAAAAAATATTCAAAAAATCGCTTTGAAATAAATCCTGTCCCACGAGATTCTACTGAAGTAAAATGAACGGTATAATTGGGGAAATTTGGTTTTCAGAAGAAAATGTTAACGATTTGGTTAATATAGAGGGAAAAATAAAGACAAGGGTTGACTGGGTAAATGCCTTATAAATTGGGGCATCAGTGGATAGCAATGCCTTATCTGATCTGAAGTCTAATTTAGGGGTCTGGTTGGGAGTCTAACTGACTGGAAGGGTCTGATTTGAGGGACCTATGGTAAGAGAACCATGCCCCGGTTTTACCTCTGACCCCAAAGCTAACTATGGCTTCGTAGTGCCACATAGCACTGGGGTCAAGGGTGTAACTGAAAAGTGCTCTTCTCCCAGATTCCAAACAAAGCCCCTACATCAGACCCCAGACCAGACAAAAAGACAGGCATTCGCACTCCTCTCTGTACTGTTGGCGTCTCCAGTCTTCAGGCCCTTCACACAGGTCCTGGTGCCTGCCAATGTCTATACAATAACTTGAGATTTTTTTTCTCCTAGTCCTGGTTGCTTTTTTTTTGGTGTTGGCTAAAAACGTCTTGTCTCACAGTTTTGTAAATTCACTGGTGGCTGAGCTCATTGGAAACAGAAAAGCACATTTTGTCCTACCAGTACTTAAGTTCCCAACAGCGGAGTGTAGGTCTATACTGTAGATTCATGACTTGGAAGCTACTCTGCACGAGGCCTGACCATAAGACAATTTCGGTCATAGTGTGAAGCTCTGGAGCCCTAGTTCAACTTAACCCACAAGCTGAACGTCTCTTTTCTCCTTTACCTTCTCTCAGCTTCTCAAAGCTTGTGTATTTCCCCCTTGACTGACTTCTTTAAACAAGCTTCTTGCCCCATGTAGTCCTGGACTACTCTCCTCTCACATGAAGGGGCTGAACTGAACTCCTTCCAGCAGTAAGGCTGAACTGTAACTTAACTCTCTCTTCCCTTTCTAAATAGAGAGGACTAAATTAAAACTCCTCCTCCCCTTCTGGAATATTCCTAACTGCATTTAGGTTAACCCTTGCATAGCTCTCAGCTTTGCCTGGTACACTCATTTACAGTTCCAGTTGCAATATAGAATGAAACACTATAAAAACAGTGTATTCATATAAAATGAGGCACATGTAGCATATGGCACATAACATACGACACCCACCCACAGACCCCATAGGGAATCCAACGTGGGACACTGCGCCAGCAACAAAAATATGCAACTTATCAGAAACATATGCATACAGTATTTGGAAATCTCTGGATTATAGATTAACACCCCCCCCCACAACTCCAGATACAGTTTTTCTTAAATTTCTTCAATTTCAGAAATGTCTATGAGACCAACGAAGAGGAAATGTTTGTAAACCGTGATGTGATTTGTGGCAGTAATTTTCTGGTCGCTCTGATGTTCATGGCGGAGCTGGAGTTCTGCTAATATATCATGTAGCAGTTACCACAATTGCTAAAATGACATTATTAAAGCACAATTTCAGCAAAACTCTGGGCCAGGCGAAAATAAGAAATAGATTTTGTTCAGTCCCATTACCAGAACAAAATGAGAGAACCCGGGAGGAACATGCAGGATGTCTCTGATGTCTGTGCGAATGTGGGGGAGAAAGAAATACTACAAAATGCTGTCTATTATGTATAGAGATCAGGAAAGAAGGGGACCCTGTCCAAAGGGCTTACACTGTTGAGGAGAGAGGACCCTGCCCAACGGGCTTACACTCTACAGGAAAGAGGTCTCTGCCCAAAGGGCTTACACTCTACAGGAGAGGGGACCCTGCCCAAAGGGCTTACACTGTACAGGGGAGAGGACCCTGCCCAAAGGGCTTATACTCTACAGGAGAGCGGACTCTGCCCAAAGGGCTTACATTCTACAGGAGAGAGGTCTCTGCCCAAAGGGCTTACACTCTACAGGAGAGAGGTCTCTGCCCAACGGGCCTACACTCTACAGGAGAGAGGTCTCTGCCCAAAGGGCTTACACTCTACAGGAGAGATGACCCTGCCCAAAGGGCTTACACTCTACAGGAGAGAGGTCTCTGCCCAAAGGGCTTACACTCTACAGGAGAGGGGACCCTGCCAAAAGGGCTTACACTCTACAGGAGAGATGACCCTGCCAAAAGGGCTTACACTCTACAGGAGAGAGGTCTCTGCCCAAAGGGCTTACACGCTACAGGAGAGGGGACCCTGCCTAAAGGGCTTACACTGTTCAGGAGAGAGGACCCTGCCCAAAGGGCTTATACTCTACAAGAGAGAGGACCCTGCCCAAAGGGCTTACACTCTACAGGAGAGAGGTCTCTGCCCAAAGGGCTTACACTGTACAGGGGAGAGGACCCTGCCCATAAGAGCTTACACTGTACAGGAGAGGGGACCCTGCCAAAAGGGCTTACACTCTACAGGAGAGAGGTTTCTGCCCAAAGGGCTTACACTGTACAGGGGAGAGGACCCTGCCCAAAGAACTTACACTCTACAGGAGAGGGGACCCTGCCAAAAGGGCTTATACTTTACAGGAGAGATGACCCTGTCCAAAGGGCTTACACTCTACAGGAGAGAGGTCTCTGCCCAAAGGGCTTACACTCTACAGGAGAGGGGACCCTGCCCAAAGGGCTTACACGCTACAGGAGAGGGGACCCTGCCTAAAGGGCTTACACTGTTCAGGAGAGAGGACCCTGCCCAAAGGGCTTATACTCTACAAGAGAGAGGACCCTGCCCAAAGGGCTTACACTCTACAGGAGAGAGGTCTCTGCCCAAAGGGCTTACACTCTACAGGAGAGAGGTCTCTGCCCAAAGGACTTACACTGTACAGGGGAGAGGACCCTGCCCAAAGAACTTACACTCTACAGGAGAGGGGACCCTGCCAAAAGGGCTTATACTTTACAGGAGAGAGGACCCTGCCCAAAGGGCTTATACTCTACAGGAGAGGGGACCCTGCCCAAGGGGCTTACACTCTATAGGGGAGAGAATCCTGCCCATAAGAGCTTACACTCTGCCCATAAGATCTTACACTCTACAGGGGAGAGGACCCTGCCCATAAGAGCTTGCACTCTGCAGGAGAGAATTTATGAAGCAGTTTGCGCTATTTTTGAGCATTTTACACCACTACACATTTCACAAAGGGCAGAAGCCCCCAAAAAGTTGCACAATTGATACATAACCCCACTGTAAAAAATGCATGAATTGAGGCATTATAGTGTGTTATAAAGGAGTGTTAAAAAGAAGGGATATAATGGTGCAGCACTGTGGAGAGTATTGTAGAGGGTATATAAGGGTGCACCATTGTGTAGAATTTTGTGGTGGAGGGGTATGATGGTGCAGTATTGTGGAGAGTATTGTACAGGGGGTATTATGGTGCAGCATTGTGGAGAGTATTGTACAGGGGGTATTATGGTGCAGCATTGTGGAGAGTATTTTACAGGGGGTATTATGGTGCAGCATTGTGGAGAGTATTTTACAGGGGGTATTATGGTGCAGCATTGTGGAGAGTATTTTACAGGGGGTTTTATGGTGCAGCATTGTGGAGATTATTGTAAAGGGGAATATGATGGTGCAGCATTGTGGAGAGTTTTTTGTGAGGAGGGGTATGATGGTGCAGCATTGTGGGGAGCTCTGTAGTGAGATATATTATAGTGTACTGTATGTTGAGCCCCTCAGTGCACCTAGGGTGTCTATTTTTCTATGGAGAGTTGCATGGTTCTGTGCTCAGCCCTATTCTTAAAAGAAACAGATCACTGATCTCAGGGAGACCAGCCAAAGATAACACTGCTGGCTGCTGGTTAAAACGCTCAATGCAGTTAAATCCTAGGTGCATTGCTCCCTGGGAAACATAAATATGAAAGAGGAGAGCCTGTGGAACTTCATTAAAGAGTCTTGAGATACAGGACTAGCCAGATATTCCTTCAGGAAGGACCCATCCAAGGGATGGCTCCTGTAGGGAAACCACCATATTAAGTGGCTCTATAATTAAATGTAATGACTAGGGAAAACCAAGGCCAGGTATCCATCTACAGACAGCTGTTTTGGGGTGTTGCCCCACAACAGTGTTGAGCAGGATTCTAGATAGGTGAGAGCAATGCCTAGTAGAACCACAAAAGAAACAGATCACTTATCTCAGGGAAAGCAGATCTCAGGGCTTGGCGGGGTCCTTCTTGGAGGGATATCTCTCTAGTCCTGTGTTTCAATACTCTTTATTGAGGCTCCACTGGCTCTTCTTTTGCATATTCATGTTTGCTAGGGAGCAATGCACCTAGGTTTTCACTACATTGAGCATTTTCACCAGCAGCCGGCAGTGTTATCTTTGGCTGGTCTCCCTGAGATCAGTGATCTGTTTCCTGTATGGCTCTACCAGGCATTGCTCTCACCTAGCCACAATCCTGCTCCACACTGATGAGGGACAACACTCTGAAACAGCTGTCTGTGGATGGATAGCTGGTCTTGATTTTTCCCTTGTCATTACATTGACTTAAAGGGTCACTTAATATAGTCATTTTGGGGGTTTCCCTACAGGAGCCATCCCTTGGCTGGGTCCTTCCCGGAGAAATATCTAGCTAGTCCTGTTTTTCGAGAGGCTCCACGAGCAACCCTATTGTAGTTTTTGTGGGTATACTAAACAGTGGGTGTCACATACATCTGCAATATATCCAGCGCCTCAGTGGTGATAATAAACCATCCCTTTTAGGCTCACAGTCCTTACCCCACCCCCAGTGAACATCCCTGTATGTCACAACCACCACTGGCCTCTCTATATTCACCCACGTATGACGTAAACGCCCGTGTTAGTCACATGGTTGCCGACAGGCCTTGGCAGTGGACATTGTTGTATCGCAGCTTTAATTTTACATGAAAAGAAACACAAAAACCTTGTCAGAACAGTGACATAAATATTGTATGCTACACGGTGGAAGTCTCATTACACATGTACTGTGTCCTGTCTGTGTCACATAAATATTACATCTATTATCTGACATCAAACGCTGGCTGCCATCTGCGCACCATTGATGTCTCCCCGAACGCTGCGCAACATTAGACTTAATATGCAAACAAGAAAAAAAGGATAAAAAAAAATGTAAAGCTTTGCATTTATGTATAAAGGCAATTAAAGATTTTCAATTTACTGATATCAATGGCCTAAATGGTCTACATTCCCTTTAAGGAAGCCCTGCCAGCACTGTAGCACTTTGTTCTAAAACTCCCTCATCCCCCAAAAAATATATTTCTTTCCACCACTAAGGAAAGCTCGCTGCATACAGATGTATTACTAGGTTGAGTAAATTCTTATGCAGTGAGCTCCCCCTAGTGGTGGCTGCAGGCAGATTAGATTTTATCATGCTGCTCCACTATTGTATGTGTTACAAAGAACAGGAATCTTGCTTTTATTTTGTTTTCACTTGTCCGTTATTGTCTTTGGGGCACTTGCTTTGCCTTGCAGTTGATCCACTGCTCTGGATCAGCTATCTTAATTGCAAACTCTGTCTAGATTAAAGTGGCATTCTTTCTGCTAATGTCTTATTTTAGTCAAGCTTTGTCTTAGTTACTCCAGAGGTTCTCATTTGTATTCTTGTTTGTATTTTGCAGTTGCTATGGTCAGTCTCAGTTACCTGTTTATTTAGCTGTTGTGATTTAGTTTGTGCTGATCCTTACTTTTGTCTTTGGGTCCTAGAGTATGCTTGATGTTTCTACTAAAGAAAGTTAGTTTCCATAGAGAATCTTGCAGACACAGTAAGGATTAACATTATCTGCTGATGGGGTCACTGTGTACATTACAATACTGATCCTCAGTTACATCCTGTATTTTACTCCAGAGCTGTACTCACTATTCTGCTGGTGGGGTCACTGTGTACATACATAACATTACTTATCCTGTAGTGATCCTGAGTTACATCCTGCATTATACTCCAGAGCTGCACTCACTATTCTGCTGGTGGGGTCACTGTGTACACACATTACATTACTTATCCTGTAGTGATCCTGAGTTACATCCTGTATTATACTCCAGAGCTGCACTCACTATTCTGCTGGTGGGGTCACTGTGTACACACATTACATTACTTATCCTGTAGTGATCCTGAGTTACATCCTGTATTATACTCCAGAGCTGCACTCACTATTCTGCCGGTGGGGTCACTGTGTACGTACATTACATTACTTATCCTGGACTGATCCTGTGTTACATCCAGTATTATACTCCAGAGCTGCACTCACTATTCTGCTGGTGGGATTACTGTGTACATACATTACATTACTTATCCTGTACTGATCCTGAGTTACATTCTGTGTTATACTCCAGAGCTGCACTCACTATTCTGCTGGTGGGGTCACTGTGTACATACACTACATTACTGATCCTGTACTGATCCTGAGTTACATCCTGTATTATACTCCAGAGCTGCACTCACTATTCTGCTGGTGAAGTCACTGTGTACATACATTACATTACTGATCCGATACCGATGCTAAGTTACATCCTGTATTATACTCCAGAGCTGCACTCACTATTCTACTAGTGGGGTCACTGTGTACATACATTACATTACCTATCCTGTACTGATCCTGAGTTACATTCTGTGTTATACTCCAGAGCCGCACTCACTATTCTGCTGGTGGGGTCACTGTGTACATACATTACTGATCCTGAGTTACATCCTGTATTATACTCCAGAGCTGCACTCACTATTCTGCTGGTGGGGTCACTATGTACATACATTACATTACTGATACTGAGTTACATCCTGTATTATACTCCAGAGCTGCACTCACTATTCCAGAGGTTTTAAAGCATGTTACATATGGGTTAGTGATGTAGCCCCTGTCATGCTGATTCCAATTACTAGCCTTAGAATTATGTATTTACAAAATGATTCAATTATTTTATGTAGATCAGTTCTATATATAAACCGCTATACATTATATAAGGTGAACATTTATCACCCAGTGCCCTTAAAGGGGTTATCCGGCACCTTTAACTAAAATAAAGGAGAGGCACCACTCTTGTCTCCAAATCAGGTGCAGTTTGCAGTTAAGCTCCATCTACTTCAATGGAGCCTGCACCCAAACTGGAGACAAGAGTGGTGCTGTCTCTGAAAGAAAGTGGCCATGTTTTTGTAGCGCCTGATAACCCCTTTAATTTCCATCATTCGAGACAATAGTAGTAGTATCATTGTATCAGTAAGAATAGGCATAGAACTCTGCAATGTCAGTTAATTGGTTTGTTCATAATTGTATCCTTGGGGGTAATTGTATAAATATTTGGCATTGATCAGTGTGTTCCTATTGATTGTATTATTATATGATTCATTCATTGTATTGTTCTATGACAAGGATAACGGCGATCAGTCCACAGTGTTCTATGTTCTTGCCATTGTACATTGTGTGTTGTCTTCTTTCCTATGACAATAGGATTTAATTTTTTTTTTTCCCCCAGATATTTCAGATATCTTTTTATTGTCTCCTTATACATTGTTCTCTATTGATATAAGCCATTTAAACACTTCACACATTATCATTATGCTCATGGTCACTCCTAGTATCCCATTCTTGTTCAATGTTCTCCATCATTTTCTGACTCAATTTTTATATGGACAGTTTTCTCTTCAAGGGGTACTCCAGCGAAAATCCTTTTCTTTTAAATCAACTGGTTTCATAAAATTAACTAGATTTGTAATTTACTTTTTATTTAAAAATCTTAAGTCTTGCAGGAAGTGGTGTATTCTTTTCATATAACAATAGAATTCTCGGCACTCACCCTTAAAGTGTGCTTGTAGTATTTATTGCATCTCAAAAATGAAACATAAAATGGTACAGGATGCGTTTCGGCAGTTGATAAAGGCGTGAGCCGAAACACGTCCTGTACTATTTATGTTTAATTTTTGAGATGCAATAAATACTACAAGCAAACTTGAATGGTGAGTGCCGAGAATTCTATTGTTATATTCTATGTGGGATTGTTCCCTTCTGTATGCACCAGCTTGAACAGAGTCCTAAACCTGATTGTGAATTGATATATTTTTTTCAGTCTGACACAGTGCTCTCTGCTGCCACCTCTGTCCATGTCAGGAACTGTCCAGAGCAGCAAAGGTTTTCTATGGAGAATTACTACTGCTCTGGACAGTTCCTGACATGGACAGAGGTGGCAGCAGAGAGCACTGTATCAAACTGAAAAGAATACACTACTTCCTGCAGGACATACAGCAGCTGATAAGTACCGTACAACTAAGATTTTTAATTAGAAATAAATTACAAATCTATATAACTTTCTAAATCCAGTTGATTTGAAAAAAAAAAAAAAAAAGATTTTTGCCAGGAGTATCCCTTAAGTTTAATCCATTGCCATAAACACACAACCCCCCGACCTTCTTACACTGCTTAAGAAGTCTCCTATGTCTCCAATATGGTCACTCCAGAAGCGAAAATATTGACACCATATCTAATTATATCTAATTAATTAAATTAATTACAAAGTAAATTTCTTAGTCCAAAAATCCCAACAATTCCAGCAGCGTAAAGCAACAAGTAATGAGCCTTAGGAAAGGGAATACACGACCCCCAATCACGGATTTGGCACAAACAGGATGGATGAAGCTTCCTGCACTTCCAGAGTTGATTATTCCAGGATATTAAGACTCTATGTTATGCAGCAGATGGGAGTTAAACCAGTAATAAGCAGCACAACATTTCAGAGAAAACAGGCTGTAAAAGCAGCCAGGGAATGAGCGCTATTTGGCACGGCTTGGTGGAGAGTTTTTTTTCCCCCTTAGCAGTTGTTCCTGTTTTCTTCTCACGCTGATGGGATGAACATTAATGGTTCTGATTTATTCTGAACATCTTTAAATCATTCACTCGCTCTTTTACTTACTGGGGAATTCATTCACTTCTGCAGATTGGCTCCTCGATTAAACGGCATCCAGCTTGTTCGCCAGACCAGTAGTTAATGTTTGATGGATAATGGATGACTCGTGAACATGTTACAGGGATCCAGGATATTCAGGATAGTTGGTCATTGTAGTGCTAAAAACCATCAGCACACCAATCATCTGTTCACCACACCCACGGCACCTGCAGTGCACAGCAAATGTTGTTGGAAGAAAAAGATTCTTTACATTTTGCTATGCTCATATTGAGTTACTGCAGTTCAGTTTATTCACTTCAATAGAAGCTAAGCTACATGTATGAATCCTTCTGCTTCCAGTTCAGTTCATGGTGTATTGTGGGTGCTTCAGCTGTGATAAACAACTGATGGCCTGGGGTGCTAGGTGTCAAAGCACCACTAATCAGACATTGAAAGCCTATTAAGGATAGACCCTTAAAAATATTCATAACTTATACAAATGTGTCCATCCTCACCTTTCTCTTAGATAAGTTATGAATAGTAATTATTTATGACAGCCTTAACCACGATATCCCCACATATAATCAAACCTCCCACTATGGATCACTACATTAGTTTTAGTATAAATATCTTTATAATGGTCAGCTTTTCTCTTGCCCTGAATCCCATAATCCTATTTTGTTTATTTATTTATTTTTTGTCCTTTTGAACTATCCAAAGGTTAAATCAATTGACCCAAAGGTGGGTGATTTGGGAATTGATTCCTGAATTGATATAGACGTATTGACCCATCCTTACTTATTATGGATGACACTTTTACCGTAAAAGAGGTCACGTCAATTGATAATTATTTTTGCCAGGTGAAACGTGTTGAGTCCGCATTTAGTGACAGGCAATACACAGACTATAATCTCTTTTATTTAAAAACCACAGAAGACACCAAAAAGACAACAAATCAGGGCGGGAGGGAAGATATCCAATATATTAATCCACTTCCTGAGAAGTTCACAAGGATTATTTTCGGTATGAAGTAGTCAGTCAAGCCTCCTCCTCCTGTGTTATTATCAGAGAAGGTGGCTGTGCGCTCGCTCTACATCATTATTTCTTTCATGGCTATGGGAGGCAGGGGGAGGGCTGACGACCAAAGCCTTAAGCTCTATAAGTCTTCTGCGTTGTTTTTTTTTTTTTTTTCTTTTATGTTTCATCTTTCCGTGAATATTTCCACATCTTAAGATTTTTCTGGAAATAAGGAGACCATGTATATGCAGCCAGTGCATCAGGAGATCAGATTTTATTTCAAGTGAAGGCGAATAAAATAATAGAATTTCAAGATGCCAGATGATGTCTATGCCACCTATTATAGATGTGCCCAATCTTACCAACTTTTGTTAGGTATTTCAACATATCACAAATTAACAACTAAATAATAGCAGTAATATGAGATGTGTCCATCCTTACCTCTCCTTTATTTTAGTTAAAGGGAACCAATTACCTCCCTGATGGAGTGTGAACTGGCCCCAGCAATAAAAAGGCAGCTTAAAAAAAAATCCATCTTTAATGCCTGGTACCAGCTCCCAGTAACTCGGCACAAGGGCAGAGCCACATCAGCATGTAGTCCTTTTCAGCGACTCACACTTGATTGGTAGCATAAACAACTTCTGACAATATACTGGGATCATGACTGATAAAATAGATCAAGCAGGATGCCCATAATGTTTCCAGGTTCTGCTATATTAGTTGGAACAGATATTTAATTACTAAATAACAGCCATGAGATGTGCCCATCCTTACCTTTTCTTGAGTTTTGTTTCTGAGTGCCAATTTCTTATTATGCAAATTATCCTGACACGTTAAGAAGATTGGATTAAAAGAAATCTAACCTTGTTGATTCCTCACCACAACTCCTCGCCTCCTCAACAGCAGTGGAGGATTGGAGAAGTGAGTAAATTTTTTTTTTTTTTACCAAAATCCACCACATTGACCCTTCTCTCCACCAACATCATCTGTCAGTTTAGAGCCAGGGGGCTGCCATATGCATTAGACAGTCAACTGAATCTATTAGGTGCAAGTTTGGCCAACTTTAAGATGTGTAAGGTCTATGGGAAACCACACCCAAGAAATGTACATCATACAGGCCAACAATAATGGGTATGTGATAAACTAAACACAAGAAACATACTTAAGCCACCAAAGATGCCAAAGCAGACAATCAGAAAAAGAAGGCAAAGAGAGATAGGAATATAAGATAAACACGAGAACAACTTTTTATGGAAGAAGTTCAAGGTTCATTGAGGCGGCATTTCTTTCTGATTTCATTCTAAATATGTAATATTTTATCGGATAGCACAAAAACAAAGAATATTAGCTGTTTGCTTTAAACACCACCGAAATGTAAAATCAATAGAAATTGCATTTTGCGTCTTGTATTACAATTTATCCGAGTCTGCGGGGCTGGAATCTGTAAACCACCCGGGAGGTTCCTTCGTTCTCTTTATCTCAAGAGACCTCGCTGCTGTCCATTATGGAAAGTACATGGCCGTGTCTCTCCAGATCTATCTCTACTGTTAAAGAGGATTTAGGTCACATTTGTTGGAAATCAGATGACACCACAGAGAAATATGGTAGCCACAAATATTCATGTCTGGAGTTGGTACTAAGGGTTTGCCGACAGTGAATATCAATGCTAGTATGCGGCAACTGAGGAGATAGGAGCAACTGAGTAAAACTGCCTCTACAGTATATTGTTTTCAAGTCCAACTTTTTAATTGATACAGAACTCCAAGTCCACTGCATGACCACAGGGGGCAAATTTACATAAGCTCACCAGTCAAAAAATTAGTCACCCCTAAAAAAAAAATTATGAAAATCCTCATTTAATATGGTGTAACTCCATCTCTGGCCTTAATAACCTGTCACAATGTTCAGTCGCTAACAGGTTGGCAAGGACCTTCATTCACTGCAGCAATTTGTGTTTGGAAGCAATTTTGATCCACAAGCCGTGAAACTCGTCTCTGATGGTGTAACTTGCACCATTGCTTGTAGACACGTTGACCAGTCCATGGCAAAACACCAAAAAAATCCAGCAAATTCACTTACCGTATGGCCGTGGTCATGGCCAAACACAAATGCTCCTTTTCACCACTTTGTCACATCCTTACATTTACCCATGTTTATACAGTATAAGGCTATGTTCACACAACGTATATTTTCGTAAAAGTACTTTTTACAAAAATATACGTTGCCTTGTCTTCTATGGAATCTCGTCCGGAGCGTATACTCTTGTAGTGTCGTAGAAAACTGACATGTCAGTACACACTATGAAACGAGCGGATCCGGTCGCACGCTCCATTGTGAGTAGTGGGGAATTCTGATTCAGGCGCGCACGGATGCGCCCGCATCAGGACTCTGCGGCTGCAAAGATCCTCTGGCCATTACTGCAGTACCGGCCAGGATGATCTTTTCAGAGACCAGCCGTTCCGTTACCCGGCCGGGTCACGGAGCGGCCGGTCCAATATGTAGTCTGCACATAGCCTAAGGCTCCTTCTCTGCTCCCTATGCCAACCTAAACTCAACCTTCACTGTGAAAAGTACTCAAGTCTAACTAGAGACAGAGTAGCTGGTCTTTGAGGGCTTGCTTTCATGCTGTCTGTATATGTCTATGGAGAGAAGCAGTAAACGGGGGCAAGGGATTGTGGGTGGAGAGAAAAGAAGCAGAGAGACTGCAGGGACTATGAGGGAGTTTATGAGGGAGGATTAAATCTTACTGTGATGCTGGATTCACAGCTTGTGTTGCTCAGTACTGCTCTATAATGTTTTCCATGCTGCTGCTGCTGGTAAGGGTGTGCTGTGGAGATATTGGGAGCAGATTCCCTTTTTCTGTTTGTGTATACAGTGTATGGGACACTACAGCACTTTGTCTATACCCATTATTAGCTATACCTTGTGCATTAGTCTGCTGGTGTAAGATATGATAAATTTATGACATTCATAAGTGAAATATATAGGGGGACATTTATGAACTGATGTATTTTGAATATTCTGGTGCAGAGGGACCAGATACAAATAATTTTATTATTTGTTATGTGGACACCTTTTTCGCCTTTGGTCCCTCAGCGACCCTCACACCAGAGGGGAGTGAGGGGGTGTCCACATGCAGAGAGGGTGTGGCCTCCGCATGCGCAGCATTAAACATCTGTCCCCTGAAGGGATGTGTAAACAAAATATACAAAAAAACTACTTTACTGCCAGACACATTAGAACTCCAGCGGTATTAATTATTATTTTTTTTGTGCTATTTAAGAGACTCTGTAATTTCTCTCGCCTTATGGATCGCTCCTTTTCTATTAGATCCTGTATTTAAAGCCACTCTATTTCATCAATACTTTGTAATGTCAGAGCCAAGAATACAATAAGAAGGAGGTCGGGAAGTGCTGACATGGAGTTAACCGCATAGTGTACTGAAAAGACATTATTTTATCTCCAAAAAGTCTATCACTTAGTGGTATTGCTCCCCGGCCACTCGAAGGGAAGTCATAAATTTTACACCATTGCTCCTTCTCTTGTAGGGTGAATATAATATAAAGCTGCCGGTGTTTACAGTCAACCTGCCATAAAAAATATATATGCCAGCTGCTGCGAGTATCTATAGCATTGGCTAGTAAAACATCTACTGAGCATTATGACTGCGGTCCCGTCCATTTATGTTACTGACAAGGTGTCTGTCATCGGCTAAGTATATAAAACATACAGGAGGACTCCACCCAGGAAAAAAAAGGTGCAGACAAGCCTTTAAGATGCATAAGTAAGTCTAGGCCGTGCACCGTTTTATTTTCTGATGCAGAGGTCCAAATTTTTTGTATAAATGTACACTAAAATATAAAATTATCTCTGTCTGCTTTCACTGCTTTACCCCGGATTGCTGGTACAGATGTTGGGCCTGCTGGTGGGTTCTGGTATTTTGGAGGCTACTTGTCATGGTGGTCAGGAGCATTAACACCCACCCCTGAACACAGCAACCGGACCTTAGTTAGGACAGGTATGAGGTGCAAAGTGTAGGTCCCACGTTAAACAACTTGTAAACTTTACCTGAAAAATGTGTCTTAGTGCAAACAGTTGCAAACAGTGCTCAAGAAACTGTAACAGGAGATAGGGTTTTGATAGGAGGGCCCTTGCCCAGTGTACTATGTACTCTGCTGGGATGTGGTGAGGTGTTGAGAAGTGTTTGAAGAATCCTCATACTCATGTATGGATGAGTCTAGTCATCTCACCTAACCGCCTTCTGCCCCACAGTGTCAGGTGACTGTCTTCTGGGGTAGTACAAGTCCCAGGTCTCTGCTCTGGGTGGAGCTGGCTTTTAGTTTCCTTCCTAAAAGGATGAGCACTTGTCAGGAAAGAGCGGCTGAACTTGCACTGTGCTCTACTGTAGGATCAGTCTTGAGCTTGTCCTTTCCTTTCCCAAGGTGGTTGACTGTCCTTTTCAGTTAGTCTGTCCTCAGTGCAGGCAAGGGTGAGATCTCCCTTGTCTCTGGTTTCCCTATGGGTCTTTTCTAGGGACACTAGCAGTATGAAAAACAGGTCTGTTCTCCTCTCTTTCTGGAACTAGACCTTGGAGCAGCTATACAGCTATAAGCTGGGTTCACACTATGTATATTTGAGGCTGTATTTGTGAGGCTGTATAGCAACCAAAACCAGGAGTGGATTGAAAACACAGAAAGGCTCTGTTCACATAATGTTGTAATTGAGTGGATGGCCATCATTTAATGGCAAATATTTGCTGTTATTTTAAAACAACGGCTGTTATATTAAAATAATGGCCGTTATTTACTGTTATATGGCGGCCATCCACTCAATTTCAACATTGTGTGAACAGATCCTTTCTGTGTTTTCAATCCACTCCTGGTTTTGGTTGCTATGAGGACCTGACATGAGGACCAAATACAGCCTCAAATATACATAGTGTGAACCCAGCCATACAATAGAATGGTTACCTTTCCTTATAACCTTCAGTGTACACAGAACAAGGTGAAAAGTGTCAGTAAATGTCAGTTTATTGCTTAGTGGTCAATGTGAAAACTGCAGGATTTCACTTTCATGATGATGATGATTAAGTCGATATAAAGCAAATTTATTTCAGCATGCAGTCACTTCCTTCAAGGGCGTGCAGAGCATCTGCTCCATTACATGTTTCATTACACAGAGCTGTCAGTGAGTCCTATGGCATTTTCCTTTGTATTGGATCCTTATTGAAGAGCAATGTTACATCTATTCCAGAACATTATAAAGACCATGACTGTGTAATTTCCTGTGACCTGTGAGCGTAGCCTGGCCTGGCTGGAGGGCGATGTTCATCTTCTGTGATACAGATGTGTCCAATATTAACTTTCTATTGAGTCAAGGATTTACTGGAATCCAGTTTTTCATGATGCATATTCAGTGTAATATCAGGACATGTTAGCAAAGCCAACAGACTGCAACTCATATCACCACCATCGGGTGGCCACATAGAGGCATATCACATATACATCTCTTGATGGAGTATGTTAAAATAACAAAAGATTCTGATTCTAACATCTGTTGCATTTAGATTACACAAGGAATACATCAGATTTTTAATTTTTGCCTCCAATTCTGATCTATTCATCTTGTGACACATTGGGATGAACTGAACCATAAGAAAGGTGAGGATGGACACATCTGAATATATCCTTTGTGTGTATTGTACACAGCGCCTCCCCTGAAAAACTGTTTTCCTTATGTGGAGTTCCCCTTTAAGCTTATATTCTGGACATTTTATATCTCTAGGTGGTCTCTCCACTCAAAAATGAATGTTATCGTTGGTGGACAGTGCTATCTGGGTGGAGCTTCACTGCTGTTGTGCCCCATCTTCTCACCTACATCGGCGTTGTAGGCCCCACACTCTATGTGACATCATCGGCACCTAGGCCTCGCCCCTGTATGACATCATCAAAACTGGCCATATGAAGGAGGATTTCAGTAATGTCACTGCATGTGGGAGGGAGCAAGGCGTAGGCCTCCAGGTTGGGCCGTTCACATGAGGCCACAAAGGGATGGATCCTATGCGGTGATGACATCATGGAGGGATGAGGCCTACAATGCCAATGTAGGTTGGGATTTTTTTTATATTGTACTGGAATAAATGATTAGTGCTGATCCAATACTACAAGTCTTTGGTAGACATGACACTATGGCAGGCCTGCACAACTAGCAGTAGGTAGGGGGTCAACTTTAAAGGCTAAACTTTACAAGGCTGTGGGTAGGATTTTAGCAAGTAAAAGTCATACTGCAGTATAGATCCACTCTCTCCTATTACAGATGCGGATGGCAGAACATCCCCCGCTAGGTCTTTCGCTCTCCCCTCCTTCTCTTGCATGTGGTGTGGGGGGTACACATGCTGGGGGCATCTGCTAAGACGTCAGTCTTTGATGCCGCATGTTGGAGAGGAGCAAGTGGTTTTTTAAGTGTACAGCATGGGGAGCCTCAAGACGTCCTCTGGGGCCTAATGTTTTGCCGGCCTGCCCTATACTATAGCTGGTAAAATCAGTAGAATAAAAAACACTGCACTGTCAGGTATGCACGGGTTCCTTGAGAGCGCTCACTGTGTCTTACGAGCATTGACGTTCTGGACTTCTTGGCATTTCCTGAGAAGCGGATTTTGCATTCTAGGGATATATGGGTCACGGCGTATATTAGCTGTATACAAGCAAAGCGGACTCTGGTATGTAGTAATGGAGACAGGACGAGCCCCATGGGCAAACGACAAGACTTCATATAGAGTAATCAGGAAACCCCCGATGACTTAAAAGGACGTCTTCCTTTAGGATGAGCAATTTATAATTGTGGTTTCGGGATGGCTACTGTCATCAGAGAGCTGGGGGGCATTTACTTGACAGTCCATGGCCGGGAGATGACATTCACATCTGCTCATCAGCTGAAAATAGCTGCGGTCCTGATGTCGGGTCTTATTAACACAACAAGGGGACGGGCGGAGGAGCCCCCCAGGGTTGTGCATGGTTCGGGAAGGGTGTAGATGTTCAAGGATGTAAAGAGCATAGAGAATCACACTACTCAGCAATTCTCAAGGATCTGAACGTCACGAATCCCGTCCTAACGCTTGTAGATAAACTGAGAGTGAATGTTGGTGAGGCCGGCCATACTTAGTCGTGGTCATTGTTAATTCTTTCTGCCGCCTACTGACACTGTTACAGTATAGTCTCTACATTGTAGCAGCTCATTGTGGTTATCATTATGAGACATACCTGTATTTTATTATATTCACCATTGTAGGTAAAACTCAGTTACATGAATTTATTTCATTTCGTATTATATCTTTATAACTCCTGTGTTATATGTTATCACAAAACAGCTGACAAGGGCACAAAGTCATGTGACAGCTAAGCCCCATGTCTTTACTCATGTTCCGGGGTGTAGCAAGGATTCATCCACAACCCCCCCCCCCCCCAATTAACACAAATACTCGCCCAGCTCTGGGTTTGGGGGCAGGAGGCTGGTGGGAGCCAGCGGCTGTCCTGGGCAGAGGGGTGGGGCGGGCTGGTGGCTGTCCTGGGGGGGGGGGGGGGGGTTGTGGATGGCAGCAGCTGTCCAGGGACAGGGGCTGATGTGGGCAAAGGCAGCTGTCCGGGGGGGGGGATATTGGTGTGAGCAGTCCCATAGGAGCAGACCACACTATGTCGGGGCTGGCCCTGGGCCCCCTGCTGCACAGCCCCGTAGCAGCTGGGTGGTCTGCCTCTATGGTAGCTACGCGAGTGCTTATGTCTTAGGGGGCCGTCATTGATTCATGTTCATATTGAGGTGGTCTCTGCATCCAAGAAAGACTTAGGGCTTTTTACCACTTCCCATATTTGTTGGAGGTTACAGGTGGGGAAGTCCTGCAGTGGAGTGTTTCCCCACCGAGTATGATGTATCAATGTCAAACTGGGAGCTGGGAAACTGTTTGAATCTCTGCAGCACTGTAATGACAGATCCACGCGGCTGCTTCATTACAGTGCTGCAGAGATTCAAACAGTTTCCCTGCTCCCAGCTTTATATCGATCTATCATACTACACTACAGGGCTTCCTGTAACCTCAGTAAAATACAGGACGTGGGGATAAGCCCTAAGGAAGAGGTTTATGGTGCTGTCTTATAGTAAGATTCTCCTCATTGCCCATAGCAACCAATCACAGCTCAACTTTTATTTCTCATATTGCTTTAGTAAAGTGAAATCTGGGCTGTGACAGGTTGTTTTAGGAGCTGTGATTGGTTGCTATGGGCAACAAGGAGAATCCTACTATAAAGCAGCACCCTATATTTCACCCATATATTCCAATGCATACTTTTATAAACTCTTTAAAGCGACTCTGTACCCACAATCTGACCCCCCCAAACCACTTGTACCTTCGGATAGCTGCTTTTAATCCAATATCTGTCCTTGGGTCCGTTCGGCAGGTGATACAGTTATTGTCCTAAAAAACAACTTTTAAACTTGCAGCCCCGTGCCCAATGGGAGTATATGTGCCCTAATTTTGCACCACCCCTCCATCCCTCCTCCCCACCCTCTTCATCATTAGGAATGCCACTGGAACATTTTCTCCTGTCTGAACATTGCACGGGTGGCCTAACTATCCAGCCCATGTTTAGTATTCACACAGCTGAGGAATAGGAGACAATCTGCCTGGAGCATTCCTAATGATGAGGAGAGTGGGGAGGAGAGACAGAGAGGAGGCGCCAGCCTAATGCAGAGACATTCTAAGCCCCGAGCCTTTGGGCACGGGGCTGCCAGTTTAAAAGTTGTTTTTTAGGACAATAGCCGCATCACCTGCCGAACGGACCCCAGGACAGATTTTGGATTAAAAGCAGCTATGCGAAGGTACGATCTGTTTTGGAAGAAGGGTCAGATTGTGGGTACAGAGTCGCTTTAAGTATGGAAGGGTGGCTGTGGCTTGCAGGTGTAGGGGGAATTGTGGTTGGCAAGTGCCAAGGGGGCCCCAGCTGGTAGGTATGAGGGCTGTGGCTGGCAGGTGCAGAGGTGACTGTGGCTGACAGGTGCAGAAGGGCTGTGGTTGACAACAAGTGCAGAGGGGCTGTGGTTGGCAACAGGTGCCGAGGGGGGCTGTGGTTTGCAGGTATGGGGTGCCGAGGACAAAATTAATCCAGCAATGCCACTCCCTATGTAGTAAACGGCACTGCTGGAGAAATTCCATCATCGGCATACGCCCGAACAGACACAGAGCTGCAGGATTTTAGGAACCTACCAGCAAGGAATGGCAGTTACACTTTAAATAGACACTGTCACCTAAAAAAAGTAAAATTTCGCCCTATGTGACAGACTAGCAACTCACCAAGACATTAGACTGCATGCTGCACATAGGTCTAAGGACAGGAATTAAGTAGGGAGATAGGAAGGGGAGTAAGTTCAAAGAGCAAAAACAGATTGAAGAGACTTATAGAGATAACTGTATGTATAAGATCTCCCCCTGGTGGTGGATTTACAGGTTACACTGCTCAGTACTGCTCTAAACTATCCTCTATGCTGCTGCTGCTGCTTCTGAATGTGTGCTATAGAGATATGGAGAGCAGGATCTCGTTTTCTATGTATATGTACTGCATATAGACATCATAGCAGCTAGTCTACACCCACTAACTCAAGGCCTGCAGAGGAGAAAACTGGTGAAAAATGCCATATAGGTTGTATCATGGGCAATCTGTTCCTCATGTACAGATTATATGGAAACAATACGTAAAACAATAACTACACTTAAACACATCAGGGGAAAAAAGGGAAGGCGAATGATTTATGGTCAAAAATAGAAATTTTTGAAGACAATGATACAAAATGATAAGAGAATTCTAAATTTAGAGCTTGCAATCACCCGGGGCCCATACTTCAAGGATAATGTAGTCATTTAGCCCACTTTATTTCCCCTTCATGCTATGAATAGCCTGTAAATAGCATGTAAATTGCTTTAGGTTCCTAGCTCGGCCATGCTTTGGAGAGGGATGATGCGGCATAAATAATAACAATGATTATAATGATGACAATTACGAGATAAGAACAACTCAAGCAGAAAGTGGCTGATTTCATTGCGCTCTTAATGATTAATGATCCCATTTGTTTTCTGTCAAAAGTCTTCAATCACTGGTCGCAAACAAAGGGATAATTCTATTGTTCCAGTGTCCGCTCCCATATCCGGAATGTTTTATGTCATTAGGGTAAAAACATATCCAATTTAAAGCTCCATCAGCCTCTTTTTCCATCAAAGTGAGCCCGATCTCCGGCCTACTTCACGGGGAGCCGTTCCCACATCGTTTGTAGTTACCACCATTAAAATAGTTAAAAGAGATTAAGGAACCAATGGAGCAAAAATTCAGATTTTGTCAAATTAATTTTCTTTCAAGCATTTCTCCGAGTAAGGAACAGGAATAAAAATGTGCATTGTAATAAAACAAAAATAATTATAAAAAAAATACTCTTAATGTTTGTAATGTCATCAGCTGGCAGTGGGTAGGACCATAGGTTCAGCCATAGATGATATGGCGCCATGTGCAAAAAATTTGATTTGGTACTTTTCACTAGAGATAAACAAAACAAGTCAAATCAGATTGGTCAGAAACTCCCCACTGAGCATGGTCGCTCAGTAGTTAGTACTGTAGCCTTGCAGCATTGGGGTCCTAGGTTCAAATCCCACCAAGGGCAACATTTGTACAGAGTTTGTATGTTCTTTCAGTGTTTGCATGGGTTACTTCCCACTTCTATGTAGAGGCGCATTGATTTATGTAGAGGATTCTCTGCTCCCTCTCTGTATACTCAGGTCACCCAGCTTTCCCAGCATATTGTAGTCAGCCTGATGGAGGTTGCTCAGCTCTCCCAGTATCTTGTAGTCAGTATGATGGAGGTCGTTCAGCTTTCCCAGGATTTTGTACTCAGTACAGGGCCGCGACAAGGAGTTTTGGTGCCCTAGGCAGAGAAGGCAAATGCCCCCCCCCCCCCCCCATCAGAATTGGAGCTCCCTACAAAGTATAATGTACTGAATGTGCCCCCACACTGTATTAAGATCCCCAATACATATGGTAGTTCTCTTATAACCCCCCTACCACCATACAGTGATTACATATTACATGAATACTGCTCTGAACAAAACAGGAAGATATCACCAATGATACCATTACATAATACCGCCACATCATGCCCACTATCACTACAACCCTTTAAAAGAGCGCAGTTACATCCATTCTCTTCACTGCACTCTTGTGGCAGCGTTACCTGCGGTCCCAGGAGGCCGCTCTCCCCATCACTTAACTGTGCACTCACACCCCCCTGACCCTGCAGAACATTGCATAACAGTGCACTCACACACCCCTGACCCTGCAGAACATCGCATAACAGTGCACCCACACACCCCTGACTCGGCAGAACATCGCATACCAGTGCACTCACATACCCCTGACACTGCAGAACATTACATAACAGCGCACCTGCACACCCCTGACCCTGCAGAACATTGCATAACAGTGCACCCACACACGCCTGACCCTGCAGAACATCACACCCCCACACACACCTGACCTTGCAGAACATCACACCCACACACCCCTGACCTGCAGAACATTGCACCCACGCACCCCTGACCTGCAGAACAGAGCCCTCAGTGTGGCTTACCTCCTGCTGAACCTGGGAAACCAGCTGCCTCATAGAAAGCCTAGCAGAGGAAGATAGCGCCTCCCACACTGGTCACATGACCATGACGTCATCAAAGGTCCTTTACACCTCCCTCCAGACACTCCATTCTAGTTTCTACCATGATCCTGCTGTGGGTGAGGAAATTTCTACACTGTCTGTCCGGGAGGGGGAGAGAGAGGGAGGACATGAGGGTGCTGGTGGTATGTGAGCAGGGAGGGGCAGCGCTCCGAGGCCACCAGGAGTACAGTAGCCTCTGGTAATTTTTTTTCTTTTGAAATTGCACCCCCTGTAACTCACCACTAGATGGCGCCCTAGGCCATCGCCTATCCTCGCCTACCCTTTGTCCCGACTCTGACTCAGTATGATGGAGGTCACCCAGCTTTCCCAGCATCTTGTAGTCAGTATGATGAAGGTTACCCAGCTTTCCCAGCATCTTGTAGTCAGTATGATTGAGGTCACCCAGCTTTCCCAGGGGTATTGGCACCTCAGTATAAGCAGAGTTTGGGGAGCTGAAGAGTAGGCACAGTTGTGGACCTGGGATACCACTCCCTATACTGGGGTAATATACTGGGGACACTGATACAGGGGTCTGTAATGCTCCCTCTGTATTGTCCTACTTGTAAGGTCTATACAATATACAATACAATATATACAAGATGTTCTGCAGGCAAACTGCTCAATTCATGTAATAGAAACCTATTCCACATAATCTTAGACTATGGGTAGGAATTCAACAGGGTTACATTTACATTTTCAAGTGGAGTACCTCTTTAAGTCTGAAAATATTATCAAATGACCCAGTGTGATTCACTTGTATATTGCTGAGTTGCAATACAAGACTCGGCCTCAATACAAGGGTGGCGCTGTTTCTAAAGGGGTTAAAAAAAATGTTTAACAGTTTCAGCTTTTCCAATTAAAATTTCTTTCTAGTAATGTTTGTGCTGTTTTGATGTTGTTGACAGTCAGCCTGGGGACAATCCGGTGGGATTTTCTCGGATGTATTCTCCTTCTTAGAACGTCACTTAATTGTGTCGCATTTAAGCACAAAAAAAGCTTCCATCAGAAAAGCTAAGACTCTAAAAACATGGAAAATCCAGCGCTGTCTCTGGAGGTTATTATGCTGTTAGTCATGAAATCTCGCAGCAGGGAGCAGCCAAGCGTAATGTTGTGGAGATTTAGTGGGGTTTTTGCGCAGGGCTTCTTACTGTACTAATTGCATTTTTGGATTGATAATTTTTTTCCCATGACTTTTGGCAAAGATTGTGATCCCTGGATGCAGATTCGCTAAAATAACCCGCTATCCATCTCCTCTTCTAGCTCGTGAACTGGTACAATAACAGCTGCTCCGTGCGAGGCAACACAAGTATGTCTTAGATGAGAGGAGACTGCCAGGATCCTGTCCGGGCCTTGATATAGAGGTGCGTAGGAAATCACGATCTTACTTCAAAGTCTGTTCTTTTTGCTTTGGTATATGAAACTGCGATGCTGGAACATAAGAAAATGTGAGCGGTATATGGGCCACGTAGTATAAGGAATTGTACAGGGATATAAAACCAATCACCAACCCACACCAACCCCCCCCCCCCCCAACACACACACACACGTGATATTGATCTACAGCCTAATGTTGGGAAGGAAGACCTGAACAGGCTGTGGACCTGAGACCACTTCAGGCATGGTGGTTGCCTTCTTTGGTTTATAGAGTCAGCAGCCATGATTGGAAATAAAGGAGGTAGAAACAATGGTGTGAAGGCCAGGTGGGGCCCCTGTGTCCCCCAATCATTTTACCCTGTGATGAAATTGAAAGTGGTAAAAGTGGTAGCCAGAGATCTATTGAGTTTAAAAAAATTAGGGTATAGTAAGAAATATAACTAAAGGGAAAAAATAAAAATCCCTTAAAAAAAATAAAAAATAAAATATATATATATATATATATATATATATATATATATATATATAAAAGTTTCATTTATAGTTAACAAAAACACAAAAATGTACATAATTATTATCTCCACAGCTGTCTGATTCACTAAATTTACAGAGTTATAGACCTGAGGAAGAGAGGCGATACCCCTCAAAACATGTAGGTCACATTTTTTTTATGTGAACCTGGGTGTTAATCCTGCACCACACGGTTGGACAGATTCTACATTTTCCCTGAAAATCTATATATCTATATATATATTCCACCGGGAAATATATCTAGATGCAGTTTTTGATAACATTACCTTAGAAAAAACTGGTATGAATAAAAACTTCAGATCACTTAGCAAAAGTTTCTTTGTTGTAGATGGATTTTTTTTAAGGTTATAGGGGTTTGAACAGGACAATGTAAAATGTTTGTGTTATATTTTTTTCTTTGGTAAAAATAAAAAAAAATATATATAAATTTGTATTAACCTACGAAATGTAACATTTTATTTGTAGTAGAGTAGAGATGAGTGAATATACAGTAGGGACGAAGCGAAACGCTTCTTCCTATCAGGATTCTGCTTATCAGGCTGCAGGCTTTGAAGGCTGCTCCGCTCCATGCTGCTCCTCCCCAGGTGCTGGGAAAAGATGGATCCAGTCCTGGGAAACTGGGAGAAGTCGTAAAAAGTAAATGAAGAAAAATGGTAGAATTGCCATTTTTTTTATAACACCCCAGCATTACTTTATTTTGAAACTGTTATATATTAAAATTAAGAGTAACAATTTGTCCTGCAAAAAACAAACCCTCTTACAGTACCGGGAAACCAAAAAAAGGTATGGGACGGGTATGAATAGGATATATTTTATTGTTTAAAGTAGTAAAATATAACATTCTGCCCCACAATCATTGATGTGAAATAAAAAATCTTTTGGTGCTTAGAAGGGAGGGAGGTATGATAAAAACAAAAACGGCAGGAAGAATTTAAAGATCCCAGAAGTTCCAGTTACTAGGAACGACCACACCATCATGGGTGAAGGGAATAGAAGAGAACTATTCATAGTCTTCCGCAATCAGCCATCTTGTATCCATAGTCTTCTCCAATAAGCCATCTTGGATTCATAGTTTTCCCCAATCAGCCGTCTTAGATCTTAGATTAGTTAGCAAAACCTCAGTCCAAAGACTAAACTACAGTACTCATCCAGGCCTCCCAGACCAGTGGCCATAGCCCTTCTCACCCTGTACATAAACATATAGACTTTTGGTTGTAAGAACAGCATCTACACTGATGACTATATACAAGTTTTATATTTGAATAAAACTTTTACTTTGTTGGCTTCCAAGCAAAAACACTTCACGACGCGGCCATCCTCACATCCGCATGCCTCATTGCCTAGTACCTCTACGTCCGCCACAATACAATTTGCTGTATGAACCCGGCCCCGGCTCCCCGCTCAGATGATTTGTATAAAGACTATTTGTAGATGTTCAAAGGTGTCTCGGAGCTCCTGGATCTCGTCTCTCAACCTTTGATTTCCCGTCTCCTGACAGAGTCAGCGCACAGTGGCAGCAGGATGATTGCCCTTTGTCTGGTGGGATCATGAACCACGAAAACAAAGAATGAGCGGAATGATCAATTCCTACTGAGGCATAACCAAGGAAATGCTCAAAGTGATTTCTATTCACAAAGCAAATAGTTCTCGGTGGGAGACCATTGCACACACCAGGTGCCCACACAGAGGAAAATCTGCTTGTCTTCCAAGGATTATGGCTTTTCTCTCCCATACCCTGTTTTTTTGTTTAGCAGTATTAAGCAATTTACCTCCATCATCTTCTATCCTAATTTGTTGGTAACATGGTGGTAACTGTGGTAAGAACTAGTAACCCCAAAGTCCCCAATGGAGGTTTCTCTTCTCTCAATGTTGGCTCAGAAGCATTAAGAGATTAAAGGGGTTATCTAGTGCTACAAAAACATGGCCACTTTCCCCCCTCTCTTGTCTCCAGTTTAGGTGTGGTTTGTAATTAAGTTCCATTTACTTCAATGGAACTGAGTTATAAACCCCACCCAAACTGGAGACAAGAGCGGGGGAAAGTGACCATGTTTTTGTAGCACTGGATAACCCTTTTGAGTGATTTGCCTTGTGTTGTCAGAAACGTTAAGGAACCTCATTCTTTTTTGGATCAAATTATATATATATATATATATATATATATATATGTATTATTATTATTTATTTATTTTAATGTTACAAAAAAAAACATACCTACTAAGTGGGTTCGGCATCACCTTCAGATTATTTTAAAGAAGTTACTAATTAAAGGTAACAGTTTCAAAAAGTTTTGACATGTGACAAGTAAGACTTTTTGGTTGGTGAGGGTCCCAAATAATTTCTAATCTAATGGGGCAGAAGTGCTCAAAGAGTAGGAGGAGGGATTTTTACAATTCCCATCATGCCTGTAAAGCCAAATCCAAACCTTTGACTCAATCCTCTCTCCAAGGAGAACCAATCTAAAGTAACGGGGCACAATTGTTACTGGATCACCTCCTGTCTCTTGGTTTTATTAATCAATGGGCACAAGGGCACCCACCAATGTAAACTTCTAACATGTCCCATTAAGAGATTGAAAGTTTTCATTAAATGGGGTATCCCAGCGGAATTCTTTTTCTTACAAATTAAAGTATTTAGATTTGTAATTTATTTCTATATAAAAATCTTATCAGTATGTCCTGCAGATGGTATACAGTATTCCTTTCGGTCTGACACAGCACTCTCTGCTGCCACCTCTGTTCATGTCAGGAACTGTCCAGAGCAGGAAAGGTTTTCTATGGAGATTTTCTACTGCTCTGGACAGTTCCTGACATAAACAGAGGTGGCAGCAGAGAGCACTGTGTCAGACTGGAAAGAATACACCACTTCCTGCAGGACATACAGCAGCTGATAAGTAAGGCAGACTGGAGATTTTTGAATAGAAGTGAATTGCAAATCTATGTAACTTTCTGAAACCAGTGGATTTGAAAGAAAAGGATTTTTGCTGGACAACCCCTTTTAATCCTACAGACATATCTCTGGTGCAGAGCATGTCAGGATCTCCATCCAACTGGGAGAGCTGATCCTGAGGACATTCCTGCACAATATTATTATCATCATCTGGTGGGATTTATGCCACGATGAATTGCTTCAGTTCTGTAGGCTGAAGGAGGTCCATGGTGCTACGAGATGGGGCTCTAACAAAGTGGCCATTCAGTGTAAATATCCGAGCATTAGAATAATGATCCCGCCCGGCCTGAGTTACCAGATGTGACATTAGCGCATTCTGTTAAATAACATTGCCCTGGGGGCTCACAGCTGCCCACCGAATCCCGGCATTGTCGGAGACAAAAAGCATAATGGTGTTTTCAGTATAATGGGAAATGTGCAGCATTATCAGGCACAGCGATGGGTCTCTGTAGTCTGACGCTAGGAGGGACAGATCACCGCTCTATATGAAAGGGATTCATGAAACAGGGAACCTGCTGACTAGAGCTTGACCCGGTAATGACGGCGGCCTGCTGTCTTCTCAAGAACACATTTCAATTCTAATCAGACGACGTGTGAGATAAAATACACAAGAAAAAGAAAAAAAAAAAGACCAGCAGTCAATTACGTTCTTTTCATCTCTATGTTACAGCCACAAGCCAGGGCGTAAATTACACTGAGGAAGACCACGCAGCTGCTGCCAGGCCTTGTCACTTCCATCTGTTTCCATGTTGGGTGATGACAGTCTATACAGGACCCCACTCTGCTATGAAAGGAAATTATAGCAAATAAAGGGGGGGGGGGGGGACAATTGGATCATAGAATGTTAGGAGAGGGAAAGTAAACATTAGGGGCAACCCTTCTTTTACATTTTCGATCAACCAGTGTCAGATATATATATATATATATATATATATATATATATATATATATATTTGTAATTTACATCCATTTAAAAATCTCCAGTCTTCCAGTACTTATCAGCTGCAGTATGTCCTGCAGGAAGTGATGTATTCTTTCCAGTCTGAGGCTATGTTCACACAACGTTAGTATAATATTAATCACGGCCGATGTTGCCGATTTGCAACACGGCCATGATTAATACTTAACCTACTTTGTGCTGCAGCGGAGGGAATTCCGTCCGGAGTGTATACAAATAGTACATATATACATACACATAGTATACACTCCAGCCAGGATCGCTAGCGCCGTCACAAAAAACTGACATGTCATTCATTAAATAGCGGCCGCAGAAAACCTTTCAGTTCACACAATGGAGCATGTGGAATTGCTTTGGGCAATTCCACGGACAAGGTTGGCAGCAGAGAGCACTATGTCATACTGAAAAGAATACACCATTTCCTGCAGGACATACAGCAGCTGATAAGTACTGGAAGACTTGAGTATTTCAAATGTGTGGCAGGACACGTTGAAAAACTCCCGCAGGTTCACTATCCTCCTCTGATGCAAGCCGGGGACAGAATTCCCAGAGGAGCTATAGACTGCATTATAATGCTCTTACAATGCAGTCAACAGCACTCTCGGGAATTCCGTCAACCACCCGTGTAGGAAAAAGACAGCGTACCTGCAGAAGTTCTTTTACATATCCTACCATGCTGATAGGTACACTTTATATACCCTATCAGATATAGCCCCGATGAAGAATAAGGTATTTACCTTCAAACACGTCTGTTATTTATTAAATAAAGTTTATGTTTTTTTCAATTATTCATCTATCGATTCCTCGCTCACAGTGGGTGTAGGACAACTTATGTTTGCACTGCTAGAATAACTATTTTTCTAATTGCAAGATACAGATTCCCATAAGATCTTTCAGTTGGTGAAGCAGATATGCCCAAGATATTGTCCAACCCAGTATGGTGAGCGTGCACTTGTCACTTTAGCATCACACCCAGTAACTGTTGGTAAGGGTACAAAGCACTGTTCTTCTTTTGTACGTTTCTCTATAATGTTGGAGCGCTTTCGAGAGAAATTTCAATAGGAAATGGCGCCACTATATTTCTATAGAATATTACATTGCAACTGTGGTGTCCCACTAGGGGTGTTACTTTTATCCACACCCTTCGTAAAAGTCTGTACTTTTTGTAGTCCTATTGCAGCTGAAGTGTTACTAGAGATTACCACTAGATGTCGCTGCATTGTATAGCTAAAGTGTGGAAGCTGCACGGCTGAAATGTCTCAAAGGGTTATTGTATCTGTGTAAACCAGATTCTGTGCACCAGTAGGATCTCTACTTTCTTCTATCCTATCACCTCTTCCCTTTCTGCTCTTCTATTGCACTCTTTCCACCCAACCACAGGGCGTCTTACACGCTGGTTAGGAAGTTAGTCCCTTGGGGGAGGGAGGAGTCTTAGTTGAAATTCTGTGGAGAAAGGACGCAACTCAGATAGCTCTCCACAGTGGTTTTGGACTGGGCTCTGGCCCTCTGCCAGGTCCCCCCTAACAATTCAAGTCTAAGTCAGTACCCCACATGGGTAGGACACAGGACAATCACCTCTTACAAACTTCTTTCCTTAAGCAACACACCTGCACTATGCAGTGCTAAACTCTTCAGGATAGGACTAGCCAACAGGTCATCTCAACCCACGCCGTGGACTAGATGTTCTACAGTTCAGGACAGTATCTGCAAAAGAGGCAAAGAGGTAGGAACTGATCCGGGTGGAGCAAAGTTACGTAAAGTCTATGAACTCCATCTCGCAGCGCGGGTGTAACTAGAAAATTCTGACCATTCCGCTCATCCCAGTTAACAAGGTCTGGGGCCTGTGTCACCCATCAGTACGGTTCTGCCAAAGCTAGTGGGCATAAGGTGGTGTGAAGACTATAAGAAAGTCAATACATGGGCACAGGTTGATTCTTCTTCTACAAGTATCCTCTTATGAATTCCAACCTCCCGGCAGAGCGTGTTACTACTTAGGTTGAGACTCTTACGGCACTCTCCTCTCCACTATGCTACCTCAGTACAACCTTATCAACTATACTACATCAAACTTAGCACTTATCACACAGATCTGGTGGTTCTATGTTTGTGTATTTATTGGAACTGTTCAAGTGTACCTCAAGATTCGTTGTATTCCCTGCTGCATATTAACAAGTAGTAAACGAAGTCAACGTTATCAACTGAGTCTGTGATGATTCATCACCACCTGCCCGGCATATACACCGCAACCTTGGGACATCTCCCCTTTCTGTGGGTGACGGGACCTACTGTACTATTATTCGGGAGGGTCATTACACTGCTCTGACCACCTGTGACTACAATATTCCAAGGTACCCATCAGCAACCCGACAGGACACCAACCACAGGGGAAAAGGGTTCAACCGGTCTTACATTCTAAAAGCAGGTGTGCCAGCACGCCTGTGTGTCCCCCAGGCACTGGCCTTGCCTGACAGAACTCTAAGATCCGGCTGTATCTCGGCCATCCACCACCAGTAATGGCGTCACACTTCCATTTAGCAAGTGACCGGCCGTCCCACCGCTACAACATCATCCGGGGGCTCACCACAGCAACACGTAATAAAATAATAAATAATACTCATATTAAAAATAATAATAATCATAATAATGATTATTATTGTTCTACTGAGATTCCATATTTATAAACATATACTATGCCGCCATATATTCCTCTTTGAGAGAGGGGGGGGGGGGGGGAACACGACCCCTTAAAAATAGCTTCCTGATTTTCCCACATTTCATAGGGAAATAAATCACTGGGTCCCGTGAGGACTTATATTACATTGAATAATGTTTAACTTGCCAACAATCTCATCCACAAGTGATGGAGTCAGCGGATTCCTTAACTTCTATCATTTGTCATGATGCTACATTCAGCTCATTGTTCATGCAAAGAAGCCGCTCACATTAAGTCTGCTTATTCTCCATAGAAATAAGAAGGAACGAAAGCAGCGACAGATAGAAAGGACTGCATGTACATGGGGGCACCGAGCGTGACATCTGCCCCCGAAGCTCTCACTCTATAATTCTATGGCCATAATGTTGGAATATTACACACATCAGGTGCTTTAGTATAGTTAGTACACCTATAGAAATTGTCTATACATCCCAGAGGGGTGTATCCTTGTATCCAGGTCAATAAAGAAAAGAAATCCCATGGAGATGACCAAGAGGTCTTTAGTACATTAGGACCAGTACTGTGTAACCAAAATACTCTGTTGAAAGCTAGACAGTCATAATAACTGGTGGGATGCATGCACAGAAGGCTGGGGTGTTACAATGGGATCCGGGTACGGTTTTCACCTTTAAACTCTGTCTCCAAGGTAGGAATGGACTTTATGGAGATCCATCATGGCCCCTTGAAAGGTGACTGATCTAAACACAGGAGGCAGAACACCAGCGAGGTCATCATACTGAGACAGTAATAGAGAAACCAATGAGATCAGGTTAGCCCGTGGAAGCTTGTAGAGAGTAGGAAGACTGCACTCTGCTGGCTGATGGTGCACGTGGTGAAGAGATCCATTAGTATGTATAGAAGGAACCCGGCACTCACCAGATAAATATGAGCTTATTACCATATTTTCCGGCATATAAGGCAACTGGGCGTATAAGAAGATTGTCAGGGGATCGCCTTATACGCTGGAAAATGTTAACCCCTGTCTGTCTGCAACAGGGTTTACCAGCTAGCCCTGCTGTGGTCAGGCAGGGGTAACTGCAGTTAAAGGAAAAAACAAACGTTAACTCACCTGTGACCCGTTCCCGGCAGCCACGCGTCTCCTGTCCCATTCCTGGCGCAGGCAGTGTGACGTATAGTACAGTCTGTGCCGGAGGTCCCCGAAGCTCTCCCGGGCAGCCGAGCGTCTTATCGGAGAAGCTCGGCCGCACACTCTATTGTGTGCATCGTTTAATTGGGATGCGGGTGCATACGGGTGCGCCCGTATCCAAATTCAATAGAAATGAAGATAATCATACTGCAATACCGGCCAGGGTGATTTTTAGTAACACCGGCCGGTGTTTCACGATGTGTGAACATGTCCTAATAATGGAATCTGGTGGTGGAGAGTCCACATCACAGACCACGAGCAATTACTCCTACTGCTCCCCCTATAGTTATAACCTAAATACACTCTTGTCTCTGAGAATCATTGTTTTGTTCATATAAAGTTTCTGATGTCCCCTCCACCACCACTTCAATTTCCAAGTGGAAGACCCCTACAAGCTAGGAGATCTTGTCATGTGGCGTCTTGAGCGTCACACTTTATTTAATTATTACTCCACACCATATAATGTCATTATGTCTCCTCTTGTCTCACAAGACCAATTGATTTGCCTATTGTTAGGTACAAAGTCCTGGAATCATAATATCCCATTCTCTGGTGTACGGGACACTATTTACAACCACGTATGCTCGGCAGATATTACCCACCGCGTCCCCTTTCCTATTAGAGAGAAGAAAAATGGAAAAATAAATGAATGTGTCAGAATTATTGATTGGAAGATTGGTGGGTATGTAATAAATAAAATACTAACATTTGTTCTCCTCCAATAAAAGAATGTGACACTGCTACAGGTGTCAAACTGAAGGTAGCAATCTGTAAGAGTCCTCCCCGAGCTGCAACACGTCGCCTCCAACCATAAACTTCATCTGTAGAACAAGGAGCAGTTTTATGGGAAAATCAATAATTGGCCATTATATTCTCTGATTGTTTTCACAAAAGCGCGGCTTCGACTTCTCAGTCTTTTAATATAGTCAGAAAATAGTTGAAGGGTATTTAATAAAAAATAAAATAAAAAAAGTCATTTTTGTTTGTAATGCCTTTTATGGAAAACTATAGTCAGGTGAATGTTAAAGATTCAAGCCAAGACAAGGTCAAAGTTTCTAGAAGACACTGGTCAAAACATGTAGAGGGGCCCTCATCTTGTGTCATGCCACAAAAATATAAGGTAGACATGTGCCTTGTGCAGGAGAGGAGCCAGACATGGAGAAAGTCTGGGACGACTGGTATTTACACAAGGAACGCTGCCCTAATCTTTATATGGGCGGTTAGAAATGAAAAAGAAGCCTTGATTTACCTTTAAGAACCATCTTTAGTAGGCAAAATGGCTCAGTATGCTAGCGCTCTCAGGGTCCTATTAGCGATTTTTAATGATTAATGGCAAACGAGTTTATCGTTTACCAGAAATTTTTCAACATATTACACAGAACGAACGTCGTTAGTTACAATCGTTACTGCAATTGTTTACTCTATCTGATCCCAGCAAAAGAAGGAACGATTTGGAATTTCACTTAACGATTTGTGAAAGAATGCAGAACCACAGCGAACAAATGTGAAATTACAGCGAAGGATTAGTGAACAATTAGCGAATGATTAACAATGATTTTAGGGTCAGATCTAAATCAACGATCAGCGAGACATGAACGATTTTCCAATCATCGCCTGCAATAACACAGGACGATTATTGTTTAAATTTTTCCATACGATAATCGTCCAATGTAATAGGGCCCTTAGACTTAGGCTTCCTGCACATACCAAATCCAAGCCCTTCCCCCACTTCCTGTTCATTGTCCTAGGTCTGTAACTAGAGACAGATTTCCCCTGGTGACATGCAGTGAAAAGCAGACAGGTAAGAAGTGAGACACCTAGTGGCCAAGAGTTAGGAGGTAACAGGCCTTGTTTACATGATCCGTGCCGCAATCTCAAGGAGGATCACGGCACGGATCCCCTAGCTGGAGCCCCCCTGCCACCCGGCATGGATACCCCACACGCACCCCTGGCAGCAAAGATGACAGGAGTGCATGATGTGCGCTCCTGTCATCGCATTTATTACTCACCTACTCCCCCAGCTGAGCGGCGACACGTGCTCACCTGAAGTGGCCTGGACTATGCTGCCAGGAGAAGAAGATAGCGTAGTCCATGCCACTTCTGGTGAACATGAAGCCGGCCATTCCGGGGGAGTAGGTGAGTAATAGATGCAATGACAGGAGCGCACATTATACACTCCTGTCATCTCTGCTGCCGGGCGGCGGCGGGGCGGGGCGGGGGGGGGGGGGGGGGGGGGGGGGTCCATACCGCAATCTGCACTAGGACATGTCCTGTATTTTCGCGATGAATGGCTTCATTTACTTCAACGGACCCTAAAATTGTCCGTGGTAGTGGATCCGCAACCACAGGCAATTTTACGGGACGCGTGAATGCCGCTCTTCACAGTGGCTCCTGCTCTAGGATATAGGAGGGGATCCCATGTGGAGGAGGCTCCCCAACCCCTAGGGATGTGTATACTGTACTGTATACTGTATTGATTTCTCATTATTTATATTGCAGCAGCAATGATCACACAGGTCTATATATGTACATTGAAATATGTTTTATGTGAGTTGTCTATTCAATGAATTTGTTTTCATTTCATGAAGGAATTTTCATTGATGTTTCTGTGACACATTTCTTACCAAGAGCTAAGCTGCGGCGGCGATGGTGTCAGCGGAATATTGCCATACAGTGTCGCCATGACTTATCATTCATAATGAAATTTTATTCACTTGTCACGGGCCTGCTGTGTCTTCATCTCACGACCCCTCCAACATAGCAGGAAAAGAAGACAAATTTTAATCTGTTGCTACAACAAAATTCCAAAAGATTGTTCAATCCATGAGTCCTGAAAATGAGTTTTCAACACCATCCTTATTTTATTTCCCATCGTTGTGTCACACAACATAGCACAGATATTATATTCTCCTTACCCCAGAAGGCTTGTTCAATGAGTGTCCTGCTGAGTAATGTACTGTACAACGTTTATACAAATATTCTTCATGTGAAGAATATGATTGCTATATTACTGCCCCCTATGGACTACAAAATAAGTACTATAATTCTGCCCCTTATAGACAAGGAAATAAATATTATAATACTGCCTCCTATACATGAAAATATTACTACTATAATACTGCATCCTATCCATGAAAATATAACTATAACTATAATACTGCCCCCTGTGTACAAGAGTATAAGTACTATAATACTGCCCCCTATGGACTACAAAATAAGTACTATAATTCTGCCCCTTATGGACAAGGAAATAAATATTATAACACTGCCTCCTTTACATTAAAATATAACTACTACAGTCATACGGTACCTTGGTTCCCAAACATCTCGGTGTTTCAACACTTTGGCATTCAAACAGAATTTCCTCCTGAAGTTTTGTTTAGTACTCGAACATTGTTCAGTATCCGAACAAAGTCAGGGGAGATAACTGTCAGTCAAACTACTGTTTAGCTGACAGTAATTGAGGTGTTCGGGAAGGGGAGCGGGGATTCCCATCATAATGACAGGGATCCCTGCTTTGTGTCCCCGGCAACAGAGAGGGAGGCAGGAGCTGGTGGCTGTTTAAACTTGCTGCTCTGCTTCTGTTTCTCTCAGCTGCGGGGGGACCCTCTAAAGAAGCTGGGATTCCCCTCATTATGGCGGAAATCCCCGCTCCTTTACAGGTTGTTCCTTGTATCTTAGAGAAGTAAGAGTGGTGCAGAAGTTTAAACAGCCACCCACTGCTGCCTCTCTCTGGGGAACACCTTGTAAGTAAGGAGGATTCGCGTCATATTGACAGAGGAGACGCACAGCTTCCAGGAGAGAGGAGTTACCGGGAGTGGGTGACAGGTGAGTTGGATTGTGTGTTCTTCAACTGTTTCCTGCTGGAGGAGGAGGTTTAAGGCAGGCATTGGCGCTAATAGTGGTTGCCGCTAGAGATGAGCGAACTTTTCAAAAGTTCGTTCCAACCGGATTTCCAGATTTTTTTTAAATGTTTGGTTCAACCGAATTTCAGATTTCTTCAGATTTCATAGTTTAAAGTGACTCTGTACCCACAATCTGTCCTCCCCAAACCACTTAGGAATGCTCCAGGCAGATTGCTTCCTATTCCCCACCTGTGTGTATAATGAACATGGGCTGGATCATTAATACACCTGTGCAAAGCTGAAACAGCAGTAAATGTTCCTGGATCATTCCTAATGCTGAGGAGGGTGGGGAGGAAGAACAGAGAGGTTGTGCAAGCCTAATGCATATACAAATGTAAGCCCCGGCCGTTCGACACAGCGCTGCAGGATTAAAAGTTGTTTTTAGGACAATAACTGCATCACCTGCCAAACGGACCCCAGGACAGATCTTGGATTAAAAGCAGCTATCTGAAGGTACAAGCAGTACAAGCATCTATATGATACGGGGGTAGTGTATTTGGTTGAATTTAGGGCTTTTCATGTCAGTAACATCATTATCTTTTCAATATCTAAAATCAATTTTTTTTTTTAGACTTCAATATTCACCATTACAGGGTCTATGCAGGAAATTCACCATTACAGGGTCTATGCTGGAAACTCACCATTACAGGGTCTATGAAGGAAATTCACCATTACAGGGTCTATGAAGGAAATTCACCATTACAGGGTGTATGCAGGAAACTCACCATTACAGGGTCTATGAAGGAAATTCACCATTACTGGGTCTATGCAGAAAATTCACCATTACAGGATCTATGAAGGAAATTCACCATTACAGGGTCTATGCAGGAAAAAGGTCACAAATGCAGTGAAGGAGCAGTCTCTCCACTACACTCTTGCAAGGGTCCAACTATAGTACTTGTATATCTGCATAGCCCTTTTTTTTAGAGTTTTATTCTACACACATGCACGAGGTATATATTTGTGCCTCAGGAAAACACCTATGTCATATACAGTCTTGCAAGGGTGACAGTTTAGTACTTGGATATCTGTATAGCAAGTTTTTGTTCTGTGCACCCTTTGCTATCCTATGCCTAATCTATCTATCTTTCGCCCTCTCTATTTTTCTCTCTCAATCACTATATGTTTCTCCTCTCTGCGTTTTTCCACCCGGAACACTTCCTGCTTTCTAAAATGGCGGCTGCCATTTTAGAAAGCAAGGAAAAAAAAAAAATTTGGAGCAGACTTCCAAAAATCTGAATACGACCGGACTCGGACTTTTGGAAAAATCTGAACCGGTTCGCTCATCTCTAGTTGCCGCATACGGCGGGGATGCAGACATTTTTTGAGTTCCCCCCCACCATATGGGGCGACCATACCCAGCGTTTAAGGCACCCCCTGACTTTTAAGATTTTTTGGGGCTAAAAATTTGAAATACGCTGGAAAATATTATAATCCTGCTCCTATGTACAAAAATATAACTACTATAATACAACATAATATTGAATTGTTGAGTTTGTTAATGTTTTATGCGCTGTAGCTTTGTTGTATGTTTCTGTCTGTGCGCCTAGATAAGAGGGGTTAATTGATCTATAAATCCATATTTCATGAGTCTCTGTTGTGGACCGCTTCCTGTGTTATGTGTTACGTTGGCTTCAGTAGACAATTATCCATTCACAAACAGAATTTACTAAGCGTTCCAGTGGTGTGTGTTTTCTTGCCTAATCTCTTCTTGGCCACGGGCAATTTTCGATCTGTGTTGACCATTGTGATAACCCACTTCAACCATATTGTGCTTGTGAGACGGTGGATACAGTTTATCATTATGTTGCACACAGAAGGTTTAATCTCCATGATGTTTTGCCTTGGGGCAGGATGACTAGAAGCCATGGTGGAATGTCCTGTTGTTCTGGTGACATTGCCAAGCTTTTGATTCGTCTCATGTTTATCCATTGATTTAGTTAACAAACACACAGGATAATTGTATCTAAAGACTTCCAACACAAAGTCCATCACTCCTCTCCTTCCAAGCTTCTTACCATCTACAGGGTAAAGGAAAACAAATTATCACTAACCCATAAATTCCCAATCCAGTGCCTCCATACTCCTCTCCCTGGCAGACAAGACTGGAATTTCTAGTTGCGCATATGAACAAGATTTGCTTAGACTGTGACTATTCTTGTTCTGAGCTTATGTTCAGTCAATTTTTTTGTAGCTGCACATATTGTCAAACCAGTGTTTGATGATGGACAGGTACTCTATAATAAAATACATTGTATGGTCAAGAACAACCATCTAGTAGAGCTGTAGATCTCTTTTGGTCTCCAGAACCACCTTGATCCATCATGGCACAACCGCTACTAGATGATGAATTCATTCTGCAGAAATTCCAACCCCTGTGGACAGGATCACATCTCATAGTTGTTTCCTATTACATGGAGGTTGTAGGATGCTCTTAACAAGGCGTGCCAAGATAACATTCCCCAGATTGTTATGCCATCTCTATCTGGATACATCTCACTGAACCATGTTTCTTCACAAAGATCTGGATCCATCTGACTGACCATGTTTCTTCACAGAGATCTGGATCCATCTGACCAGGTCATGTTTCTTCACAGAGATCTGGATCCATCTGACTAGCCATGTTTTTCCACAGAGGTCTGGATTCATCTGACTATGTTTCTCCACAGAAATCTGGATCCATTTGACCTGACATGTTTCTCCACAGAAATTTGGATCCATCTTACAAGCCATGTTTCTTCACAGAGATCTGGACCCACCTGATTGACTACGTTTTTCCACAGAGATCTGAAAACCCTCGGACCGGCTATGTTTGTCCACTCGAGATGAGCGAAGCAAATTTGACAAATTCTGATTTGCAGCTAATCGGGTGTATAATTTGCCTCATTGCGATTTCTGAATTCGCCAGATTCACTTCGTAAATTTGCTAATTACCTCAGTAGCAACTGCACGTTAGCTTATACTTATGCAGTTGCAAACATTACGCAGTTGCGAATATTACGCAGTTGTGTACATCACGAGATAAACGTTCACATGTTCGAAAATATGCAAAAATATAGAAAAACGCTTTAACCATATACATGCCTAATAAATCAGTGTGAACCTTCTCCTAGTAATATGAATAGTATAAGGAGGCATTGCTAGTGCCCAGGAACTTACCGGGTTGGTCTGCACAATGTCCAAAAAGTTAGCCAGCGAGACAGCCGTCCTCAATAAAAAACACTTTTATTTATAATCAGACAAAGATAAAATGCAAACAGATGAATTCCATCTGTTTGGATTTTATCTTTGTCCCATTATAAATAAGGCTATGTTCACACTACATAAGAGACAGGCCTTTCCGTTACCCCGGCCGGGTCACGGAACGGCTGGTCTCTGGCCGGATGATCTTTCCGGCCGCAGAGCTCTGATGCGGGCGCATCAGCGCGCGCTCGCATCAGAGCTTCCCATAGCGCACAGTGAAGCAAGCGGCCGGAGCCGCTGACAGGGCTTTCTGCGGCCGGAATTCACTGAATTCCGGCTGCAGAAAACTTACATGTCAGTTATTTGTGGCCCCGTATGGGATCCTGGCTGGAGCGTATACGATGTGTATACGCTCCCGCCGGGATCCCATAAAGAAACAGGCATTGTTCCACCGCGCCAAAAGTACGGCCGTTGTTGACATAGCCATAGGCTGTATCCCAGTTTTCTAGGCGGTCCTCAGGCTGTATCCACCCTCTCCACGGAGCGGGCAGACATCGGGAATCAGAAGCCGATAGTTCAGGTTCATACAAACCCGAACCTCGGTCGGTTCGCTCATCTCTACTGATAAGCATGGGAACTTCCAATGCCAGTAGTGTGGAATCCCACAAATGAAAGAAAGTAAAAGGTTTCCCTTCCAAGATCTGTTCTTGGTTTTGCTGTAGCTCCTGATTACACCATTGCCTCGTCCTATATTTCTGGAGCTTTTAAGACCCCTACATGGAGGATCAACCATGGGCCCTTTAGCAGATACATGCAGGATTTAATAATAATGTGGACAATATGGTGAAGAATACCATAATCTACACTATTCTGGTAGGATTTATACTTATAATAAATGTCATTATCTGGGCTCGGGTCACATTGTGCACATCATATGGTTCAAATAAAAATACATGCACTGTTTTTACTCACAGGTGAACAACAAGATGGAAGCTTCACAAAAACTTACTAAAATAGATATTGAATTAAGGTCAATTCATCGTAATTACACCTAGGACATCAAAGTCTTGGAATATTGGGCTTAAACCAGTCATCAAAGACATTTCATAGCATCTCTCTGTCTATAATGGTATATCTCTTACACAGGGCATCAATTTGCACTGACCATCATAATAAGTAAGTGGCAGTGATATCACTTACTACTGTATCAGAAGGCACCATTATTATATAGAGCGCGGTGTTGTTTGCAGTTCTGATGGGCTCCAGAAGATTCTAGGCTACAAGCCATTTGTTAGGTCAGTGTTTATACTACTAGTCATTACAGATGATCGAACAACGCTGATGTTCAGGTTCGTACGAACTCGAACCATCCGTGGGGAAGGTGGAGACAACCCAAGTCCCGCCTGGAAAAAAGCCTTGGCTATAGGTTGTATTCCTGTTTTCCAGGAGAGACTCGGGCTGTCTCCACCTTCCCCATGGAACGGGAAGACTGCGGGAGCCAAATACCGACGGTTTGAGTTTGTACGAACCTAAACATCAGCGCTGTTCGATCATCTCTACTAGTCATCATGCCACATTACTCTCATTGCTCCTAGTGTCATAAAACATGCATAAAAGTAGGGTTGTAGGCAATATAACCAGATAAATTACTTGCAGTTTGGTTACCTGATTTATCTGGTTATATTGCCCAGAACTTGACTTTTATGAAGAGAACAGAAAGGCTGCAGGGAGGGTGGCAGCTTGGCTTGAAGACCACCCTGGGGAGTGCTATAGCTTTAGGCTGGGTTCACACTATATTTCAGTCAGTATTGTGGTCCTCATATTGCAACCAAAATCAGGAGTGGATTGAAGACATAGAAAGGATCTGTTCACATAATGATGAAATTGAGTGGATGGCCGTCATTTAATGGCAAATATTTGCTGTTATTTTAGAACAACGGCTGTTATATTGAAATAATGGCCGTTATTTACTGTTATATGGCGGCCATCCACTCAATTTCAACATTGTGTGAAAAAATCCTTTCTGTGTTTTTAATCCACTCCTGGCTTTGGTTGCAATACTGACTGAAATATACGTAGTGTGAACATAGCCTCAAAGTGTATCTGTCCTTATAAAAAAAACTTTCGAGATGTCATAGAGACATGTGAAAAGTTTCGATTGGTCCGCTTTTAAGTGTTCAGATCCATACCGATCAGGAAGGGCAGGGAGAGGACCGCAAGGAGAGAATGGGCAGGGAGAGAGCCCATTATAAGTGTGACTCTTTTTTTAAAAATTCAGAGCAGAGAGTGGACATGCTGGAGCGCAGTCTTCTCCCCGCTATATCTCCCTATTGGTACATAGCTGAACACTCAGACCCAGACCAATCAAAACTTTTGACATGTTTGTTATGTGGCTCCATTAGAATCAATGAAGGGAAGGGGTTTCGTCACACTGGGAGCCAGCGGGCCTGCCCCCAGTCTATTGTGATGGGTGAGTGTTCTGTAATAGACTGGCGTGGTGCCTTGGAACTGGTTCAAAAAAAGGACTGTGCCACTGGCATCCCCACGCCGATCCATTAAGGTAAAAACCCAAAGTGATGTACCTGATGGTACATTCGCTTAAGGAATTAACCTCCCAATAATGTGCGGATCCTAGGAGCCCTGAGGCCAGCACTGGGTTCTCAAATAGGTTATTGACTGTAGAATATTTCTATACATAACATATGGATGAGGAAAATCCTCAAAGGACAATCTATATTAGATTATTGGAGTGCATAAGTGCTCTTGGGTCGGCTTCATGTATAATGCTGATTGACGTCCTAAGATAACTCATATTAATCCCTAGTGATGCTCATGGCTGGAGCAGAGGATGCACCATTGTCACATGAGCTCTATTGGATTTCACTATGTACAACCTTCAACAAAATATCCGGATGCACTAACAGTGATCCCCAAAGATTCAGAAAACTTATTCAGCTCTGCCACATCTGTGAATGCATCCGGCCATTGGATATATGTCATTCAACATGGCAGCCTTTACAGTCTGTAGTCGACAGAACTTTGCATCTGACGCCTAAAGGGAACACTAGGTGGAAAGATAATGACATTTACTTTGACATTTCACCTGTTTTAATAATCCAGGCGCTCTCCGCTCCTCAGGGACCAAATCTCATTTTGTATCTATCCGGCAAGAATTCATTGCAAAAGTGCAAACAGACGTGAGCAGGAAGGAACGCGAGTAAAACTAATGTCAGAAAATATCAGATATATAATTAAGATGCACCTGGATGGCTCCAACCCCTTTGTGGGATTCATGTATGAGGAGTGTCCCGAGGGGTTACACCACCCCCAGACTTTGGATGTATGGGTACAAGAAGGTTTCATGGAAGAAAAAAAATATGATTTGAAATTGAATTTTAATGTTATAACCAGGTAAGGACCCAAGAAGTAATTTTCTTTTGTATGAAATCCTATTAGAGCAACACTAGAGGGCGCTATTGTAACCACAAAAGAGGTTCTAGAGGTCTGAGCTGGAGACCTGCCTTTCTGACTCCTTATAAATAAGAGTCAGGCAGGTCCATCATGGAATCCTTCTCAAATCAAAATTATTTAGAGTATTCAAAAAGAGGAAGAGTATATAGGATACACTTTCTACAACCCCATTTAGACCTTGTTGGGTGAGGGGTTGTTACCAAGTGCAGTTGCCTTCTTCTATAATTTTTTGATGCAGGCTGGACCACTTTGTCAATGGGTAGAATTGTCAAGAGAACTGTGGGAAAGAAAGAAACATCAAATATATACATAAGGTTGGTCGACCATACTAGTTGTCACCTACCTCTAGCAGAGATGACAGAGTCCCACTTTTTACAACATGTGTACTTCACTTGAACAGGGTTTCTTAGTGCAAACAGTTACAAACAGTGCTCAGGTACTCAGTGCAAAAATAGTCAAATTAATACTTCAACAGGAAGATAGATAAGTTGATAGAAGTAAATATTAACAGGGGATGGGGACCAAATAGGAGGGCCCTTGCCTAATGTACTTTTTACAGTGTTGAGAAGTGTTTGAAGAAATCCTCGTACTCACGTATTGATGGGTCTATCTTACCTAACCGCCTTCTGCCCTACAGTGTCAGGTTTCCGTCCTCTAGGGTAGTACGAGTCACAGGTCTCTGCTTTCAGTGGAGCGGGCTTGTAGTATCCTTAGTTCAAAACTGAGCGCTTGTCGGTAGAGAACGGCTGAACTTGCACTGTGCTCTACTGCAGGATCAGTCTTGAGCTTGTCCGAACTTTTCCTAAGGTGGTCGACTTTCCTATTCAGTTAGTCTGTCCTCGGCGTTAGCAAGGATGATATCTCCCTTGGCTCCAGTGTCCCTAGATGTCTAGCAGTCCATAGTGTAAATACAGACTAAGGAGACCAGAGAGTGTGTGTAGCTAATATTTAGTGTTAGCTGCAGCTGTGCTGTGAAAGTGTGACATCAAGTGGTTGGAGTAAGGAACAGCGACCACCTGTCCTAACCTGTAACACTAGAGTGATACAGTTTTACCAAGGTGTAAGAAGAGAAAAGAAAACGCATAGTGGGACCCTACACTCTTATTCTTGCCCCTGACTCTTCTGTCCTTTTTCTAGGCTTTTCTGTCCGTTTCTGTTTCTTCCTCCCCACTAGAATTCTTTTTCCTCCTTCAGACTCCTCTTTTTCCTCCAGACTCCTCTGTCTATTCCAGACTCTGCGTCTTCTCCTCCAGACTCCTCTGTCCCCTCGAGGCTCCATGTCTTCTTCTCCAGACTCTTCTGTACATATAGATTTATATACTCTTTGATGGGCATGCTTCCCTATTCCATATTCTTTATATCACATTTAGGTTGTGTTTTATCCCACCTTATATGCATATTTTTAGAATCCTCCTTTATATCTTTATTTTCCCAGCCGGAGTAATGTGAGTTATACAAATAACTTACAAAGGACAGAAGACTAATGGATGATTACTATCCAGAATATGCGTCAGGACCATTTGTGCTGTGTTTTGCTGTGTGTCATGTAACCGAGATCCTCCGATTTTATCTCCATAGAAGGGGAGGACGTCCGCCTCCTGAACCTTTCGCTATGTTCATTTGCCCTTTTGTGAGCATCAGCTTTCATGTTAGCGCGCGCTCATTGCTCTGTCACTCTGGGTATATCATCCCCACACAAAGGTCACCCATCATCTTGTTTTATTCTTCCCTACCGTGCAGGAGAAATAGCTATTTACGCCCGTGACCTTGTCAGATATTGATTTATTGTATGAAGAAGTCGTGAATCTGGAAAAGAAGAACTGAACATTTTTATTTTACCTTGTGATAAACAAGAGGATAGAGAAGGGGTATAAATAAGATGGAGCTCGGCGTCGCCATGAATCTCCCCTCGCCTTTCTAACAGTCCGGGCTTCTCGGCTTATGTTGCTACATTTAGACACATTTTCTACCACAATGTAAATCCTCAGAAAAGCCTCCGATGAATCCTGCTCTATAGGCATGCAATAGGGTATACTGCCTATAGGCTCCCATGCAGTGTGTTATACGTATCTAGCTGTATACCGTTATATGGACTAATGTAGTCAGTTCTTTGCGGCCCCTCATGGGATCCCGGCCGGAGCGTGTACAATGTGTATATGCTCTGGCCGGGATCCCATTGAAGCAGAGGCAGTGTTCCACTCCGCAGAAAGTACGGCCGTTGTTGCAGATGGCAACAACGGCCGTACTTTTATGTAGTGTGAACATAGCCTAATAGTGCTAGAGATTAGATGATAAACTAACCATGTTCATTCATTGTCTGAGAAAACCATTGTCTGTCAGCTGCACATCTCCCTGTGTAATAGGGGATGTGTGGATGACAGCTGATTCCAGGAAAGGGCCAAATAAACAATATATCAATCGCTTGCTTGACCTTGTGATTGGTCTATAAATGAGCGCCGATCACCAAGATCATAGCTTAGTTACAGATTGGCTTGGGCCATCTAATAGGGGCACTTTTAGATGTCTGGCCACAGGGAGAGCTGTAAGGAAGAAACATGCTAAAGAGAAACAGAGACCTTTCTTTTAGTAACATATAGTAACAGTATTTGTACTTCACAGTGGTTAATAATTATAACATAGATTTAAATTTAGATGTGTTAAAAAAAAATCCATGCAAACATGGGGAGAGCATATAAACGTTACATGTTGAATCTGAACTCTGGTGCTACATGACAACAATGTTAACCATAGACCCACCTTGCTGACTCCTGTTTGCTGACTCCTTGGCAGCTGGTACCTTTGGTACTGTGTTTCCCCGAAAATAAGACATCCTCCTAAAATAAGACACCCTAACTAGCCTTCTCTCTCAGCCTCCCCTGTTGTGGCTACTATAATATGGGCCATAAATGATCCAGTCTTCCCCCAGCACTAATGGCTAAACAGCAGAGGTCCCAATCCATGTTTTTTAGTTTTTTCTACACCAATATCATAAAATCGTTTCCAATCAGTCGTCCGGAGATCCTTGGACGTGTTTCTCCAATTAGGGCATGCGTCCCATCTCTATGTATCATGGGTGTATCTTGCATCTATTCCATTCTTTAGACTCTGATCCTAAACTGCAGGAAGCAGACATGTTACGTTGTGATCACTTTCATAGAGGATTGTATTCTAGGCGAACGCTTCTATAGCCGGCCGATAATATTGCTTCTTAATTAATTAGATTAGATTCTCATTCATGTTCCGGGAGATTAGAAAGTTCTCTCATATTATCACATTCAGCAATAAATATGTGAGGACACGGCCTGGGAATAATGAAGTGTTGTGCAGGAGGTGGCGGTGTAACATTCATACCTTCATCTATACATACACTGTTATCATATATAGAGGTCACAAGTACATATTTCTCTATAAAGCTCACAGCTCTTCGGACACAGAGTTCTTTCACCCTCCCTACAGTGACAATTTCACAGCATCCTAAGCCCTACTCGGTCAGCTCTCCCTGCCTACACTGACAATTTCAAAACGTTCTAAGCCCTACTCGGTAAGCTCTCCCTCCCTACACTGACTAACTACCACTGTGAATGTTGCTGTCTAACTAAATTCAGATGCAGTTCCTGCTCGTTTCACTCTCCCTACTGAACAGCACAAGAATCAGGAAAGACTGGGAGAAAATTTGCCTCTGTGTAACGTTTTTATAGCATTAACGTAACATAGGTAATGACGCTAATCGTACAGCCAATCACAGTAATGCCAGTAGTAAACATGGCTACTACATTACCTGATGTGCCCTTCGTTCCCTACACGTTCATTGGCTCTTTCAAATTGGTGGGAGGAAACTTATGCAGTTGCATACAAAAGAAACGTTTCCAAGTTCCAATATGATCGAAAATTAATGTTAGGCTGGGTTCACACTAGGTTTTTCCTATCCATTTTTGCGAAAAACGGATGAAAAAAATGGATGGAAAAACATGGGCATTTGTTTTGATCCGTTTGAGGTCAACTACATTTTTGTGTACGTAAAAAAAAAAAACGGATCAGTTTTGATCCTTTTTTTTTTATAATGAAAGTCAATGGGAAAACGGATTAAAACGGATGCACACAAATGCATAGTTTTTTCTCAAAAACAGATGAAAAAAATGGATAAGAGAAACGTAGTGTGAACCCAGCCTAATAACTATTCCGATCATCTTACAAATTGTTCGATATCGGCGAACATTAACAATTAGAGTCATGTTCGTACGGACATAAGAACATATACGAACATGTTCACTCATCAATAATCCTTAGCTTCTTTTCATATTGTTCTAGAATTTAAGGGAGTCTCTCCGGTCACCAGTGTGAGGTGAGCATAGGTTAGGAGGGAAAGATGAGCTCGGAGATCCTTGTTTTCCTAAGAGCTACACCATGTAAAATGTTCAAACAAACCAGAACTCAAAGAGAGAGACTGTCTGCCAGCTGAATCGAGTGACCAAATGGGGAGTGAAGCTTCACCGAGATGTGTAAACACCAAGAAACTGGCACTCAACTGGCACTGGCATATCATAAACATGGAGTTTAACCATGGCCTAGAAAAATGCAATACTACACAACCAGGAGAAAGCCCAGGCCAAATAATAGAATAGTGATGAAAATTAAAACAATCTTTACTAGACTGTTAGACAACTTAACCCTGCCCCACACATTTTCTTATTGTGCTGCTAACTTCCTCAGGGGTGAGATACGCATGCTAACAAAGCGCATGGGGCAGGGTTAAATGCTGGGACTGTGACCCCTCTCTGCATGTTGGTATTTGCACATTGTTTTGTACTTTGCCCATGTTTCTAATAGTAATATGACCTTGCGTTTATTTACTGCATACTTGTCTATATATGTATTCATTTTAACCAGTAGCCGTCAGTGTCTTCTTTTGCTGGTCTCCCTGAGATCAGTGATCTGTTTGCCCTATTGGTCTACTAGGCATTGCTCCCACCTAGCTAGAATCCTGCTCCACACTGATGAGGGGCAACACCCAGAAACAGCTGTCTGTGGAGGGATACCTGGCTTTGGTTTTTCCCTGGTCAGACTTGTAAATAAATTGGATATTGACCAAAGGGGCCACTTAATATTGTGAGTTTTGGTGGTCTCCTTACAGGTGCCATTCCTTTTCTAGGTCCTTCCCTGGAGGGATATCTTTCTATTCCCATGTTTTAAGACTCATAACTGAGGCTCCACTAACCTTTTTGCATATTGATGTTTCCCAGGGAGCAATGTACCTAGGATTTCACTGTATTGAGCACTTTAACCAGCAGCTGACAGCATCTTCTTTGGCTGGTCTCCCTGTTTCCCATAAGTATACATTTGTTTATGATTTTGCACTTCTTTATATGTATATATCATGTATGTATATGAGGTTTGCCATATTATCACATAATGGTCCAATTAGCACTAGGGAGACATGGATCACGGTTGCTCCTTTTTGAACATATCTCTACACAGCTGTATTTTTAAAAGTCTAATAAAGGTTTTTTTTTTTAAATCTCATTACTTTCGTGATGTGCGTTGTATTTTTTGACCCAGATATAACTTATCATTGGTGCAATTTAAATTATTGACAGATCTGGACAGAATATCTAAAGCTTTTACAACTGACACTAACACTTTAAGTATTCCATTTATCAAGTTCTCATTATATAAATTAATCATGATGTGAACATTTCACACCACATCTACCAGGTGATCACACATAGTCACATGAAGAATAAACTACTCCCTACAGAGTATCACACATCATGTGGCTTCTTTCTAAGTCGTCATCTTAATAAGTGATGGGTAAAGATAGACACATCCATATCACTGCAGCTGTACTACTGTGCTGCTTCTACAGGTTACAGGTGAGCAGTATGTATAGAGATGGCAGTTCTTTATAGAAAGGGCTTGGACTCAAAAAGTGATCAGGGATATGAGACGGCCGGGTGTAGAACGGCCTGCAGACCATACAGCTGCGGGTGGTTGGGTAATCAGATGGCTGTTCCCAGATTTGCTTTTGAGAACTGTAGAGAAAAATTGTGAAAAAAAAAACATTGAAAAAAATCTAAAATCCTAAAAAAATAGCTGACACATATGCACCAATCACATCCCGAGCTCCGGGCCCCGTGCGATAAGGCAACATGGATGTAGACGCTATCCTGCAGGGGCTTAGCCAAATATCGATACATAGAAATTCCAAGTATCATCAGATACAGCAGCGGTACTCACCGATCTCAATATTCCAGATGCTTTATTGGGACATATACAACAGGGCAAACAGTATGTTCTACTCGAACAAAGTAGCGTCCGTTTCATGACACATCGCTTCTTCCGGCTCACGTTAATCACACAAGCTGCATGACTTATATCACCATGGTGGAAGAGATCGACACAGGAAGCTCCTGAGAAAGGAAGCTTTATGGATTATACGGACTAACACTACAAGATAGATAGATAGATAGATAGATAGATAGATAGGAGATAGATAGATAGATAGATAGATAGATAGATAGATAGATAAATAGATAGATAGATAGATAGATAGATAGATAGGTAGATAAATAGATAGATAGAAGATGGAGAGTCCACAGCACACCAGCTCAAGTGGTACAAAAAGTGTAGTTTATTCCAAAATGGTGAACAAACAAATGCAACGTTTCGATAGCCTCACGCTATCTTTCTCAAAACGTTGCATCTGTTTGTTCACCATTTTGGAATAAACTACACTTTTTGTACCACCTGAGCTGGTGTGCTGTGGACTCTCCATCTTCTTTTTGCGGAATCCTTGGCCTGAGGACATATTCCCTGAGCACCCACCTCATTGGATCTGGATGTGCGGCTTGTTTTCTACTTGATAGATATATAGATAGATAGATAGATAGATAGATAGATAGATAGATAGATAGATAACCGATAAACAACCGCGGCACTCAGAAGATGAAGTGAACTAGTGGAAAATTTATTCAACAAACATCTGTGGATGTTTTTGTTTTGTATAGATAGATAGATAGATAGATAGATAGATAGATAGATAGATAGATAGATAGATATTCTCAAGAATTCCCCAGCACTTCCTTTAGTAAGAAATCCAAACGTGTTTATTCCATAACGGTCAAAAGATACATGCAACGTTTCTGCCTCATCACGAGGCCTTTCTCAAGCATGACCGTTATGGAATAAACACGTTTGGATTTCTTACTAAAGGAAGTGCTGGGGAATTCTTGAAAATATACAGTACAGTGGGGAGACGTGGATTCAGCCTCCAACTGCTGGCACTCCGACTGCATTTACTTAGAGTGCACTCCGTTGTGAATTTTTAGATAGATAGATAGATAGATAGGAGATAGATAGATAGATAGATAGATAGATAGGAGATAGATAGATAGATAGGAGATAGATAGATAGATAGATAGATAGATAGATAGATAGATAGATAGGAGATAGATAGGAGATAGATAGATAGATAGATAGATAGATAGATAGATAGGAGATAGATAGATAGGAGATAGATAGATAGATAGATAGATAGGAGATAGATAGATAGATAGATAGATAGATAGATAGATAGATAGATAGATAGGAGATAGATAGATAGATAGATAGATAGATAGGAGATAGATAGGAGATAGATAGATAGATAGATAGATAGATAGATACATAGATAGATAGATAGGAGATAGATAGATAGGAGATAGATAGATAGATAGATAGATAGATAGATAGATAGATAGATAGGAGATAGATATTCTTATACTGGACACATGATTCTGTGTTGCTGGACACTAGATTGGCGCTCTGCGGTCTGTATACACATATATACACAGAACATTCTTTTTTTTCTAGATTTTGTAAATAACTGAAATGACGAAAATCCAAACACAATTAACGTGAAATGAAATACACTGAATATTTTGCTATTTTCCTTCTCTCTGTATCTGACAATGAGACGTTTAATTTGCCGGTAATAACTTCTACATCCTCCTGTGGGAAAACAACAACAAGTCTTCGATTAATTTTCTGGCATCTCGTGGCTGTGTATTTCATCAGTGACTGAGAAGATTTCCGCTTCGTTCTCTGTTCATTATAATAAAGCTCGGCTTCATCCTGGCGTCTTCCTGGATTTACACTGATCAGATCTGCGGCACATGAAGGAAACCCGTATCTTCAAACAATGGGTGCTGACCGGTGAGATGACAGCCGAGCACCCACTATATTTGACACACTCTTACTATAATATGAGACTGAATATACATCTACAACCAGATACTTACTCTCCTCTCTTTCTGGAACTAGATGCCTCACATCCTGCCTGGCCTAAAGCCAGGCTCTAACTGACTGACTACAGGAATAGAGTGTATAAGAGAGGGTGTATGTAGCTAAACCTACAAAATGTGACACCTAGTGGCTGGAATAGGGCACAGCAACTAACTGTGACACCTGATAGAGACACTTTTGCCTAGGTATATAGAAAACAAGAAAAAAAACGAGTGGAACACTACATGTCTATCTATCTATCTATCTCTCTATCATCTATCTATCTATCTATCTATTATCTATCTATCTATCTATCTATTATCTATCTATCTATCTATCTATCTATCTATCTATCTATCTCCTATCTGTCTATCTATCTATCTATCTATCTATCTATCTATCTATCTATCTCCCTCTTATTCATCCATCTCTCTATCTTACATTCAGTATAACCCAGCAGGATCCCGTCAGTACAGCAGCACTGTAGACATCACACACCTGCTTTGCTCCCCGGTCACACTCCTATCTGCAGCCATCACATAATCGATAGATGAGGTGCGGCGCTGACTCCATCCCCAGCGATCAGATTATTAATAGCTTGTGTGCCACAACAATAACCGGAATAGTGACATCTATTTATAGAGCCCCAGCCATTAACACCAATTACGCCTCACCGGGAACATATCAGATGGGTTGCGGAGCCGCAGTCTAGTGGTGATAAAACGAAATTATATCCGCCACTTGTCATCCAAGTGTGTAACCATCACCTGTCCGCCCGGGTGACGGTGTGCGTGACCACAGCAGGGGGCTGCTTTTATTTAATGACCCCACAGTTATTATCAGAGAGGGTCTATATAAGAGATGCAATGTCAATATAACAACATACAGTATGATAGATACGGGAATGGGATGTGAGCATGCTCTGTATTATATGTACAAGAGACTGTGCATCACTGGTTGTGAACAGTGCCTCCAACTGAGACTATACTGTAGAATGGAGTGCAAACCTCTGTACAGGGACACAGACATACAATATAAGCTTTGTTTATGTATATTTTATATCTAGGGATACTCTTTGCATGACAAAGCCTATGTGTCCTACTGTAACGCAACGCTATTCTGGGAAACCCTGCTCAGCCCAGCACAGGGACCTGGGACCTTGTACTACCCTAGCAGGACAGGTCACCCAACACTATAGGGCATAAGGCGGTCAGATCAGAGGGATCTATATGTGAGTATCTTCTTCTTCTCTTCTCTACCACTCTATCCCAGCAGGGCACACATCTACTTTGGACAGGGCCCTCAAGACCCTTCTCTACTCCGTTCTTATCTACAAAGTGTATTACAACTACCTCCTGCCTGCACCTGCAATTTAAAAGTGTTATTATTGCCTGGTATTGCACTAAAGATCCTCAGTAAACAGAAGTTATCCTGGTTAAGCTATTGGACAATGGTCTATCATTTTGCACCTGCACCTACACACCAGGTTACACTTGAGCTATCCAAAACCTCTAACACAGCGCCCCTTTTATCTGGGGGTGGGTTATAACACTACTCCTGGCCACCGTGACAAGTGCCCCTACACCCACGCAGCAGCCACACCACCACATGGCTACCCCGGCACATGCACTATACTTCTAGTAGTATCACTTATGATATTTACCCTCTTAGCTCCTCTGCTTTATTGTATCTATGAATTAGAGTAGGTAGGGTTTTACGTTCTATCACACATAGGCTACAGTAATGTATCGGAGCCATTAGCAGCTATGTCAGTGTTGGCTTGTATTAAGCCTTGTTTATGTATTTGCGCAGTCTCGTTCCTCTCATCTCATAATTATCATTGTCTACCTCTGCTTTTTATACAGCACAATAAATCTCATGAAGTGCACTCGAGAACCGCTAAACCCGACTCATACAGACTCGTGTGGTTTTGTCCTCTGAGATCATTGCCGGCTGTTAGTAGCTGAGGACACTTGTATACAAAAAGAAAAAAAAAAAAGACTTTCTTTTCCATTTAACTTTTCAGAGAAGATAAGTGAGAAGTGTTTTACTGGTCTGATAATTGGTGATATATTAGAGAATAGAGAAGAATTGTATCCGATCAGCTTCCTTATGCAACAATTTTTGGCAGGCGTTTTTGAAAAAGTTACAAACTTTTCTATTAATAACCATATAGGGGATTATTTGTCTTTGTTGTGGGATAAATCACACTTTGAATGGCATCTTTTCTGTTAATTTATAATGTATTTATGTATCATGTATGTATAATGTATGTATGTATGATGTATGTATGATGTATGTATAATGTATGTATGTGTCATGTATGTATAATGTATGTTTGTATGTATGATGTATGTATGTAAAGAGAAAAGGCGTCGGCTTTTTCTATTTAACAAGATGTCCGTTATTGCCCTGATTCTATTGACTTTAATACAATGCTTTGAAGTCAATGGAATGACGGACATTCAATGCACACAGTGTATAAAATAACGGATGTTGTGTGTGCGGACGTCAAAATAACGATCATGACAATTATTTTCGGGCGTCTTTTGCAAACAGCGGACATTATTTTTTTAGTTTTTCTTTTTTCAACATCCTTTTACCGTTTTATTTTTAAATTCAATGAACTTTTTAAATAAAAGACACATCTAAATTACAATAATGAACCAACAGCCGTCATTGCAGGCGACCAAACAGCGATATAAAATTGCCTGAACATAGCCATACAGTAAATCATGTTTTGTGAGTCTGTATAAATACAGCTATATCAAACTTATTTTTATATTATTTTCATTATAGCAATGAACAGTATGGCCAAATAAACATCTTCAGGTACCTTAAATAATGAAATTTATTTGCAAATAAACTTTTACTGGTACCATATATAGTATAATGTATAAGCAAATAAACTTATACAGGTACCATATGTAGTACAATTTATTAGCGAATAAACATCTACAGGTACAATAAATATTATAATGTAGTGTCAAATAAACTTCTACAGGTACCATATATAATAAAATGTATGGCCAAATAACATAATGTACCATAAAGCAAAAAGGAAAATAGTAGCCGGCTCTCGATAGCACCAGAGCATACGGTCGGCTGGTTGCTGGGGGCGTGCAAGCGAAGGCCTCCCTTGGTATGCCATGGCCGGGGCCTCACCTCCCCCGGAAGATCGGCACAGGTGTCTGATATAATGCTTTGGTGACTGGCGGCCGACACTGCCAGTTAGCTCTCTGTATTGTTGGGGGCTGGGACTCCAGCCTCCATAAACTACTACTTCTATCATGTCTCCTTGCCTGCGATAGAGCCTTTTTAGAGTGTGACTAAGCTAGCATTATTTGCTGGTTGCTTTTCCTTGGTTCTCCTGATTTCTGGCTTGACTTTTGACTATCCTCCCGACTACTGATTCTGTACTGCACTGATCAATTGTTACCGACACGGCTTGTTTGTTGTATCATCTGTCTTCTTGGCTCTGTGTTTCACTAATTCAGGTCAGGGACTGTCGCCCAGTCACCCACTGCCGCCTAGGGCATATTGTGGTAAGCAGGCAGGAACATAGGGGTGGGTGCAAGTGCAGGGCCATATCTTTCCACTGTCTCTGAGTCCCGTCCTGACAATACTAAACTCTAATAATCACTAGTATTTCTATAATTGGTTACTACATTACATTACATGTAGTGTCTTAGGGGAAAGTATAAAAAAAAAATGAAAATAAAAAATAATAATAAAAAAAAAAAAAAAAAAATATATATATATATATATATATAGTGGTACCTTGGTTTAAGAGTAACTTGGTTTAAGAGCGTTTTGGTTTGAGAGCTCACAGTTTTTCAAAATTGTGACTGGGTTTAAGAGCATTGCTTTGGTTTAAGAGCTCCATGTACTGGGTGGGAAAGGGAGTGGAGGAGGGGCATGGTCTGCATAGCGGGGTCTACAGCCCTGTACTCTGACCCAGGAAGTCTCCCTCACCTCCCAAATCATGGAAGATCCCCTTCAGGCTGGGGCTTACATCAGGGGACAGGACTATGGAGGTAATCTCTCCATAGCTGTAACCCCTCTCTCCCCGGACAGAGAGCGCTGCATGTATGTGCCCACATCTGCCCTGCTCATTCCTTCATGCACCCTGCAGTCTCTGTCAGCCCTTGTGTTTCCCATCCTTTCCATTACTGTACAGTAACTTATAATATCACATATTCTGCTGTTTCTGAATGTTTGTTTCATTTGTTTTACATGTTATTCAGAATAATAAATCATTATTTTTGGGGTGCGGAACCAATTGTCTGCATTCCTATGATTTCTTATAGGAAAATTTGCTTTGGTTTAAGGGTGGATTTGGATTACAAGCGTGGTCCCAGAACGAATTATGCTTGTAATCCAAAGCACCAATGTATCTATATATCTCATAGAGCTATTCAAGTTGCCAGCACAACAACGTCCCCACATAAGAAAAGAAATAAGTAAAAATAAAGAATAATTCATCTTCGGGAAAACCCTTATTTGAAGGTTTACAAATATCTGATCAACTTCTTAAACGGCTTTAACCCTACGGCTAATGGTCTTAGCTTTGGATCTTCCGGATCAGCTTTAGAGCTTTATAAGCTTGCTGTGACTTTTATTCTTTGACCTTTACATGCCGCGTAATGCCGAAGAAAGGCGATTTCACATTTATCAATGCCAATCGGAATGATCTTTATTATGATTTTGCAGGAAGGGAGGACTAAACAAATAACCAAAAGATGATAACGCTGTGATATTTTATAATGACACATTAAACAAAAAGAAATAATTTGTTCCCGTCAGGGGAGATGTCTTTAATACCTCTCAGAAGTCAGCGGCGGCAGATTTGTCAGCATTGTCTAAAGGTCAGGCTTGGCAGGCTAATTTTTATTTATTTCACTTGTAGATAATAGATGGCGAGACAGAGATGACCAAGGTCTGAAATGTAATTTAGGTAAATCACAACATCTGTCATACGCCCAGGGCTGTAAATGCTGTTTGTACTTAATGGGTTCATTTGGGATAAGAAATACGAGCCCCCCTATAGATGCCATCTTCACAAAATGTGTCGATCATTCGTAAATAACATAAAAAATTACTGTGTCTTAGAAAAAAAAACACATTTATCACTTCAAATTAAATTAAATGTATAAATCGAATTAAATGGAATACAGTTATTTTACTGAAAGATTATTTCAGTTATGTTTTAAAATTCAGATTTGTCTGTCGGGTTTATTGAATTCTTAAATGGTCCAATGGTTTTAAAACACCTTTGGGATTGATGACTTAATTTATTTAGTAATTAGGAAACAAAAAAACTTTTTAAGCCTATGTTCACACTACGTAACAGACCGGCAGTGCCGTGACCCCGGCCGGGTCACGGAACGGCCGGTCTGTGCCCGGATCATCCGTCCGGGACATAGAGCTCTGATGCAGGCGCATCAGCGCGCCCACATCAGAGCTCCCCATAGCACACAGTGAAGCAAGCAGCCGGAGCCGTTCACTTCACTGTGTGCACTGACAGGTCTTTCTGTGTCCGGAATTCACTGAATTCCGGCCGCAGAAAGCTGACATGTCAGTTTTTTCCGGCGCCGCATGGGATCCCGGCCGGAGCGTATACGATGTGTGTACGCTCCAGCCGGGATCCCATTGCACATAAGGCTATGTTCAACTCCTCAAAACTACGGCCGTAGTTCTGCGGCGAGAACTACGGCCGTAGTTTTACGTAGTGTGAACATAGCCTAAAGGTGTATTCCTATTACGATATTTGTGGCAAATTCACAGGAAAAGCTATAAATGTCTGGTGTGGGTCTCACCTCTGGTCCTATAATCAAGCCCTCCCTGCCCTTCTGCTGCTTATGAAAGTCAAAGGTAGTTAAGTAGCTGAGTTGGCTTCTTTATTAAAAAAAAAAAAGTAAATAAAATAAACTCACAGACTTTAAAGGGACTTGCGTAATCATCATAGCACAGCAGAATACACAGTTTTGGTAACTTGAGATGGCTACCACATCACCTCTGGTTGCCACAATCAGTCCAGAGGGCTCTTAATCTTAAGGTAGAGAAGAGTGTGACCTCCATCTATAAAACATTTAAGATATATCCTGGGGCTATGCCAAAATTGTTGAGATGAAAAGCCCCCTTTAAAGTTTTGTTTATCATTTTGTAGAAGCCATTAATTGATTCTTCTTCTTTTTCTCCTTCTTCTTTTCCTGTTCTTCCGTCCCCATCTTCCTCTTCTCCTCCTTCTTTTCCTCCTTAAATGTCTCCCTCTTCTTCTTACTCATCTTATTCTCCAGCTTGTCCGTCTTCTTTTCCATCCTTCTTCTCTACCTTTTTCCCTTCCACACCCATTTTCTTCTTTATCTTCTTCTCCTGCTCATCCATCTGCTTTTCCTACCCCTTCTCTTCCTCTTCTCTTCCATACCCTTCTTCTCCTTTCTCTTCCCCTTCTACTTTTTCTTCTTTATCTTCTTCTCCTGCTCATCCATCTGCTTTTCCTTCCCCCTTTACTTCCTCTTTGCCTTCCATACCCTCTTCTTCTTCCTCCTCTCCCCCTTCTTCTGCTTGCCATCTCTTTTCCTTCCCCCTTCTCTTCCTCTTCTTTTTCTTATCCTCCTTCTCCTTCTTTTACTGCCCTTCCATATCTTCTTCTTTCCCATTTCCCTTTCCCTCTTATTCACCTTCCTCCTCTTCCTCTTCTTTTTCTGCTTCACGTTCACGTCTACTACTGATAATATGTACACACAGTTAAATAGTAAAAAGGACATAAATGACCACCATTATTTTAGTTATGGAGCTATTACCTGTGTTACTGCCCGGCTTTCAATAGTAGAAGCATTGGACAATGAGAAACCATCACAGCCACACACACGGCTCAATGATTGATGGGTCATTCTTATCTTCCTATTGTAACACAAACTAAATAGCCCAATTTCAGCCCCTGACCTCTATTTGCATTGATAATTTTACAATCAGGTTGTGATGTCGGAGATAGAATTTCTCATCCCATTTGCACTTTAAATGCAACAATAAATTAAAATAACGTGTCGGACCTTAGCAATACCTTCTGCCGCCTTGAATGGTTTTATCGGCAGCTGCAGATGGAGGTAGACAGCTTTAGCCTCGAAGGGTCTTCATGATTCATTCCATTCTAATCCGTTGTCAGGATCGAATAATCCCTGTACTCTCTGAGGAAATGTTTTCTGGACCTCCAATATTTCAAACAATCCAACCCCATTGACTGAATGGGAAATTAATGGAGGCAAATCAGCGGCGACCCCAAGACAATCTGCTGTGTACATCAGTAGCCGTCACTTGTGGTAGGATATATGGAGGGCCTTGTGTTAGCTCAACTAAGCATACAATGAGCATAGCCTTAGTGAGTGGAAGGGTCACTGATACTATTTGACTTTTGTTATGCAGTAAAGTAATGGAGAAAAGTTCCTTCTATGATGGGATGTGAGATTTTTTGACCTTTCTATGCCCAATTACCCACAAGAACTATAAGGTGAGTTCGGGTAATTATACATATTTTTCACATGGCCAAACACGATCAACGTGATTGTCTTGCAAAGCCAAACAAATCCAATCTAGATTTCCAATTTGGACCATAGGATTATAATCAACATTTTTCCATCTCATATTGCCATCACTTTATGATTGTGGTGTGGTATTGAGTCTATATTTTTCACTGTGCCTAACCTCTTGTGTTCATCTTGATGTGCAAGGAATGGGAGCCGGCCCAATTCCCTTGGTGCAGTTTCCTGCACATGCTGGGGCTGCTGTACATCAGTACTACCGCTACACAGGAGAAACAGAGCGCTGATCTCAGGGAGACCAGCCAAACGATAACACTGCCGGCTGTCGGTTAAAGCGCTCAATGCAATGAAATCCTAGGTGCATTGCTCCCTGGGAAACATGAATATGCAAAAGAAGAGCCCATGGAGCCTCATTTAAGAGTCTCGAAACACAGGACTAGCCAAATATCCCTCCGGGAAGGACCCAGCCAAGGGGGGGCTCCTGTAGGGAAACCACCAAAACCACCATATTAAGTGGCCCTATAAGTCAATGTAATGACAAGGTAATGGAGAAAACTGGTCCATTCACCCTGCAGTGTGGGCACTTAACAGCTGATTGGTGGGGTGTAGGGGGGTCAGCACTCCATTGTGGATATCCTATCAGTTGTTTTATCTAGGGGGGAAAAATAAGGAATTAACCCCATGTAAACACAAGCAACAAAAATGACTAAATCCTTTGTCAAAGTTATCAATGCAAAACATGAAAAGCTACCCTAGTAAAGGAAATAAATAGTGATGAAGGACTTTTCAGTTTAGTATTTTTGTTTGTTTTTGTCTCTCTTCTCCAAACCCTTTAAAATTTAAAAGGGATCAACCATTTTAGAATTGTGGACCCATTCGTCCCTAATTTAAATTATAGGAGAAGTCCAGTGAAAATTTTTATTAAAGTATTGCATTGCCCCCCAAAACTTATACAAATCCCCAATATACACTTATTACAGGAAATGATTATAAAGTGCTTTTTCCCTGCACTTACTACTGCATCAAGGCTTCTCTTCCTGGATAAAATGGTGATGTCACTTCCTGGATAAAATGGTGATGTCACTTCCTGGATAACATGGTGATGTCACTTCCTGGATAACATGGTGATGTCATGACCCGACTCCCAGAACTGTGCGGGCTGTGGCTGTAGCGGATGATGGCAGAGGGATGCTCAGTGTCCCTCCAGTGTCCTCCTGCCATCATCCTCTCCAGCAGCCACAGCCCGCACAGCTTCGGGAGTCGGGTCATGACATCATCATGTTATCCAGGAAGGGACGTTACCATTCTATCCAGGAAGTGACATTACCATGTCATCCAGGAAGTGACATCACTATGTTATCCAGGAAGTGACATTACCATGTTATCCAGGAAGTGACATCACCATGTTATCCAGGAAGTGACATCACCATTTTATCCAGGAAGTGACATTACCATGTCATCCAGGAAGTGACATCATCATGTTATCCAGGAAGTGCAGCCTTGATGCAGTAGTAAGTGCAGGGAAAAAAGCACTTTATGTGCATTTCCCGTAAAAGGTGTATATTGGTGATTAGTATAACTTTTGGAGAGCAATACAATACTTTAATAAAAATTTTCACCGGACTTCTCCTTTAAATATAACATTTATAATTCTATAAAATTAGAATAAACTAAGTTGCAAAATTCTAACCACTAAACTATACAAAGGATCAAAATCTATTCAGGTAATAATAATAACAATAATAATAATAATAATAATAATAATAATAATAATAATAATAATAATTGTTTCTTGCAAAAAAGAAATAAATGACTTCATTATAAATAGCCGGGGATGTTTACATCGGATTCGCTTGTCTGTTTAGCTGAAGCATCTGATGCTGCCCAGTGATAGGTTCGCAGTATCTTTGGGCCGGATAAAAGTATAATTAGCTACAGATATCTCCTGGAGATGGAAACCTATGTCCTCTCTCTCTCCAGCAATTACAGCGCGTCACAAAGTGATAAAAGTGCCAAACAGCTCCAAGTGCTTTTTTGGTATTAGAGAGCAAACACTGAGGAATAATAAAACACTCTAGAAAGTGAATAAGGTTTATTTATTGTGTATTTTATTTTGCTTTTTCCATGTTTTTGGTTTTTTTTATTTTTTTTTATTCAGCACAAAAGTTCAGCACAATAGATTCACATCATGCTTTCTTACTGTAGACTCCAGAATCGTCAACAGACGGATAATAATTATGTATTTGGATAGATAGATAGATAGATAGATAGATAGAATATAAATAGATAGGGAAATAGATAGATAGATAGATAGATGATACTGTAGATATATAGAATAAATAGATAGGGAAAAAGATAGATAGATAGATAGATAGATAGATAGATAGATAGATAGATAGGAGATAGAAGATACTGTAGATAGATACATAGATAGACAGACAGACAGACAGACAGACAGATAGATAGATAGATAGATAGATAGGAGATAGAAGATAGATAGATAGATAGATAGATAGATAGATAGGAGATAGAAGATACTGTAGATAGATACATAGATAGATAGACAGACAGACAGACAGACAGATAGATAGACAGACAGATAGATGATAGATAGATAGATAGATAGATAGATAGATAGATAGATAGATGATACTGTAGATATATAGAATAAATAGATAAGGAAAAAGATAGATAGATAGATAGATAGATAGATAGATAGATAGATAGATAGATAGATAGATAGATAGATGCGTGAGGCAAGTGAAGCATTGTTGTTATCATTATAGAATTATATCACTATGCTGGAGTTGTGCAGCAGTCTTCTATTGTTTGGATAGATGTGACAAGGCGAGAGAGTCAGTCAGTCTGTGGTTGCAGCTGATGATCACAGTGGACCATAAGCAGCAGTAACCTGCCCGCTCCGATGCCAATCAGGACCATCCTGCTGACATGAGGAATTGCTGCGCTGTCCCCGGTGGTTCAGGTAGAGCAGCGCAGTAAAGTTTAATGAGCAAGAATTTCTCTGTAATTATTTTAGACTTTGGTGCTTGACGGTAACTAAATATAATTAGAGGACAGCTCCAAGCACAGTGTCTGTCTCTGCCGGCCGAAGGTGCTGATGCAGACCACAGCCTCCAGAAACCCTGCCAGATGTTCCACCGCACAGCTCTGCTACCATGGCCGGCCGACTCTGACCGCTCAGGCTGCAGAGTCATTATGTAAATTTCTGGCATCTCTACTGAAAACTGTTTTTACAAGGATCATAAACCAAAACCAAGGTCTGAGTGATCTGTGCTGAGGCGGCTTGTGTGACTCATTAGGGAACATTGCCTGGTCCATAAGACTCCATACACCAGCTGGTACGAGAGCTACAATAAAGGCCTAGGTAACTGGTAATCTATTCTGTACTGACAGGAAGCAAGGACCAGAAAATAGAGGTAAGGAAGTGATCGGGATCAGGATAGTATAATGATAAAGGAAGGAAAAGCAACTTCATGTGATTATATTTAGAGGGCAGGATCAGAAGAGAATCTAATTATCATTACTAGTACTCCTTTAAGAGGTGGAGTCAGCAGAAATAGTGTCCCCAATAGGTAGTTGCCCCCCCCCCTCCAGTTCATTGGTGTTTCCAAGTAGGCAGATAGTTTTCATCTATATACTGTACAGAAGAAAGTTGCCCCCAGGATGTTGATAGATGCCCCCCAGTACAGATAGGTTCTCCCTAGAAGGTGGATAAATGCCCCTAGTAGGCAGATATCCCAGTAGGTAGATAGGTGTCCCTAGTAGGTAGTTGCACCTCAGTTGGTATATAAGTATTCCCAAGTAGGCAGATAGTTTTCCCACTGTACATAAGAAAGGTGCCAACCAGGATGTTGATAGTTTCCCCCAGTACAGATAGGGGGTAAGTAAATGCCCCCAGTAGGTATTTACCCCAGTTGGTAGACTGGTGCTCCCAGTAAGCAGTTTTCCTGTGAGTAGCTAAACAAGTGCTCCCCAGTATGCCTTAGTATGGGAACAGTATAAGAACCCCCTTGGAGGTAGAAAATTACCCCCATAGATATAGTTAGATACCCCTTTCCAGTTTAGTCAAGTGCTTCCCTGAGCCCTGTTTGTAGATAATAACCCACCCAAGTTTAAATTACTGCCCCTTATGTAGGTAGTTGTTTCCCCAGTTTAGATGCCCCCCCCCCCCCCCGCGCGCCAACCGGTAGACCAAGGCATCCTGTGACCTTCAAGGTAGGTTTTCATTCTGCAGCACTGGGAGGGCAAATGTCCTGTATTCCCAGCCCTAGTTATTGGCAGCACATGTGCCCCCTTCTGGCAGGGTGGGTGGAGTTGCTGGTGGTCATCTGTTCCCAGTACCCGGCAATCACACAGTGGTATGATGTCATGTAATACCCTATAGGACCCTTCTGTATTAATAGACAGATGTCCTCTATTTAGGGCTTAGATGACAGATACACAACACAATTTACAATGGGTGCAACAGTATCATTCAGACTTGCTGAAACTATCGGAAGCGCGGCCATTACTTTATATAGAATAGAAATCTTATGGTATCATGACTTCTTCTTCCAATGATAGAACCTCAAAGCAAAATTGCATAATTCACCCCGTCAAATATTTAGTTTACTCCCCTAGTAGTATGGCCATAACCTGCCCTAGGTGGATTTAGCTGGAGGATACATTTCTATGACTGGGAGGCTCCGGGGAGCCATATTCCTCTGGGTGTATATAATGGATAGATTGGACGATAGCACACGTCTTATTTACATGACCTTCTACATATATGAAGCTCATTGAGGCGTGCGCTGTTCTCCCAGCGTGGTGCTGATCGGGCATGTTTAAGAATCTGCCGCTTCGTGTACATCCCCAATCAGCACAAAATAGCTGCACAATGTATCAATTGAATTTGTTATGGATCAGGAAGTGCAAAGCAAAACTCTCTGGAGAATAACGTGAAGCAGAAAGCTAAAAGAAAAGAAAAAACATTAATAGAACAGAGACGAGCCCCCCCTCCCATACATACACAACACAGAGCCTCCCCATAGCAATAGCAATGATAGAATTCTGAATCCCAAACATAAAGAATATAGAGCCTTTATAGAGCCCCATAATAGTGACAACAAGATGACCCCTAATACAGGGCCTGTCATAGGATCCACATCACAATGACAACAAGAGGGTCCCCCAATATAGTCCCTGCCATAGGTACCACATAACCATGCCAATTAGAAGACCACCATATACAATGGACCCCAATATAATTGAAGGCAAAGGAAACCCCATGTACAGCTTTTTTTTTAGGATTCCCATAACAAAGACAAGTGGATCTCCAAATAAAGTGTCTGCTACCTATATACTGTATATATTCTCCATGACCCCAAAAGCAATGGCAGCCTTTGGCACTCCATAACAGTGACAGCAAAGGTAACTCCACCTACTGTACAGTGCTTGCTGTGATCCCTATAACCGTGATAACAAGAGCAAAAGTAAAGTACCTCCTAGACCCTAATAACAATGACAGTGCCAGGTACCAGAAATACAGTGTCTGCCATGAGACCCCTATAACACTTATAGCCCTGGTAAGTTACAACAAAACACTTTTGCTTTGACTGTCACTTAGTGGCACAGTAGCTGACGCATCATAGTTTTGTCATTTGTGTGTGCTGTGAGTTTGTCACCCATGTATACTCCAATGCATTGGTTCCCAGCATGTGGTACTCTCTTGCTATCAGGGTGTTGGGAGGTGTAGTTTTGCAACAGCAGGAGTGGACACAGGCCTGGGAACACTGATCTAGAATGACTAAATACGTCTGTCTAGATAGAAGGGCCTTCTAGTCTCCTGCTTCTCGGGAATAGGATTTACCCAACAGCTCACCATGTGGTCAAGAGTGGTATTACAGGCAAACTATATCTTTTGTATTTTGACCTCTTCTGCTTCTTTAAATCATTTTTGCTCAAGTGCAAAGTGAAGTGATCATGTGGGCTGATCTCCTTCATAGACCGATCTTCTACTTCATTACATATTCAGCGGATTCCTGCAGATAACACATTTTATGGTGATAGTCATTTACTCAACATCAAAAGGTACTAGAGAAAGTTTACGGCGTTGTTTTACCTTCGTGAATTATACATCAGACTAACCGAAGCAAGAAGCTGAAAAGCCAAATATCACATTAAATGCAGCTCCGCATAAGCCCCGAAGGTCTGCACAATCCTAATTCAGCCTTCTCTGCTAATCAATATCAGCCTCGCTTCTGTTGTCATTTTCTCGTAGGAAAAAAAAAAGTTACTTTGTTTGCAGCCGGCGACATTAGTGGATCATAAGGCAAGGTGGAATTGAGTTGGTAAATTTAGCTCCAGGTGCAACAACACTGACAGCTTGCACTGAAAAAGTGGTAAGTGGGGCATATGGGGCGTTCTGTTCCTCTTTTTGTCACCTTTAACCCTCCGGACCCTCTCCTTATCCTTGTTTAATCCATTTATAGAGCATGTCGAATTATGAAATTCTGTAGGTTCATACACAAGTCGCTGAGAAGGTGCAAAGAACACAATGATGTCTAGATAAGGTGATCAGAACTAGAGATGTGCGAACCGGGTTCGGGTTCGAGTCCATCCGAACCCGAACGATCGGCATTTGATTAGTTGGGGCTGCTGATCTTGGATAAAGCTCTAAGGTTTTCTGGAAAACATGGATACAGCCATGACTATATCTATGTTTTCTACATAGCCTTAGGGCTTAATCCAACTTCAGCAGCCACCGCTAATCAAATGCCGAAAGGTCGGGTTTGGATGGACTCGAGCATGCTCGAGGTTCGCTCATTTCTAATCAGAACGCCTATATACAGTATGCCTTAATAAAAGGGCCTTCTGGTCTTGGGCCAGGCTCACACTACGTAAGACACTTGCCGTTCTGTGACCTGGCCGTGTCACAGGACGGCTGGTGTCAGTGAAGTTCATCCCAGCGGGTACTGCAGTACTGACCAAATGAATTTCATTTCTTTTAGAATTGGGATGCTGGCACATTTCGGTGCGCCCACATCCCCCAATTACCCATAGTTGACAATGTAAAGTGCGTCTGGAGCCGCACTCTACATTGTGTGAACTGTCAGTGTTGTGCGGCCGTTATTCAACGAATGCACAAAACTTATATTTCAGTTTTCGCTGCGGCCGCTTGGAATCCCGGCTGGAGTGTACACTATGGGAGACATTTATGAAGTCCGACGTTTTTTACGCTGTGCTTTCAAATGTCCCTGCAGCTTCGGAGCTCAGGGGATTTATGTAGAGGCGCACTGCCGCTACATAAATCCAGAGCGCACGGAGCCTGTCTGGAGGGGGCTTGGCCTCTGCGTGCGCCACATTTATAATTTTTTGGGTGGAGAAATGATGCTGAAACTTACACCAGCTCAGAGCTGGCGTAGATTTCAGCATCATTTCTCCACCCAAAAAATTATAAATGTGGCACACGCAGAGGCCAGGCTACCTCTGCGAGCTGCCGCACCCCCTGTAAGGCCCCCTCTCCACCCCACTGGCAAAGGTGGCACAGATAGGGCAGATGCGAAAAAAAATATTAGCAGAAATGCCATTTGCGAATATTTTTACGCCAATCTGCCCCATCTGCGCCTAAAAAAGGCATTTACGCCTTTTCATACATGTCCCCCTATGTGTATACACTGTGGCTGGGATTCCATTGACTTCAGTGCAATGTAAATTTTCAATTAATCACGACCGGTGTGGCAATTTGCAACGACAGCCATGATTCATTGAAAAATTACGTTGTTTGAACATAGCCTTATACTATATAATGATAAGTTTTACCCAACAGCACACCATGTGGTTAGGAGTGGCATTACAAAACATATCTTCTGTAAAGTAAACTCTTGTTTAAAGAAAAAAAAAGTGCTAAGGGAGTGCTCTGATTCCCCCTATGCCAAAATTGACCCTCTGGACCCTCTGCTATCCATGTTTAGTCCAGCATGTTAAAAGATACTCATAGCACCAGTCCATGAACCTGGGGCTCAGGATAAAATGGTGTTTAGATTAGTTGAGGTGATCAGTGGTATAGCTATAGAGGGTACAGAGGCAAGAAGACAAACTCGGACCCTGGAGCCTGAGGGGGCCTCCATGCCACACAAAAAGACACCAGTATTATAGTTGGCAGAGGGTAGCTGAAAAGGCTGCAACAAGCTGTGTCAAAGATATACCTAAGGCTTGTCATAGGGGTGAGAAAACCGGGGGAGACAGAGGTAGATAGTCTCCTCTGGTCAAGCCATGACTAAATGAAAGGTAACAGCCCTTTCCCAGGAAGAGGTTGAACCTAGGAGACTCCTCCCTCAGAAAACACATCACATTCAAGCTGGGGGAAGGTCATGTGACCAATTTCCTTAGATCCATAACAATGTAATCACTGGGTGTAAACTTTGCAAGACAATTTTCAGTCTCACAGCAACAATAGACTTTTGTTAGCTGGGATAGGGGTACCAGGACACTGCACTATTTCATTATGGAACAGAAGCATGAAAGCACCACTCCTAGGCCTCTCATATATGGTGTCACCTAACATGTGCGGCCATAATGTAAGATCTCATATTTCAGGAAATGTTTCTCAACGTTGTTTAATTAAGTCATAAAAGTGAAATGTTTGGCAGATATCTGTACTCCGGGAATGGGCGCCAGTGTATTTATTAACTCCGGATCGTCACCTTTCATGAATACCAGGTGTGGCTGTCATGGTAGCGCTGCAATAATAAGGAACAATGGGAAATACAAGTCATTATTAGGATGGCACTAACTCTGGATACAATTTATTAGACCTCAAGGGAGATACAATAAAGGTATCAGAGATCCATTATAATACTAATGTTGCCATGGTAACCAACGAGGGAGCGAAGGAAAACAATCATTAATTATGCGATTAGAATTTACATAGTTGACATGGAATGAAAACAGCAGCTGTCCGCCGCCTGCCTTGTGGAGAACGGCCTCTATAGTTTGAGTCTTTATTAGAAGAATCACCCCTCAAAAACCTGGAGAAGTCAAGATCAGGCCAGTAACTTCAGTAGCAGACCACCCAACTTTTTAGTAGCTGTAGTAATGATAGAAGTAAAAGTTATAGTAATATTAGTTGCATACAGCACAACTATGGGCAGTAGTGGTAACAGTCATAGTTAAAAAAGAGTAAGTAAATATAGGGTAAAGATCCCCTGAGAAAGCTGTAGTGACACATTGAAATGCTTGGGAAGCTAGATTACTCGTGGATTTTATCGTTTGCTTTGGGCTTATTATTTCTATAACTTATGGCAGTATGTTTTGAGGGTAAATTTATAGGACTATTTCACGTTTTAAAGGGGTACTCCAGCAGGGGGGGCATTTTTTCCTGGGACCGGGGAGGAGATGGCTGAAGGAAACAACGTCCACTCACCTTCCCGGTTCCAGCGACGGGCATCGTGGCGCTCCGGTCCCCGATTCCCCGGCCGCTTCCTGGTGTCTGTCTCAGGTCCGCTCAGCCAGTCAGTGATGGAGGCGGGATCCGTTTCAAGTCCGCTCAGATCCCGCCTCTGTCAGTCACTGGCTGAGCGGACCTGAGACGTATCGTCTCGGGCCTGCGTCAGACACCAGGAAGCGGGGACCGGAGCGCCGCGATGCGGGACCCGCCGCTGGAACCGGGAGGTGAATAGACGTCGCTTCCCTCAGCCACCTCCTCCCCGGTCCCAGCAAAAATATATATATATTGAATATGCCTAGGTATCTATTTTTATATTGTTTAAAGTGAATCTATCATAAACCTCACCACTAATAAAGCACTAGTATTGCCTAATAGGGGGTGAGAGACTAAATTTGCTTGATAGGAGGTGATAGACTAATATTACCTAATTGGGGATATTACACTAGTATTACCTAATAGGGGATGTTACACTAGTATTACCTAATAGTGGATGTTACACTAGTATTAGCTAATAGTGGATGTTACACTAGTATTAGCTAATAGGGGATGTTACACTAGTATTACCTAATAGGGGATGTTACACTAGTATTACCTAATAGGGGATGTCACACTAGTATTACCTAATTGGGGGATGTTACACTAGTATTACCTAATTGGGGATGTTACACTAGTATTACCAAATTGGTGATGTTACACTAGTATTACCTAATAGGGGATGTTACACTAGTATTACCAAATTGGGGATGTTACACTAGTATTACCTAATAGGGGATGTTATACTAGTATTACCTAATAGTGGATGTTACACTAGTATTACCTATTTGGGGGATGTTACACTAGTATTACCTATTTGGGGGATGTTACACTAGTATTACCAAATTGGGGATGTTACACTAGTATTACCTATTTGGGGGATGTTACACTAATATTACCAAATTGGGGATGTTACACTAGTATTATCTAATAAGGGATGTTACACTAGTTTTGCCTAATAGGGGGTGATAGAATAATACTGCCTAATAGGGGATGTTACACGAGTATTACCTAATGGGGGATGTTACACTAGTATAGGGGATGTTACACTAGTATTACCTAATTGTGGATGTTAGGAGAGTGGGGGCGCGCCACACGTTACATTGAGACACTGAGGCAGACGGGATTCCGAGCAGAGTCCGCGGCGGGGGTTCCGCTCAGAATTTTAAGATGAGCATAAGTCATTCTATTTGAGGTGGTCTCTTTTTATTTAGTTTTACTGTAGTGTTAGACATTATGTACAGCAGCCTAAATGGAAGGAGGAGGATGAAGATTTTAAGTCTAGTAACAATAACAAAATTTTCCCCACCCGTCTCCTGAGCCTCCCCCCCCATATTTCCTTGTAATAAATAAAGATAATAATCACCAACTATGAATTATGTGGATAGTTCAGCGGTGGAGATTAGATGATGGATAGAGTTGACCGCCTCAGATTCGGCAGAGGCTGTAAAGCTGGGACACGCTCTGTAAATATCATTGAAATTCAATAATTATTTAGTCTTATTTATTTTCTAAAAAAAAAAAAGATTGTAAATAAAAGTCTTAAACTTGCTAACATTGACTATGAATGGCTCAATAGCTGATATCAAAGCCAGGAGCTTTATTAACCCCTGCAAGTCAGTTATCAGCCACATTTTTTATTTATTTGTATTTTATTTAAAAAAAATTTGGGAAAAAAAAAATCTACAAATCTGTAGAGCTCTAATACATAATGTGACCAACAAATACATGAGATACAGGATCAAAGCATTGTGCACACACAGAAGATTTGCATCTATTGGACCCCGATTCTCAAAATGGAGACTTTATCCCTTGCATGCCAGTATGGTTCATTTATGATCCTTGGTGAGGGCTAAAAATACAATTGGCAGTTTAGAATATTTTAGGGAATAGATGAAAAACTGCTCCGCTCCCTTTCTTAGTACTGGCCCCCCAGTGCCAACCATTCCTCTTATCTCACCTCCTCCTCTGTTCAGCTTTAGCTTCTCCCCTTCTTCGTTTTAGCGCCTCCTCTTCTCAGTTTTAGCTCCTCCTTTTCTTTGTTTTTGCTCCCCCTCTTTGTTTTAGTCCCTCCTCTTTTCATTTACGCTCCTCCTCTTCTCAGTTTTAGCTTCCCCACACCTTGGTCTTGTCCACAGGAAAAGGAAATTTCAAGACTGCAGTTGACTCTTACACTTCTTAACATTTTGGGGCACATTTGGAGAAAAAAAAGGGGGGGTAGTGGGGAAGAGTGAATGATGCAAAATAAAAATAAATAAATAAAAAAGGTGCACATGGGAGTATATTGGACATAGGACATGTTTGTCTTCCCTGAATCCTATCATGGTTACTGTACCTATAGCACAGTGAACTGATAGCTGTCTCTAAATCTGTAATAAATTCTTCCCATATTTAAGGAAAAGGTTAAGGTGTCAAAAACACAAATAATTGTGTTGCTTCACTCCATGTGATGTACAGTACTCCCAGAATATCACTAATGTGAGGACTTAAAGACGTCTTATCTGGTAAATATAGACTCAGTGACACAAAACATGTGTGACTGTAAGGATGATGTATGAAAGTGATTAGAATAATAGAGGGAAGGAATGTTTATTGGGGAAAACTGAAGGTTTGGTAGGTAAGGATAGTGACATAGGAGAAGGTTTGGTAGGTAAGGATAGTGACATAGGAGAAGGTTTGGTAGGTAAGGATAGTGACATAGGTGAAGGTTTGGTAGGTAAGGTTAGTGACATAGGACAAGGTTTGGATAGTGATATAGGAGAAGGTTTGGTAGGTAAGGATAGTGATATAGGAGAAGGTTTGGTAGGTAAGGAAAGTGACATAGGAGAAGGTTTGGTAGGTAAGGATAGTGACATAGGAGAAGGTTTGGTAGGTAAGGATAGTATCATAGGAGAAGGTTTGGTAGGTAAGGAGAGTGACATAGGAGAAGGTTTGGTAGGTAAGGATAGTGACATAGGAGAAGGTTTGGTAGGTAAGGATAGTGACATAGGAGAAGGTTTGGTAGGTAAGGATAGTAACATAGGAGAAGGTTTGGTAGGTAAGGAGAGTGACATAGGAGAAGGTTTGGTAGGTAAGGATAGTGACATAGGAGAAGGTTTGGTAGGTAAGGATAGTGACATAGGAGAAGGGTTGGTAGGTAACGATAGTGACATAGGAGAAGGTTTGGTAGGTAAGGATAGTGACATAGGAGAAGGTTTGGTAGATAAGGATAGTGACATAGGAGACGGTTTGGTAGGTAAGGATAGTAACATAGGAGAAGGTTTGGTAGGTAAGGATAGTGACATAGGAGAAGGTTTGGTAGGTAAGGATAGTGACATAGGAGAAGGGTTGGTAGGTAAGGATAATGACATAGGAGGAGGTTTGGTAGGTAAGGATAGTGACATAGGAGAAGGATTGGTAGGTAAGGATAGTGAGATAGGAGAAGGTTTGGTAGGTAAGGATAGTGAGATAGGAGAAGGGTTGGTAGGTAAGGATAATGACATAGGAGGAGGTTTGGTAGGTAAGGATAGTGACATAGGAGAAGGTTTGGTAGGTAAGGATAGTGACATAGGAGAAGGTTTGGTAGGTAAGGATAGTGACATAGGAGAAGGTTTGGTAGGTAAGGATAGTGACATAGGTGAAGGTTTGGTACAGTAGGTAAGGTTAGTGACATAGGAGAAGGTTTGGATAGTGATATAGGAGAAAGTTTGGTAGTGTTTGAATCTCCGCGGTTCTGTAGTGACAGATTTACGTGGCTAGAGACTTGTATATGGGATGTCAGGAATCCCCCTAGGTGTGATAGAACGGGACCCTGACATCCCAACAATCACAGAAGTAACAGGAGAAGTGAGAGTGGTAAGGAAGGATGTCAATCAAATAAACAAATCTAACATTAATTGTTTGCGGACCAGAGAGACCTCAGCTAGGGAAAATATGGGTGTGGTGGAGAATCAATTACCAGAGCAGAGGGAATAGAGGAGTGTTCAGACAGTGTACAACAAGAAACCTGAAAAAGCTCAAGATAATAGCAGACACACCTCCTGTGCCGTACAATACAGCCACAGGAAATTGTAATATTAATATCAAATATTAATTTAAAAAAACTGAGCACCTCATCGGTGATCGAATAGTTTACATTACTTTTACACTTTTTTTTGCAAAGTCAGGTGAAAAATCCTAAAGTTCCTGATGTCATTTGCAGATTGATCCCTGCAGCATCGGATTACTACAGTAGTGATATGACTGCTCTGCTATATGGGAAGGAGGTTAATTAGAAAGAATATGTTATGACAGCAAAAAATCTGAACTGGAAAAAGAAATCCCTCTTTGTCTCTTATCTCCTGACTTTTACTTTTTTTTTTTTTTAATTCGTCACACTGACAGGTCTTTACCTAGAAAAATTTCTATTCTTGTAGATAGCTGGAGGGTTCCCTTACCAGAAAGTTTAAAACCCTTAGAAACCTTCTATCTTCCAGGAACCAGGAGTAGACATAAAAGCTGAGGCGTCCCCGGAGGGTCATTGTTTTATCAGAATAATAGCCTGACATTTTTATAGCAAGACAAAATATCAATATACTGTTACTTATGTGATTCTGCTGCTTCATGTTAAGACAGAAAGGTCATCTCCATCAATTGTGAATATTAAGGATCAATAGAAATGTGAAAAGTTACATCAATAAACCCAGAAAACATCAAAAGAGGAAAAGTAAATATATATTGCAAGGTTATAAAAATACAACCATGTGAAATATCCAAACCTACATGATCTAAAAGGCACAGTACTGTAACACAAGAATATAACTACCGTACATAGGAGCAGTATTTATAGTAGTTACATTCTTGTATATAGGAGCAGTGTTATAGTAGTTACATTCTTGTTTATAGGAGCAGTATTATAGTAGTTATGGTTCAGGGAAGAAAAAGAGTGCTGCACCTCACACCTATGGCTGATACTTGTACCTCTCGGCTGCATTAACAACATCAGAATTCTGTATGTGAATTGATCAAGCCACACTGCCCCATGTACCGCGTGCAGGTATCTGATACACATGGGTCCCTACACTAAGTCCACACTGTGCCGGTCAGCGACCACCACCCCCGCAGGCGTGCACAGTCAGGGAAGGGAGGCCATGGAACGGCCCTGCAACCCCCATGCCACAGGACCAGACCCAAAAATGCCACACCAAAACCCAGCCAGCACCACCGGCGGAGGAAGCTGCCCCCAAACAGCACAAGTCTGGATAAGGTATTGCACTCACCATAGCTATCAAAGATAGAATGGGACAGACAGGAGGGATTAAAACCATGAGCACTCAGGTGTCTCCTGCTAATTGCGGTCATGTGGGTCTCACCAGGAGGAGTGCAAAACACGGAGAAAAGAGAGAAACAAGATACGGTTCAGGGAAGAAAAAGAGTGCTGCACCTCACACCTATGGCTGATACTTGTACCTCTCGGCTGCATTAACAACATCAGAATAACATCAATTCATACACAAAATTCTGATGTGTTTTTTATTTAGCCTAGGGGCACTAGTATCAGCCATAGGTGTGAGGTGCAGCACTCTGTTTCTTCCCTGAACCGCATTTTGTTTCTCTCTTTTCTCCGTGTATTGCACTCCTCCTGGTGAGACCCACATGACCGCAATTAGCAGGAGACACCTGAGTGCACATGGTTTTAATCCCTCCTGTTTTTTCCCATTCTGTTTGCTGCAGCTATGGTGAGTGTAATATCTTATCCAGACTTGTGCTGCTTGGGGGCGACCTTCTCCGCCGGCGGTGCTGGCCGGGTTCTGGTGTGGTGTTTTTGGGTCTGGTCCTGTGGCATGGGGGTCGCAGGGCCGTCCCATGGCCCCCGTTCCCTGGCTGTGCACGCCTGCGGGGTTGGTGGCCACTGACTGGCACGGTGTGGACTTAGTGTAGGGACCCATGTGTATCAGATACCGGCACGAGGTACATGGGGCAGTATGGCTTGATCAATTCATACACAAAATCCTGATGTGTTTTTTATTTAGCCTAGCGGCACTAGTATCAGCCATAGGTGTGAGGTGCAGCACTCTGTTTCTTCCCTGAACCGCATTATAGTAGTTATATTCTTATATATAGGAGGCAGTATTATAGTAGTTATATTCCTGTATATAGGGAGCGGTATTATAGTAGATATATTCCTGTATATAGGGAGCGGTATTATAGTAGATATATTCCTGTATATAGGGAGCAGTATTATAGCAGTTATATTCTTGTATATAGGAGCATTATTATAGTAGTTATATTCTTGTATATAGGAGCAGTATTATAGTACTTATATTCTTGTATATAGGAGCAGTATTATAGTACTTATATTCTTGTATATAGGAGCATTATTATAGTAGGTATATTCTGTAATATTATATTCTCTGTGTGATCAGAGACTGATGGTCTGAAGGTCAAGAGTGAGCTTAAAGGTGGTCCTTTGAAGTGGATGGACTGGAGAGCAAAATGTTTAAGCCCAGGGGGTCCCTGCACAGAATAAACCTTCTGTTTAGTAAGGTTGTATCTAGTATCCCATGTGGTTAAGGTTGACATTATTCAGTGTAAAGGCGGATCTGATCCATATGCAGTTGCATTGCTGCTATTGTAAGTTATTGTGGCCAGTAATGCTTTTGGAAATAAAGTGAGATAGCTGTGGAGAGAAGCATGCATATGTTTGGCAGGATCAGCATACATGCTTGTTGGACAGAGTGTGCAAGGGGAAATAGGAATATACAGTTGTCATTGAACAGCTATCTTACATGTAAGTCCAATTATAGAACTGACCTGTATGTATTTGTCGGCCTTGTCTATAGGGTCAGCAAAAATATCCCACCTAGGAGCTTGAGGGATTGTCCTATCTTGTCTTCATTTATAAACAATCAATGGTGAACGTTAATAACGTCTATATCATACGATATGGGTATGGAACCATTGAATGTTCTGCCAATAGCTGAAATCATTGCACCATAAAACACAAAAAACATAAAATAGACAGGACAGGTTCATTTTTCAGATGTCGACAGAAATACTGTATCTGATAAAACGGTGATCTCCTGGCTTAGCCCGGAATGAGATGAATATTCATACTGAGTGGATTTGCACTCATCCCTCGCACCGTGAGCCCTAATCAAACACGAGACGGAGAAGTGTGAAAACATATTCGGCGTCAGAAAGCAATTTATTGGAGAAATTCTCTTCTACTCCGCTATCGCTTCTCATTATTAAATATACCTATTGGCAAACATGCCTCCAGAGATCTTATTAAAATAATGGACTCCACTTAAAAAGGAAAATAGTTTTTCTAGCCATAAGCTATTAAGGAAGAGTAGTTATCTGAAGGAGGGCGATGACATGTAGGAGCGTTGCGGAGAGATGACATTTATGCTGTTTGTGTATCACTGGAGGGGAGAAAACATTGAGGCTGATTTGGTGAAATATCTCACTCGACATGCCTTGTATTACCGAGAGACGTTCCGGCCATTAACATGAAGAGAGACTGATGCTTCGCTCCCCCTTCCTCATCGTTGCTCATTTCATAGATGGAATTAGAACGGAAATATTGAAAATTTAGTTGCATGAGACTTATCGGGCAACATGTGTTCTTAGTCAGTGTGGCGGCTCTTGGGAACCGGATCCTTATTCATCCCATACATCCTAGATCCAACAGGCTGCAAACACCGTGTTGAAGAGAGGAGAATGCACAGGAGATAGGACTCCAGGATTTAGGGTCATATTATAGGGAGGACAATTACAGCCATTGCCGGAGGCTACCACAACCTCAGGGCTTAACATGGCCGAGCTCAGCTCTTCTTGTCCTGCTTTGTTAACAAGTTGAAATCCAATGGACAAGCATGAATAATAAGCGCAATACCTGTCACTGTAATGGGAAAAGATTGGATGTTGTGGTCAGAATTCATTGCGCATTGCTGATAACAAGGACTGATGGGTGACTGGGGAAGCTGGTGGCCAGGGAATGGACCCATGATGGATAGAAAGTTTTTGTTTTTCTTCTTATGTTGCTTTTTTGAAAACACCCTTTAATTTAACCACATATAATACTAACTAGGGAGGAAGCCTCACCACATGTTTGCCCAGGAGCCTCCTCTAACCTTGACCTGACACCAACAGAGTGATGGACAGTTTTGTACCCCGGAGGAGACACGACAAGGGGTAAGAGCTGAAATCTGGGACAGAAGATGTGCTGATGTGCAACTCTATATGACATTGTAATGGCTGCCTGCTGCTCTTGTCATCTTTAGGAAATCAATGTAGATGGGGGAGATGTTGCTTAGGTCGACAGTTCCTTTATATGCACAATTATCAGGGATGGACTAAAAAGTCATACATAAGATGCAACAAAAATAATACATTTTGGAGGTGTGTCTAGACTATGAGGAACCCATGCTTATAGTAAAAGTTTTTCCCTGTTAAAAAAAAAAAAAAAAAAATGGTTCTCAAATAAAACTACCACCCCCAAGACACATAACTTACTAATATAGATTTATTACTAATAGTATTGGCTTCAGCGTGATTTTGCTCCTCTCACCCCTGAAAGGAAGTTGTGTAGTCCTCTCATTATTAGTGTGGTGTTGTCTCAGCTCCCTGGCTTTTCTGAGACAATACATCCATCCTCTGCTGTAAGAGGAGGCTTGGCTGGATCTTGTCTCTGAGCTCAAGCCCCTCCCACTAAATGATTCCATCACCTCTGATCAGCCTCTACAGGACCATCTCCTTGCCATACACCCCTACGATCTCCAGATCGCCCCCGACTCCTTGGTTTTGAATACAGCAAAGGATGACCCTGTGACCCACGGCTCTATTCATTCTCTATGGAACCACCAGAAAAAGCAGAGTGCTGTACTTGGCTCTTTCCGGGGGCTCCATAGAGAATGAATAAAGACTCTCGGGTCACGTGCTGTATTCAAAACAAGGGAGCCGGAGGCTGATCTGGAGACTGCAGAGAAGCACAGAGGTCGGACCCGCCATGGTCACTTATAGAGGATTAGTTGGTTTTCCGTTTTCTCATTATTGTCTGTATTTCATGTGGGATTTTTTTTATTTTTGTACTTGAATAGTGCAGTGGTATTTCATTGCTACTCTATTGTACTTTATTAGCCAAACTGAAAAATTATCAACACACTTGCACCTAATAATAAATGTTGTGAGTAATAATTAAACGGCTGCTCAAAAAGGCGGTGCAGGTGATACATTTCCCCCTTAATGTTTATCTTTTGCGTGGGGAGTACCAACATACTGTATTCTTCCAGCAGTCTGTACTTCGCCTTTTCTCTGCAAGATCTTAGTAAATGTTCATAAACTTTCTAAGGCTATGTTCATACACAGTAGGAGACCGGCCATTCCGTGAACCGGCCGGGTCACAGAACAGCCGGTCTCTGAAAACATGATCTTTAGTGCCGCAGAGTTCTGATGCGGGCGCATTCGTGCATCAGAACTCCCCACAGCACACTATGGGGTTTTCTGCAGCCGCAGCCGCACGCCCCATTGTGTGCACTGACGGGGTTTTCTGCAGCCACTATTCAGTTAATAGCGGCTGCAGAAATCTGATATTTCAGTTTTCTACGCCGCCGCTAGGGATCCCGGTCGGAGAGTATACCATGTAGCCTGCAGCACTAGTTCCGTTGAAAATCATGGCCGCGGCTGTGATTTCCATGGAACTTAAGTACTGTGAACATAGCCTAAGTCAGTATAAAAAATCATCTAATGTAAAATAAGATATAGGGAGAGGGAGGAGGGGGATAGAGCTGCAGTTCTTTACTCAGAGAAGTGGGAGAGTGTAGGTGTGGCAGAGAGAGGTTGCGGATTTGTTAACACACACAGCTCTGATGTCACACCAGGAGGAGCCTATTTAGCACGGTTAGAGGAAGAGAGAGAGAGACTCTGCAGATCTACAGCAAATATACAGATCCAGATGCCTCTGGTGTGACTGTTATTGCTTTTGTTCTCAAGGCCAAAGAATTATAATCTGACGACCACTATACAGTAAATACTCTGAATAAGAAAATGGATCTGTTGCATATTTGATTACCATTAAAGTCTATGGCACTCTATTATTGTGGCAGAATTTGTGAGAATAGAGTGAATAGCCTTGTAAAGTGTAAGGTACTGTGCTGTTGTTATATTAAAAAAAAAAAAAACGTAGCCATTGCTACCTGGCTGCGCTCCTCTGCAGTGAGAGGGGACCTGGAGACTCTGTGTGGGACTGCATACAGGTAAGTATGGCTACTTTTTCGTTTTCTTATATAACAGAAGCACTATATGTGAACTTTTAGACTGATATGGGACTCTATTCTCGCAGTGGGAAAAAAAAATCACTGCAAAAATGGAGTGCCAAAGACTTTAATGGTCGTGGTGGATTTCACTGTGAAACCTACTGTGGTAAGGTACGTGTATAAAATGATGATGTGGTTTGTTAGCTCTGATAACTGTGTTGTAAAGTTTTTTTGTTTTTATTTTTACATGGGGTGAATATGAGCGGAAAAAAAACATACAAACTTGATAATGCATGATCAATGGCACTGGGTGAAGGACATATTTCTAGTCATGTTACTTCATTGAAAGATCTTCCATTGACTGGCAACTATCGGATGAAAAAAAGAAAATTCAAACATGGCCGAATGGGTCATCTGTTGGGTACAAAAATTTTGAATTTGGTGTTTTTTTCCCACCTTAATTTAATGTTATGAAGGCCTATGATCTTCCAGATCTTCTCACTCCCTGGTTCTTCCCAAACCTACAATTATTGAGAATAATGGAGTCGTGGGAGGAATTGTGTCACCACGGAGCTTGTAATCTCCATTAGTCTAATTTACTGTGTTGATAAAGCGTCGGGCACCCTTCCAGCAAAGGCGAGGCCCGGATCATTGTATCACCAATTTATTAGTTTCTCAAAGAGGAAATGTGGAGATACATAAGAGCTGAAACAAACAACAGATGGCGGGGACGGCACAACGTTGTAAGAACTGGCAGCCACGATGGGGATTTACGTCTTCAGCCACAAGCCAAGCCAAAGAGTCTCTGGACAGAGAACGAGGGAGAGTGGTTATTTGTCGTCTCTCGTAGAGAACAGTCAGAGCAGATGGCGATGGTGCACAATACCCATATAACAAGCAGCTGTTTCCTTTCTGGAGTGAACAGCGCTAAAGTTATTGTTGTCGGATCCAAAAAGCATTATACCCATCCTCAATGCAGTCATCCATCTTGGGATGCAGGGACATCTTTTACTCCATTTTTCAGTTAATTTTTTTAAATGTGGGTGTTAAAATTATAAGCAAAGAGTTATTAGTCATATTAATGATATAGTAGAGCTTAATGTGTTTTTTTACCGTGTTTTTTACACTAGTGTAATAACTCAATGAATTAGCATATCCCAAGCCAAAAACCAAGGATAACGCATCTTGACATCAGGGTGAATCCGGTAAAGTGAAAGAACTTCTTCCTGCTACATTAATGATTTTACTATTAGTAGGTTTCTGCAGAAAGTTATCATGAACCAAGTCTTAAAGGGGTTTTCCAGCGCTACAAAAACATGGCCACTTTTCCCCCTCTCTTGTCTCCAGTTCAGGTGTGGTTTGTAATTAAGCTCCATTTACTTCAATGGACATGAGTTCAAAACCCCACCCAAGCTGGAGACAAGAGAGGGGTAAAAAGTGGCCATGTTTTTGTAGCGCTGGATAACCCCTTTAATCATGTGATATATGTTATTATGTGCCTATTAATAGGGGTGTATCAGGGGATGGGGAGGCATGTATCCAAGTGCGAGGTGCCAAAGAGGGGCTGCCAACATGCTCCATCTTGTTTATGGAAAGAAAAAGTATGGCCAGCCATATTAAAGACTAACTGTGCACTGCATTGTTACACAGATGCGGCAGAGCTAAATCGATAAAGTTTTGTTATAGGTTATTCTGCAAGTTATTCTGCAAATACTTACTGTATCCAGCTCAGGGGCGTAGCTAATGTCTCCTGGGCCCTGGTGCGAGAGGCCAACTTGGGCCCCCCCCCTCCTTTCACGACCAAGTGATGCTATTGTTGTGTGTGTGTGTATATATATGTATATATATATATATATATATATATATATATATATACACACACAGTGGTGCCTTGGATTATGAGCATAATTCGTTCCAGGACCGTGCTTGTAATCCAAATCCACTCTTAAACCAAAGCAAATTTTCCTATAAGAAATCATGTAAATGCAGACAATTGGTTCCACCCCCCAGATATATTTATTATTCTGTACTGTACAGTAATGGAGCGGATGGGAAACACAAGGGCTGACAGAGACTGCAGGGAGCATGAAGGAATGAGCAGTACAGATGTGGGCACATACATGCAGCACTCTCTGTCCGGGGAGAGAGGGGTTACAGCTATGGAGAGATTACCCCCCCACACACAGTCCTGTCCCCTGATGTAAGCCCCAGCCTGAAGGGGATCTGCTATGATTTGGAAGGTGTTTAGAGTACAGTGCTGTAGACCCCGCTATGCAGGCCATGCCCCTTCTCCACTCGCGCTCCCACCCAATACAGGAAGTTCTTAAACCAAAGCAATGCTCTTAAACCAAGTCACAATTTTGAAAAACTGTGAGCTCTTAAACCAAAACGCTCTTAAACGAAGTTACTCTTAAATTAAGGTACCACTGTGTATATATATATATATATATATATATATATATATATATATATACACACACACACACACACCAATACAGATATTACCTATTACCGCCATACTGTTACCGACCAAATCCTGTATACTGAGACCAATATTACCAGTAATACCAGTATATAGGGAGGAAACATTACCGCCACACCACAACCACTACCATCACCACCATATTGTTACTGACCAAATCCAGTACACTAAATCACCTCATCCAGTCATATAGAGGTGGCCCCAGCTCTACACAGGCTCTATACACCATATACATTACAGTGCAGATATATCAGGTGACTCACAGGGGACGTCTTTTCTGATCGGAGTTCTTTCCTTTTCATCTTCTTCTCCATCTGCCCTGGGCCGTTATGAGAACTTCTCCGAGCCACAAATCCACAGAATCTGCCAGACAGACATATTAGGCTCCACACTCTGGCACCATCCTCATCTATATACACACTGCACATCTGTACTGTCCCCTTTACACCCTCATTTAGTGGGTAGCCCTGACTCTATGTGACCTCCTAATATATGCCCCCCTCTGTGTATTCCCTCTCCCCCTATGTTGCCCCCCCCAAATAGATGGCCCCTCTCCCCCCTCCCTTATAGATGGTCCCCCTCTCCCCCCTCCCTTATAGATGGTCCCCCTCTACCCCCTCCCTTATAGATGGTCCCCTTCACCCCCTCCCTTATAGATGGTCCCCTTCCCCCCCTCCCTTATAGATGGTCCCCTTTCCCCCCTCCCTTATAGATGGTCCCCTTCCCCCCCTCCCTTATAGATGGTCCCCTTTCCCCCCCTCCCTTATAGATGGTCCCCTTTCCCCCCCTTTATAGATGGTCCCCTTCCCCCCCTCCCTTATAGATGGTCCCCTTTCCCCCCCTCCCTTATAGATGGTCCCCCTCTCCCCCTCTCCCTTATAGATGGTCCCCTTTCCCCCCCTCCCTTATAGATGGTCCCCTTTCCCCCCCTCCCTTATAGATGGTCCCCTTTCCCCCCCTTTATAGATGGTCCCCTTCCTCCCTCCCTTATAGATGGTCCCCTTTTCCCCCCCCCCCCACATAGATGCCCCCCTCCTTTCCCCCCCCCCCACCCTCATAGATGGCCCCCTCCTTCCCCCCATCCTCATAGATGGCCCCTCCTTCCCCCCACCCTCATAGATGGCCCCCCTCTTTCCCCCCACCCTCATAAATGCCCCCCTCTTCCCCCCCACCCTCATAGATGCCCCCCTCCTTCCCCCCCACCCTCATAGATGCCCCCCTCCTTTCCCCCCACCCTCATAGATGCCCCCCTCCTTCCCCCCCACCCGTACAGGCTGATAAAAAAACAAAACTTAACTCACCTGACATCGCGCTCCCACGTTGATCCTCACTCCTTCGCCTTCGGTCTGTCCCCGGCTGCTGCGCGGCTGCTGGGGGTGTCGCGTCTTATCCCCGGCAGCGCGCGCATCCCAGAACTCCCTGCGCGCCGGAAACCGGAAGTCAGGGCCCAAGGCGCGCAGGGAGTTCTGGGATGCGCGCGCTGCCGGGGGTAAGACGCGACACCCCCGGCAGCCGCGCAGAAGCCGTGGGAAAGACGTAGCCAGTCTCTTGTGACCGCAAGCAAAACAATGCTTGCGGTCACAAGAGTGATTGATCGGGGGGCCCCGCGGGCCCCCCTTGTGGCGGGCCCGGTCGCGGCGGCGACCCCCGCGACCACGGTGGCTACGCCACTGATCCAGCTCCAGTCTCCTGAAGGCAGCTATATAACAGCTATCTATATCATAAAAATCAAAGTCTGTCTGTCTGTCTGTCCTTCTGTCTGTCTGTCTGTCTGTCTGTCCTTCTGTCTGTCTGTCTGTCCTCTATAGACTTCCAAACGCCTGAACCGTTTGACCCCAAATTTGGCACACAGATACATTGGGTGCCCGGGAAGGTTATTGCGAAGGTCCCGTCCCCGCCAGATGTACAGGAGGGGAGGGGGAGGGGAAAGAGAGGCGCCCCATAGAGATGAATTGGAAAATCTCCTCACTGCAAACACAGGTGATATAATTAGCTGCAGCAGACACGGCAGTTGGAGCCCTAGCAACCAATAGGATTACTGCTTTCATTTTCACAGGGAGCAATGGTTGCTAGGGAAGCTGCCTCACAACATCCACAGTAATAACTGGTAGACCCCCTACTCCATCTATACAGTACATGTATATACAGGACCCCCTACTCCATCTATACAGGACATGTATATACAGGGCCCCCTACTCCATCTATACAGTACATGTATATACAGGGCCCCCTACTCCATCTATACAGTACATATATATACAGGACCCCCTACTCCATCTATACAGTACATGTATATACAGGGCCCCCTACTCCATCTATACAGTACATGTATATACAGGACCCCCTACTCCATCTATACATTACATGTATATACAGGGCCCCCTACTCCATCCATACAGTACATGTATATACAGGACCCCCTACTCCATCTATACAGTACATGTATATACAGGACCCCCTACTCCATCTATACAGTACATGTATATACAGGACCCCCTACTCCATCTATACAGTACATGTATATACAGGGCCCCCTACTCCATCTATACAGTACATGTATATACAGGACCCCCTACTCCATCCATACAGTACATGTATATACAGGACCCCCTACTCCATCTATACAGTACATGTATATACAGGACCCCCTACTCCATCTATACAGTACATGTATATACAGGACCCCCTACTCCATCTATACAGTACATGTATATACAGGACCCCCTACGCCAACTATACAGTACATGTATATACAGGGCCCCCTACTCCATCTATACAGTACATATATATATATATATATATATATATATATATACAGGACCCCCTACTCCATGTATACAGTACATGTATATACAGAAACCCCTACTCCATCTATACAGTACATATATACAGAACCCCCTACTCCATCTATACTGTACATGTATACAGGACCCCCTACTCCATCTATACAGTACATGTATATACAGGACCTCCTACTCCATCAATACTGTACATGTATACAGGACCCCCTACTCCATCTATACAGTACATGTATATACAGGGCACTACAGGACAGGTATACCAAACTGTGACTGGGTAACACCGCCACACCAGACCTGACCAATACCGCCATACTGGGACTGAATAACACTGCCATACCAGACCTGACCAATACCGCCATACTGTGACTGGGTAACACTGCCACACCAGACCTGACCAATACCGCCATACTGTGCTGGATAACACCACTATACCAGACCTGACCAATACCGCCATACTGTGACTGGATAACACAGCCACACCAGACCTGACCAATACCGCCATACTGTGACTGGATAACACCGCCATACCAGTCATGACCAATACCGACACACTGTGACTGAATAACACTGCCATACCAGACCTGACCAATACCGCCATACTGTGACTGGAAAACACCGCTATACCAGACCAATACCGCCATACCCCCCTCGAAAAGACACCAGATTTTCTGGCAAGTCTGAACAGGAGGGTACTGCCCCTCTGCAAGGTGCTACCCTACACACCAGACCATGGGTGCCTAATGGTAAATACGACCCTGCAGGTATACAGGACACTGACACTTTATACCCGGGCAGCGCCGGGTACATTTTCTAGTACTTACTATATGCAGGTCCAGTCTCCTGAAGGGAGCTATATAACAGCTATACTTACTGTATCCAGGTCCAGTCTCCTGAAGGCAGCTATATAACAGCTATACTTACTATAAGCAGGTCCAGTCTCCTGAAGGCTGCTATATAACAGCTATACTTACTGTATCCAGGTCCAGTCTCCTGAAGGCAGCTATATAACAGCTATACTTACTATATGCAGGTCCAGTCTCCTGAAGGCCGCTATATTACAGCTATACTTACTGTATCCAGGTACAGTCTCCTGCAGGCAGCTATATAACAGCTATACTTACTATATGCAGGTCCAGTCTCCTGAAGGCTGCTATATAACAGCTATACTTACTGTATTCAGGTCCAGTCTCCTGAAGGCAGCTATATAACAGCTATACTTACTATATGCAGGTCCAGTCTCCTGAAGGCCGCTATATTACAGCTATACTTACTGTATCCAGGTACAGTCTCCTGCAGGCAGCTATATAACAGCTATACTTACTATATGCAGGTCCAGTCTCCTGAAGGCAGCTATATACCAGCTAATTTTGTAACTTTAAGAATCTGCATGATGGAAAAAGTTGAACATTTTAGCACAAATGTACTGTAACTATTGATTACCTTTTGGCGCATCCCCCCTCCCTCAGGGAAAAAAATCTTAGTAAAGAAAGTACTAAGAAAGTCAAATTTACCTTCTTTTTTGGGAACTCTGCTTGTTATTTCCTGACCTATTACCTGTCCCATGTTTAAAGCAACTCTGTACCCACAATCTGTCCCCCCCAAACTACTTGTACCTTCAGATAGCTGGTTTTAATCCAAGATCTGTCCTGGGGTCCGTTCGGCAGGGGATGCAGTTATTGTCATAAAAACAACTTTTAATCCTGAAGCGCTGTGTCTAACGGCCGGGGCTTACATTTGTATTTGCATTAGGCTGGCACCACCTCTCCGTCCTTCCTCCCCACCCTCCTCATCTTTAGGAATGATTCAGGAACATTTATTGCTGTTTAAGCTTTGCACAGGTGTATTAACGTTCCAGCCCATGTTCATTATACACACAGCTGACGAATAGGAAGCAATCTGCCTGGAGCTTTCCTAATGATGAGGAGGGCGGGGAGGAAGGACAGAGAGGGTGTCCTAATGCATATACAAATGCATAATACAAATGTAAGCCCCGGCCGTTAGACACAGCGCCGCCGGATTAAAAGTTGTTTTTATGACAATAACTGCATCCTCTGCCGAACGAACCCCAGGACAGATCTTGGATTAAAAGCAGCTATCTGAAGGTACAAGCGGTTTGGGAGGGTCAGATTGTGGGTACTGAGTCGCTTTAAAGGGGAAGTCCGGCCACTGGTAAAGAATGTCAAACTCCTGGAGCAGGGGGGAATATACCATACAGACTCTTCCCGTGCCTCTCCAGTACTGGGTTGCCACTCCGGGACCTTTGCTAGGCTCTAGGATCTCCTGTGCTGCTGACATCCCAACCCGGTTGATGGACAACCATCTCAGCTAGTCAGTGACTGGCTGAGCGAAATGTCCATCAGCTGCAACAGGCATTTTTCTCCGATTCATGAAATCATACCAACTCAGGGAAAATGCCTTCTGGTGGGGGTTTCAGGCATCGCAGGCACGGGGAGAGGTAAGCAATGTTTCATTGCTATGTTCTACTTTGGCTTGTATATCACTTCGGTTCTGATTTGGTATTACAGTAGATTGTCTCTCTCGGCTGTGACCTCTGGCTAGCTATCTGACTGTATTCTGATTTGTGGCATATATGTACTGTTTGTTTCTGACACAGACTGTTTGACCATTCTGACCTCCTGACGGCCCCTGCATGCAGCCATGTACCTACCATCGCCCAGTTGTCACTTATGGCCTAGCGCAAGATTGACAAGCAGGCAGGGATAGAGGTAGATCAAGGCTCACGCTTACCCCTGACAAGACGCTTGTTTTTTCTGTCATTTATTTCACTTTTGCCCGGGGTTGGCTAGAAATTGTCAGAAAGTTTGAGACACTTCATGTTTTTTTTGTTTTTTTAACTTTTTTTTAGTAGTTGTTTTTATTGAAACTTTTTTTTTAACCTCTTTGTTCTCTTCAATACATCAAATCTTGAACTTAAAGAAATGTAGCAAACAATTTCAAATTATTCATGAAATACTTTGAACGCAGTGAAAGACAATGTACTGAAGAGAGACGATCAACTATCTGCTGGAGTGTACAATGTACTGGACTGAAACATTCTGTTCTTACATGGCGTGACCTAAGGGGATGGAGATCTCCAGGAAGCATACTGATCTTATCCTATGCTTTTTTTTTTTTTTTTTTTTGTTATACAGCACATCCCAAATTATCAACAGAAAAAAGATTTGAAAGGAAAGAGGGGGGAAAAAATTAATAATAAAGTATCAAACACATGGTACAACACAGGAGCACTCTGTTTTAAACAACTGTTGTATAAGAGTTTCTTTGACTATAAGCCGTTCAAAGACTATCCACTTAGTAAAGTGTAATCTTCAGATAAACCAGTTTCTCTGTAGCTCCACCATTGGCAAAATTAAGCATTATGCAGAGTCTGTTCTTATGAATGGATCAGAGCGTGTAATAAAGGACAGGACAGTCCTCCAGAGTCAGCAGGACCCTCTCCATTGTGGGCAAAAGGATGAACAATGCTCCTCTTCCCATTAACTCAGACTTCTCAGAGAGAGTATAGGAAATTGGGTTTTCTAAATTGGACATGCCCTTTAAAATACATATTGAGCTCCTCCTTTAAAGAGGATGTACGATCAGGTAGACTCTCTTTAAAATTACACATGAATCGAACGGCGCCGGTATAGGGGAGTCGGTGCCGCGGTCCTTTTTTTTAACTGCGTCCCGGATTTCGCATACAACGCCATTCTATTCGTGGTTAATCACTTTTGTGGGGTGAATCACTTCATAAGAATCAATGGAGCCGCGTCATGAAGGAGCGGGGGTTTCCTCCCCCTCCAGTGTTTCCCCCCCCCCCCCCCCGGTCCAGTAACCATGAATAGAATGGTGCCGTACGCGGGAACTAAACCGCAGTTCAAAAAAAGGACCGCGGCACTGGCTTCCCTGTGCCGGCGCCGTTTGATTCGGAGTAACAAGCGGGTGAGTGCAGAGGGGGCCGAGGGGAGCTGTGGGGGGAGGGGGATGTCCGCCTGGGTGATCCTAAGATCGTCGGGGCAGCCCATAGCAGATAGCAGTGGTCAGCTGCCGCCGCTCCTGTTCCACAGAGCGACGGCGGCAGATTGTTGCTATATTAGTCGTTTGTCTTTCAACATGATAAAAGACAAATGACTGCAACGATCAGCCAACATCATTCACGTCAGCTGATCCTTACCTTCTATTACACAAGACGATTATCGTCCGTAACGGCCAATATCAGCCGAATACGGCCAATAGTCATTTCATGTATTTAGACCTATGGCTGTATCTATTTTCCCTGACAGCCTTAGGGCTGCATCCAACTTCTTCAGCCACCGGTATTTAAAAGCCAAATGATCGGATTTCATCATGCTTGAGCTTCTGCTCATTGCTACACAAGACAAGAATTATTATTTGCAGGGGATTTTCTATTTTCTATTTCTAAGAACTTAATTCTAACCGTTAATGGATTTTAGTCAAATGGGTTCCCCCTAAAATAAACCTAATTAAACCTCAGTCCTTGTGTTGTCCTCTACGGTTCGGAAGACCCCAACATACTGTAGATGGTTTTGATGGTTTGATGACTTTAGAATTGAAAACAAAAAGGTAGAACAGACCAGATAGGATCAGATTTTTTGGTTCTTCCAGCTTCTTCTGTTCAGTTTCTCTAGTTATCTTCCAGTGTGAAAGCAAAGCAGGTAAAGTGTGCGGCAAAATGTCTCCCAATTCCCTGAGAAACCGGAAAGATGATGAAAGAAATTATTCTGGAAGTAAATGTCAGAATAACAACTATTAATTCATCTCAACAAACTCTTCAACCAGAACTTCCTTGCAGGTGCGCAGACGGCAGCAGCCCTATGGGAATGTGATTACGACTTGGAATTGTAATGATTCGAGAAGGTTCAGGATCCCATTAAAAATTGTCTTCATTGTGGTAAACGTTTGCTAGAAGCTACAGAGCCGGAGGTGAAACATAAAGCTCTGGGGCCCCAATGCAGAATCTGTAACCCCCTCCCCCACATGTGTCATAAATAATATTGGTGATAGGGTTGACATTCTAGTGTGTGTGTGTAAGTGTATAGGTGTATTCCGAACTCTTAAAGGGGAAGTCTAGCAGGGGGTGTCAAAAATTCATTACAAGCTGTGGGTGGGGGGAAATAAAAAATAAGTTATACTCACCTGTCTTGGTGCCTGCACAGAGCCGCTTCCTGGACCCTGCTGGCTGTCTTCTGAGCTCCCCTCTGGCTATGTCACGACTTGGCTGACAGATGCCCCGCTCAGCCAGTCAGTGACTTAAACGGGACACAGTTGCAGTCACTGATTGGCTGAGCAGGTAAATCCCACTCGTCAGTGATGTCAAACCCTCGTTGTGTCATACCTGGAACCTGGGAGAAGATGACAGCCAATGGGGTTCGGGAGGTTCGTGAAGTGGTGCAGCGCAGGTTGCAGGAGGGGTAAGTATATTGGCCCGTAATTAATTTTTGCCCCCCTTCCCGCATGACTTCGCCTTTATAATGTGTTTTTTCATGTTTAGAACAGATGAGTGCAACTCCAGTAGGTCCAATTGTTTGGCATTTGCATGTAAGGGTGGCTGAAGAAGTTGGATGCAGCCCCAAGGCTGCCTGAAGAACATGGATACGGCCATGGGCTGTATGCATGTTACCAGAGACTTCCAAGGACTGCATCCAACTTCTTCAGACACCTGCATTCAAATGCCGAGGGATCGGTTTCGAACATGCTTGAGTTGCGCTGATCCCCAATGTCCAGTCTCTATATCCGTTGTCTCGGTGCAGTAGCTGTTTTTTATCTTTCTTCAGTAGGAAGTCTCAACACCATCTCCCCAAAGACTCTACAGACTTGTGAGGTTACAGTCTACTTTTGAAGTCCAAAAATTCTCGACCCGTTGACAGACAATGACCAAAGACCAAAGTTTCGGCTACGCAGTTGAGCAGAGCTGGACTGATCACGTTGTGTTATGTTGAGGTTCCTATAGGTCTAGATGCAAACCTATTATACCAACTGGTCACAACTGGTTCTTTTCCCAGCAAATAAATAAACTCTCCTGTATTATAGTTCATATACCTTAGGCCTGCGGCCACATACGCAATGTAGAGGAATATCAAAGAAATCATGTATATACATAACGGGTGCCAGAAGATCCACACTGGGACGCGCACTGGAATATCTTGGACAATTCTGACTTGAGATATTGTTTTCTGCCCTGACATTTACAGAACAAAGACTCAGTTTCTCACATTAGTTTCCAGGGAAATTTCCTTTTACACTTGGTATGATTAATATTTCCTACACCGATTGACTGTACATTATCCTATATTACAAAGCCAGCCCTTGTGGTGTGTCTCCTGTGAGGCCCGTAGTGATTCGTCAGCGTTCCTCCCTCCGGCTTGGAAAGGTCAGCTTTACATCATTCCCTGCAGCCGCAGCCATCTCTGTACATTCATGATTCACATATCTGTCTGCAAATTAAATGTCGTCTATGTAACAAATCCAGGATTTTATTTGTCGGTCGCCGTGTCTGATAAGATCTTATCTATAAGTCTGTTGTACTTACATATCTACCCATATGGCTATATCTACACTAAAACCTTTAGTTTTCTTTTATACTGACATTTTATACAATACTGTATCATTCCCAAATCTTACCATTCAGATCTCCGCAAAGCTAAAACATGGGCTCGAATACAATCTCTTTTACTGGGCTCCCACCTACTAGTAATACATCATCCTTTACCTTTATTTTTCTATCACCTAATAAAACCTTAGGTGACGAGATTACCCCTTTAAGGCTCTGTAGCTGGACTCCTAGGATCATGGGCAATAGGGTAATAGGGGTATCTGGGGTGGAATATTAACTTTGTAATTCGATCTCCAAGCTCAAAAAGTTGCTCCATTGAGAATAAAGAGGTTGTCCACCCAAAAGCAACGGTGCCAATAGACTTGGTTAAATCTAAGCTAAACTGGATAATGGTCAATGATAATGATAAGGAGGACCTATTCTACAAGGTTTGGTAGCCCTGGATGTCATATTTAGATCGTACATCTAATGGAAACAGGCCTCTATAGGCGGAGATAGTCGCGAGGGTTTCCCGCTTCCCTTCCCCCTTCCCATCTCCCTTCTTCTTGTGTCTGTCGGTGTGTGTATGCTTGATATATGTTCTGTGTTGGATCCAGATTCTCGGTTCAGTTAAGGGCGGAAAAACGTCCTCCTGTTTTTTCTTGGTTTTGGGATTCCGTATAGACTTCACTGAGACTACTAGTTACTAAGTCTATCACGGGACATGATGCGATGTTACTTGATGAGACTGGTAATATTTTCCGCCTATTGTTCTTTGTTGGCCTAATGTTAGGCTTTGTTGTTACGCCTATGTTAGACTACTTGTGTGTGTACTTGTACTTGTGTGTGTGTATACAAAAATATTAATAAAACTCTTTGAAAACTCAAAACTAACTTGTCCACAGGCTAGGGGACAAGTAAGAGATTGCAGAGATTGCAAGGGGGGGGGGGGGCAGATCTTGAGACCGGCCCCTGGCTCCTTTGTTATGAATGTGATCAACAGCCCTATTCATTCCTATGGAGCCACCAGAGAGGACCGAGTACAGCACTCAGCTCTTTCCGGCAGCTCCATAGGAATGAAATCCATGTATTCATAACAAAGGAGCCGGGGGTCGATCTCGAGATCGGCAGGGATATAAAGTTAAAAACAAGTTAGTTTTGAGTGGACAACCTCTTTAATCGCTATCACTTTTTACATGGAGAAGGCAGACCCTGTGCCACCATCTATCCCCATAGACAACTCTATATAATCAGGTTATATAATGGTCCTAAATGACATAAAATGACATTATTGCCAGGAAAGTGTATTTCCACAAAGTCACCAGGAGATAAATTTCATAAAGTTGATGACTGTTTTGTAATTTTGTAAAACCTGAATTATAATAGCATGTGATTGACTGACAGGTTTGCCTTGAAAGCAAGGAAAACAGGTCTAAATAAGCCCTAGATAGGGTGAGTAATCCTAATTCCAACCATTGATTTATCGTCTCCCAAGGGGCCCAGGGGACATTCCCCGGGGCTAGCTGCCTATCTCCTCCTGCTTCCTTGCCTTCTGTCAGTCAAACCCTCTGGACACTTAAGCCTCATTCACATATTAACAAAAAGGCTTTTATCTCGCCACTGGAAAGGACTATGAAGTTAATAAAGAAATACCTGGAATCTGGATGACTAATTACAAGAGGTGATTATTTGCCATATTCAGCTGATTATTGGCCATTATGGACAATAATGGTTTGGTGTAATATCTACTGTTAAAAGGCAACAATCAGCCAACATACACAATGAAAAATTGTTGAACAGTAAGTACAGTCTGCTGGGCGCCGCCCCATTCATTAGGTGCAGCCGCAGTAGACCGCCACTATCTCCCATGGGCTTTAGATCATCCGGGAAGCCCCTCCTGCACCTCTCTGCAGCTCCCCCACTTGTGGTTGGTGTGTGAAATAGCGCCTGCAGCCAGCAGAGAACAAGGAACAAAGAGCACTGATCTGAAAGGCCGGCGCTCACTTTCTCCTCACCATCAGCCCGTGTAATAGGAGTGTCGGCAGCGGACCACCGCTATCTCCTATGGAGTCCCCGGTTGATCTAAAGATCATCCAGAGGAGCTCCTCCCACACCTCCCCTTGCCCCCTATAATCTTACCTGCTCGCTGTCGGCGCATGTAGTAGCACCGGGGAACGAGGAGCAAACGAGCACTGATCTGACAGGTCGGCACTCACTTTCTCCTCACCATCGGCCCGTGTAATAGGGCCTTAACCTTATCCAGCCCTGGGCTTACTTACACTTCTATTTTTTTTTGCTGACAGGCCCACTTTTTACCACCCAAGTTTTACTATTGTCTACAAATTACCTTGTTCTGCCTCTTTGTTCCTTTCTTCCACTGAGCCTAATCATGTGCTACTTAGAGAGAAGAGCTAGCAGATATAGAGATGGGGGTCATGGAAAGCAAGGGGGCAACAATAAACACCAGACCTCTCTGTCCTGAGGGGGGGGGGCAAGCCAGAGGCAAAAATGGGAGGTACAGAAGATAGTAAGAAGATGCTTTGAGGATGGCAAGGAGCACCCCGAACCTACCGGGTCACCCCCAACCTACTGGGTCACTGCACAGCGTCCTGGGCCCAGCATTCACACTGCAGCATATGCCTAACAATAATCGGCTGCAGAGACTATTGAATACATTTTGTCTCGCGTAGTATAAATCTGGGAGAGGTTGTGATATAATAATTACACGATGTAAAATCCTGAGCGCGGCCTCTGTCTCTGACACATACTCTGACTCCCGGCAGAAGGAGATTAAATGATTTACTAAAGGTCACATGGAACATGTTTTCATTCCGTCTCCAATGTCACAACCACAAGTCTTCCTTTCCCCGTGTAATGCCATTAAGAATATGACATATGGGGCAGCGGTTCATCGTAGGACATGGCGGCACAGCGCTTACACACTCAGCGGGAGCAGCACTTGTATCTGTCACCTGCTGGGATGGTCAGGCTTAGGCCTCAGCTTGTGGATGGATAATCCTCCCCTGGTGATCACACACATCATCTGACTAATCAGGACACTGAAGATTTAACTATAAAGATACAAGAGGAGTAACAATAACAACAACATTATTATTATTATTATTATTATTATTATTATTATTATTATTATGAAGAAGAAGAAGAAGAAGAAGAAAAGAAGAAGAAAAAATAACTATAATAACAAAATAATAATAATTATTATTTCAATTTTTGCGCTTTCGTTTTTTCCTCCTTGTGCTTAAAAGGCCATAGCACTTGCATTTTTTCACCTAGATACCCACATAAGTCCTTATTTTTTGGGCAACTAATTGTACTTTGCAATGAGAGGCTTTTGATGGATCTAATGCGACCAAAAATGCACAAATTTGAACTTTGGAACTTTTTTGCGCTTACACTGTTTACCATGCAAGATCAGGAATGAAATAAATTAAAAGTTCAGGCGATTACACATGCGGCGATACCAAATATGTTTATTTATGTTTATTTATAAAATGGGGAAAGGGGAGTGATTCAAACTTTTATTAAGGGGAGGGGATTTTTTTTATTAATAAAAAAAAACATTTTTTTTAGCACACATAAGTTAGTGTTATTCCCCCTGGGGTTAGGGTTATTCCCCCTGAGGTTAGGGTTATTCCCCCTTGGGTTAGAGTTTTTCCTCCTTACTGCTCTGATCTCTCCTAGAGATCTATGCAGTAAAGATATACTGCATAGATCAATGAGATATGTGTTCTATTGCTCTCGGCTGCTGCAGCCGAGAGCAATAGATTGCCGACCCAGGATCAGCGTCATTACGGCGCAGAGCCCGATCATGTCACAGGGGGTGATCCCCCCACTAGACCACCAGGGACCAGGAAAAGAAGACTTTCAAAGTTGACAGCTGCATTTAAAAGGTTAATTAGCGGGCACAGTGATCGGACCATGCCCGTTAATTGCCGCGGTCCCAGGCTGCAAATAGGACCTGGGATTGCGGCGGTTTACAGCAGGATCGCCACGTGGCCCCCCTTCTAAACACCCTTAACGGCGCCAGGGCGTACATTTATGCCCTGTGTCGTTAAGGGGTTAATAAAGATTTTTTTAGTTTTGAAATGCCTCAGAAATGATTTTTAACCCTTTCGTGCTGCACCTTCGATCTCATTCTTCAAAGTTTCACCTGTCTCATTTTATGTGGTTATAGCTCCGTGATGCTTTAACGCACGCTAGCAACTCTCAGATTGTACCCCCATGACATATTGTACTTTATGATGGGGGTAAAATTGGGTTACTATCTTGTGTGTGGTTTTTTTTTTTAATCAAAATATTATGATTTTTTTTTTTTAAATTATAAATTATTTTTTTTTTTTCATATGTTAAACTTACACCATTTAGTAAAAATAACATACTGTAAATGTATTCTCAGGGTCATTATGATTACATTGATACCAAATCTATTGTATATAGCTTTTTAACTATATCACTTTGGCACAATAGACACTATCTTCCTGGAAAAAAAACAACTAAAACTCTCGTCACATTGCAAGATTCACAGCGTTCTTATCTTTCACGTGACGGAGCTGGTTCTGGCCATATTTTTTGCAGAATATTTATTGACACCAAGTTTTACATATATTTGACTTTTTTATCTCTTTTATGAGGTTTTTTCTCAGGCAGATTGACAAAATACATCAAGTCTGTTTTTACAGCGAGCATCGTGCAGTATAAATAGTGGTCTAGTTTTATAGCGCGGGTCATTACGAATGTTGCAATACCAAACTTTTTTTTTTTAATGTTTTATGTATCAGTTTATTCTGTAGAGGGAAAGCTATGTAGTTTTATTATCTGGGGGTGGGATGAGAGGGGAATTTATTTTATGTTTTATTGCATTTTTTCCTTTTTTTTATTTTACACTAGTATACATTAACCAGGGATCTTCTGATCACTGTAGTGCAGTGTATTGTATATGTCAGCATTATTCTAATAGGCAACCTACACAGCCATGCCAGAGGCATATCCATGGTAGGCCCAGGGACCTTCAGAAGGCCCTCAGAACTGCAATGGAAACTATCTGAAGCCAGGACCTTGCAGCTGGACCTCTGATTGGTTAATATATTTGGAGTATAATACAGGATGTAACTCAGGATAAGTACCGGATAAGGAATGTAATGTATGTACACAGTGACCCCACCAGCAGGATAGTGAGTGCAGCTCTGGCTATGTTCACACTGCAAAGATCATCCCGGCCGCTACTGCAGTACCAGCCGGATGATCTTTCTGGCCGCAGAGTTCTGATGCGCGTGCGCCCACATCAGAACTCCCCATAGCACACAATGAAAAAAAGCGTCCGGAGCCGCTTGCTTTATTGTGTGAACTGACAGGTCTTTCTGCGGGCACAATTCACTGAACTGCGGCTGCAGAAAACTGACATGTCAGTTCTTTGCGGCGCCGCATGGGATCCCGGCCGGAGCATATACAATGTGTATACGCTCCGGCCGGGATCCCATAGAAGAATAGGCAGTTTTCCACACCGTACAAAGTACGTCTGTTGTTGCCGATGGCAACAACAGCCGTACTTTTACGCTGTGTGAACATAGCCTAATACAGGATGTAACTCAGGGTCAGTACAGGGTAAGTAATGTAATGTATGTACACAGTGACCTCACCAGCAGAATAGTGAGTGCAGCTCTGGAGTATAATACAGGATGTAACTCAGGATCAGTACAGGATAAGTAATGTAATGTATGTACTTAGTGAGCCCACCAGCAGAATAGTGAGTGGAGCTCTGGAGTATAATACAGGATGTAACTCAGGATCAGTACAGGATAATTAATGTAATATACGTAACAATAGTCTTGTTAAAGGTAAGCTGTTGGTCACATGACTAAGTAATTTTTGAGTATATACCTTCCATACTGCTTTAAATATAAACCAGCAGAATTCTGAATCCAGCTCTGGGTGTAGTACATGAAACAATAAAGCTTTACATCTGAATGACATAAAGAATGCTCAATCACCTTTAACCATAGATGTTGACTTCCTATTTTGTGCTAATATTCTCTTTCTCTTCTTCAGGGAATGTTTTCAGCCAGGAGACAACGTGAGCTCTTCGGGCAAAGACCATGATCTCTGAAATTCTGGAGAACACCCCTCATTTAAGCTAGGGTAAGTTATCAGGCTTTCTTAGACTCTCTTGTATACTGAAAGCATCACTTCACTTAAGGGAACTATAGAGGTGTCCATTCTTCCCTTTCCTCTTAGCTCAACATATCCTGAGATTATTTTATTAAAAAAAAAAGTTTTGGATACTCTGTTGGGAACTGTTTATCTGTCATTATGTGGACACCCAGTGGTTGTGATATGAATTGCAGGGGACAAGCAATAATGTATTGAATTTGTATTGTAAAAAACTGGAGTCCCTAACTTCACTAACAGAAGGGTGAGGGTGGACACATCTTTGCTTAGTCATATGCATCCTATATAGGTTCACTGTACAGTATGCGTGTCAGCCATGGGGCAGCCATTTAGAAGTGTATTATATTATATTATATTTTATTATATTATTCTTTACAAATAAGCAGAATAGGTCAAGAAAAATTATCCCTCTAAATTTATTTTCCTGCTATTTTCATGGCCTTGTATACCTTGTAAATAATTTTACACTGTATGTTGAACCGTATAAATGTCTATTACACGAATACAGTCTTCGCTTATCGGTCACGTAATATCTGTGTGGTAAACAGCGCCATTAAATCACAGAATATCATTTATGTGGATCACATGAAGCTGCGGCGGTAATTTATATCTCTTATTTACAGAACAAGGCTCTAAAACCTGCCTGATATAAATGACTGTGAATCCTAGAAAAACTGTACTAAATATTAATAAGGTGCTTTCCACGGCAGCAGCCTGACATTGAGAATGCATGGCTTTAATCAAAGTCAACTAAGCTCGCCGTCTGTGGAGGATTTATAGAGAAGCAGGAGGATTTTTCATGCTCATTACAGTGAATGAGCCATTTGGTAAAAAATCTCCTGATATGACTGTATGCTAGCTTCAAACCAATAAAAACAGCAGGAAAAATCATGATAAAAACATAATACCTGGAATACCTTTACAATAAAATATGGTCTATGGTAAAAACGTAAAAAAAAAAAAATATATATATATATATATATATATATATATATATATATATATATATATACTCACCTCCTCCCCCAATCCCCACTGCTGTTCTGATGGCACCCGGTCCTTATGTGCAGCACTTCCTAGTGACAGTCTTTGACCCACCGCTGCCTCCAATTATGTTCAGACCAATGTTAGGAAGTGCTGTGCGGCAGGATTGGGTGCGGCAGGGGGTTGGGGAAGGTAAGTACACATAGGCTAAAAAAAACAAAAAAAATTCATAGCAACTAATCACAAGCTCAAATTCAATTTTAAGGGTAGCTTCACACATACCAGATTTGCAGCGGATTTTATGCTGCAAGCAAAATCTGCTGCGAATCCTGGTACTGTCACTTTAATGGGGTTACATACCTGCTGCGAGTATGCAATCTGTCCCCTTTAACCCCCCATTGCCCGCAGCTTACATTATCTGCTGGGAGCCGCGGCTGCATATGAGGGTCCTAGCTCCCGACTCCCAATAGTCCCACTCAGCCAATCAGTGCATGGCCCCTCTGGAATCACTGATTGGCTGAGCGGGACCGCTGGGAGCTGAACATTCAGCTGCGGCGCTGAGCAGGTAATGTATGCTGCGGGATGCGGGAGGTTAAAGAGGCCGGGTTACATACTCGCAGGAGAATGAAAATTCCGCTGCGGGTATGTAACCCCATTGAAGTGACACAGCCAAAAGTGATGGACATATGATTTTTATGTTTGGCTCTTGTCCACTTTATGTGGTCATGTATTTTGTCCACAATATCGGAATATACCCCCAGGGCTGGTTCACCAACCACAGAAATGTGAGACTTATTATTTATTATCATTATTTAAAAAAAAAAAATACTATAAATATATAAAGTCTTTACATGAGAAAGCACACCTCGGCACTACTGACCAGTATATGCAGCAGTGTGTGAACTGTAACTGGTTCGCCCTCCGATACAGGTGGTGCTCAATCATCCGAAATCACAGATGCATAGTAACAAAATCTTCCTATAGAAGTTAAAGATGAGGCACTCACCCAGCCATCGGTAGTAATGTTGCTTAACTTTATTCAAATCTCATCTCGGGAAACACAGGACGCGGTCGAGTGAGTGAGCGGGCGAAAGCCTGTTTCGCGTGATGACATTGACGCTTCCTCTCGGCCCCTGACGTCACTCTGTAACCTTGTCCTTATAAAGACGTATTCATCATGTGCACATTTATCATAAAAATGTATTATGATAAATGTGCACATGATGAATACGTCTTTATAAGGACAAGGTTACGGAGTGGAGTCAGGGGCAGAGAGGAAGCGTGAACGTCATCATGCGAAACAGGCTGTCGCCCGCTCACTCACTCGACCGCGTCCTGTGTTTCCCGAGATGAGATTTGAATAAAGTTAAGCAACATTATTACCGATGGCTGGGTGAGTGCCTCATCTTTAACTTCTATATGAAGATTTTGTTGCTATATATATATATATATATATATATATACAGTATATATATATATATATATATATATATATATATATATATAGACAAAAAATGGTAATTGTAGATGGCACTGTGCGGCAATAGCTCAGGTGGGTGCACAGCCTCCACAAAGTCAGACCCCGACTCCACCAGATCCAGAAAGCAATAGAGATAAGGCGGCACTCCAAATTTCAGTGAATAAGACAGTGATTTTTTTAAGTTTCAGTTTCCCAATGAAACCTTTTTCAAGCAACACATACGCAAGTGTGAGAAGGGGCTGGTATTTAAAGTTCATAAGTTCAGCCCATAATTAGTGACATCATAATTGCATAGAAATTGTAAACAATATATAAAAGACAGTGTTATACAGTGTTAATATCATAATACATCATAGCTGTGTGAAAACAGTGGCATTATCATAGTGATACATGTGTCCGATCTATTTCTCGATAAGGTAATTCCAATAATTCATAAATAGTAAACAAAGTTCATAGGCTGGTATACCGCGGGTTAATGGGGGGAAGGCTGTAGCTCTCCAAATGTTCATAAAAATATATATATTGCAGTTCCATTGAATTAGGTGATTTTTTCCTATATGTTTTACATGCATAATCTGTGACACATCACTTACCCAGGAGTGTTAAAAAATAAAAAAAAATGTGTGCTAGGCCGTGTAGTACACATGGATCTCCTCCTATTCTAATGCCGAATGTGAAACATACGCCTTGGGAACGTGATCTAAAGCTGAGTTAATTTGCACCTAATTTTCTCTGTTTACCTTGGATTTTTTTTCTCCATTTTACTAGATGTGATATTCCAATTACATCCGGAGCTGCATTTGTAATTCAGTTTTTCTATTAGATCTCAGGCTTCAGGATTTTGTCTTCTCTCTGCTTGTTTATGTCAAGCAAAAAATCCACTGATGTTTCCTGCCGTCCCTATTATTCAGGCAGTGCCGTGTTTCACTGGGTATTGTAATGGAAGGAATGCATTAAAATATGAGCAAGTTACATAGTGCTAACCTTCCTATTAATGCTCACTGGTATGGCGTTAACCCTAGAAAAGCGACGTTTATAGCTGTCAACTGCATGACTGGAGAAGACTGATATGTGATTTACTCTGCTGCGTTGCATTGTGGGAGGAGTAGTGTATACAGCATACTGTATGTATACAGCATACAGTAGTCTGGTAGATTCACCAAGGGACGGTGCATTATGGGGCTGATAAATAGCAACAAGTGTCATTGTGAGTACTCATGGATTTCAAGGGCTGTATTAGATAACTGATACTGATTGGGAACCAGCAATGATCACTGTGATCGCCACTTGTTTCCAGATACAGATCTTGTTTACAGATCAGATACTTGAGTGTTTGATCAATCAATGGCTGATGGCTAAACCCACTGGGTGACATTGGCACGTTGGCTCAATAATAGCCCCCATAGGGAACTGTCCATAAGCAAGAGACAATCTAGGCTGATCGGTGCTTGTTTACACATTTTTGGATCGTTTTTAAGGCCCTTTCTGGCAATCGGCCATTGGCCAATAATATTTGCCATGCCAGAGCGGCCAATTAGGCTGGGTTCACATTGCTTTTTTTGTAGTCCGTTTTTTTTTTTGCAAACGAATGAAAAAACAGATGAAAAATGTATGTCTTTTTTTTTTATTTTGCATACACAAAACATGTTCAATCACGTTTTTGTGTATGCTTAAAAAAAATGCAGATGTGTTTTGATCCCTGTTTTTATAATGGAAGTCAATGGAAAAACGTATGAAAACACATGCACACAGATACGTCCATTTTTCATCCATTTTTTTGGGCAAAAAAAAAAAGATGCAAAAAAAGGCAGTGTGAACCCAGCCAACTGACCAATCTGCTGATAATATTCTAACAATACAACACTGATAATATTATATTATCATTAAATACCTCTAAATTCACAGAAAGAGCGTTCAAACAATAATTTAAAATGCAAGACAAACAAACAAACACTTATGCAAATCATAAATCACCAAAAAATAAGAAGAAAAAGCATGTGCAATCTCACCCCTCACAGGATGTCCAGGGTATGGTTCCTCTAACTTCATACTGTTTCGGTATCGGGGGGAAGGGAAGTATCTCAATGGGAAAAGGACATCCTTGCTGATGATATCCCTCCAGTTATGCAGATGGGTAAAATACACGGTGAGTCCCCCCCCCCTCCATACATGTTACTAGCTGTTCTCCTTCCCTGAGTTTTGAGGCTGCTGCTTTCTGCTAAAAACACAATAATCCTCTCTGCTCTCAGCCGCCTCCCATGTGAGACAGCTCATTATGTAAGCAAGTCCCAGGCAGGCAGTTTCTGCACTGTTTCCTCTCTCTGTACAGCAGAAAGGGTTAATCGCAGTAAGGTCACAAGTAGAGATGAGCGAACCTCGAGCATGCTCGAGTCGATCCGAACCCGAACTTTCGGCATTTGATTAGCGGTAGCTGCTGAAGTTGGATAAAGCCCTAAGGCTATGTGGAAAACATGGATATAGTCATTGGCTGTATCCATGTTTTCCAGACAACCTTAGAGCTTTATCCAAGTTCAGCAGCCCCAGCTAATCAAATGCCGATCGTTCGGGTTCGGATCGACTCGAACCCGAACCCGGTTCGCTCATGTCTAGTTCTGATCACCTCATCTAGACATCATTGTGTTCTTTGCACCTTCTCAGTGACTTGTGCATGAACCTACAGAAACCGAACCCGGATCAAGTAACAAGTCACAAGTAACTTGACCTCATATTACCCTCCGAACTTCAGTTGACCAGTGATGTTGTTTACATGAGCCATCTCAGAAGGTAGGTAGGAGGAGGAGGGGGTTGAGAGCAGAGAGGATCTTTGTGTCTTCGGCAGAAAGCAGCAGCTCAAAACTAAGGGAAGAAGATAGAAAAGGTAATGACATGTATGGAATGAATTGTTAGTCTCCAGAAGGGGGAATAATTCAACATATATTTTACCTAAGTGGATAAAAGGGCCACTCAGAAACTGCTGGAGGAATCTTGAATTATTTACTCACATGGGGACTGAGTTTAGCTTGATATCGCTAGACACCAATAAAATACCCCCTCAGGATATACCTGTTAGCAACCAGCAATTGTGCAGCAAAAAGATAGACATCTAATATCCCCTCTAGAAGTGAAATTATAGCTGCAGTGCAATTTAATTACTAAATGGAGCATGTCATAGAGGTTGGGATTAATAAATTAGCAAAGCTGCACAAGCAGTAAATGATGTGCATTGTAGGTTGGCTTTGTATGGATAAACAGCCATTCCTGAGTGTGCTTGGTGGGACAAGTCATCACTGTGCATGTGTACAGCTGCTGTGCCTCCATATTCAGTAGCAGAGAATTCTGGGAATGCTCACATTGTTTGGTCGGCTCTCCTGTCAAACAGCACCAAAATCAAATATCGACACTGAGGAGGCATGGACCTATGTATAATGTTGATTTAAACATAGAAAAATAGAGTATATAGAGTAAAACTGCTTGCGATCACAGTCCCTATAAATTTCTTTTAAAACACTGCCTCTTTAAAACAAATATAACACTAATAAATATTAAAACATATAACAATTTGTTCACACAACTCTTTTAGGGGAAAAAATGTGACCGTTTCTTCATCATTATTGCCATAAATAATGATCACGAATGATCAAAACACGGCTGTATTTTCGCCTCAAAAACCATTGAGTGAACTTGGCCTCATATCTACTACTTGTATTTTTAGGTACTATGTGTATTATTATTTATCCTATGTATATATGTATGTATAATTTGTTGTTATATGTGTATTCATATTCTAATTTGTCCTTGTTTTCCCTGTAAATATTTATTGAATATTTGATTATAATTTGTTTCTCGCCGCTGTTGTTCCTCTCATTACCTGTTGCCATTATTCGTACCTCGCTCGGATACATATGTAGGACATTCCCATGTGAGTTCATTAATTTTGAGGTCTCGTATCATTGCCCCGTAATGACCTGCGAATGTTCCCATATCCAGAATGTGCTCCTTACAAGATAGCTCCTATTTTGACGCGTCCTCCATTTGCCGCCTGCATACATTAATTTGCTATGCATTGGTAACTTTTGAGGAATTGTGATGATTTCTTCCCTTAATCCCAGAAGCCTATGCATATTACACAGCTCCTGCACCGAAATAGTATCAAATTGTATTTCCTATTGCTCCACCGGCACAACACCGCTCATGACTAAAATGTATTCCGAGTGTTTATGCAATAAGCAGAGGAGATGATAAATCCCGGAATTATTTTCTTAAATTACGCCTGTATCCTGGAACAGTCCGCACGGCAGTGATGGAGGAAATAGATGGAAGAATAACCCATCCGTGAGCACCAGGAAGGAGCCCGGGGAAAATCTCCAGCGTTAATCTGCCACATTGTTCTGTATCAACAAATCTCAAGTGGAAAGATTATTACTTAAAGGGGCCCCGTCATCAAAATAATGTTTTTGGATTTTTTTTGCACTGCTTGGTTTTACAATAATGGAATAAACGTAGGAGATGATGATTTTTTGCATTAAAGGGTTAGTCCAAAACCAATGGGAAAAACCAATGGGTAAAACCTCCCATAGCCGTTCGCGTCAGTGTGTGAACTGACAGGGTTTCCTATGGCCGCAATTCATTGAATTGCGGCCGCAGGAAACTGACATGTCAGTTCTTTGCGGCACCGCACAGGATCCCGGGCCAGAGCGTGTACGATGTGTATACGCTCCGGCCGGGATCCCATTGAAGCAAAGGCATTGTTCCACTCCATATAAAGTAAGGCCGTGGTTGCAGATGGGAGCAACGGCCGTACTTTTACGTAGTGTGAACATAGCCTTAAAGGGAATGTGTCAGCACCTCGGGACCAGCGCAGGCACGCTGAGGGCCTGAAGCCAATGCCATCAGTTGATACGCTCATTGTACCTGTGACGCTCTATTGCACTCCGGCACATGCGCATTAACGCCAACAGTAGCGCGCAGACCACATAGATGCAGGGCGCAGGCACAACCCATCAATGGGCACGTGCGGCCCCTGCCGGCGCGGCGAATGTGCACTTGAAGATGACGTCACCAGGGAGCAGGAGGCCGGGCCAATAAATATGCATGCCAAACAGGAAGGAGGCAGTAGTGGTGAGGTGTGCCAAAGTGCTACACAAACACCTTACACTACAGCATCGGGGGCAGAAAGAACGGCAGGCCACACAATGCAGGACACATATCCACACTACACTGTCAGCATCTCAGGACCAGCCCAGGTGGTGACCAATTCCTTTTAAATTTTACTATAAAAAAAAAAAAAAAACCTCCAGTCTTCCAGTACTGCTGTATGTCCTGCAGGAAGTGGTGGATTTTTTCCAGTCTGACACAATGCTCTCTGCTGCCACCTCTGTCCATGTCAGGAACTGTCCAGAGCAGGAGAGGTTTTTGAGGTGCTTCTCAATTCTGGCTGCAGCCGGCCGTTGTTATACGTAGTGTGAACCTGGCTTGAAGATTCAAAGGGTTTATGATGATCAGAAATAGATTTCTTCTTTTAACAAAAATTAAGCCCTCTCACCAAGGTGTCGGAGGTCGGGTCACACAGTCCCTACCGAGCCCCGGCCACGTGTCCTTGCCGACAATAAATCTCACTATTGATCCAGAACTGATCTTCTATTTTACTACAAGTTCCTAAGATCCTTCCCTAATATTTTAATCTGACAGACAAAGGGTTGAATGTTCTGGTAATCCTGCGCGGTCTCTCCGGCGTTTCATCAGTCTCCATGATTTGTCTTTGATGGTTTCGGTTTCCTGGCAACGGAAGTTGGAGAAGATTTAGTGAAAATTCCTGTCAGACCTTTTTTTTTTGTGTGTTTTACATCAAAACATTGGCGAATAAATAATGGAGCTCTGAGAAGTAGAAGCTCGGGTGGTTCGGGAGATGAATTATATGTCTCTGGTGATGCCGGCCAGAACAAAGTTAAAACACGATGATGATGAGTTCCTGCCATACAGATTCTATATTATTATATTATGGCCTCTCGAATTTTTCTTCTTGGCCTGAACAACTGAACCTTATAAGTTGCTGGACCTCACTGGTCTTCATTATCCATGCCAAAAGATGGACATACTGTATAAAGGACTGAATATTACTGCCACATATTCCTAGTGTCAGCCACAGTGCCCCCAGTGTTAGGAGGTGTCTACAGCACCAACTACTGTGCACACAGTCACCAACCTAATCCTCTATCCTGCTGCAGGATTAGAGTTCACTTGTATCTCTTGTCGCTTCCTGTTCCTGGGGCGATTAGCATGTAGATACCCTTGGACTGGAAACCTTAAAGTGTATCTGTCATTGGAACAAACTTCTGACATGTTATACATGTTTTGTCCGGATCAGGTCCAAGTGCTGAGACCCCTGCCAATTGCTAGAATGAAGGAGCAGGAACACTTAGCAGTGCACACTCTTCTCCTTCTTCTCCGATCTCACTGCTAATGTAGCAAAAGATGGAATTATAAAAGAACCCTAAGGAACTTCCCATAGACGCAATTGCTGGATGGCCCATAGACTCCATTATAATTCTGTCCTTTGTTGAATTAGCAGTGAGAGCGGAGAAGAAGCTAAGAAGCTTAGTGCTTCTATCCCTTCCTTCTCGCAATCGGTGGGGGGGGGGGGGGGCTCAGCACCCAGACCCCCACTGATACAAACTTCTGACATGTGGTTTTTAGGACAGGTACACTTTAAATCTAGTGGGACAGTTCTGCTAAAGTTGGGAGGCTTGGAAGGCACACCATGCATCTACAAGAAATACAAAGATGGCGCCTTGCAATGACTGGTGTTTGTACATTATTCTAGTTTGGTTACTAATTGGCCTTTGGATGCGGCTTAATTTGAAAAGTCCATTGAATTTAATAGTAAAAACAGAGAAAGAACGGTGACAAAAGAAAAACTGTGTGTGAACTACTCATAAAAAACGTCCACTGTTTGCAAAAGACGTCCGAAAATAATGTTCATTATTTTGATGTCCGCGGCAAAAACATCCGTTATTCAATACACTGCATTGGACGTCCGTCTTCTCATTGACTTCAATGCATTGCCATTGCAGTCAGGTAAATTTTAAATATCAAAATCGTGCGCCTTTTCTTTAAATTTGACGTTGTGTGAACATAGCTTAAGGGTGCGTTTAAACATACAGGATCCGCAGAAGATTTGATGGCGCAAATTTGAATCTGCAGCAGATCTCCAACAGATCCGCAGCAGATTTGATGGCCCATATTTTATTTTCTTTGACTCTGTGACTTCAAAGCTGCTGCGGATCCTGTACGTGTGAACGCACCCTAAAATAAAATCCAAAAATAATTTCAAAAAGTCAATTGTATAACAAATTTTGTGAAGTTAAATATTATGGTTTAATTTACTTTTCTCATGGAACGTATTCAGGACACATCATAATGCACCTCAGGAAGGGACCTTGACAGGTTTACTATGACATATAGTATAGAAAAAGCTCTAGTGAATAGCTTCTAGCAGGAAGGAATGGTAATATGGCACTGAGCTATTTATACATCGCAGCCCCCTATGTATTGTATAACATCTCCTCATCTAGAGCCTTATGTGGGTGCCAGCTACACTCACTCCTCGCCTCACATCCAAATCAGACACAAGGTCAATAGTTCGGCCAGGTATTCTATTTTCAAATCTGCCACCTTTTATCAGCCCCCAGGAAAACTGGGTGTCAAACTTTTCTTTTTTTATTTAAATTTTTGTTGAATTTTTTTTACAAAAATCTAGAAGAGATAGCAGAGCCGGGGTGGGTTGAAAGGATAATGTCACGTTCGTCACAAACAGATTGAGGCTTTGTATTCACTTGAATCGCGCACAATCCCTCAGGTGATCTGTACGGGTAAAAACAAGTAAAGCGGCGCATTATACAACATGCGATCTGTTCACTTTTTATTATTTTTTTTGTCGATTTTCTCTCATTAATGACATAATGGCTCCGGACCGGGATGCACGGAGGGGTCTCATTGTATTATTTATAGCGGCTTTAAACCATATACAGTAATATATCCTAATGGGCTGCCCGACGGCAATCTCCTGGAAATCTTTCCGAGACAGAGATCTTTTTACTTTGTTGTTTTTTACTTTTTCATGTAATATTAAAATGCTTTTTTGACAATTTTTTTTTAGAAAGTTTCTGAGCGAATCTAGAGACAGTGGGATACAGGATTTGTTTTCAATGGATTCCTGTATAAGGTTTTTTTTAAAAAATCTCAAGGAGGTTTTATCTACAGTTTACTTTTTTATGCTGACTAAAACTTACACTTTTATATGTATGGGGCCTAAATTTTCAGTATTCCCAGATGCAAGGAATGCATATCAGGTTTTTTTTTTTTTTGGGGGGGGGGTTGCAACTTTTTTGTATGTTTATGTTTATTTTCTAGACTTTATGAAACCTTATTAAAAGAAGCCTACAGAAAAAAATATACACCAAACCTAAATCTTCCCATTTTATCGATCCTATGGACTCTTTATGTGGTATATTTGAATCGCACTTGGAAGAGAAGATGATCTTCTAAAAATATTTTGGTCCACATGGAGGATTTTTTTGCAAAATCCTGATTATCATTAAAAAGTGGATCCAACAGTCATTTTAGAAAATGTTCAGAGTCAACAGTCATATTATTATAAGTGGTGGGGGTCAGCAGAGTCATCTCATAATCCAGTGGCTTAACTAGAAAGGGCTGGGCCCCATAGCAAACTTTTAATTTCTCCACCCCCTCATCCCATTGTAGGTAAAACCCGTTTGTTATCTCTATGCCCAGTAGATCGCATATGTTAGGCATCTCCCCTGGTATCCCCCCAGTAGCACCCCCCATGATGGACATTTCCCATAGGGTCCCATCAAATAGGCATCTTCCCCAGTATCCTACACTCCCCAGTACATAATGCACCTTATGGTAGGCATCTTTCTTGTATGATGATAGCTCAGGAGGCCCAGTGTTTTGCAGGGATGGGCCCCGTGCTACAGTGGTAGTTACGCCTCTGTCATAATCATTAGAGGGCAGGGTCAGCAGAATCATCTGATAATCATTCGAGGGCGGGGTCAATAGAGTCACCTCATTATCATTAGAGGGAGGGGTCAGCAAAATCATCTCATTACCATTAGAGGGTGGAGTCAGCAGAATCATCTCATTATCATTAGAGGGTGGAGTCAGCAGTATCATCTCATTATCATTAGAGGGCGGGGTCAGCAGAGTCATCCCATTATCATTAGAGGGTGAGGTCAACAGAATCATCCCATTATCATTAGAGGGTGAGGTCAACAGAATCATCTCATTATCATTAGAGGGCGGGGTCAGCAGTCATCTCATTATCATTAGAGCGTGGGGTCAGCAGTCATCTCATTGTCATTAGAGGGCGTGGTCAAAAGAGACATCTCATAATTAGAGGGCGGGGTCAGCAGTGTTCTCATTATCATTAGAGGGAGGGGTGATCTGAGTTTCATTTTATTATGTTTCTCTAATCCTAGGCAACCACTTTAATCTGTTATGTAAAATATATTCACATTGTCAACAATATTAAGCTGAATAAAGCAGTATTGCCCTATTAAAAAAAAAAAAAAAAAACGCAATGACAGCCCAGATCAAAATCTCCATCTCCTTTAATGAAATAACAGTAGGGCTGGCGATATCGTCACTGTACGGATTTTCTTTACCTTTGTTAGGGAACTTGTCGTTGCCCCATTGTTGCTCACAATTCATTTCAGTCCTTTTGTTGAGGGAAAATTGGTGGCTGCGGATACGCATACTTTGATGAACAATTATCCTACAGAAGGTCAGGTAATAACAACGAGTCGGAGATTTCCAATATGCTAATAAGCTGTAAAAATGGGGGGTGGGGGAATACACTGACAGGTAAAGAGAAAGAAATCCTTAAAGAGGTAATTCCAAGATTACAATGTATCACTGAACCTCCGGATAGATGATCATTGTCTGATCAATGGAGATCAATGGGGATTTTACCAATGATCACAAGATTAGTGTGAGTCTGACCACTCTCGTGTAACCCTGTTCGAGTGTAAAAGAGGCTGACTATACACACTGCCCCACTATACACACTGCCCCCTACTATTCTATATAAATTAGTTCCATAGACTATGAGTGGAGCAGAAGTTCAGGTTCTCGATGAGAGCACCATTTATACAAGATATATATTAAGACCTCCACTCTCATGACTTTTGGGGGTTTCTGTGGTCAAAATCAATCATCTAGTTATTCACTTCCCTATATATAACTGACACGTTGCAATCTTGACATGCTTAAGGTAAATGGCATTTAGGGGGAGAAGGGGTTACTGATGCACTGGGTTTTTACAAGGTGCTACGGGAACAGATATGATTAAAGCTATGTTCACACTGCGTGGGAGACTGGCCGTTCCGTGACCCTGGCTGGGTCACAGATTGGCCAGTCTCTGCCCGGATCATCGCGGCCGGTACCTAAGTACCGGCCGGATGATCTGTCTGGCTGCAGAGCTCTGATGCGGGTGCCATCAGCAACAACGGACATAGTTTTATGCAGTGTGAACATAGCCTAAAACAGTAGAACATAAAGGAAGGGGCCTTCATGTTCTACTGTTTCTTTCATATCTGTTCCCATAGCACCTTGCAAAAACCCAGTGTATCAGTAACCCCTTCTCCACCTTTATGGCCTTTATCCTAGTGTACTATGTAAAAATGAATCATCTAGTTATCAACTGTCCTATATACTGTAACGAACACGTTAAAATCTTGAGACCCCATAAATACCCACTATTTTCATTGGGTAGAGATGAGTCCATTGTTCACCATACTCAGCATATTTGCCAACTCACCTACTTCCCCATTCATAAAAAAAAATATATATATATATATATATATATATATATATATATATATATATATATATATGTACACTGTGTATATAGTTTTTTATTTTTGCAAAATACACTCCAATCTCCAATCTGCAACCTGGATCCAAAATAATGTCCTTACCTTTAAATGGTTGCTGTGTTTTCATACAATTTCCCTCTGTGTAATTGCTAACATATCTGTGAATGCCAAAAGAATCTCCTCTACCTCCAAAAAAGACTCTAAAGTGTTGGCCACTAGGTGTCTCCCTCCCCTGCTATCTGCTGTCCATTACATGTTGTCAGGGGAAATCTGTCTCTAGTAACAGCCGGAGTAAGACAGATTACAGTCAGGCAGAACGTAGCATATGCTCCGCGCTGAAGAGAGAGAAAGGCTATGTACCTGCACATGTAGGTGTCCACAGTATCTTCACTGTCAAAACAATTTAAATCAAGGCTTTCCTTATCTCAGCATCTCGCTGCTTAGTTTAACCCTTTGTTTGCTCCGCTGCAGTTTATTTCCTTTCTGCTTATAGCACTTTGCAAAGCCAGTGTATCAGTAACCCCTTCTCCCTCCACATGGCATATTTATTATTGCACTGTATAAATTATCCTAACACAACTAACCATATCCAACCTGTTCAGTGCTTAGTGTTGTCATGCCTTTTTTTTTTAGTCTGTTCACATTGCACCAATAAAACCCAGTGCATCAGTAACCTGTTTCCTTCCACATGCCACTTATAGGGCTGTATTGTGTAAATGATCGGCACAGTGTAATAATGAATAATGATGAACCATGGAGGGGGCTCTAAGGGGATCAATAACGGCAGTGACTTCACCTCTCACCACTTTGAAGGGTTAATACAACAAAAAACAGGCAGGTTTATAAACATTTCTTAGCAATAACAATAGATACATGTTAGCATTGCTCAATTCCCAGTAATACAGAGTAAATTCCACTCGAGGTTCACATTGCTTTTAATGAAGGACAGAAGTAATTCAGATGAGAAGAGACTTTACGCTGCCATGACAACCGTTGGCTTTAATATCCTCTGCACATAGGAGCGATGGCAATGTGCAGTGTAGATATATATATATTTATGTCCATCCTCTACAAATATACGTGAATGTGTCCATTGACCCAGACAGAGAAATCCACTGTATCTCCACCGGGGAGCCGTCTTTGTTGCAAATCTTTCTCGGCACTCATTAAAACAGAAGAGGCTGCTCCCCGCGAGTCGCTGCCTGCTTACAGCGCTTGTCTGCAAGACGGATAATAAGTTTTCGATAACAATCGACATACCTGAGACCTTTCTGCCTGGTAAATGAATTTGTGAAGAGCTGTAAATGGTCAAGATGCAGTAAACCCGCTCTGAATGTCAATGTATTAACCGCTTCCATCCCGAGCTGCTGCATGCAGGAGGCTGTATCCTCATCTAGTCTGGAGGAGGAGACGCCTAATGCAGTAATTCTCTATTACCCCCATCACATGGGATGCAGAAAGTCTTATATTGTATGTTCTTTTTTTTTTGGAAACAAAATCCAGAATGAATATGCCACAGAATGACCGGGCTCTGTATAAGAGAGTGAGGGTTGCAGCAGGAACATTGCAGGGGAACACTACTACAGGGAGTGGTCTTCAAGTATTATGGGTATGGCCTGTTCTCCATAGGAGCAGGTCTAATAGTGTTACCAGTGTGAGTTGGGTCTATAAAAGTGTCTGTCATTAAAGGGAATCTGTCACTAGGTTTATTCCATCTTAAATGAGGGCAGCATAAACAAGTGACATGAATGCTGAACAGATCGGTGTATTACTTGCATCATTCTGTTCAGCCGTTCTCCTAATATGCAGGAGAATAGGATCCTTGCCCCACCCTCTTCCTCACCCTCCAGCTGCCAGTTGGCTGCCTATACACAGCATGGAGAGATAACAGCCAATCAGCAGTTAGTGGGAGGAGTTTTCTGCTTCTAATGAATATAGAGGACTGCTGGGCTCATGCACATAATGGAGAGGACTACTTATTGTCCATGTTATTCAGGAGGAGATCTCTGAATCAGCTGCACAGAACAACGTAAGTGATACATCGTTCTGTTCAGCTTCTCTGTCACTAAGTTATGCTACACTGAGATAGGACACCATAATACTACTGACAGAGTCTCTTGAAAAAAAAAAATCACCAGACCTTAAACATTTTCATCAGTCAGGTTCAGTGCTTAAAGTAACCCTTACTTGCTGTCCTGCTTCTTTCACGTCTGTTCACATAGCACCCCAGCACCCAGTGCATCAGTACCCACTTCTCCCTCTACATGCTATCTACAGTAGTGTACTGTTTAAATTACCAGTGGTCAGATGCTCACCAATCTCTGGATGTAACCGAATGCTTCTCTCCCTGGCATCCTGCAATCTGTTTCTCGCTGCATGAGATGACAATCATTATAAGTCTCTAGCGTGTGTCTAGAAGATCGGCATTGTCCATGTAAGTTAAATCATGGCTTCCCTTTCACCTCAGCAGATCAATGCTCAGTATAACTCTCTACTTACCTTACTGCTGTTTATTTTCTTTCTGCTCGTAGCACTGTGCAAAGCCAGTGTATCAGTAAATCCTTCTCGCTCTACATGGCATCTGTTGTTGTGCACTGTGTTAAGCATCCCCCACCACAGTGCCAGTCTGTACAGCGCTTGAGATAACCTCTTGCTTTATGTTTTACTTTTTCCTTAATATCTGTTCCCATAGCACCTTGTAAAAACCCAGTGCATCAGTAACCCATTCTCCCCCTAAATGCCATTTATCCAAGTGTACCATATAAATCACCAGAGTTCACACACCCACAATGTAAGTCTATGGGGCTCATCTAATGCTGCAAGATAGAAACATCAAGTGATCACCACTCATCTAGACATTGTAGCAACAATTAGTGTGGATCTGAGCCATGCTTTATATATAATGCTAGCGGCCATGTTTAGTGCTGTGTTAAAGTGTCACTGTTTTTTTTGCAGGAATCAATAGTCCAGGCGATTTTAAGAAACATTGTAATTGGGTTTATTAGGCAAATATGCCATTATCTCCCTCCACCCCTCCCATCTCCATAGACAACCATGAAGACGGGGGGGGGGGGGGGGGGGGGGGGGGGGAGCTTCAAACTGCTTTTTCATGTTAAAAAAATCATTGTTTGGTTAATAAACTCAAATACAAAGTTTCTTAAAATCGCCTGTTCTATTGATTTCTGCAAAAAAATAAATAAATTAAATAATAATTATAATTGCAGGTTGGGCTGGTACTTGCAAGTCAAGGTGCGGCCCATAATTATCATTGAATTACCAGCACTATTGGCTTATATTGGCAATTTATTGATAACTGCACCCAGACTTATTAGTCCTAGTTCAGCCTGTAAATACCATTAATGCAGCCCTGACCACATTGTAAGAGCAGTCAAAAGCCTCCTGTACACGTCCATTGTGTTTTTAAGGTTTATAAAACTATTGATCCTTAAAGAGTATCATTCATGGTGTCCATAAAAAAATCATAGAAAAGTACTGTAAGTTCAATGCCAATTTCTGTACTGCATCTCATTATAACCTAATCCCTTTAAGACCCAGCGTCTACTGAATGCATACTGTCTATTGCAGAAAGAAATGTAGATTTGGATACTTGCAGACACGTCCGCGCCCCCTGAGGTCAGGCCAGTCCTTTATCTTGGCTTCTTCTATACCTCTAGTTACCAGGCCACCATTTAATCCCTGACTCCTTATAATGACCTACAAGTGACCTTCAGCATCGATCCCGCTGGATTATTACTTGTTACATTTATGTTTCTGGGCTGGAGAGATCAAATGGTGATATATGTAGAATAATAGCTGATATTATATATCACACTGTAGAACTACACAGGCGTACAGCCTCAGACTTCAGGATAATATCACTGTACAAGCAGATGATGCAGTGAATATCCGTGGGGCCCCATAGCAAGAACTAGAAATAGGGGCCCCATAATTGAAGAGTTTAAAGAATGGAAAGTGTAAGATTTTCATGACATCGAATCTTTCTCCATATTTCTTGTGTTTATTCAAGACATGATGATATGTCACGGCTGACTGTCGGGACGTCCATTAGAATTTCCAGCTAGATTGTACAGCAGGAACAAGTAGCCCATTATAGGCAGGGCCATATTTACCATTAGGCCCCCGTGGTCCAGTGCCTAGGGCAGCACCTTGCCGGGGGGCAGCACCAGGGAGCAGGGGGAAGGAAACAACTTTTTATTTTAGTCTGCCACATCTCATTCAGATTTGCCAGTAAATTTGGTCTTTTCGAGTTTGTGTGTGTGTGTACAGTCACAGTATGGCGGTAATGGTAAGGTCTGTTGTGGCGGTGTTATCCAGTCACAGTATAGTGGTATTGGTCTGGTATGGCAGTGTTATCCAGTCACTCTATGGCAGTGTTGTTCAGGTCTCGTATGGCAGTGTTATCCAGTCACTCTATGGCAGTGTTGTTCAGGTCTGGTTTGGCGGTGTTACCCAGTCACAGTATGGTGGTATTGGTCAGGTCTGGTATGGCGGTATTACCCAGTCACAGTATGGTGGTATTGGTCAGGTCTGGTATGGCGGTGTTACCCAGTCACAGTATGGTGGTATTGGTCAGGTCTGGTGTGGCAGTGTTATCCAGTCACAGTATGGTGGTATTGGTCAGGTCTGGTGTGGCGGTGTTATCCAGTCACAGTATGGCGGTATTGGTCAGGTCTGGTGTGGCAGTGTTACCCAGTCACAGTATGGTGGTATTGGTCAGGTCTGGTGTGCCGGTGTTACCCAGTCACTGTATGGTGGTATTGGTCAGGTCTGGTATGGCGGTGTTACCCAGTCACAGTATGGTGGTATTGGTCAGGTCTGGTGTGGCAGTGTTATCCAATCACAGTATGGTGGTATTGGTCTGGTATGGCGGTGTTATCCAGTCACAGTATGGTGGTATTGGTCAGGTCTGGTATGGCAGTGTTATCCAATCACAGTATGGTGGTATTGGTCTTGTATGGCGGTGTTATCCAGTCACAGTATGGTGGTATTGGTCTGGTGTGGTGGTGGTAAATGTGACGCCTGGATCTATTACCTACCAATCTACCAATCCTGTGGTGAGAATTCCTTCAGACAATATGCAGATGTCTCTAATCATTGATTCAATGTGCAAATTTGTTTATGTTTTAAGCAGTTAAAAAACATGAAAATGCGATTCACGGGAAATGCATTTGGCCAAAACCATGCTGCCATTTCTTCTCCAGTAGTCATGTTACCGGGATTATTTCTCTGTGGCGATTTTAGTTTGTTTAGGTATTATTCATTTATTTTTTATTTCACATCATTGTATTTACAATTTTTTTTGTATATTTTTATTCTTATTATCTAATAATATTTTCTTTACTTATTTTATATATTTTTTCTTGTTTCTGCATCTCAATGAGAGATAAAACTAAACAAACTCTGGAACTGTTCTCCATAGCAGGTCCCGGCCTCACTGGTATAGATAATCACATAGAGGGCGTGTAGAATTATTCCTTGATATGGTAACTGCAGTGATTTTCCTGAACATTGTGCACAGTCCTGATTATCCCAACTTGGCTACATCTGTGACCAATGAATATGAAAACATCTGTCTGCTGAGTTATCAGGGAATCAACACAGAGGGCGCAAACTGTGCGGCTCCAGGTCCTCATTTCCCTGCACTGCTGCTGTCAGTGATAAGCTGGAGACTGGGTGCAGCCAAATATTATGACCAAAGACTTAATAGTAAAGCAAAATAAGACAAAGTAAATGCCCCCAGCGCTTCCTGCATCTCTGACAAGCAGATAATGCAGCAGCTGAGTTGCTAGATTAATAACAATTGATTTCAACAATTAAGAGAAAGTAAATAAAGTTAGTTTCTATCTTACACAATAGTATTACTTAGACATTACTTCCTATGTAAAATAATATAACTACTATAATACTGCCTCCTATTCACAAAAATATAACTATTATACTGCCTCCTATACAGTATACAGGAATATAACTACTATAATACTGCTACTATATACAGGAATATATCTACTATAATACTGCTCCAATATCCAAAAATATAAACACTATAAGGCTGGGTTCACACTACGTATATTTCAGTCAGTATTGTGGTCCTCATATGGCAACCAAAACCAGGAGTGGATTGAATACACAGAAAGGCTCTGTCCACACAATGTTGAAATTGAGTGGATGGCCGCCATTTAATGGCAAATATTTGCTAGTATTTAAAAACAACGGCTGTTGTATTGAAATAATGGCCGTTATTTACTGTTATATGGCGGCCATCCACTCAATTTCATCAGTGTGTGAACAGAGCCTTTCTGTGTTTTCAATCCACTTCTGGTTTTGGTTGCAATATGAGGACCACAATACTGACTGAAATATATGTAGTGTGAACCCAGCCTCATACTACCCCTATATACAAGAACATAACTACTATAATACTGCCCCTATATACAAGAATATAACTACTATAATACTGTTCCTATATCCAAGAATATAACTACTATAATACTGCTCCTATATACAGGAATATATCTACTATAATACTGCTCCTATATACAAGAATATAACTACTATAATACTTCTCCTATATACCAGAATATAACTACTATAATACTGCCTCCTATATACAAGAAAATAACTACTATAATACTGCTCCTATATACCAGAATATAACTACTATAATACTGCTCCTATGTACAGGAATATAACTACTATAATACTGCTCCTATATACAGAAATATAACTACTATAATACTGCTCATATATACAGGAATATAACTACTATAATACTGCTCCTATATACAGGAATATAACTACTATAATACTGCCTCCTATATACAAGAAAATAACTACTATAATACTGCTCCTATATACAGGAATATAACTACTATAATACTGCCTCCTATATACAAGAAAATAACTACTATAATACTGCTCCTATATACAGGAATATAACTACTATAATACTGCCTCCTATATACAAGAAAATAACTACTATAATACTGCTCCCTATATACCAGAATATAACTACTATAATACTGCTCCCTATATACAAGAATATAACTACTATAAAACTGCTCCTATATACAGGAATATAACTACTATAATACTGCTCCTATATACAAAAATATAACTACTATAATACTGCTCCTATATACAAGAATAACTTTAAGAACAGAATGCAACTTTTAGTTCGATTTGATTGGAAAAAGATCAAATTCTTCCTCTCCATATTTCGGTATAACAATGTTTCAGTACATGTGATATTTTCTTGGTTTTTCCGGCTGTTCTCGCTGCAGAATTCCAGAACATATGGGATGATTTCTCAGGGTTCATTAAGCAGAATAAACACTGATATTAGCGCAGTCAGACCATTCATCTTCCGTCCAGTATTAGGTTCGGGTGGTTACTGATTATCTCGGATTTGTCGTTACAATGAAATGTTCTCATCATTAAATCTTTGTTTGTCTTTGGATATTGTGCGGACGCTATTGTTGTATCAGGTTTAATGGAGACCATTTGCAGCGTCTGGTACTTGGGTTGAATCGGAAATGTTCTGAATATTTCACCACCACAAGTGGCTGAAACTTTGTGAGGGCGCCGGTGAAGCTCCTCAGGTCGATTTACGGCCCTCGTGTTCTTTGCTCGTACATTACCGCGCTTTAGTGGCCGTGTTCTACAAGAGGCAGAGAAACTGTTTGGCTTATTGATGCAACATCATCAATTTTATTGTACAAGCTTCAGGGTTTCAGCCAAAACACTTCCAAACCTTGGGAGGCCCATTTCTGGCAGATTATCCACAGTAATTGTCAATAATGATGCAAAGACCTTTCCAAGAACAACTATCGGGACATACCGTACTCGGCGTGTCACATGATTAACCTGATAGCATTGAACACATTGTGGAACATCCTGACCACACGTTTTGGTGATGAATAAAAAATAACTTTAAAAAAAATGTAATTCTTGTTTCTTTTATGTGTTTCTTCCGTTTTGTAGAAGTATTTGGCTTTTTTTTTTTTTTTTTTAATTAGAATATAAACCAGGAATTAGATCAGGAATGGGGAACCTTCGGACCTCCAGCTGTTGCAAAACTTCAGTTCCCATCACGGCTGGACAGCCAATACTGAAGACATAAAAGAAATTGTAGTTTTGCAAGAGCTGGAGGGCCAAAGGTTCCCCATCCCTGGATTAGATGAATGCTCAGATTGTTTGGCATTTGAGGACCAATGGATGCAACCCTACGGAGTCCTGGAAAGTCAGTCATAGGCCATAGGCTGTATTCTTGTTTTCCAGGGCTCCTTAGAGATGCAGTTACACTTATCTTTAATTATTTGTTTATTTATTTTATGTGTTTTTTTCTTTACTTTATATTTCAATATGCCTAGATATTATATGATTATTTTTTGTACTTCATTGTCGGGATATTTAAGTGATTTTTATGCTCCTTTCCTTTGCACTATTCTGTGTATTCGTGCCAACAGATGGTGGGTTGCCATGTCCAACAGTAAAACTCTGGGTAGGGTTGGGCAGCCATTCTGCAGTCATGGATACCAGCAAATCAGGGAGCAGCCTTCACCAATCTGTCACATAATTCTGAAGATGCAACCTGGGTGCCTAACAGTAGAGTCCATATTGACTGGTGGCAAGGCTAGGGGACTCTTTAGATTCTGATAACGGGTGTGGTGTAGTACAGTATATTGGTAGTAATTTTTTTTAGTTTTGTGGTCAAAACATCATGGCATGCATGTTAGTCAGCCATAACAGCCCTAATTTTGTGGATATACGGTCATAATATTTAGTCAGGTCTGTTTTGGCTCCAGTTAGATTGTGTCCCTCATGAATTACAGTATGTAGATTAAAAATATCTTTATGTAGCACCAGCATATCCACCAGCCATGTACAGAGCTTGCCATTACTCTTTTGGATCCTATCCACAATCTAAATTCTTATGAAGCATCGAAGGAGCACCTTAAAGGGAAAGTCTGGTCTCAGACATTTTGTTTTAAAAGAGCCAGGGAGGAGGTGGTTGAACATAACACCATGCACCTACCTCCCAGGCTCCAGTGCTAGGGTCGACAGTCCCCCGCTCTGATTCCCCAGCCACACCCTGGTGTGTGCAGGGACCCGGGTCGTGTCATGTCAACCCCGCTCAGCCAGCCAGCAGCCATAGCAGGGTCCCATCATGGCCAATGACTGGCTGAGCAGTAGGCTCTCTTTTAAAAGAAATTGTCCGACACCGAACTTCTCCTTTAAAGAAACCAAGTGAACCATGGGGAAAGCATAAATATTCCACTATTTTCCCTTGCTTAAATTTTAACCTTGGACCTAAGGTGTCATATGAGCCCCTTATTACAATAGGTGGCCTCCAAACTGGTTGGCAAACAAATTGTTGGGACTTTTCTGTGTGTCAGCGCAATGTCAACAATTATACAGAAATCTTGTAGGTGCGAAGAGGAGAGCTGACTGTAAGAGATAGCCAGACTCTCAGAGAGAAGGCAGAGATGGTTTATTTTTAACCCTGTCTTCGCGATTGCAGTATACAGTGCACTCAAGGAGTTGTGTATACACACTTCAGCAGGCCGCCATTAGAGCCATTAGGCTTCAAGCTTCGTGACCTATTAATTCCGTGATCACCAGGTGCCCAGTGGCTGTCGGAGCACAAAGTGTCAGAGGGCTGTATATTCACTGTAACTGTGGCTAATTTGTCATCCCTTGCTAAGGGGGAAGTCATCCCAAAATTCTGTAACATTAAAATGCCCAAAAGGTCTTTTATGACCTTATGAGAGGTGCAATGTGCAAAACAAAGAACATTAAATCAAAACTCTCAAGGCAGATTATAGATACAATAGTGAAAAATACACATTTATTAATTTTTATATATTTCAAACAATACTGAAAAAAATTGTAATAGAAAATATATATACGAACGAAGAAACAGAAAACAAAAGCAAAAAAAAAAAAAAAAACCTGATTAACCGAACAAGAAGAAAGTTTTGATTCACATGTATTACAACAATGAAAATGTGGTCATAACTGAAGAAAACTGGCCCAGTGTAGAGCTGATAATAGAAATACTATGTTGTGCCTCATGCTGGATCTGAGAGGGTGGAGCATAACTTTTCCAAGTAAACACACTTTAGCCCCGCCCCTGAGGCCCCACAATCATACATAAGACATAACACAGTGAATTAGTTTAGTTTGGAGTGTTCCTTTAGAGGTCATTGGTCATAAAAAGATTGATTATACATTTCACCACAGTATAACTAAGTAAAAAGTCATAAAAGCAAAAACTGCAACCTTCTTGAATGTTCAAGTGAATGATAAATACATTTTCATCCCATATTATCAGTTCTTTCTTTTAAATCTCTCAGTATTTTACAGCAGACTTGTTAACAGTTTATAGTCCATGCTGTGAATAAGCAGCTCTTCCTCCCCTCCTCACAGCTGGAAGTCTAAGTACAAATGAGAAGCTTTTTATGCTTTATAATTTTTTATTACACTGAATGATGATAGATTTAATTAGACTTTCATCTTTTTAAACTGATTAACAGATAAAAGACTCTTTAATGTTGGAGGTAAAATAAAATCTCTACAAAATGAACAAATATGTATGTATTTATGGCAATTAAATAAATGTAGAACTATCTATGCCCAGATTGGTGGCTCAGTGGTCAGCAGTGTTGTCTTGCAGCAAGTACTGTAGGTCTTGGGACATCAACTAAAGTTAAATGTAAAGAAGAGTGAATCTAGTGAAATTTGTCCAAATCTAGGTTTTAGGGGATTTTGTTTGGTCAAATGGATTAAAGTAGCAGGGACACCTGTCAAATCTCCCATACACTGAGCGGTGACCCACACACTGTATGCCTCACTGCTAAGTTAATATGTGCTGTGTGTCAAATCCAATGAGAATAAATGAGAGGAATTCTGTACAGTGTATGCCTCACCAATCAGTGTTCAGGAGCAGGGATTCCTCTTCGATGGGTGTCCCTGCTCCTAAACTCCTTGTGTCTAAATCCTGTCCACAAAAATTTGATAAATATAAACATTTTTGGGGAGATTCAAAGAGAAATTGATTCTAAACAAATCAATTTATCCACTCATCTCTAGGTGATTTCCAAAAGGCAAAAATTATATTGTGAGCCTCACACACAGGGACCAATGTCCGGCTCTCTCCTCCACACTCAGCCGACTGGCCGCCTCCATTACTGAACCTCCTTATATGGAGGGGGAGGTGCTGACATCACAGAGGGGCCTGCAGCTGATTGGACGGGCACTAAGGATTGACGGGCGCCAATTGACGCTCCAGACAGCATGTGCGGCTGCCTTTTTTTTTTTTGCTAATTTCCTTAACAAATTGTCGGGAATTTGCTTCGCAGAACAAAGTGAATTGATCGATTTGCAGTGAATTGCAGTGAATCTTGATTTGCCAGATTCTCTTTGCTCATCTCTAATCTCCATCATCTTCCACAACCAACCCAGAACAAATTTGAGATGATTAGCTCATCTCTACTTACTAAAGGTTTGGCATGAGAAGGAGACCTCAGATGTGGCTTAAAGCACAAAACACTGGGAGAAGCCGGTCCACTAAGTATGCATTGGGAGAGAAAATCCAAATTCTATAGGTTTTCCTGAACATTTCTGTCCGTTCACTTTATTCAGTGCACGTCCACAGCTGCTTTATCCGCTATTTGTAAGCATTCTCTGCACAATATAGTCTATAAAGGGTTAAATCTGTGCCAAGTTTCTTCTGATTAAACCAAGGTAATGTAAAAGATGTCTGCAGGATTTCGATTTCTTCTTACAGATACACAGCCAGTCTATAAATATCTATAGTATCTCTATACAGGATAACACACTGTGCGAGTCATCTGACTAATACGCATTTCAGATATTCCAGGTTCTGTCGTCACGTAGGAACAGTTCTGGATGCAGATGGAGTCACAGATGTCCCAATGGTTTTTTCAGGTTTTGTCTCTGAAAAAAGTGAAGCGGCTTTTAGGTGTTGATTGAGATTTCTCAAAATAATCGATAGATCCAGAAGAACCTGAGGATATTATTAGTAGTGATGAGCGAATAGTGAAATATTCGATATTCGTACGAATATCGTAGAGATATTTGAATATTTGATCGAATATTTGATCCCATTAAAGTCTATGGGAACAAGTATTCGATTATTGAAAAACATCTACTCGACCACTTGGAGGCAAAACTGGAAGCTGGGGGATTTGAACGCTTATCGAATATTTATCGAATATTCGGCGAACTATTATACCTACTATACCTTACTATTCGATCGAATATCTATTAGATCGAACAGTATTCGCTCATAACTAATTATTAGTGGTGATGACAGAGATTTGGTTTATGGTGAGTAGTTAAAGGGGTATTCTGGAGTTTTAGTCTTATACTTAAAGGGGACCTGTCACCCTGGCTGCCAGGGTGAAGCCCGCCCGACTTCCTGGTGGAGCTCCTTAAACTTATTTCCCCTCTCGAAGTCCCGGTCCCGGACCCCGTCCCGCCGCAGAGACATCCCCATCGGAAGCCAAGCACGCAGTCCCCAGAGATGAGTCCGACGCCCATAGAGAATGACTGTGTTTTTTTTTGGGGGGGGGGGGGGGGAGGGAGGTGTTGGTAAACAAGGTTAGTAGTTTTTACTTTTCTAATTTTTTTATTAAATTTATAAATAGTTTTTTAATTCTTTAGTTTTTGTTGCAGTTATTGTTGTTTTTTCTTTTCTTTTTTTTTATTGGCATCCCCAGAGCTAAATATTTTTTACACTGAAGTTTATAAATGGCGAATAACCTAATATCTGGACGCATCTGACAACAAGATAAATGATGTGTCTAGAAAACCTTCCTCTGGATCCTTTATATAAATTATATTTTGTACGTTGATAATTTGGGTGATGAATGCATTTATTGGCCTCCACATATACGTATCATCACGAGGAAGTCGCCATTTATCAGCGCGCCTCATATTAGCCCTAATAATGTAATTGATCACTTCTATTATAATATGTGCACACAAAGACAAATGAGTAAATATCTGTCGAGGACAAACCATAGAATAAAATTCCATCATTTACTTCTAATATGCGGCAGTTTATTATCCGGCCGATCACTGTGACATCTGCTTACCCCGTGAATTATGGGAAAGGAGGATCATTTATCGTCTATGTCGGTGTGTTTGCTAATGAACATTTTTCAGCTGGATCTTGTAAAAATGTTCCTGACAAAACATTTTTATATATTAAAAAAAATTACCATACAATCAACAATCTGGTAGTCTTGTAGCTGTAGCTGCGGAGACGAGTTGAAAGCTGGACGTACACTTGAAAGTCAAGTAAGATCCTTTGCTCATCACTAATTACTGATAATAATTTTGCGATTGCACAGGAGCAAGGACTTCTTTGAGTTCCTGCTCCTGTAATAATCCAATTTGTCCAACAAGAAAGGACAGAAATCAGAGTGTTGTTGTTTATGGTGGGTATTCTAAACAGAGACTGGTTACAATTGGTGGCCACAAGGGTCTGTTTTGGGTCCTGTTCTTTTTAATATGTTTGTAAGTGACACAGGAGAAGGTTCGGTAGGTAAGGATAGTGACATAGGAGGCTTGGTGGGTAAGGGTAGTGACATAGGAGAATGTTTGGTAGGTAAGGATGGTGACATAGGAGAAGGGTTAGTAGGTAAGGATAGTGACACAGGAGAAGGTTTGGTAGGTAAGGATAGTGACATAGGAGAAGGTTTGGTAGGTAAGGATAGTGACATAGGAGAAGGTTTGGTAGGTAAGGATAGTGACATAGGAGAAGGTTTGGTAGGTAAGGATAGTGACATAGGAGAAGGTTTGGTAGGTAAGGATAGTGACATAGGAGAAGGTTTGGTAGGTAAGGATAGTGACATAGGAGAAGGTTTGGTAGGTAAGGATAGTGACATAGGAGAAGGTTTGGTAGGTAAGGATAGTGACATAGGAGAAGGTTTGGTAGGTAAGGATAGTGACATAGGAGAAGGTTTGGTAGGTAAAGTTTGCCTGTTTGCTGATGACACAAAAATTTTCAATGGGGTTAATTTTCCTGGAGGTGTAAGTTATTCCAGCAGATGTGACCGGTAAAACTACAATAACAGAATTTAAACCTGGGATTAACATACTGTATATCTTTTCTAAGATAAGAAATAACAAAGGAAATACTTAAAGGGCAGACTAAGTGGACCAGGTGGTCATTTTCTGACAACAATCTTCTATGTATCAAAATTGAAACAAAACCAATGGCTAACTCCAGAAAATCCTTCTGAAATTTAGAAATTTGTAGTTGCGACCTGTCTTGATTCCTGGAGAGGGAAGCCAAGGAATGAAGTCATATGCTTAAAGTGTACCTGTGACTACAAGTAACTATTGACAAAAAAGTCATAGATAACAACTGATCTAAGACCTGCTCCGATCAAAAGATATAGCCATGGAGAGACCGAAGCAGTGCGATCCATTCCCTAGTTATCCACACATTCCGTCAGTACTTTTCAATGTAAGTCTATGAGAAAATATTGACAGAATGAGTGGCCTGCTGGGGAGTGGATCACACTGCTACGATCTCTCCACAGCTATATATTCTGAGTAAAGCGAGAACTGCTGTGATCAATAACTTTTGACGTATATGATGTATGCCCAACCCCTAAAAATTAAAAGAAACCACTTTGTTCTTTGCTAAATTTTTACAAGGCTTTATCCGGAAACGCGCAAAAGATCCTGACAAGCGCTAGAGGAGATTCTCTACTTTTGTTTTATTCCTTTCTAGTTTTACTGTTCCTTTAAGTCTCTGCCCATTATCAGGGTACAGCGGATATTAAACACAATCTGAGTATTTACAAGCAAACTCCAATCTTTACTGCCTCAACCCGGCACAGCGTGTTCCATTTACTGCCGAGAGAACAACCATTTCCACTCCACTAACCTCAAATTAGATTTACATCTGACGCTTGTCCTAAAAATGGTTCTATACGGAAAAGTAACTTACTAGGAGTAGAAAGCAAAGAGCCCGGAATAAGGTGCAAATTTCTGATACAAACACAAAGGCTGCAGATTGTTGCTGCAAATTTCATCTTTTCCAAAGCTAGACGTGAAATCTGCACCAAAATCCACAATAGTTTTGTCTCTGTAAATTCAATGCAGTAAAGCTCACAATTTAGCCTTAGGTTATGTTCACACAACATTTTTTTAAGGTAAAATACAGCCGAATTTTGATAATTACGGCTGTAAATAACGATCATGATCAATGTTTTCCATGACTTCCTTGGGCGGCATGCAACCTCTGAAGCCGCGGAGAAACAAATGCGAATGTTCAAGTTCAGAGAATGTTGCCGAACCCGAACAGCCTGACAGCTCCATTCAACACTACTCAGCTCAATGTTAGGCCTAGGGGCCAGACTAAAGATGTCTGGATTTTAAAATATAGATAGCAAAATGGAAAGTGAGATAACCACCAAAGCTCTTCTAATTTTGTTGCAATCTCCATCAACGGCCGTTGTTTTAGAGACAAATACAGTGTATGAACCTGGCCAAAAACTTGATTTAACCTATGTTCACACAACATAATTTTTATGAAAAGGCTGTTATTTTCATACTGTTGCATACAATTAAGTTAAAGTGACTCTATACCCACAATTTGACCCCCCCAAACCGCTTGTACCTTTGGATAGCTGCTTTTAAGTTCTTTCCTGGGGTCTGTTCAGCAGGTGATGCAGTTATTGGCATCACCTGGGCGTGGCTTAGAATATCTGTGCCCTAACCTTGCACCACCCCTCCGTCCCTCCTCCCCACCCTCTTCATCATTAGGAATGCCACTAAAACATTTTTTCCTGTCTGAACATTGCACAGGTGCCTTAATGATCCAGCCCATGTGCCGTGCTCACACAGGTGGGGAATAGGAGACAATCTGCCTGGAGCATTCCTAATGATGATGAGGGCGGGGAGGAGGGACAGAGAGGGTGCGCCAGCCTAATGCATACACAATCTAGGCCACGCTCGTTGGGCACTGGGCTGCCAGTTTAAAAGTTGTTTTTTAGGACAATAACTGCATCACCTGCCAAACGGACCCCAGGACAGATCTTGGATTAAAAGCAGCTATCCAAAGGTACAAGAGGTTTGGGGTGGGGTCACATTGTGGGTACAGAGTCGCTTTAATGCGTTATAATTAAAATCACAGCAATGGTTCAATACATTGTGTGAAAAGAACGACCGTTGCTGCAATGACTTCAGTGCATATCATTGCAGTATTTAAAAAATGGACATTGTTTTAGTGGCAAACAACGATGTGTGAAGATAGCCTAAAACAGTAGGACATTTTCTAGTGGTACATCCCCTTTAAACAGATTGTCCCAAAGGGCAAAAAGTTTTTTAAAAGTCTTTGAAAAAAAAGATTAAAAAAAAGATCAGAAGGGTACGGGACGTCAGCAGGCTGGTGGCTGTCAGCTGGACTCGGGAGTGGTGCTACAGGGCATGAGGATAGGTAAGTGAACTTTTTTTTATTATGTTCCTGCACCTCAATGCCTTTACGCTTTTTTATGTCAGGGGGGTTCTCCTTTAAAGTCCATATCTAACACCAATCTTGTAATATCACCTATTTTTGGTCTTATAGCATTTGCCTATTCATTTTATAATGTCTACGGGATTTGGAGCTCTGTATCAAAAAAAAGTCTGAGCTGCGACCTCTATCAACTTATACCAAAAAAATAAAAAAAATTATAATCAATACATAACTCTGGAATTACATTTTTAAATAGGTGAAATGGATTTCTGCACAGGAAATGTCATTTTATTTCACACATAACTATGTAATCTACCAGATAGAAATGATCTTTATAACAGCTATATCTGTTCTGTAACAAAATTGCCAGATTGACCCTACAGACCAGCAAGACGATGGCGGCTCGGTTCCTTGAGCTGTCGCTAATGTCTGCTCATTTACACCTTCCTCCCTTTATCGGGATCACAACCTTTCCTGCACAGAACTCGACAATTTTTAGTAAGTTACAGAGAATGACTGTCATTATAAATGTGGCTGGCACCATTGGCAAAACTCCAGAAACATGTTCGAGAAAACTTCCAAAAAGGGGTCACGTCTGCTCCTCTAAATAGAGAGCTCAAGTGAAGGGTAAGAGGAAAATAATGATCATAACATGGCACCTTAATTAGATAGAATTTTCCTATAGGGTTCTATCTATGATATGGGGGAATATGGGAGAAGGTCACATGGAGAGATATCATACACATAGACCTAGGGAGCTCTGCAGAGGCGGGGTTTAAAGGTGCTTAGCTCCAACTTACTATGTGCTACTTTATGGTATTCCTATGTAGCAGAGGCATCTTAAAGGGGTTTTTCTAAGGCAAATACCCCTTTTTTAAGAATGTGGGGAAAGGGGTGGATCAAAAAAATGATATCCACTGAAGACCTTGGGTCTGGGGCTGCCACTCTCATTCTGACGCTCTGGTCCCCGGTCTGTAGCCGCTTCAGGGTATTGTGACCCAATGTTGCAGGCATTGCATGGCTGTAGTGGTGTCCTGCCTATGTCACTGAATGGCTGAGTGGTCCTGCAACATCACGCCTCAATATCGGGAATGTGAGTTGAAGCCAGGGACATCAGTGGATGTTATTTTTTTTTCTCCCACCCCTTTCTTTAGACATTCTGAAATAAGGGGGTCCTGGCCGGAAAACCCTTTTAGGACTCCTCTCTGGGCTCAGAGTCCAGCTCTTGGCGCCAATTCAATCAGCTGACTAAAAGGAGAGAGGGATTCAGAGAGAGCTACACTCCCTTTAATGCCTACAAGGCAATGCTCTATAGTTTGGTAGGGGATGTGCCCACTATTACACTTCAAATCGATACAGTCCCTCTCAAATGAATGAGACTGAGCTGCAGTGCTAGGTGCAGTATGGATATGGGAACCACTGGATCACCAGTCATTCAATGAGTTGATAACCAACTCTAAGGATAATTAAAGTGAAGAAACAGTAGTGGCACTCACCGATGAAGATGCTGGTAAAGATTTCTTTTTATTAATAATGCATGGTCATACACTGGGCAGACGCCAAGTAGATGCAGGTTACAAGCTTGTTTCACGCGGCTGCGCTTCAACAGACCTGTCTGTTAAAGCGCAGCCGTGCGAAACAAGCTTGTAACCTGCAAGCTCACTGTATTACAGTCAATGCTTTGTCACCTTCTTTGTACAAAGGGCATAGATCAAAATGTCTGCTAATGGTTGTGCCTAATATTACAGCTCTAATAATTAAATGAGGGTGAGCTGAAGTACCAGGGTCAAACATCAATGCAATAAGAATACCACAGTCCCTTTAGTCAGCTGATGAGGTGCCCAGAGTTGGACATGGCACTTTCTGGATTAGCAAGGACTTGGACTTTACTATAATGATGTTAAGGACAGGCCATTAGTTGTATAAAGTCAAATAACCCTTTAAAACATAGTACCTGATCTACTAATCAAGGCCACCGCAATACTCCGAAAGTACTGTGGTATTACATAGCAATGCCACCATTTTAGTAGCCTACTATACATCTTTAGGCTATGTTCACACTACGTAAAAGTATGGCCGTTGTTGCCATCGGAACATAGCCTATTCTGCTATGGGATCCCGGCCGGAGCGTATACACATCACATATGCTCTGGCCGGGATCCCGTGCGGCGCCACAAATAACTGACATGTCAGTTTTCTGCGGCCGCAATTCGATGAGTTGCGGCCGTAGAAAACCCTGTCAGTTCACACAGTGAAGCGAGTGGCTCCGGCTGCTCGTTTCATTGTGTGCTATGGGAGGGTTTGATGCGGGCGCTTGCTGATGCCGGGGTCGTGAAACGGCCGGTCTCTTACGGTGTGTGAACATAGCCTTAGGGTACGTTCACACATACCGGATCCGCAGCAGATCCTCGGCAGATTACATCTAAATAACTGAACACAGCATCAAATCTGTACCATCAAATCTGCTGCGGATCCTGTACGTGTTAACGCACACTTAATATATCACTGCACATACATAGACCGTGTCAGTGAGACCAATTTTTGTTAACTGGTCTCTGGCTTATAGAGTCCCAAGTAGGCGCTCCCCCTTGACATTCATAAAATGTAATAGGGTTATAAGAAAACCCTATAATACTATCGACGATCAGAATGACTCTCGGCTCCTCGTTATCCAATGTCCAGGAAATAATTAAATAAATGATGGAAACGCTATAAATAACTGGGAAAGTAAAGTGATTTACGGCCCGGGATCCTGACGGCCACTTTAATAGGACTCAGGGAATAATCTGCTGAGATTTGAAATGTTCCCCAATTGCTAAAGAAATTCGACATCGTGTACCGGAGTAAATAATTCATGTCTTTTGGAATTATCTAATAAATTAAACATTTCTTTCATGACTAAGTAACGTAGTTTATAGCGTTATGTTAATAGTCGGGCTCAGAGGGCGCATAAAGCCGCGGCCGATCTCTGGGGGAATTAATTCATTTGACCTTAAAAGTCACATATTAGAGATTTGTATTTTCTACCCATTACATTTCAGTGTTTGGAAGGAGAAGCCAAATAACGATTGTGGTGTCAGCTGCCTGGAGAATGCCCAGCGATCAGACAGAACAATAAAACAGCTGATAGGGGAAGGGAATAACACTAGTGACAATGGAACCTACCGGAAGAGGGAAATCTATCAAACAGAACTATATGGCTGGGTTCACACTACGTATATTTCAGTCAGTATTGTGGTCCTCATATTGCAACCAAAACCAGGAGTGGATTAAAAACACAGAAAGGATCTGTTCACACAATGGTGAAATTGAGTGGATGGCCGCAATTTAATGGCAAATATTTGCTGTTATTTTAGAACAACGGCTGTTATATTGAATTAATGGCCGTTATTTACTGTTATATGGCGGCCATCCACTCAATTTCAACATTGTGTGAACAGATCCTTTCTGTGTTTTTAATCCACTCCTGGTTTTAGTTGCAATATGAGGACCACAATACTGACTGAAATATACGTAGTGTGAACCCAGCCTATAACTGCTAATCAGTGATTGGAATAACACTGGTGCCAATGGCGCCTACTGAAGGGGGATCTATCAAACATAACTATATAACCGTGATCGGTGATTGAAATAACACTGGTGCCAATGGCGCCTACCAGAGGAGGGGGATATATCAAACATAACTATATAACCGCTGATCAGGGAAGGGAATAACACTGGTCACAATGGTTGCCTATCCAGAGGAGGGGGATCTATCAAACATAACTATATAACCGTGATCGGTGATTGGAATAACACTGGTGCCAATGGCGCCTACCTGAGGAGGGGGATATATCAAACAGAACTATATAACCGCTGATCGGTGATTGGAATAACACTGGTGACAATGGTTGCCTATCCAGAGGAGGGGGATATATCAAACAGAACTATATAACCGCTGATCAGGGAAGGGAATAACACTGGTGACAATGGTTGCCTATCCAGAGAAAGGGGATCTATCAAACAGAATTATGTAACTGCTGATTGGTAAAGGGAATAACACTGGTGACGATGGCGTCTACCATTAGAGGGGATTTATCAAACAGAACAATATACCTTCTGATTGGTTAAAGCCAATATACCATCAGTACATTTGCTTTAAGATTTGCACATGGATAGAACATCACCAGCTTTGGGAAGCCAATGCCATGATACTTTTTTGAACCAAGGCCCAGTTCCCGCATACGCCGTTCTATTCCCGGTCACCATCCGGGGCTGGCCCACCCAAATTGGAGGAAACCTTCGCCCCTCTATGACGTGGCTCCATTAGAATTGAACGGCACCGTACGCGGGAATCGGGCCGCAGTTCAAAAAAAGTACCACAGCACCAGCTCCCCCACGCCAGCGCCATTCTATGTGGAAATCTTAAAGCGAATGTACTGATGGTACATTCGCTTTAAGAGAATAACAATGGTGACAATGGCGCTTACCAAAGGAGGGGGATATATCAAACAGGACTATATACCTGCTGGTTGGTTAAGGTAAAGTGACATTTACAGAATCAGGGAGGCTCGCTCAGCCACTGTGTGCTACAAGTGATGACAGCTCAGGAGTCCCAGTGTATTGTAGGATCGGGACACTGGACCCCCTGATGCGTCGGGTCTTATAGTAGTCTCTATGGCTGCTACAGTGGTAGTTACTCCTCTAATGGGGACCAAATCTCATTGATGTTATGCCAAGAGTCTGGTCCAGTCAAATAGAAGATCTGCTGTATAAAAAAACTAATCAAAAACTTTTTAATATCAGATATCTGATATTTGTAGATTCAATGGAGCGGTCTGCAGTACCACACATAACCTATTGATAGGTGTGGCACTGTTCGTGGAAGAAAACAGCCATGTTTTTGCATTTTTCTTACATGTAAGCTAGAATGGTTAGAGGGCTCTAATCTAACAAGTGTCATGGGACAAGTTGATCTCGCCTTGACTCCTCCATTGTGTCTCAATGTGTCAGCCTCACTTTTCTCGGAGGCACGACCAAACCGATCTGCGCCTGCTGCTTCTCAGTGGGAATATTGAGGCTTTTAACCCAATGTAAATGTTTGTGTTGAGTTTTTATGTGGTGAAATGTCCCCAGATAGATAACACACAGAAGAGATGATCTGTGACCGCGCTTTTCAGGCTCCGGGGCGAACAACACACGGGCTCCGTAGGGTTCCTTGTCATTTAACATTTGTTGGCTGGGACAGAAAAGAGGCCATTATGGAAGATGGAAATGATTTCACTGGAGAAAATAAGAACCGGCTGCGAAAATGAATGAAATGTGAAATGTCTAACCTTCATGATGTGCCCAGGATTTCCCGAACCAGGACTCATTACTCGGCAGAGTGACTCAGTTACCGTGACTCATATCCCCGATAAGAGCGAGAAACGAGCACAGTATATCAGTGTAATACTGTATGGAGACATGACTGTGCTGCTATAACCCGGGCAACATCCAATATATAATGATACATGTACAGCTAGTATAACCTGGGGATCTCCAGTATATGATTATATATGTACAGCTGGTATAACCTGGGGATCTTCTGTATATAATTATACAGTGGTGCCTTGGATTACGAGCATATGGACTAACCTAACAGCAATCAAGCACGTTCCCCATGTCCTCTCTCTTATCTAACATATTTCCAGGCCATAGTGTATCATATTAATCTGGTTTTCCATTATAACTCCTAAAAGGTATTGTGTGTTTGTTAGATAATCGATGGTATATACCATCCTTGTGGTTTAACAGTGGGATCAGATATGTCCCGAATTGTGTTACTTATGGATCAATATGGATCAATAAAATACTCTACTATATGGCCAGATTGGAGGATTATTTCTTTCTTACTCTAGATCTTACAGTTTTAGCCTATTGTTATGAAATAACATTGTCTTTACATAGTGTGAACCTGGCCTCACTCCGTACCCTAGGGTGTTACGGTGGTCTTACTCCTGCCATACATTACAATTGCTCCATAACCTCTGCTACTTAGTGGTTGTGACTTGGGACAACCCCACCAGGTGAACTGTGACATGTTTGCCCCCCCCCCCCCTTGCACGTTTCTTTTTCATACAATGTCACACTATGATGTGTCCTATGATGTGCCCTATGACGTGCCCTATGACGTGCCCTATGACGTGCCCTATGATGTGCACTATGAAGTTTCCTATGACGTGCCCTATAACGTGCCTTATGACGTGCCCTATGATGTGCCCTATGATGCGCCCTATGACGTGCCCTATGATGTGCACTATGACGTGCCCTATTGCCCTATGATGTGCCCTTTGACGTGCCCTATGATGTGCCCTATGAAGTTCCCTATGACGTGCCCTATGACGTGCCCTATGATGTGCCCTATGACGTGCCCTATGATGTGCACTATGAAGTTCCCTATGACGTGCCCTATGACGTGCCCTATGATGTGCCCTATGACGTGCCCTATGATGTGCACTATGAAGTTCCCTATGACGTGCCCTATAACGTGCCCTATGATGTGCCCTATGATGTGCCCTATGAAGTTCCCTATGATGTGCCCTATGAAGTTCCCTATGATGTGCCCTATGACGTGCCCTATGATGTGCACTATGACGTGCCCCATGACGTGCCCTATGATGTGCCCTATGACGTGCCCTATGATGTGCCTTTTGTGTTTTTGTTCTCTTTTGGCTTGCATGTTTATTAGAAGTGTTACTTTGTATCAGACAATGCTGGGCTATGTTCAGTTTTCGCCCTTTACATTGCACCCATACTGAAATATTGCTGATCCTAGCGAGCTGCTCTCAGGGTTAGGAAGGTGAATCATTTCCATTTTGCTTCAAATGACATAATTTTAAGTCTGCAATGTTCTTGATTCCTCCATCTCATTTTATTATGTATAATCAGCATATAACCTGCAGTTGGCTCAAACATCATTACATCATTAGAATTATGGTTTATTCATAAGTCAACAATATATTCTAGATTGAACACGAAAAGAGACTCGATAGGAGCCCTGCACCATTGCCCTGTATAGGAAATCTTCTCTTAATTTTTTTTTTTTTTTTTAAAGCAGCTGAAGTAAATTACATCCATAACGTCATCCTCACATATGGCAGGGCTGATGACGTCTTTGGTTCCAGGTTTTCCAGCAGGATTATTCCATATGTAACAAGTTTTAAACCATGCTGTATTTATTTTTTATGATGTCCCGGACGAGCCCCCATAAATTTCTTCGTCCAGTTCTTATTTTAAAGAATGACAAAATGATGAATACTTAAATGGGTTATCTTTGGGGAATAAAAATTACTGTCCATTTTATAATATTATTAAAATAGTGGACCTACTAATCTATATCTATAGTCCAACGTGCCCTGTTGCACTACGACAGTCCTTGTGCTATGCTAGTGAGAGCTTTGTGTCTTTTCCTTTTGTGTTGGACCATCTTTGTCCATGTCTCTTTTAGGAGCTGGATAAAAAGGGTAGTGACTCTCCTTAAGGAGAGCTTGTCATAAAGACGTGTGTAGACTTACAGACCATTGCTGCTCCACTGAGAATTCTGGGAAGAAAGGACATGTACTGTATAATAGGTCTCTTGAGCAGAAAGATGTCCCTTCAAGTCAAGTCTCACTCAACCAAGGAGTCTTAGAACATTGACTGAGGATTTTATGCCAAGCCAAACAATCTCTCTAAAAAGAAAGGTTTCCCATCTACAGACAGCTGTTTCAGGGTAGTTGCTCTTCTTCAGGGCAGAGCATGGTGTTAAGAAGGGTGTTAGTATCTCTTTGACCCAAGTCAATAGACCTCTAACTAGCCAGCCAACACCATGCTCTGCACTGAAGAGGGATACCAACCCTGAAACAGCTGTCTGCAGATGGGAAATCTTTCCTTTTAGAGGGATAGTTTTGGCTTTGCATAGCATCCCCAGTCAATGTTCTAAGACTCCTAGATTGAGTGAAACTTGACTTAAAGGTACATCTCTTTTCTCAAGAGGTGTAAGAGCTATTTTGCATATCCTTTCTTCTTTTAGGAGCTGAAAAGAGAAAGATGCAGTGATTTGATAACTGAGGTCGGTTCTGATACAGGAGTGGGAGGCAAGGGGACATCTTCAGCTGATGGCCTTTAGGTTATCTATACACAGGCGATCTGGGAGAGTCTGGAAGCCCCCATACATATTAGACAGTCAGTCCCACTGAAATTAGTAACTTTAGCTGACTTTTTTCAAGCCTTTGGCTGTGGGAAAAGTAAAAGTACCAGTCCTTGTGTTCACGTCTCTATACGCCATGACTGTTATTTTTGGGAGGTGCTATTTAAAAACAGGCAGATATGAGGAAAATGTAGAGACTTGTAGGATTTTTTTTACCATCCACTGAAAACGAAGTCCTGCCACATGGAAGGAAACCGTTTTTTGCTGTCTTCGGGGTAACCAAGCTGTATTTATGCAATGAGGTACTTCATGTGCAGTTAAAACAATTAGCAGAGGAAAGGTTAAGCAGATCCTAATGGCCCTATTCCACAGGCCGTCTAGAGGAACAAACGAGTGATCTCAGTGCTCGTTTGCTCCTCGTTCCCCGCTCGCTGTCGCCACTATTCAATGTGGCTGCTGAGATTGTCGCTGATCGTCCGGGCAGCCCATAGGTTACAGCAGGGTCTGCTGCCGATGCTCCTATTCAATGGAGCGGCGGCAGCAGATCGCTGCTATATCAGTCAGTTGTTTTTCAACATGTCGAAAAACAAGCGACTGCAACTATCAGCCGACATGAACGATCGTTCCTTGGAATAGGGCCTTAAGGCTGTACCCATACAATGGTGTTCAGAATAGACTGAACACCTGTTTGGCATAAAAATTACTCAGACAATACTGTCTTCTTTATGCCTACAGCAAGTAGCACAGAAAGCACTATAGAGAAGAGAACTCATAAAAGCCTCGGGATGGTTCTGGAAATGAATGTAGGTCCGTGGTCCAACCTTATTTTTCTGATAACTGTGCCGCGTCGCTTCGGCCGGGATCCTATACGGCGCCGCAAAGATCTGACCTGTCAGTTCAAGCATTGAAGCGAGCGGCTCCGGCCACTCGCTTCATTGTGTTCTGTGTGAAGTTCTGATGCCGGCACGCGCTGATGTGCCTGCATCAGAACACTGCGGCCGGAAAGATAATCTGGCCGGTACTTAAGTACTGTCTGGAATGATCTTTGCAGAGACCGGCCATTCCGTGACCCGGCCGGGTCACGGAACGGCCGGTCTCTTACGTAGTGTGAACATAGCCTAAGTTAAGATTGGAAAGATTAGGGACCCTAATTGGGATGAGTGAATCTCTTCAAATTTGTTTGGATTAGATTCGCCTTGGATCTGATTTGATTTGTTTCCTCTCTACTACACAATCCTAACCTAACCTCTGACCCAATCACTGCAATGGTGGCTATTTTAAGCAGTTTACCAGAAACTTATCCAGAAAGTTTATAATATTTAAGGAATCCAAATTTAAGAGGATATAGCTTGTTCTGAAGAGTCTTTCCCTAGTCCCACTCCTTAATTTCTAGTACTTATCAACTGCTGTATGTCCTGGAGGAAGTGAGGTATTCTTTACAGCCTGGAGAGCAGGAGAGGCTTTCTATGGGGATTTCCTCCTGCCCTGGACAGTTCCTGACGTGGACAGAGGTGGCAGCAGAGAGCACTTTGTCAGACTGAAGAAACTACACCACTTCTTGCAGCTGATAAGTGCTGGGGATTTTGTTAACAGAAGTAAATTACAAATCTCTGGCACTTTCTGGCACCAGTTAAAAGAAAACATTTTTTGGTGAACAACCCCTTTAAGTAAGCAGTGATGCATATAGTACAGAACTGTATGCCTTATTCAGAAGCAGGGAGCCCAACATTTGATAGGAGTCCCTGCTCCTGTATGTACTTGCTGTAGCAAGGCTACCATGTGGCAAGTCAGTGGCTCCATCTGTCTCTCACAATCTTATCTTGAGATATGTCAAGCCAAGGGGAAAAGTAATGAAGGACACATCTTTAAATTTGCAGGATGTAACTGCGGGAATTCTCTACTTGCAGTAACCGTTGCATTAAGGGAAGCCGCTCATCCAGAGAAGTAAATGATTGATGGGACAAGTAGCAGTCTTTTCGCTGCGCATTTAAGTTGCAATTCCAATATCTGTCTTCCCTGTTAATCAAGTTTTCAAGGGGCGATAACAAATCACTCAATTAAAATTGAGATTTTGCATTATGTTGCCAGCGACAATCGGAGCCGCGGCATTTTATCTTCCCGTTGAGCGCTGCTTAATATGTGTATTTATTCAAATGCTAATTTATATTATGACAATATAGAGCAGCGCAAATTGCCGCCTCATAAAACGAACAACTATCGGTATCTTGATCCTTGGAGCTACCGGGGCTGTTTATGCGGAGAGATCTCCCGTAACAGAGGGCTGGGTCAGCTTTTAATTACAGCTCCAATCTGCGGCGGGGTTTGGACTAATTGCAAAACATTTTCCTTTGGGAAATGTAAGTTTTATTTTCTAGTTAGTTGTTTAATTAATCTTTTGCTCTTTGATGTTTCGCTTATAATTGAAAACTCGCATCGGTGCGAGATAAATGCGATTAATTTAAATGGATACGACTGTAATCTGTAAGACGCTGTTTCCATAGGACCCGGAGCCTCACCTGCGCTAGATCAATGCTGAACTCCGGTTAATATGCTCAAGGGAAGGAAAATGGGCCAGGACGTCATTGTCTGAGCGGCAGAGCCCCGCGTCGCTCCGAGCTCAGCTTTATCTTGCTTTGCACGTAGAGAGAAAATTAAAACTAAAAGTTTGGCGATAAGCTAATCATTATTTCAAGTAACGTCACACGAGATACATCCCTAAAGGGAACATGTATTATTCAAGGGTGTTTGTTACATGTCTGGACCCAGCATCAAAGCGATTGTACCACCAGGGACATCAGTATGGGTTTCTTATATTAACAGACCAGCGCAGGTGCGGGGATGCCGGTGGCGTGGTCCTTTTTTTTAGCCACTGCCCAGTTCCCACGCATGTCCCTGGTCTATTCCTGAGCACCGACCCTGCCCAGAGCAATGAGGGCAGGCCCGCCACCCCCCTAGTGTTATGATCTCACTCCCCGGGGCAGGCCCGCCACCACCCAGCTTGATGATCTCCCTTCCCCTATGTGACGTGTCTCCATTGATTCTACTGAAGCCGCCTCACATAAGGGAGGGTTTTCATCACACTGGGGGCTGGCGGGCCAACCTCCAGTATTTTGTGACGGGACACTGCTTGGGAATAGACCAGCTCCGTGTGGGGGAACTTGGCGGCGGTTAAAAAGAAGGACCACGCCAGGAAAGGACTTTATTTGGTTCCTTTAAATTTGATGTGTTGTAGAGACATATCAAAAGTGTTGATTAGGTGGAGTCTAAGTAATTCTCTCATCACTCTGTTTCACGTGACCAGTTAAAATCTATCGCACGTCTCAGTCACATGCACAAAGAGTTGGGAGAAAAAGGGTCAGCTCTTTTCTTCTGACTCATTCTAACAGTCGGTTGATGTCTCAACACTAAGACCCAACAAACAAATCAAAACTTTTGACGTCTCTAGGACGTGTCAAAAAGTTTTTCTTCCGCAATTACTGCAACAAAGAAAGCTGGTATGTCAGAAGTGAGGGAAAACACCTTCTTGGGATGTTTTTGACAGTTTTTGATGCAAATTAACTTCCATCATTAAGAGGTACCACAAACTTGATAGTAGCAGTAACTAATTGTAAAGTTGTTGCTGTTATTGTCCAGTATCTAAATACCCAAATATGGCCAAATACTTTAGTGCATTCATACATCCGGCAGTCAGCACCAGCTGCACCTGCTTTGGTTGTTATTCCCATTTAGAGATGATCGAACATCGGGAATTTTCAGGTTCCTTCTCGAACCTTCGTCATTTGATTCCCGATGCCTTCCTGTTCCATAGGGAAGGTGGAGACTGCCCGAGTACCGCCTGGAAAACAGGGATACAGCCTATTACCTGAGCTGTACGCCTGTTTTCCAGGTGGTACTCAGGCCTGATGTTTGATCATCTCTATTCCCATTAAGGAATCTTTAAGGGTTGCGCAAGCCACTTTTATTTGTGATGCCCTGGCACCTCTAAGATTCCTGGCAGGCATTGGAAAGCTTGGAAACTGGGGACTCATTTTAAACTTGAGGCTTCTCTATGCTACTAAAAAGAAGGTTTCACGGGGGGGGGGGGGGGGGGTATATATATATATATATATATAATTCCCCCCTCCCCCTATCAATAAGGTACTGTATGTAACTTTATGCTGTTTTCATGAAATACTCTCAATATAAAGGCTCAAACAGGGTTTGAAAAGAGCTTAAATTGAAAATTTTCATGTCCCAAGATACCAAGATTTCACTTATTCTTTTTATAGGTGTTCTCACAGCCCATCCTGAAAATGTCAATCAAACCTCTTTCATGTAAAGCTTAAGATAAGCTACTGTTCTACTTATTGTGATACAACTGGAGGGAGGAGTCTTGAGAGCAATGCTCTATGGGGAATTAATATGCAAATTAGCTTTGCTCCAGAAAGAAGAGAACTGTCTCTCCGCTGCCATCTATAGTTCGCTAGCTTGTATGTCAATGTGACTAACCGACACATGACACGTTATTATCCAAGTAGAAGGTGTCAGGCATAAACCATATTAGAAAAGGATTAAGGATTTGAATCTGTATAGTCGGGAGGTAAGAAGAGAAAGGGGGGACATGATGGAAACCTCATTAGGAAGAAATAAGGTTCAGGAGGGAAGTGTTTTTAGAAAAAAAACTGAACTCAAGAACAAGTGGACACAGTCAGAGTTTAGTTGGGGGAAAGCAACGTGAGAAAAACTGACGTGAGAAAAAGCAACGTGAGAAAATATAACTTTACTGAAAGAGTAGTAGATTCTTGGAACAAACTTCCAGCAGATGTGGTTGGTAAATCTACAGTAACTGAATGTAAACCTGCCTGGGATATACATATATCTATCCTAAGATAATAAGAAAGGAAATGCTAAAAGGGCCGACTAGATGGACCCAGTGGTCTTCTTCTGCCAACAATCTTCAATTTTTCTGTTTTTCAATGTCGAGAAGCTTGTGCTCAGTGCACCCTGTATATGACGTCATTGGCTGTAATGCCCCCGTGCACGCAGTCAGTAAATGTGGAAACTGCTGCTGTAAGTTCCTTAGTGTTTTTCCTATCATTTGCATTTGATTAAAATTGCTGGTTGTAAATATGCAGCGGCTGCTTAATAGGTCGGCGTCGGATGGATGGAAGTGAGGCGGCGGCTGTGACTCTGGAGTAAATTAGAGCAAAACAAAATTTCTTGTATTTTAACAAGAAGTAATTAGTTTCATTAGCCGGCACATATTTATCCTCTGATGTTCAGGAACTATGGCAGAAAGTTTGGTTCAGTGATTAGGACACGGGGGATAGCGTTATGACAGAGGGGGAAGAGGCGACTGGGGCTGATAGGGAGGAGGAGAAATGTACTAAAGTAATACCCTAGAAGAGATCATCTCAGGTTTATTGTTTCATAATCCAAGTAGATTTTGTGTATAAGCTATTGCAGAAAGTTTTATTTAAAAAAAAAAATCCCATTTGGTGTATAAAGCTCCAGGGCAGACCTACATGGTTACAAATTGCAAATTCTGTGTAGTTTTCTAAAAAATTTTGCACTTTTTCACTAATTTGTAGAAGTTGCAGTTCTAAATAGAGGCACCAGAGCTTACTAGTTATTTCCACATAAAATAATTAAATCTTGTAAATATTACTAGTAATCAGAGCAGTTTTAGCTTTAAAGGGGAACAATCAGCAGGTAAGAAGAACCTGCTGATAGCCCCTTATAGTGCCGGGGGCGCTGAGGAGGAAGGTATGTGTCTTATCTTCCTCCTTGGCGCTGGTCCTACACTGTTAGTCGGAGTAATATTCACTCTGGAGCACTGTTAGGAGCAAAACTACTCCAACTAACAGTGCGGGACCGGAGCAGAGGAGATTTTTCTAGAAGTCCCAACATTGGAACACTTGTTTTGAAGTGATCCGTCTATCAAGCAGCCATCCAAAGAGGAGAAACCCCTTTAAGTCCATCATTTCATGTAAATTTCTTAGCAATATAAACTGATGTAAGCAGCTGGAGGCTCATCAGACCTTCTTCTTCTTCATGTACATGTCCGTGCTTGGCGGGGAGAACCGTGGGCAGCTGTTCTTGTCTCCAGCAATCTTTTTAACTGAGATTTATGTCTGTGATGGTTTTGTAATGGTCGACAGGTGACGATTGTAGCTTGAGAGTATATAGTAATTGCTTCATCCTGCAATGATTGATTTTATTTTTACAAGGTCGTGATGGAGAAAAGAAATACAGTGGTGAGAGAAGAAGATTTTATGGCCGAGATGTTTTCTTAGCAAATGCAGAGTTACGAGGTTGAAAAGAAAATACTTCTAAAGACGAATGTTTGGTAACCAACCATGGATGGTGGTCCTGGGGGGGCTCAGGTGGAGGACAACATGATGTTATTCTGTATTATGTTATTTTATTATAGATATTTTTCAATGGTCTTGAGACTTTAGATGTGAAAAATTAATCTTTGGCCCAATGTAACAATAGATGAAGTCCATTTTCCTTTGGTTCTTGATATGGCTCGAAGAATTTGTCATCGGTCACTGGCTGCCATTGTGTGGTGTGGACTGGGCACAAAGCTTTTGGGGTTTGACAGTAGTGATAGTAACTGGTCTGAGACATTCTATATTAGTGCATTGATGTACAATGGCACATACTGTAAGCTGCATGGAAATCTCCAGATAAATGATGAAGATCGATGTGTTGTGCAAGACTAAAAGCCACCATACAATACACACTAGAGAAAGGTCAGTGGAGTATACAAATTTTGGGGATTGCTAGCAAATAGGGAAAGATCTAGATGGCAAAGGCCATTCTGGAGGAGTCATAAGGGTTTAGATGGGACAGAGGAGTCTGGTTTGGAGAGAGGGAAAAAAGGTATGTAGAGAACTGAGGAGTGCGATGGGGAAATATGAGGAACAGAGCAGTCTGGAGGGGGACAGAAGGGGTTAGTAGGAGCATGAAGGCGAAAGGTGAGTCTGAAGGGGACAAAAGACCCTTTAGGATATAGAGGGGTCAGTAGGAGACAAAGTTGTCTGAAGTGAACAGGGAAGCCCTCAGGGGGACATAGGAGTCTGGAGGGGTATAGAAAGGTATGAAGGTGGGTGAAGAGGTGGGTATAGAGGAGACAGTCATCTAAAAAGAGACAAAGAAGTCTGGAGGGGGACAGAAAGGGTTAGTAGGAGTGTGGAAGGGAAAGGTGAGTCTAGAGGGGACAGAAGACCCTTTAAGACATTGAGATTTCTGGAGGAGACAAAGTTGTATGAAGGGAGCAGGGAATCCCTCAGGGGGACATAGGAGTCTGGAGGGCGATAGAAGGTATTAAGGTGGGTGAAGAGGTCTTGGGGGAACAGGGGAGTCCAGAGGAGGTGGGTTGAGGGATCTGAAGACAACCAAGGGCTATAGAGGAGACATTCATCTGGAAAGAGACAGAGAAAGGTCTGGAGGAGAACAGAGAAGTCTAGAGGGGGTGGGAGGGTCTTGAGCATTTGGAAACAATGACTGAAGGTTTATATGAGTCTTTAGGATTATAGTCGTAACAATGAAGTCCCTAAAGTCTTAAAGGGGTTATCCAGGACTAGCTGTTCTCTTCTGAAAATCGTGCAGCTCTTGACCTAGTTTGGGTGTTCCATTGAAGCGAATGGTGTCAAGTTGTAATAACAGACACAACCTTAGGACTGGTGTAGCACTGTTGTGGTAGAGCATGCAGAACTGCCCAAAGTAGCTCAGAATGGTCTCGTATCTGGAAGTGAAAAATAACTTTTTGTAAAGCAATTTCTGTTGACATAGAATAGAATTCTTTTTTTATGACATTGGATGTAACGTATCTATTTTTGCATTCTGTGTTTAAAATACTACTGGCCTTCTGTTTTTTGAAAATACTACTTAGATATAAAAGTAAATTGGATAATTCCCTATTCTGAGAAGATAAGCGCCTTAGCTTCTATAGGCAGTGAACCCTCTGGGCCCTGCGCCGTCCCTCTGGTGATGGAGTTTGGGCCCCCGTTCCCTCTGCCGCCCTGTTAATAGAGCCGCGCTCTGTTTAGTGGTAAAGACACCATTTAAAGTGATTTTATTTGCAGCTATAAAAGCCTCACATGCTTTTAGCTGCGGATAATCATAAACCTGCTCGGTGCAGTGAGTGCTGGCGCCAACCAGACGTTCTTCCGAATATTTATTGTTCCTCATGACGGTGGGAAAAAAAAACATCAGCTTATCTATAAAACATAACATCTCAATATTTACTGATATCAACAGGCAAATCTTTCACTATTTTACTCTGGAGGACCATGGGAAAATGGCAAAGAAGTATTTCTGTAGAGCGGCCAATGGTTGTCCATTTTTAGCTGTATTTGTTAATTGGTTTATGGTAACATCCATGGGGTCTAAGGCAGAGAAGGGGTAAAAATCTGCATTTCTGGTAATCCACAGCAGTTAAAAGTGAAGGGTTAACCTCTGTATCCCTGATGGTTTGTATTAGAGAAGGGGATATTGCTAAAATCCCTGGTTATCCTAAACTAAACAGTAAATGGAGTTATTAATAGGATCCCTGGGGATCTAGAGCACAGAAAGGGTTAACTGTACCATTCTTTATAGTATAGAACAGTTAAAAGGTTAATATCAGAATACCTGGTAGTTTAGGGCAGAAATCCCTTTCTGTTTGCTCCATGTGATAATAAAATTATTCTAGGGAGGGGATAGAGAGGACTGTGCAGCTGTAACTATAGGACCACACAGTTCTCTCTATGATCATATGGATGAGTGCAGGAAGGGAATAGAGAGGACTGTGCAGCTGTAACTATATGACAACATATCTCTTTATGATCATAGAGAGGAATGCATGGAGGGGATATAGAGAACTGTGCAGCTGTAACTGTATGACTACACAGTTTTCTTTATGATCATAGAGATGAGTACAGGGAGGGGATGGAGAGAACTGTGCAGCTGTAACTGTATGACCACACAGTTCTCTCTATGATCATATAGATAAGTGCAGGAAGGGAATAGAGAGGACTGTGCAGCTGTAACTATATGACAACATATCTCTTTATGATCATAGAGAGGAATGCATGGAGGATATAGAGAACTGTGCAGCTGTAACTGTATGACTACACAGTTTTCTTTATGGTCATAGAGATGAGTACAGGGAGGGGATGGAGAGAACTGTGCAGCTGTAACTGTATGACTACACAGTTTTTTATGATTATAGAAATGATTATGGGGAGGGGATAGAGAGGACTGTGCAGCTGTAAATATATGACCACACATCTCTCTCTATGATCAAAGAGATAAATGCATGGAGGGTATGGAGAGAACTGTGCAGCTGTAACTGTACAACTACACAGTTTTCTTTATGATGATAGATATGAGTACCAGGGAGGAAATAGAGAGGACTGTGCAGCTGTAGCTGTATGGCAGAACAGTTTATGAACATAGTACTTGGGTGGCCACCCAAACTACCATACTATAATCCAGTACTGGTCATGTGTGGAATATTATACACTGTACTAACATGTTGACCCGCAGTGGTTTTGAGGTGATACAGCTTCACAAGGATTTGGCTAACATGCTGCAATAATGTATTGTACTCTAAGGCGTTATATTGTGAATCCATATAATATGCAGTTATACTACAGCCAAGTGCATGAGGCCTTAAAGGGGAAATACAAGAATAGAAGGCTTTCAGCAGAAAGGGTTAATTCCTCGCCAGCACAGCAGAGATGTGTGTGTTTCCTTCACTTTTAATTACATTTGTGTTATAAAATAGAAATGTTGGGTTAACAATGAGCATATTGTTTGTCTGGCACACGGAATAAATAGTGACATGCGAACAATGACACAACATGTGTCAGCTGTCAGCCGCTACAATACACGTCTCCAGCGCGACTGCATTATCCTGCCCCGACAACGAGACGCATCAGGATGAGTCACTACCTTGTGTAATGTCACAGGCGTCAAATCTACCTGTAGTGCCGGAGCCCGTCTGTGATTTACACCTAGATAGATAGATAGATAGATAGATAGGAGATAGATAGATAGATAGATAGATAGATAGATAGATAGATAGATAGATAGCAAGGAAAAAATAGTGAAGCAGCACTACTTTTGGGTAAGTTGGTGCCTGCAGATTGCTCCTGCCACGAGCCTCCTTCAATATATGTACAAAAGTCCGCAGCACTCGTAGATACGTGGAAAAAACTCAGTAATTTATTCAATCACAACTCCATGTGAACAGGTAAGTAACAGGTGCGGCAAAAAACACGTGAATGCGACGTTTCGATAGCCTCCCGCTATCTTTTTCAAGCATCACATGGAGTTGTGATTGAATAAATTACTGAGTTTTTACCACGTATCTACGAGTGCTGCGGACTTTTGTACATATATAGATAGATAGATGATAGATAGATAGATAGATAGGAGATAGATAGATAGATAGATAGATAGATAGATAGGAGATAGATAGATAGATAGATAGATAGATAGATAGATAGATAGACAATAGATAGGTAGATAGATAGATAGATAGATAGACGATAGATAGATAGATAGATAGATAGATAGGAGATAGATAGATAGATAGGAGATAGATAGATAGGAGATAGATAGATAGATAGATAGATAGATAGATAGATAGATAGATAGATAGATAGATAGATAGGAGATAGATAGATAGATAGGAGATAGATAGATAGATAGATAGATAGATAGATAGATAGATAGGAGATAGATAGATAGATAGGAGATAGATAGATAGATAGATAGATAGATAGATAGATAGATAGGAGATAGATAGGAGATAGATAGATAGATAGATAGATAGATAGATAGATAGATAGATAGATAGATAGATACAAAATAATTTTGTAGTGCAGCACTCCTTTATCAAAAAAAGTCCTGGTGCCACACAGTGAGCACCCTTGTGACCATAGGTGCTAAGGTATACAATATAAAAGATTACTGTGGCACTCAGAGTAAAGTGAAAAATAAGTGGTTTATTCGCCAAAAAAACCCACTGCTCACTGCTTGAAAAATAACTCATTGTGAGTTTGAAACGTTGCGGTTTTTTATTTGGGCGAATAAACCACTTATTTTTCACTTTACTCTTTCCACAGTAATCTTTCATATTAGATAGATAGATAGATAGATAGATAGATAGGAGATAGATAGATAGATAGATAGATAGATAGATAGATAGTAGATAGATAGATAGATAGATAGATAGATAGATAGATAGATAGATAGGAGATAGATAGATAGGAGATAGATAGATAGATAGATAGATAGATAGATAGATAGATAGATAGATAATAGTGTCTCCCACACCTCTGCAGTACTCCCCCTTCCCCGGATTACTGCAGGTTTTTTTTTTTGTTTTTTTTTTTTACTTTTCTCCTTCCGAAAAGTTGTTTTCAGTTTCCTTTAAACAACAGCAGTGACACATAGGAAGATAATTCATTGTTGTTTTATTTTCCCGCTAATATTTCTTGTGTTTTGATCATTAGATCAGGTGTCAATCATCCTCCGTAAGTATCCATGATCCAGGACCCCCTCCCCCTCCACCAAACTTCTGTCTCTGGACGCCCTTCTCATCTGAGTTTGTATAAGGCAGAACCCAGGCCCGCAGCTTCGAGGGTTGGCTTCATTTATGGTGCAGGTAATTTTTCCCGAATGTCAGATCCTCCACAGTCATTGAGAGTGAAGCCCCGGACTGATGGGTTCTCAGATTGTTCCCATGTCTCCGGTGATAACCTGTGGAGTGGAGAAGCTTTATGCCACTGTACGGAGATGAAGGATCCCTGAGCTCACATACGGCATCGGCTGACATACTTCTCTATTATCTTGAAGGTTCTTTGGTTTTCTGAGATAAGGAAGACGTAACATCAAGTGACTTTAGTCAGACTGGAGAGATAAGTGTAAAGTCAGGCTCTGGTTTTAGCTTTATATATTCTGTACCTTGCACAACTATTTTCAAGGGTCTCTGGAGTAAAGCAGATCACTCGGGATCCCGATGATGGGAATGTCAAGGATGAGATGATGTCCTGGTGGGATCGCCAACACCGGCCAACAAAGCATACAGAATTTTTATTGCGGAAACTTAATCTAACCTTTAAAACAGCAAAAACAGTCTGGAGTGGATTCCAGACGTGCTGTGAATTGTCAAATCTGCATTGACGTCGTAACATTTAGGCAATGTGGGCTCAAACAAATGGAAACCAACTTATGACTTCTTCATGCTGGATATGTTAATACGTGTTGTATATTAGGTCTGTATGTCCAGGATGTTGATATGTTCAGTAGCTCTCAAAGCTCTCTTGTACCATATGTTCCCAGCCTACTGTCCTCATCTATAGCCCATGTGGAAGCTCCTCCCCCCTGTGCTGACAGAACCTGATGCCAGACTGTGTTATCCTCCTCCATCTACAGAGTCTGACATGGTTGTGCTCCATACAGAGCCTATGCGAATCATCTTCCCTTCCTTAAAGCGAATGTACCATCAGTACATTCGCTTTAAGCTCTGCACATGGATGAATCATCCTTTTTTTAAATCGCGGCCCGGTTCCTGCATATGGCGCTATTCTATTCCCCAACCATGGCCTGGGGTGAAGCACTGGAGGTGGGATGGCCCGCCCCCAGTGGGAGGAAACCCCTGCCCCTCTATTGATTCTAACAGCCGCATCATAGAGGGGCGGGGTACTCCCAATGAAGGCGGTCTAGTCTGCCTCCAGTGCTTCACCCTTGGCCGGTGTGGAATAGAACGGCACCGTGCACAGAAACCAGGCCGCAGTTAAAAAAATGGACAGCGGAGCCATCTTCTCTGTGCCGGCACCGTTCTATCCAGAACTTAAAGTGAATCTACTGCTGGTACATTTGCTTTAAAGCTTTCCTTCCCATCTATACTGATATTGTGCAGCCTGTGTGATCTGCTCTCCCCGAGGACTTGGATGTCCCTTTATCTGTTCCTGGTTTTCTGTATACAACATCCAGTCTGCTCCATCCCTGCAGTTATCTATAATACTGAGAGAAGGGAGAGCAGGGACACAGCCAAGAGCAGTCCAGGTTCCATTCTAGTAAGATTTTAAATGACACCTATACAGAATTTACAGCAAAAAAAATGCCCACAAATTGTAATGAAGATTATTTTCTAATTTTGCATTCAAGGAAATAAACAATGTATCCAATAACACTACATAGGAAATGGTCCTTAGCGTAAAGCGATTGCCTCCATCTGCAGGTGGCATTGTTACCTGCTGAATTTTTGGGGTCCATGCCTGTATCGTAACCGGGGCCCCAGAACAGCCTATTTCGTCCCTAGTGGCCAAATCCAGCCCTTTATAGGCATCCATAAAGGATGTTACCTAGATTTTCCAAAAACAACAAGAATACCAGAGAAAAGCTAATTTGTTATTTGTTTTTGGAAGAATCCTCCGTACGAAGGAGAATTTTTTTTTTTGCTGTGTGACTGTACGGAACATCAAATGAAGGTTTCTTTCCCTTACACCCATCTGTGCCTCTTAGATATGAGAGAAGTATTTGCTACTGAACCCGGACTTCAAAGTAACGAAATGACACAAACTCGGTCACGAAGAAGAGAAGGAAGACACAAATAAATTCCACTTCTCAGTCGGATACAGTAATATTAAGTTAATAATTCTTTTATACTGTACGGTATAGGATGCAAGCATACGTAGATAAGAAAAAAAATGGAAAATATCCTATTGTATCTTATTACCTAAAACTTTCCTGGTGGTCTGAAGAAGTGGGGCAGCTGAGGTCACTGTTAGAGATGATCAAACATCAGGAAATCTTAGGTTTGATCGAACTCGAACATTTTCGAACTTGCAGAATTTGATTCCCGATCTTCCCGGTCCGTGGGGAAGGAGGAGATTGCCGAGTACCACCTGGAATTCTGGAATACAACCTATTACCTAGACTATTACCTAGGCTGTATCCCGGAATTCTAGGCGGTACTCAGGCTGTCTCGTCCTTCCCCACGGACCGGAAAGGCATCAGGAATCAAATACTGCACGTTCGAAAATGTTTGAGTTTGATCGAACCTAAGATTTCCCGATCTTCGATCATCTCTAGTCACTATCTTTGAAGTCCAATGTGTTATACATTGGTAGATGGAGGCTGTATTCGTTGTGAGTGCTAGATAGGATTCTTATATGGATTGGGGCTGAAATACCTGTAGCCCGCTCTCTGCTGGGAGTAGATGGAAGTTGTTGGGCAAGAGAAGCAAAGAGGAGATGAATACCAGGTTCATAAAGGTTAAGGTAGGATGACATGCCTCTTCTCCATGGTACTATCTCCTGCTACTCAGTTTGTTGCACACCACCCTCCTCTCTATGGGAGCACATACAGTATACAATATAGTACAGTCATCTCCGACTCAGTTTGTTGCAGACAACCCTCTTCTCTATGGGAGCACATGTATAGTACTGTCTCCCCCAACTCAATTGGTCGCACACCACCCTCCTCTTTATGGGAGCACATGTATAGTACTGTCTCCCCCAACTCAGTTGGTCACACACCACCCTCCTCTCTATGGGAGCACATGTATAGTATAGTGTCCTCGGGCTCAGTTTGTCGCACACCACCCTCCTTTCTGTGGGAGGACATGTATAGTAAAGTCTCCTCAGGCTTAGTTTGTTGCACCTTTATCCTCTTCTGTATGGGAGCACATGTATAGTACCGTCTCCTCCGGCTCAGTTTGTTGCCCACCACTTTTCTCTCTATGGAAGCACATGTATAGTACAGTCTCCTCTGGTTCAGTTTGTCGCACAGAACCCTCCTCTCTATGGAAGCATGTGTATAGAAGGGCCTCCTCCAGCTCAGTTTGTTGCACATTACCCTCTTCCGTATGGGAGCACATGTATAGTACGGCCTCCTCCAGCTCAGTTTTTTGCATGCCACCCTTCTTTTAGTGTATTTTTTGGCCTGGCAATGACTGCTGTTTCCTCTGAAGCTGTGGTCGTAGTCTGAGATGGCCTTTTCCTCTGAAGGAGGATTGATGCGATAGGGGAAAACAAGGCTAGACAAACTTTTTTTTTTCCACTTTTTGTTTTCAAAGCTGCTGCGTCCAATCTTGTCAAATCATTGCTTACAAGTTCAGCGGCAGCCGAGGAGTTCAAGCGGAGAGGGTACAGTAATATTGATTAGGCTTAAGTGTTATACAGCACGCAGGCAAGCACTGGGCGGTAGCATTACATGTCATACGCATTGGCTCATTGAGTTGATTGCTTCATTTTATAGCCCAGTGGACCCAGCTTCCCTATATGCTATTTACTGTGCATTATTACACTGCCTGCCCATAGAGTATGCTGCACACAGGGAAGCGAGGGCCATTGTACAATAATAATAAGTAATCAACAAAGAACGCCAATGTGTACAACATATAATACTATGGCTTGGCTGTACCAGCTTCCCTGTGATATACAAAGCTGATGCCCAATCAGCCTAAACAGCAATGCAACTCTCCATGGGATATGCTATTCAGTTTAATGGAACTGATCTGAAAACAAGACATAATCTGTAGTAGATGATTTGTGGAAAGAAGATGAGTATAAGAGCTGCCTTAGGTGGAGGACCCGTAATACATGTCCACCTTATAATTTGCTCTATTAAGAAATACTCTGATGGATGCAATTGGCATCAAATAGTCACCCATTGATTTACATGGGGTAAAAGAAGCAGTACTCCTGATAATTCATCAGGGGCAGTTATAATTTAGAAGGGAACCCCATTGATTGTGCTTTTATTATAAGAATACTTATACAACATGATTCTGCAAACCTGAATTTAATCCTATGATTTTTCTTCTAGCTTCAGACAAAATGGGGAGCATTCCTCTGTGGAAAGATTAAGATGAATCCAATAAAAAAAAAAAAAAGACCGGATTTTCTCTTCTCTCTCTTCCTCACATTAGTATGCAAATTATTCACCCATTTCTACTGAAGAAAACTTGAAAGCGCTGCAGAAAATAGATGGAATTGAAGTTGGTAATGAGGCGGTGGTGGCGGCGGTCCGACATTAGAGATTCCCTCACCGTCCAAATTATAAAGTCATTTAATGTGGTATTCTCTAATATAAATACGCCCGCTCCCTGGGCTGCAGATGCTTTACTGCACTGTTGTTTTATATTTTTTTTATTCTTCTTCTTTGAATAAATATTAATTCTTTACCTTTTAGGATAAAAAATATATATTTTATTGTCCAAATGCCAGGTAGAAGAGAAATTTTACATCTCAGTTGGACAGCACAAATCGGAGTTTCAGGGTGTGTGCACACTACAGAATGGCGACAGAAAACCCGTTGCGCATTCTGCAGCTCGCATCCGCCGGGAACTGATGCGGGCGCATGTGTCTCCACCCGTGTCATAGACTCCATTCTATGATTTTTTTTTTTTTTTCAGGATAGGAACAGGGACTCCTATTAAAAGCACACATTTTTGCTCCCATTCAGTGTAGGACTGAATCTTAATCTTAAGGCACATAGCCGGTAGCTCCCCTATATGCCTTTGTTATTAGATGCAACTGGACAATTAGTCCCTTTTGCACTTGCACACTTCTTGTGACTCTCAGAAAGTGCGTTAGCCATTGGGTCCAAACCATGTGCTCATTTGGTCATTTGAGACATGAGAAACTAAAAAATAGTGAACATGAAGTTTGGCCTTTTTATTTTTTTGAAACTGTCCATATTTTGTTGGGTGACTACTAGAAAGAAGATGAAGATTGCCATGGACCCCTTTTGGATTAATAGTGCTGAATTATTAAAGCCCCTATTCCTATTGGCGCTCGTATTCCTATTCCTATTAGCGCTCATTTGCTCCTCGTTCCCTGCTCCGCTATCCCACGCGGCGGCAGCGAGCGGGTGAGTGTGGGAGGGGCCGCGGGTAGCTGCGGGGGGGCTGCCTAGGTGATCGCTAGATCGTCCGGGCAGCCCATAGAGGATAGCGGCGGTCTGCTGCCGACGCTCCTATTCCACGGAGCGATGGCAGCAGATCGCTGCTATATCAGTCGCTTGTTTTTCAACATGTTGAAAAACAAACGACTGCAACGATCAGCCGACATGAACGATGTCGGCTGACTGTTGCCTTCTATTCCACAGGACGATTATCGTCGTTATGGCCGATAATCGTTCCGTAGAATAGGGCCTTTAGCCTCTCTATCTATTTAAGCCACTGAGGAGGACTGACAGCAGTGGATACTGGAGAGCTGAGTGTACAAGTGATTTTTAATCAGGTTATTATAAAATATCTCCAGGACCCCAGCTTTAACCAAGCCCTCCTACACTGCCTACAGTTCCCATCATGCACCTTGATTCTTGTCCCACCGTTTAGGTCCCCTCATTCCCAAAATCTTATTTGCCATTAATCTGAAGTGGGAAGAAATCCCGCTGTCATTCTCCAGTTGGCATCTTATTTGTAGGGTGTGTTGCTTTGCATTAACACATCTTCTAGGTTGGATAGACGTGTGCCTTTATTCAGCCTCACAATACTGTTCTCAACAACATTTAAATGGAGCCATTTAAGCCCCGCCCCTGAGGAGCACCTGTGAACATCCCAAAATAGCTTTGGAATGCCCTAAACACCTTCTTGTGGGTGGGGTTTGTAAAAAAGTGATTCTTTTGTGGCCTGCATCTTTAGATTTTCCCACCAAATCCTTGACTGTTGGCAACAAAATACTGTATCAACTGTATGGGGGTTGGTAACGCAAATCTGTACAATGTAATGTGTTGTTTCCTCCTTTCATTGCATCCTATAGCCTGGAAATTACAGTATATACATACATATATGTATTTGGCATTGTTAGAATTCACCTGCTATATTTTTAGTTTTCAGAGGTTTGTGTCTTGTAGAGGAAATGGCAACGCTTATCTTACGGAGACATTGTTCAATAGCGGCTACACAGCGGGCAGCACTCTCCACTTTGTGTTTCCCTTACTGTCCCTGTAGGTGAACGCTTGTTTGGGAAATTACAGTATTTGAGATTAATGGCTTAACTGCTATAAAATGTACAAAAATAGCGATAATTAAAAAAAAAAGGAGCAAAGATGAAAAGCAGGGAAGGTGAACGTCCAAGTAAACCGAGCTCGATACCAGTCCACCATTCCCAATGATATCTGCCGTCTAGAGGGATATCAGGTAGAGATAGGAATAGGGATAATAACCCATCACTATTTTTTATGTATGACGAGGTGCTCATAAGTCTTTATCTTTACCCAGAAAGAAACAAGATTTACTCCACATACACTGATGTCAACACACTTCTTACATTGGTATTCCAAGTTCTGTAAGCCTTGCAAAAAGAAGGCTTTCGGTCGCGCCTCAAACCAGTCATCTGTAGCAGCCATGACATCAGAAATGGTGCGAAATTTGGTACCCTTGAGGTGTTTCTTCAGGTTTGTAAACAGATGATAGTCAGAGGGAGCCAAATCTGGTGAATAAGGTGGATGGTAAACCAACTGGAAGCCTGGCTCCACCAGTTTTGCCGTGGTCCCTTGTGCAGTGTCAGCGGTGGCGTTGTCTTGCAGGAACAAGGTTTCTTTGGAGAGCTTGACATGCTTTTTGGCCTTCAGAGCTGCCTTCAATTGGTCCAAAAGTTCAATGTAATATCTTACATTAATGGTGGAACCATTTTGAAGGTAGTCCACTAGAAGTATGAGGTTGTACACAGCATCGGCGATCTCCTTAACAACAACTACTCTCAGCCATCCAGGACGTTCTTCATCTTTGGTGCTGAAGTGGCCGTTTAAAATTTGGCAACCCAGCTCCTAACTGTAGAATATGAAGGGCAATGACCCCCCCCCCCCCCCCCCAATGTCTGCGACATATTACCATGAATATCCTTTCCTTGCAGAAACAAGAATTTTTATCACTCCTCTGCTCTCATTTGTTATGAATACCACCTTAGACTCCGCCGTTTTCTTTTCCTACGTTCCTAGATCACTGTTACCATAAGCTACATACACAAAACTTTTAAAACATTTATTAGACACATAGGCTTTCATGTGATGTAACTTTCGTTACCATAGAAACCAAAAAAGAACACAAAGCCAAAAACTTATCAGCAGCCCATCGTAGAATAACATTTCCTGGTGTGGATGGTTGTTCTCCATGCTGGCGGTAGAGCTTGTCCATATGTCAGTGTACAGCACAATGTATTCAGGGGGAGGATATGGGATATAACAGAAAACATGATTATACACATGGAGCTTATGGATGTCTATGGGTGCAGAATTACAGCTTTGTGAAACTCTTTGAAGCCATGGAGGCTGTCAATTATAATCATCAGCAATGGAATCATTCATTATAATGATCATCATGTAAACTTATTATTAGTATTATTCATCATTGGGAATCATCATTGCTGTCAGTTATCTTCATCATCATCATCATCGTCATCACTGTCATCATGAAAATTATTAGGGTATGTTTACACTTTTAGGTTTTTAGATAATGTTTTTGACCCCTAAAGGGGTACTCTGGAATCAGAAAATGATATTTCAATAAAACTATCACTGCAAGGCTTTGCTGGAGCTTGTCTCTGAGCTCTAGTCATGCCCCCTGAGTGATGTCATCACCTCTGACCAGCCCCTCTAGCTTAAAAAAAAAAAAAATATATATATATATATATATATATATATATATATATATATATGAATGAAAGAATGAGGTATGATTACAGCCTGCTGCCTTGTGCTGAGCAATGCCACAGGAGGAGGACCAGACAGGATGAATAAGGCAGATACTTTATTCTCACTTATGTGCAACAGTCTTCTATAAGATGGGTAGAGGATTGCAGTGGGGTCCATGAGAATGAATATATAGTGACTTCTACTTACTATCTGCCTATTTGTCATGTGTACACATTGGGCTAATGAGTGATTTCTGCCACATGATTTTAATCATAATTACATTTACTTTACTGCATATAGTGAAATGTTACATTCTATTATTATTCAGAGAGGTCTGAAGAAGTTAGAGGAGGAGGAGTCTAGAAGAGACAAAGGAGTCTGGAGGGAGACACAGGAGTTTGGAGGGGGACAGGAGAGTCTGGAGGGGTGGCAAAGTAGTCTTAAAAGGGTTATCCAGTGCTACAAAAACAGGGCCACTTTTCCCCCTCTCTTGTCTCCAGATTGGGTGGAGTTTCAAACTCAGTTCCATTAAAGTAAATGGAGCTTAATTGCAAAACACACCTGAACTGGAGACAAGAGGGGGGGGGGAGTGGCCAAGTTTTTGTATCGCTGGATAACCCCTTTTAAGAGAAAGTGGTATCTGGAGTAGACAGAAGAGTCTGGAGGAGATCGTGGTGTCTGGAGTAGATAGAGGAGTCTGGAGGAGATAGTGGTGTCTGGAGTAGACAGAGGAGTCAGGAGGAGATATTGGTGTCTGGAGTAGACAGAGGAGTCAGGAGGGGACAGAAGAGTCTGGCACCAGCTTATTCCCATTTACCTTGTATAAGTGTATGTGGGGGTGGGTTCTGCTTGTGATGACATATTGCAGTAATTGAGTTGCTAGGACTCATTTTTCCAGAGTAAAGAAGTTGGTATCCATTAGACAACTATATGTGCAGCAGAGGTGGACTAGCAATACACGTGGGCCTTGAGGAAGCATCAGACCGATTGATTGTTATATAATTGACAGGTGTCTACAGTCATGAATAGTGCTAAGCTTCCTCCACTCATAGGTGATGTGTGTTATATTAATAAAAGATGAATGGTTGTCAGTAATGTTACAGCTTATCCATTCATAGGGCCGAGCACCCTTGGGGCCCATAGTGTGAGGTTGAATTTCCCACCACCCTCCCCACACCCTCCGGGCCATTGAGTTCCACATGATTTCCCCACCACCATGGCTTTCCTCCATCTCGAATTAGACGGAGGCTGAGAACTCGGCACATGTCCTATTGGACGTCAAGCCAAAAATTGACAAATGTTCTTTTCTGTGTTCTGAGCCTTGACACAATATCTGCGAATTGTCACAGCATCAGCCTTGCACATCAATAGAGCTTTTACCACACATGAGCGGGTGAAGGCTTCAATCCAAATGATTTACTTTAATGTACAATTGCTCGCAGAAGCAAAAGGCCACATCTAATGTGATTGTATAAGACTAGTGTTACGCTCACCTAACTGGCAATAAAATGACCCAAGGGTTTTATTAGAGAAAATACAAAGTCTGAACGGTAAAAGCTCAAACCCATCCCTAGCCCGAGAAGAAAACGGTCAATTTTGTTGTATTAAGGGCTCTAACAATGACTGCCAGAAATTGTTCATTTTCCCTACTGATTTTATTAGTGTAGATCTGGCACATCGTGGTCTCCCGAGGATCTTTATCCTGTGATATTGAAGGTTTTTTGGAATCAATTTGTTGAGATGTTCACATATTATTGTGCCGCTAACAATGGCCTGCGGGAATATAACTGTCTCTAGGTATTGTTTACCTACAGAATCAAGAGGCAACGGGGAGAGAAAGGCCCCATTATGCCGTAGGGATTGTATCTTGAAATCTTCTGTTGCATCTAGTCCCATCCGGTATTAAATGGTGTATCACTTTTTTGCCTGTTATGGTAAATTACACATTTTTGTTTCAATAAGTTGAAAAACTTTCACTAAACTTTGGCTTTACTTAAGTTTGTTCTACAGTATTTATCTCTTTATTTGCACCCGAAAGAATCAACTTTTGGATGGTTTCTACTTTTAATCTTTACATATTTCACATGTGCGGTTTATACGTTTTAGGCAACTCAATCTGTGAGATTTGATCCTCAAGGGGGCGGACAACTTGGAGGACATTTATGAAGACCGAATTTAAATTAGGCCCCTGCCCCTAATTGTCCCTCCGGATTCTCTAAGTTAATTTGGCCGAACGTGCTCCTGTTGTATGGCGGGCCCAGAAATCTAAACTTCTCCGGAGAAGGTGTAGATTTCTGCCATGGTAGATCAGGCACTGGAGAAGGCCATGTCTCCTTTTCCCATTGCCAAGTCCCCTGCCTGCCCCTGCCCCCTGCCCCTACGCTAGAGGAAAAGGGTAAATTTACACCTACTCCCTAGCGTTCGCCCAGGACACAAGCTTCATAAATCTCCTGCCTACTGTACAACCTGTAAGGAATCAGCTTGCTGCTTCTCACAGTACAAATTTTGATTTGTGGAGAGAAGGATCGCCCATTGGAAGTAATAAAAATTGCAATTTTCTAAGTGTGATGATAATGTTTCTAATTTTCATCTTGAGAATTTGGACATCCAGATAAATTTGTAAAAAAGGCAAAGATAGACACATTTAAGGGTCTTTGGAGGAAGAGCAGTTTCTTCTGGCTCTGGACAATACACCAATTGGAATACTTTTAGGGTGTACATCCAGAATTAGTGTTCTGTCTATTCTACAAACATTGGTGTGGAGAGGACGCGGTTCAAGATGGGTGGAACAGTTGTTGAGGCAACTGCCTCATGCCCAGCAAATTCTGTGCTTAAACCATTTTACGATAAATAGGACTCATGCATGAGACTCGTTGGGATTAGGACTTTGTCTCAGAAGTTGTGACTCCCAGCACAGGATGTACACTTTAATGTAGAGCATGTAGAGCAGCACTGCTTTACAGTGAGTGGTAGGTTCTGCACTTTAGGATAAAATATTACCCCTAATGGCCAATTCTAAAAATAAATTCTAGAGACTTAAACCTGCAGTATGGTGCTGTGTTTACACAGAACGATTATCGTGCAAATACGCACAATAACGATCAAATTCAAACGATAATCGTACATGTAAACGCAGCGAACGATCAAACGACGAGCGAAAAATCGTTCATTTTGATCTTTCAACAAGTTCTCAAATCATCGTTCGCAAAAAATTTGCAGATCGTTCCATGTGAACAGTTGTTCGCCGATTTAACCAATGTGTGAGATAGGCTTTAAGCGATCACACAACGAACGCAAAACGAATTTCCGTACGGTATATCATACCGTCTAAACGCTGATAGTTATGAAAAAAAAATTGTTATTCCGACATCGTTAATCGTACGATCGGGCGAATTATCGTTCTGTGTAAACATAGCATAAACCCAAGTAGTTAATAAAGTATTTACCCAATTTCATTATAGTTGGCACATCACGCTTCCTCCTGAAAGGGAGATAATCTGTGTAACAACTAACCAAACCATGGTTCTTTTAAGTGAACATACACATTTTTCACAATGTATATATTTAACGTAATCAGAATTCAACTCCATTGAGGCACCAGTAATAATTTTTTTAGGCCGCAACTGTGCTGCTCCTCTCCGGGATGTACCCCGACGCTGTCCTTCCAGCTGGGATGATTCTGTGTAAACATGGGTGGGATCTGCTTTGTCTCCTGACTTGGTCTGCATTTTTGTCCTCTGTTTTCTTGACTCCGGTTTGCCTTATTGATTCGGTTTATTGCCCAGAGACTTTGTACTGATATCTGCTTCTCCTGGTTTGACCCTAGCATGCTCACCACCCGTCATTGTCTATATTTGTCTTTGTCTTAAGTTTGTCTAATCTTTCTCTTGTTACCTGTTCCACCTATAGTAGCATAGGGGAGGGCTCCAAGTTGTCCCGTGTTGCCTAGCACATGTTGCGGCAGGTAGGCAGGGACAGTGGGCGTGGGACAGCGTCAGGGCTGCACTTGTCTCTGCGTCACTGACCTGTGAGTACCCTGACCTGCCTTAACAATTCTAGTAAAATTGGTTATCAAAATATTACAAAAATAAATAAATAAACAAATTGGAGATCCCTTTTCACTGTAAGATCTCAATACAAGTCCAGACAATTCCTTGATCTGTATGGGAGGGCGATGAGGGGGAAGAGGGAGATGTGGCTGCAGTATGTTTTCTTTCCAGTATATGTTTGAGACTACATTCTGTAAGAGGGGGGGGGGGGTAAAGACTGATTGACTCTTTGCAGCATTTGATTACCAGTGGTTGAAGAAGTTGGATACTAGAGGTTCGCTTATCTTTACCTTTTCTTCTTGACTTAAAAAATAGATCTCTACACCCTTTCCTTTTCGCAAATTTTGTTAGGTACTCAAGATAAAAATTTGATACATTGTCACAACACGCTAATAAAACCCTTGACAGGGACATCAAATAGATATGTCACAGACATATAGCATAATCTTCTCCTGATAGAGTACAGCAATATCGCGTTTCTTTCAGAGCTGGTCATCTCCTGACATTCATCTCTAAATCTTGAGGGTAAATCTTGAGGATCCGCAGCGAGTTTGCACCAAAATCCGCTGCGGATCCTGTAGTGTAAAGTGAATGGGTCCCATACACACAGCGGATACACTACCTCTATGGGACCCAGCCCCTTTAGCCAACCCCCCCGGCGCCGGCCGCCCTGGAGCATACATTACCTGCTTGGCGCCACGGCTGTGTGAGGCTCCTGGCTCCCCTCGCTCCCCATCAGCCAGTCAGTGCACCGCTATTTGAGGGAATTTCGTTGTTTTTAAACAATTGCTTAATTTTTAACCAACACCTACAGTGTGAACCCGGGCCTAAATATGTATTGAGTTTATCACAAGAAATTGAACTAAAATAGTAGAAAATGCATTTGTATAATAAGTCCGGAATCTCCACAAGAAGAGCCCGCCCAGGCATAGAGAAGAATATGTAAAATCTTGGAAACCAGCAGAGGGAAGAAAAAGACCCAAAATCTGCAGGTTACACACAACATTTCACATCTAATATTCCTTTGCCTAAATACGCTCGGTTACAGTGTCTCAGCCGATGGCGGGAAGCATTATCTATCACTAGCGCTTAGCAGGTGGCACCATCTGATAATAATAGGCTGCTTGTGTATCGCTGGGATGGATAGCAGCTGGCACTTGCTACAACTATATAATTAGTCATTTCTTGCTACTTAATTTCGGCAGAAGTAAATCAGGAGGAGTTTTATATCATGGCGGGATGTAACCTCTTCCTCAGTGTCTCTTACTCTCCATTGCTTTCTATGTTCGGTTCTAACAACGCGATAATGCAGATGTAATGGCATAGATTGCAAATTGTTCGGGCTTGGGCAAAGTTCACATCTGAATAGTAGATTACCTTTACAGAATATGGCCATGTTCACACTATGTATAACACCGGCCGTTCTATTACTAAAGATTAGGGATGGTCCGAACCGAGTTTCGTTCCGGTTTGGTACGAACCCGAACCCTCGGTAATGATTCCCGCTGTCTGGGAGGACCACCTGGAAAACTGGGATACAGCCATAGCCATAGGCTGTATCCCAGTTTTCCAGGCATTCCTCCCGCTGTATCCGCCCGCTCCGTGGACAGACAGCGGGAATCTGCTGCCGAGCGTTCAGGTTCATACGAACCCGAACCTCGTCAGGTTCGGACCATCCCTACTGAAGATTATCCCCCCCGATACTACAGTATCGGCCAGATGATCTTCACTTCTGGTGAATTTGGATTCGGGCACACGCACGCTCCATTGTGTAAACTGTCTTGCTCCCACCTGCTCTCCCTGCACCATCTACTTCCTGCCCCTGGCTATGGCTGCCTCTCTGCCTGGTGGCCGGCCACCTAGGCAAGGAAGTTGTGCCAGGGATAGCAACTTGGTGGTTGCCTGCCGCAGCAAATCCATCCCACCTTGCGGCAGGCTCTGGTGAAGACCAGCGGCCCCTTAGACTCCGCTCCCTGGTGCGGCTTACTACCATCTCTTGCAAAGGTACAACTGATCCACTAAATTCCTTTCATTACATAGTGCAGGGTCCATTGAGTTCACCAGATTGTTTGTTTTTGGATAGTCTGGCCTCCTACGTGAGTTCCGAAAAACAAAAACTCAACTTTTGGAAATGATTACAAGTATTACATGTGCCCATCATTAAACTGACTGGACGTAGAATGGGTATGCCACAGTATATACCACCATACCATTCTGTTGATATGCTGACATAGGCCATGTTCACACAATGCATGTGTTGTATAAATAACGTGAGCATGTAGTTTTCATGTAAGTTTTCAGCGGTCGCTATTTATTGAATAGCGGACGCATAGACATGTCAGTTTTTCGTGCGGCCGGATGCGTATAATAAGGGTATACGCTCCGGCCGGGATACCATTAATTCCCACACAACGTATATGTTATATAAATCACGTTATTTATACAACACATGCGTTGTGTGAACATGGCCTATGTCAGCATATCAACAGAATGGTATGGTGGTATACACTGTGGCATACCCATTCTACGTCCAGTCAGTTTAATGATGGGTACATGTAATGTAATCATTTCCAAAAGTTGAGTTTTTGTTTTTTGTGACTCACGTAGGAGGCCAGACTATCCAAAAACAAACAATCTGGTGAACTCAATGGACCCTGCACTATGTAATGAAAGGAATTTTGTGGATCATTTCGTGGACCACCAAGTTGCTACCCCTGGCACGACTTGCGTAGGTGGCCGGCCACCAGGCAGAGAGGCAGCCATAGCCAGGGGCAGGTAGTAGACGGTGCAGGGAGAGCAGGTGGAAGCAGGACAGTACAGAACAGGACAGTATATCCTGGCATACCATTGTTCCAGTATGCTGTCATATATCCTGAATTTGAGTTTTTAACTGTAATAAATGAAGACATTGATAAATAAAGTTAAAGCTACTCTGTACCCACAATCTGACCCCTCCAAACCACTTGTACCTTCGGATAGCTGCTTTTAATCCAAGATCTGTCCTAGGGTCAGTTCGGCAGGGGATGCAGTTATTGTCATAAAAACAACTTTTAATCCTGCAGCACTGTGTCTAACGGCCGGGGCTTACATTTGTATACGCATTAGGCTGGCACACCCTCTCTGTCCTTCCTCCCCACCTTCCTCATCATTAGGAATGATCCAGGCAGATTGCTTCCTATTCCCCACCTGTGGCAGCCCGGCACATGGGCTGGATTGTTAATACACTTGTGCAAAGCTCAAACAGCAGGAAATGTTCCTGGATCATTCCTAATGATGAGGAGGGTGGGGAGGAAGGACAGAGAGGTGGTGCCAGCCTAATGCATATACAAATGTAAGCCCCGGCCGTTAGACACAGCGCTGCAGGATTAAAAGTTGTTTTAAGGACAATTACTGCATCCCCTGCCGAATTGACCCCAGGACAAATCTTGGATTAAAAGCAGCTATCCGAAGGTACAAGTGGTTTTTGGGGGACAGATTGTGGGTACAGAGTCGCTTTAAATAAAGTATTGATAAATTTTACTACTATAGATGAGCATGACTCCATTTAACTTCTTCAGCCACCGGTATCTCTAACTACCTTTTTGCCTTTCATGCTTTGCTTCTGATGAAAATCGTCTGCCGTTTTGTCTTTAGTGCCCCAACTTTCTGTCTTCCTTATGTACATCCTGTAACAGATTTTCTGTTCCTGCTCTACACTCTAGTCAGGAAATAAGCCAACTCTATGATGTTTTTACGATTCCCTATTTAAGTAAGTGTCTACAGGAAACAGCGCTTCTTTTGAGCTTCTTTTGCATGTTTGAAAATATCCTTTTAGTTAAAAAAAAAAGTGGGTGGGGGATAGAATTAGTTGTTTAAAGGTTTTAGACTGGATGGGAAGTTGCGCTAACGCAGACAACAGAGCAGGTTTTTGTTTTTTTTCTGTTGCCATAGCCATATTTTTTTTTGTAGGAAAAATTATGTTATTAATTTCAACCCCCACCTCCAGCCACCAAGAAAAAGTGGGATAGTTGGGAAAGGGAGCTTTTTTATTTTTAATATTTGTGTGTTTTCTAAATTAAATTTTTTTTTTTTACCTTATTATACTAGCAGTTTATTGTATTTTTATAGGTTTATAGGTTTTATAGATTTCATGCCTTTGTCATAGTATATTAAAAGTATTAAGATGATGGGTATTTTAAACAATCAACGCACCATGCTGACATGGTATAGAGAATGAAGACTGCCACTCCCATGTTATTGACAGCAGCATCTAGAGGGTTAAACAGCTGGAGTTCTTTCTCATCCCAGTCAGTGCAGGGCGTGCAATATACAGTTGACACCAGCGGCACAATGGTAGATCATGTATTAGGAAGGGGTTAAACCCTGTAGCTCAGGTGACATTTCTGGAAGATGATGAGGGTAGTAGTACTACATGCAATACTCCACTATGCCCACTTAAATGAACACACAGCCATATAATATATGCTGGGAGTAAGTCTAATGATGACCATGTTTACTAATATAATGGTCCCTAACTTGCCGCAAAATTCCCACCTTGCTCTGCCAGCTGCTGTTAATGGTCGGGGGGCAACAGGTCAGGGATCACGGCCTTAGTTGGTATTGCGGATAGGAAATGGACAGTTAGGATAATCCCTTTAATATACAGATGTATCTTTAACTTTCTTCGTATGTTGAAAAGCTTAGAAAAAGACCATAATACTGGGATACTTCGTCAGGAGGTGTTTATACTATATGTGTCTTTATGATCACCCAGTGGTTGTGATGTGAACTGCAGCCCGATGAGGATTTAATTTTGACTATATATCATGTAGTACTACTACCCTCATCATCTTCCAGAAATGTCACCTGAGCTACAGGGTTAAATCAACTGGCGTCAGAAATTTATATAGATTTTCAGTTTACTTCTATCTAAAAAATCTCGTCTTCCCGAACTTCTCAGCTGCTGTATGTCCTGCAGGAAATGTTTTATTTTCAGTCTGACACAGTGCTCTCTGCTGCCTCCTCTGTCCATGTCAGGAACTGTCCAGAGTAGGAGCAAATCACCATAGAAAACCTCTCCTGCTCTGAACAGTTCCTGTCATGGACAGAGGTGGCAGAAGAGAGCAATATGTCAGGCTGAAAAGAAAACACCACTTCCTGCAGGGCATACAGCAGCTGATAAGTAAAACTAAGGGAAGACTTGAGATTTTTAAATAGAAGTAAATGACAAGTCTATATAACTTTCCGAAACCAGTTGATTTGACAGAAAAAGATTTTTGTTGGAGGACCCCTTAAATGAATCTGTATTTGCTCAGCGCTCCTATGCCCAGATCACTTTTTTCAGACCATATAATACAAAATACACAAAGATAGAAATAAGAACCTGTTACCTAATGAAAAGTCTAGTTCTTCATCCCGGACAATCTTGATGTCTATAGCACTTTGAGCAATAAAAAAAAAAAATCTAATCAAAGGCTCCTGAGAGTCCTGGCATCCATTATTTATAGGTGAGGAACCTTCCAGAAAAGTGTAATCTAGGTCAATAGGAAATAAATGAGGCAATGGCTGGCTACGTTTTGTCATATTGGAGTCTCTCTGATGTAACCCACATGTAAAATACATGGAAATATATGCATAGCTAAGTGTTACAAAGAAAGCCGCATTTTCTGCTGTAATAAGTTATCAGCGATCCCATCTCTCTGTGCTCGATGAGGGATGCGCTTATCTGTTCTGCCAGGGGATGGAGACGGAACAAGCGCAAAGTCTTCTCCAAAGGAAATAATAATAATCACATTGGGCCTCAACTACATTCATAATAGCATTTCATATATGAGGTATGACTGGAGAAGAACCCATCTTCAAAACGAATAATTCATGATGATGAAGGTGTAAGAGCCAGGTGGGTTTCTTCATCCAGGCCCTTGAGGTTGATTAAGTGCAGGGATTATATTAATACTCATCTAGCGGAGGTAGAAACCTTATTGTGAGAGTTGTGTAACATAAAACAAGTCCAGCTTGCAATACCACATCTGACCACATGGGGGAAGATTTATCAAACATGGTATGAAGTGAAACTGGCTCAGTTGCCCCTTGCAACCAATCAGATTTCACCTTTCATTTTCCAAAGCGTCTGTAAGGAATGAAAGATGGAATCTGATTGGTTGCTAGGGGCAACTGAGCCAGTTTAACTTTACACTATGTTTGATAAATGTCCCCCTATAAGGCTATGTTCACACAACGTTCAACAGCTTTTATACTGTCAGCCGCGAGGCTGCATTTAGGACGTTCTTGCAGCCGTTCTTGCAGGAACTTTCTTTTTTTACAGTTGACTAGCGGGCACTATTGGGTTTGCCTGCAAATCAATTAACCATTCACTTCAATGTAATGTGCGGCCGCCGGCTGACTTTACATTGTGTGAACAGCTTTTATTTCTGGACACTTTTCGGTGAACAGCGTCCAGAAATAATAGTCATGTACATTATTTTAACTCCCATTCTAAAGAACGGGCACTAAAATAATGATGTGTGAACAGAGCAGGCCTAAGGCTATGTTCACACAATGTTCAAAAAAGGAAAAAGGCGTCTGCTTTTTGTTTTAAAAAAAGACGACCGTTATTGCATCTTTTTAAGTGACTTCAATAAATTGCATTGAAGTCTATGGAATAACGGAACTCTTTTTCCCACAATGTAGTTAATGACAGACGTCTTTTGAGATGGACATCATTCAAGACGTCCATTATTCCATAGACTTTAATGCAATAACGGTCGTCTTAAAAAAAAAAAAAAAAAAAGACCTTGGACGTTGTGTGAACATTGCCTTACATAAATAACACAGTGCCATATTTGCAGTTTAATCGACCCCAACCATGCTCACAAGAAACATGGATTTGAAAAAACGTAACCCCAATATATATAATTTCTTTTATTAAAAAAAATCTTATCTGCTCCAAAATAATGTCAACAAAAACTCCCGCTCACCTGCAAAAACAAATCCCTACACTGCTCTGTAGACAAGACAATAAAACAATTTAGGGCTCACAAAAGCACAAAATTTATTTATCAATTTACTTTTATTCTATTCTTTAATTTTATTATTATTTATTATAATTTTATTATTATTATTTATTATTTATTTTTTATTAAATAACAATGGCAGAATTGCATTTATTATATTTATTTTATTTTATTATTTTTTTTGTGGCTGTCTTAAAGGAAAATAAAACAGTTATGGCGTTAGACAGCAAGAAGAAAAATATGTAAAAAAAAAAAATAATTAAATTGGCTTTGTCCTCAGCGGGGTTAATAACAACATGTTTCTTGTTTCTCAACCCCATGAAGATACAATTTAACTGAGTGACATAATTAAAAAAATAATAATAATCTTGACCCTCCCTCCCCCAAATAATATAGAAATTAATAAGCGGCGGTCCGGGCTGTTTGTGAGGGATTCTTGCTCGGTAATTGGAGTTGAGGGAGCAGACTCCGATCAGAGAGAGGTCATCCTCATTTCTCTATAAAACAATTACACAGGCAGGGATTTTGTCGGCGTCCTGTAGGGAGTCTCCGCTAATTGCTGGTGGGTTAATTTGCATTTATTTGTGTGTGGCAGAACAATAGGGGATCCAGACGCGGAAGAAACACAAAACACTGGGATTTAAAGATGACTTTGAAACTGCAGAACGAGAATCCCAAGGCTGAAGTTACTCTCTGCTTAAAGGGGTATTCTGGTCATTGAACGTTAGGGCACATCTCGAAGATATACGGTAGATTTATTTTTCTTTACCTTTTCTTCTTGCCTCAATATGAGCAGCTTTGATATCACAATACTCTGTCAGGAGTTGTTTATAGTCTGGGGGGGGGGGGATTATGAGACCTTGTAAATATAAAGGTGGGTATAAAGGGGGGTATGAAGGGGGGGGGTTACTTGTATGCTGGTCTTAAATTAGGCCCTGTCCCCTTTCCCAGCCAAAATAACTAAGAGGGTGAATGCGGCCAGCCGGGCACCCGAACCTGTGCCCGCCGTGGGAAATCTACATCTGCTTCCAGTAGATGTGGATTTGGATCATTATTTACACCTTTGAGCAGGCATAAATCATGATAAATGAGGCGCAGTAGGAGGCCATGTCTCCTTCCCACCTTACCGCGCCCTCCTGAGCTCCCCCTGCCCACCCATTGGGCGAGCGTGGCATATGGCAGGCGTACGCCAAGGAGAAGGGTAGAATATGCGCCTTCTCTCTGGCGTACGCCTCAGGCAAGACCTTTGTAAATTTCCCCCCATATCATGACAAGGGCCAGATTTACTACTATACACACCTGCACATAGTATTTGGTGGACGTTGCATCCATCGACCAACTGTATAGCCTTCCAGTAGTCACGGCACGTAGTCGTAATCATGGAGATGCACTTTATTAATTAGACATATGAGCAATTAAAAAATTCCATTTCCAAAAACCATAACAAAATATTTCCTGACTCCATCCCAGGAAACGAGGGAGCGTGAGTCGTGTCACTTGTTGGCGGTCTTGGCTCAGGAACATAGAAAATATCCGAGTAACGTCTCCAGTCACCGGGATTATCATCTCTTTGTTCTATGTTTGAGCTGCTAATACGGAAGGTGAGGGGCCACGTCAGAAGCTTTGGCGTAAAGGAGAAACAAAAAGCAGGAAGTGGCGACACGCAGCTCATGTTTACTAACACGTAATAATGAAATAATGATTTGTTTTGCTGCTTCTTGTAATCGCCTTCTTGTTGACGGTTCTGTCTCTTAGCAACATGATGGGGATATAAGTGAATTAAACAACTCTTCTTATTCTTCTTGAGGAAAGAACGATGTGTAATTATAAACGCTCATCTCCAGTGGACGGACCATTTGGATGGGGACCGAGGGTTCATGACCCGGCGGTGACTTTATCTTCTAAGTTAGTTAGTAAACTGTATACTCCCTTGAGTGACTGATAAGAAGCCCATAAACATTACCATCAGGGACCAAATCACTCTTCCAGTGGAATAGTCCATGGTGGTCACTGCTCACGATGATCCACCTCTACACAGGAAGACCTGACCCACCCATAAATGACTTGGGTGACCATTAGTGTATATAGCCGCCATATTACTCTTCCCCTTTCGAGTGATCATACACCTTGGATAACTGTCAGACAATCAGCTGTTCCTCCCTACCTCCCTATAGATGTTGTGTGTCTGGTTCAGCCAAGAGACGTCTCTGGTGATAGCCTACTGTATCTCTTGAGAGCAGGATTGGGTATTTCTTTTTAACATGTCCTATTCTTTTCTCCCCTACACGTACAGTAGTCGGACGGTCTCAACAAAATAGTTGGTTTTGGTCAACTTTGCTTTTATGTATATGTGGAACCCTTAGTAGGAGATAATAGCGCATCACAGGGGTAAGAGAACTCAAATTCCTCTTGTATTGGTAAAACAGTCAATTTAAAGGAAATTCTAGTAAATATTAAAACATCTAAAATGTTCATATGGACCTCTTGTAGTTTCTACATTGTATCAGTTTCTAATTCATGCTTTGTTGTCAGATGGTCTGGTGGCCATTTGATCCTGCATACAAATGCTATTTCCACTAGTGTCCCCATGGTTACAGACTACAAACAAACCGTTTGTAGTCTGATCTTGCAGTCATGTGATTCTTTGCTCCTCCTTTGTAAGCTACAGACAGAAAAAGCTACAGACTTATAGTCTGTACCCAGGGAAACACATGTCTGCATAGGAACTGTATACACAGCTATAAACAGTGACCCAACTTTAACCAGTGCTTTTTAGGTGAGGCTGGGGCAACATGGTGATTCTAACCGTGACAGAGGTCACACCACTAAATACGACAATGTTGCACCCTGTAGATTATGGCGCGTTGCACCTAATGCAAGTAAGTGGCTTGCACTTAAACCTCAAGATGGAAGCAACAGTTCTAAAAAATTTTTTATCTTGGGTGGTTGTATTTTGATTGCCAGGTCACAGTTGCTGTCACTTTGGGGTCACAAGGCAACCCCATTACCCTACATTAGCTAGGATATGGTGGTATCTGGTTGTGTGACCCATGTTGTGGTCAGACAGATTTGGACAGTTTTTCCAGAGTGAATGAATATTAGGGGGAGGTTAAGCAAGGGTAGAAAGGGCCATTTTCTCTACTTTGGTTTATGCAAAGTTTGGTGAATCCCCAAAATTTAAATATTTAGCTACAGTATCTAATATTTTAGAGGCAGTCCATAAGATTGTAAAAGGGAGTAGATGATCTGTGGGGAAGAACATTCCAGGAAACAGGTGCAGCACAAGAGAAACCAGTGATGAGACGGAACAAAATAGGAAATATCACAAACAGCTTAGCTTTTTTTTTTTTTTCCGCCGTTGAGGAAGTGAAGAAAGTACTGTTTTCTCTACTAAGATATATTATAAAATTTCTATATTCACTTTGGTTTATGCAAAGTTTGATGAAAATGCCTGACTTTTTTATCTTTATTTTATCTTTTTATGGCGAATCCCCAAAATTTAAAAATGCATCTACTTATCTATTTATCTACAATATCCAATATTTAAGAGCCAGTCTATAACATTGAAAAAGGAGGTGGATGATCCATAGGGAAGAACATTCCAGGAAACAGGTGCAGCACAAGAGAAACAAGTAATGAGACCGAACAAAATAGAAAATATCACAAACAACTTCAGTTTTTATTTTTTCCGCCAACACGCTCTCATTTCAGCAAGGCGATTATTAGACACAAGTGAAGGAAAACCATTGGCCATGATATTTTTTTTTTGCATCGTTAATGTGCTCGGAGAGCGGAGGATTCACAATAGTCATTACGTGGCATTTAACTTGTACTTAATGTTCAGGTAATTGCTGTTTTGCAGTCTATTTTGCCTTTTGAAGAGGATGCAGAACAATATTATACAAAGAAGTGAATTCAGATTTAATGTTTGGGTTTTAGATAGACTTATAGTAGAGAAAGGCACCTGAAAAGACTGGCCGCAGCGGGCATGCAGGGCACTACAATGTCAACATGGCCATAAACCCAGAAACAAAAGGCTCCTGTTGGGAGAGCGAAAATCAGACCGCGGGCGACGTGTTGGAAGAGGAAAATTCAGCAGGCGTCATTATGAGAGCTTATCCACTGTGCATTAGAGGCAGCATTACACATTAATGTGATGCCACGTACAGTGCCAGGGACGTACAGAAACCAGGATTTCTGCACATGCTGAGCATGGAGATCAGCGTTATTCCAGAAAGATTCAGTTTCTCATTCAAAACTATCAAAATATTGTCAGGAAAGACTGAAAGAAGTTATTAAAGGGTTTTTCGAGTCCCTGCAGGTATTTATCTCCAAAATAATTTCCCGTTCTGGCCTCCTGAGCTCAAACCTAAGGGGTATACAGAATATATTTGCGTCTTCCCCTCCCTTTCCTCCTGGCCTTATGCATCCCGCGACAAGTGACATGAGATGTCCACATATTATATGTGTTTGACCTCCAGAGATTGTGGTGTGAATTGCAGCCTATTAAAGGAGAAGTCTCACCAACAACGAAATCAGGCAGGAGGGTCTGGGTGTGAAAATAACAAAGTACCCGGTTTCCTGCAGAACATGGCGACCAGTGGCGGCAAATGGGACCCCGGTGGCCTTATTCCCACATTCTGTGTACATAAATGAATGGTGTGTAACGGAACAGATTATTGGAACTCTCGGCATCATGTATGATCTATATGCCTCAACATTCTGGTGAGGCATATAGTGCAGAACTCATAGACCAGTGAATGGTGTAAGTTTAAGCATTAATGCATTTAGCATCTCCACTTACCTCTGGGTGGCACCTGTTTGCTAGGCTGACACTCTGGATCTGGCCTAACAAGTATGAATTTGTCAAACCTTGGCGCAAAAAAACAGATCTGAATTTACATACTCATACAGATACTATACTCATTCACGAGCCCCCCCACCCCCGTTTCACTCTTCACAATTTAGTAAGTAATAGTTTTGTCCTTTTGTACCTGCACAGAAGTGCTCAAACTAAGTCAATCAATCGCTATCTCATCCTTGAAGCATACTAACCACAGAAGAGACTGTAACAAGTATAAGTTATCATTTTCCCTAGATAACTCCTACCTAACACCGAAACACAAAGTCTCTCCAAACTTATAACTCTGTAAGAGCTGTCATTCAGTTGATAAATACTATCCCAGTCTCTTGTAAACTAAAGTCCTATGTACAGCGACCCGTTCACTGCCATATTGAATCCTATGGGTTTAATTTTGTGCATTACTCCATCACCTAGCAGATAAAAATACTTTCTCGCTGCGTAAATCGCCCTCAGAGCCCTGACTTATCATCACCTATACCGGCAATAGACGTTATTGCAGACATACCCATGTACCTATGCCAATCTGGATAGTATAAAAGTAGAATCAGATTTTTTACAGTTTCTTGTTATTCCACACTTCCTCCTGGATTACGGCTCCGACCATCATTAAGAGTTGACTGTGGCCCACCAGGGACAAAAGGTTGGAGACCAGAGCTCTGGATAATATCATTAGCAAGCGTTCCTTTTTATGTCATCTTCGGCTATCTGTATTCCATCTATGTACTTTGCCAAAGGCTGTGTTGCCGGGTAAAAAAGAAATTGCAGCAAGGGACATCCCTGTCTCGTTTCCGTCATCAACCGAAGCTGCCATGAAACAACATTAGAGGTATACACATGTGCACTGGGATTATGATATGTCGCCTGTACAGCCTATTTAAACCTCCCGCAAATATCATTCTAGCTAAAAGATTTCTATATCTAAAAGCTTGAATAGCTAGGGCCAAGTGACATTATCAAAAGGCTTTTTCTGCATCCACTATTACTATTGCCTTGTTTTTATTTTCATTTGGATTATTTTTTATTCTTAACTCTCATTGTCTCCCAGTATAAAAGTTGATCACTTACAGATGTGTACATCCTTACCTGTCCTTAGTTTTTTTCTTTTCATCTGTGCTGCAGTTCCCATCACAGCCATTAGGAGACCACTTATAGACACAGATAGGGTATACATCTCCTGACACAGTATTGTTAAATCACATTATTTTCTAAGCTAGTCATCTGGTGACACACATTAGAACATATCTAAAGCCATGAAGAAAGGTAAGGAGGGACACATTTATATAATCATAACTGTTTCCTTGAAATTCTTCATCCCAAATTTTGAGCCACTAAAGAGAATGGGATGTGCCAGATGTAGTTCTAAATTATTTTCAGGACTTGGAATAACTCATAAACTGTGAAATAACTTAATAACTCTGTGTGTGTGTGTGTGTGTGTGTGTGTGTGTGTGCAGTGTAAGGCAGCTATCATAGAGACTACAGTTCATCCACTGTCTTAGGGACAACTGCAAATTAGAGATGGGAAATGTCATATGCAGGTTACCTAGTGCCTCATTATGGAGGGCAGCTGGTACAGATGTGTCTAACCTCGTCTTGTATCTAACATAGATATATTTAGTGATCTGTGTTCTGTGATCACCAGCTTTTTACAGCATCTTGAGGTCACAACCATCTTTGCTTAAATGTAAACACTGTGTTGAGAGAATAAACACATAGATTATTATATAAATGAAATATTATCCCTGCTCTGATAACATATCAGGATATTGTGTTGGCGGCTGCCATGAAAAATTCATTTTGTTAACTTATCTAAGGGACAGTTGAGGATGGACACATCTGTATGTGTGATTTGAAAAAGTCAAGGGTTGAGGTTTGCATGTCGTATTCCAACTAAAGCAACATTGTCATTTTTCCAGACCTCACCTTAAATATGGTGTATACACAAGATGTGTCATAAGTGTTTGAAAGGAGGAATATCACATCAGAGAACCAGAGCAGAACAACTGAGGACCCTTGACCCCCGTTCTTCAAGGAGGGACAGCCTTGTGTTTGTTGATGCCCTCTGTGTTTCTTTATATCATGGATTATGGTACAGTGAACATGTAACCATATCCTACATTTCTTTAACAAGAGAGCCATACAATATTTACTTATTAACAGTGTCACAAACTGGCCAACTACCTAAAGGGAATCCCTCAGCACGATTGTGCTGATATAGGTCCCAGCTGCACCCTATAGATCTACTATGCAGCTCCCCTACCATACCAGCTGCACCTGGAGTGTTATCTTTATGGCTATGTTCACACTGCGTACGAATCCGTCCGTAGTGAGAACCGCGAATATACACACGTAGTTTTCAGGTTGATGCGTTCGCTTGAAAGTATACAATATACACCCGCACAGTGCACACTACCTATGAGCTTACGGCCGGATCGTATACGGCACCGTGAAAAATGAACAAGACCATTGTTTGAGGACGGAAATGTTGAAACTCACGGCCGTGGATTTCCATGCGGTCCCGTACGGAGTACTTTTTTTTAGCAAAATTGAACTTGATTTTTCGATCCAAAAGGTTCTGTGTGGTTTACGGGGCTGGGCAAAGATTTCCAAGTAAATGACCTGCCTCAGATCGCTTTGAAACAAGCTAGGGAAGCATAACTGTACTACGGGCGTATGTTCGCGGTTCGTACGTATCCGGCCGCATGTCTATTTTTCCCATGCCCGTAGTTTCAGCCCATTTACAGCACATGTACGGCGGCGTACGATCTTTGGACGGATTCATGCACAGTATGAACATAGCCTATATAAGGAAGAAACCTGTTTTTTTTTGTGTGTGTGTTGCCCAAGGTTGGGAGAGGAGCGGCAACTAGTCATCTGGGCAAAGAACATGTGACTAGTCACGGCTCTCTGTCATCGCACTCTGCAAGGATGACTGGCAGGCAGAGAGGTCTATAGAGATCTATAAAGAGCTGTGACTAGTGACAGACAGCTCTCCACCCAGGTGACTTGTCACAGCCCCTCTCCTGTCCTTGTGCACTCCAATGAAATACATTTTCCAATATAACGATAACCCAGTACTTAAAGGCCATTCAATACCTGACAGCAACAATAAAGTTGTGGATAGTCTCACTGATTTATTAATATGTAATAATGAAAGCAGTTGGGGACGTGTTTTCTAGCTGTAAGTTTCCCTTTAAGTAGCAGTGCCACAAAGTGCCTTAGTATATACTGCCATATAGTACTCAGTTTATACCTATATATAGTTACAGTTCCATATAGAGGGTTATAAACAAATTCCAATATCAATGCCATACTACTTGTTTGTGATTATGTGCCGTAAGGGCCAGGCCATTCATGGCGTCTCCCAAATGTAGGTGGGTGTCCCCTTGAAGGCCACCCATCACTGTACTGTATCTTTTATCCAAAATACATTGCTTCTAGTGGGGAATATAGTCAGTATATGGCATCCAATGGACCCAACCACCAGTAATCAAAGGTTCAGGAGTAATATAAGGTGCCCTTATACCATTATGTGCATGAGGGTACTGGGTAAGAAAGCCCCTTGAATCCAGTAGCGTGGCCATTAGTAATTGGAGTTGCAGTTGACCTTCATGGCCTGTCATCCGCTCTCTGGACTACTAACTTATTTAGACATTTAGAAAACAAAAAGCAGATCTTAAATGACCTTTCTCCATCCACAGCTTCATTTCCATTAGGCGCTGAGCCGATTCTGTGGGGGCCTGGTGGTAATTATCATTACTTCCAACCATGACATATCTAAACAAGACAATCATTTATTACTGGGTGATAAGAGCACCATAAAGCATGCGGCTGTACGCCATGCGCGCTCTCAGCTCAGCTATGCGCTCGTTAAGTATTTATGAGATGCCGCCATAACATTAAACTTATTACTTAGCGTTACTTTAACCTTTTACTGGCGTTACCTTGTTTGTCCCGAAATAAAGGGTATTTATTGACTGACGGATCAACAATTGTGTATATTACTCTATGTGGCAGAACAGCTTCTACCTGTGTTGGGTATAACATGAGAATAGACAATGTATTGGGCTCATAAAATGAATACATAACTTTCGTCTTCAGTATGTTCAGTACCCCATATATTAGAGCAAAAGTTTGTGCTGCAGAGCTGTAGTTCTTTTCACTTAAAGGGATCATCCAGCTTTAGAAAAACAGGGCCACTTTCTTCCAGAGACAGCACCCCTCTCCAGGTCAGGTGTGGTTTGCAATTAAGCTCTATTTACTTCAATGGAACTGAGTTGCAAAACCTGCACCCAAACTGGAAACAAGTGGTGCTGTCTCTGGAAGAAAGTGACCATGTTTTTCTAACACTGGACAACCCCTTTAAGAACTGGACATTGCAGCCATTTACACCAGTCACCCAACTTTATAAAAGAATACACAACCTTAGGCTATGTTAAGAGTACGTAAGCTACATAATAATCACAGCCGTTGTTGCTGAGTTGCAACAACGTCCGTGATTACTACATAACTCCCGTAGTGCTGCCTTATACATATAGTATACAGTCCGGCCAGGATCCCTAGCGGCGCCACAAAAAACTGACATGTCGCTATTCATTAAAGCGACTCTGTACCCACAATCTGACCCCCCCAAACCACTTGTACCTTCAGATAGCTGCTTTTAATCCAAGATCTGTCCTGGGGTCTGGTTGGCAGGTGATTGTCCTAAAAAACTACTTTTAGGCTATGTTCACACTATGTAAAACTACGGCCGTAGTTCTCGCCGCAGAACTACGGCCGTAGTATTGAGGGGTGGAACATAGCCTTATTTTCAATGGGATCCCGGATGGAGCGTACAGACATCGTATGCACTCCGGCCGGGATCCCATGCGGCGCTGTAAAAAACTGAATGAATTATGGCCGCAGAAAGACCTGTCAGTTCACACAGTAAAGCAAGCGGCTAGGGGAAGCTAGGGGAAGCTCTGATGCAGGCGCGCGCTGATGCGCCCGCATCAGAGCTTCACAGCCGGAAAGATCGGGGTCACGGAACGGCCGGGTGTTCACGTTGTGTGAACATAGCCTTAAACTTGCAGCCCGTGCCAAATGGGAGTATCTGTGCCCTAACTTTGCACCACCCCTCCATCCCTCCTCCCCGCCCTCCTCATCATTAGGAATGCTCTAGGAAGATTGCCTCCTATTTATCACCTGTGTCAGCCCGGCTTATGGGCTGGATCGTTAAGCACCTGTGCAGTGTTCAGCATGGAGAAAATGTTCCAGTGGCATTCCTAATGATGAGGAGGGTGGGGAGGAGGGACGGAGTGGTGGTGCAAAGTTAGGGCACAGATACTCCCATTTGGCACGGGGCTGCAAGTTTAAAAGTTGTTTTTAGGACAATAAGTGCGTCGCCTGCCGAACGGACCCCAGGACAGATCTTGGAATAAAAGCAGCTATCCGAAGGTACAAGTGGTTTGGGGGGGGGGGGGGGGGGTCAGATTGTGGGTACAGAGTCGCTTTAAATAGTGTTTGCAGAGAACCTGTCAGTGTGGCCGCACACTCCATTGTGAGCAGCAGTGAATTTGGATGCATCGGATGCCTCAGAATTCAGCGGCAGTGAAGGTCATCCAGCTGGTACTGCAGTACCGCCCGGAATGGTCTTCTCTGACACCGGAACAGACGGTGTTTTTCTACATGGGAACATGGCCTTACCCTGTTCTCTCATCCCTCCTACGTGTTTCCATAACTCTTTTATTTATTTTTTTGTTTAAATATTGATATATTTTGCTGATTACTCTGGTCCCAAGATGTTAAGTGGCGAGGCAGAGCTCTGCAGTTATTCACTGAGCAGGAAGCACATAGCATATGACTTCTGCTCTATGTAATTTTCATGGGGCTTTACATAAGGGAGCCAAAAAAGGACAAAGAGAGCAGGAACTCCTGTCATTTTGAAAGGTGTTCCTGCTCTCATAGTATGCAGTATGATCAGATTTTTACTGTTTGGCCCACAAAAGTAAGTGGTTATTCTATACATCAACACTTAACTTCTTACTCTCTATGAGTGGGGTATGCTGCGTAAGCTATGTATACTCCAGCCAGACCAATGCTTCTATAGCAGAGTGGTGGTTTTCATCCCCCAATCAAGTCATTGGCTTCATTGCATGCTGTAGGTTGTAGTTTTGTAGCCCCAGGGGTGCTGCAGGTTAGGGATCACTGCTATAAGTTCAAGGTGCAGATGTCTGGATGATAATATATCTGAAATGAATATTGTTCTTAGATTTGCGAGATTAATGTAAGCAAAGGGGGAAAAAAATCAAAAACTCTTTTTTGCAATGGAAACAGATTCTAAAAATACTGTATGTTCCTGGCCTTGTAGAATCTATTAATTAGTAATCAGCTCTGTGATATTCTCCATGCCATGCATATTCAGCACAGGACTGTACATATCTGCCGAGAGGAAACATAATATGCATCAGTGATCTTTCTAAAAATTCCCTAAAGGCAGAGAGGACCATGGGGAATGACAAGAATTACAGTGTACATCTTCTCTGGAGAGTACACAGCATAAATTAGACTGGGGAGCTGTTACAGTGTCGCAGTGTCAGTATAATGAGAGTCCTGGCCCACTTCTGGGTGTTCAATGATTCCCTTAAAGGGGTATTCCATCTCAACTAATAAAGTTAATCCCGTAGGTCGCATCAAGTTAAATATTTTTGCAAATACATATGCTGCTCTTTACTCCCTCGTTGACAGATCCTTGTCTAGATTACCAACCACCACTCTGCTCTACAAGCGGTGCCAAAGCTACCATGGAGGAAGACCGTGCAACCTCTATGGGGCCCATGCAAAACGTGGTCTGCCTCTATGCCAGCTACAGATCAGGGCCCTGCAAGCCTCTTTTGTGGTCAGAGGCAGTATTACACCTCCAGCCACAAGAGCCCCCTCCCGCCAGTAGTGGATTATAATAGGGGCGTTTCGGGGCGGCAGCCCGGGGCCCTGAGCTTTTGGGGCCCATGACCACCCAAAAAGACTTATACTTTCAGTGGTGTATTGTCCCTGGCTACAGTTCCACCATGATTTGCAAAAAATCACAGCTTTTTTATGGCAATTTTGCACAAATCCTGACATCATGACATTATCAGTCTTTTACTATAAACGCCAGGCTAGTGCCCCACAGCACACAATGTGGCCAGGCATGGTATTGCAAGTAATATTTTTGCAATGATGATAATTAGTTGTAGTAATTTTAGTAAGGTCATATCTTAAAGTCTGTATTACAGCTAGAAGATGCAGATCCTCATGGCACGACTGAACTGAACTTACTGTAGATCATTTAGAGCGCTATTGGTACCTGTGTAAAACTGTCCTATCTCCTCTTTCCTTCTATCCTATATCCTCAGTTCTATATGACAAAGCTCATACCAGCTACAAATCTGCAGTTTCCATTTCTTACAACAGGGAAAATTACCTGATTTTTGGAAGTTTACTGCTGACTTTCTACCTCCATGTAAGAGGTTGTTATGGGGGTCAATACTGGAGTAGGGCACACTGATGAATAGTGCATGAACATCTCCAAAAGACAGCAAAAATGGAGGCGCATCGTTTTTTTTAACGTACACAAAAAATAAGGCAAAGTGCGTTTTTTTGTGTATGTTAAAAAAAATGGATGTGTTTTGATCCTTTTTTTATAATAAAAATGAATAGAAAAACAGATGAAAATAACGGATTGAACAAACGTAGTGTGAACCCAGCCTTAGTAGGAAGTTTTGAGAGCCATGTGATAAGCCACCGTAATAAATCAGTGTGTAACGGGGGGTTGGGGGGGGGGGGGGGGGGGAGCAAATCCATCAATTTTTATTTTTTTCTTGTCTTCTTACGACGGAGCAGTTTCTCTCATTATTTACTCTGAAAGGGAACATTGTGACATAAATCTTCCAGGAGATCATCTTCTTGAAGAGAAATAAAGTAATTTTCACTGAGTTTTCTGGATTTCCAGCCAGTGGCGATGAAACCTTTAAGATACAGAGAACTCAGCTCCCAAATAATCCTGGTGTCACTGCATATGGGGGTGTTTACTTTATATATTCCATTTTTGTGCACTTTTTTATTATATTTATTTTTATTTATATATTATCCTGGTCAAATTCTGAAAAATAGTGAGAAGGAATATGGAAAAGAGGGAGGGGCGAAAGGAAGAGGAGGAAGGAACCCAGAAAAAAAAAAGAAGGAAGGAATGAGAACAAAGGAGGGAAAGAAGGAACAAATTGTAAAAATTGTAGAAAAAGTGGGAAGGAAGGGGGGAAAGGGGGAGGGGCAAAAGGAAGAGGAGGAAGGATGTCAGAAAAAAAGGAAGAAGAAAGGAATGAGAACAAGGGGGGAAAGTAGGAACAAGGGAGGAGGATGAGGAAAGAAGAAAAGAAAGAAGAGAGGAAGGGGCAGGGGAAAAAAGAAAGAAAAATAGATAATAAAAGACTGAAAAAAGGAGGTAGGTTGGAGGAAGGATAGATTAAAGAATGGAAATGTCAGGACTGTGCGCTGGCGCTCCTCGGTTCGCACTGTGCAACCAAGAAGGCACTGAGTTGGTGCAATCCAGAATCATGTCTGAACACAGGTTAATTTTAGGCTTGTTCAGCCCCACCTGTCTTGCTTCTTGTGCCTTGACAGCTTGAGGGTTAAACTGCTGCTGTGCAGGTGAGCTGTGTGGAGGATCAGGGGCTGGTTCAATCAGCTGCTGGGCTGAGTTCCTGATCCTGTATAAATAGTAGGTAAGCCCAGCATTCAGAGCTGGCTATTAGTTGTTACTAGTCCCAGCTCCCCTGCTCCTTTCCCAGCGTTCCCCTGTCCTAATTCCCTTGCTATTGCTCTGCCAGTTTTCTGACCTTTTGCCTGACCTCCGACTATCCGCTCTCTTTCTGATTTTGTACTGCATTGTCCGTTTGGTTTTGACTTGGCTAGCTGACTCTCCTCCATTTTGTTTGTTTGTCTGTCTACATTCTGTGTGTTCACCTACTCAGTGTAGGGACCAACTCCGTGGTTGTCCCCAGCCATTTAGGGCCGTGCGTGGCAAGTAGGCAGGGACATTGGTTGGGGCAAGTTCAGGGCTTACTGTCTTGTCCGTGTCTCCCCAGCCTGACAGGAAAACAAAGGAATGAGTAAAGGAAAGAAGGAATGAAGAAAAGGAGGAAGAACAATGGAGGATAAGAAGAGAAGAAAGATGGGAGGAAAGTAAGAGTGATGAGGGATAGGAAGGATAGATGGTAAAACGGAAAACTAAGGTGACGTGAAAGAAGGAAGAAGGAAGAAGGAATGAATAAAGGAAGGAAGGAAGGATTGAAGAAACGGAGGAAGAACAAAGTAGAAAAAGATGAAAAGAAGGAAGGTGGGAAAAAGAGGAGCAAAGAAAAAAAAGAAGCAAGGGAGGGGCAAGAAAAGAAGAAAGAAAGGGTAGAAGGAGGCCAGGAAGGAAGGGAGGGCGGGAAGTAACGTAAGATGAGGGTATAGATGGGTGGGAAGGAAGAATGAATGGAATATAGGAAGGATGGTACAGTAGGCTGGAAGTGCATATTGTACAGAGCATATTTCGGTGTGTGTGTGTGGGGGGGGGGGGGCAATAGGGGGTAAAAAGGCCATAAAGTAAAGGAGAATAGACACAGATAAAGCAAAATATGTGTAAAATAATACAAAAATACGTAGATAGAAGAGCAAAATGCTGTTTAAAAGTGAAACTTCCCATTTCATAAACCACAATATATGGATTTTGTTCTTTTCCCACCAGCTCATCCACAGGCCGTCTTTTATGTTAATATCATAGCGGAGCACCATTAGCTCTATAATGCAGCCAAACAGAATATTCTGAGAGGGGCCGGAGGCGAAGCAGAGAGTGCGGTAATTGTTGTTTGAAATGCGCCGCAGCATTTTTTATTCCAAAGTCCCAAACTACAAGAGAAGCAGCACATTATGTGTCGTCTCCTGCACTGAAACCTCCCATTCGGCTGTGCGGACGTCGACTTCAAAGCTCACATTTGTGCTGCACTCAGCAGACTGCTCTGTTAATTTATGACTGAGCAGCCTCAAGATTCCTTTTATTTAAGCCAAGGAGCTTAAATATTGCAAGACGTTGTTATTTACTTTCCTTTATTGTGACGCGGCTGATAATCAATCATCTAAGAGGAGAAACAACATCAACTTCATTACTTTAATCATCCAAGAGAAAGAACAGACTCAGCATTCTCTAAGGACGGGCACTGGTGACCTCATAATACAGCTACAATGATGCCATCAAGATAAAAATCTGAAGGCTTATACTTAAAGGACTTATCCGGCAGCAGAAAAGGTAGTACCGATCCTGCTCCCTGGTGTTCCACTTTCTCCCACTGCCCTTGGTGGGAATGGGTTGCATGTTGCTAACTTTGCAAGGAAGAACCTTCTCTGCTGCCCAGATAACCCCTTTAAAGCCCCTTCCTAAGGTGTAATTTATAACACTGGTGTCTTGTTATGTTTACATGGGTTTTGGGTCTCTTCAGGCACCATGTTTGAGGGGCCATAGCTATCGCTTCCCCCTATGTAGCTACATCTCTAAACTGATCCTTAGAATTATCTTGCAAGGTTGAAGGCCAATGGAAACTAATGGTAAGTAGTAGGGATGGTCCGAACCTGCTTCGGTTCGGGTTCGTACGAACACAAACTCTCGGCAATGATTCCCGCTGTCTGCCCGCTCCGTGGAGAGGGTGGATAAAGCGAAAGGACCGCCTGGAAAACTGGGATACAGCCATAACCATAGGCTGTATCCCAGTTTTCCAGGCGGTCCTCCCGCTGTATCCACCCGCTCCACGGAGCGGGCAGACAGCGGGAATCTAATGCCGAGCATTGCCAAAGCAGGTTCGGACCATCACTAGTAAGTAGCATAAAGCCAAAGTGGACAAGAAGCCTCCTGTTCCTTGCCAAAGCAAAAGTAATGGCTTGATATTGGACAATAAAGAAAGGTCCTGAGTAGTTGACTTCCCCTTCATAACATATTCTCTAATACATCCCTGATTGGTCCCCGACCGATCACTAGAACAAGCTGAGAGAAGTTTATGTTAAGTGTGTTTCCTCTCAGCTTTGTGCCATGTGACCAAGTTAGACCATGTTCAGACCTTGTAAGAGACGGCCAGGTCACGGAACGGCTGGTCACAGAAAAGATCATCCCGGCTGGATAATCTTTACTGCCACTGAGTTCTGATGCAGGGGGTCTGCGCGTGCCCGCATCAGAACTCCCCACTGCACACCATGGAGCGTGCGGCCGGAGCCGCACGCTTCATTGTGTGCACTGAAAGGGTTTTCTGCGGACGCTATTTAATGAATATTCAATGTCAGTTTTCTACGGCCCCACTCGGGATCCCGGCTGGAGTTTATAACATGTGTATACACTCAGGCTGGGATTCCCTTGGCCTGTAGCACTACGTAAGTACCACTGAAACCACAGCCGTTGTAACAATAGACGTAATTTCTGCAGAACTTACATAGTGTGAACATAGCCTTAGACTGTATACTTTACATAAGGCTACAGTCACATGTTCAATAATTTTTCCGCACAGTATAGGATTTCTGCAATCATCCGCAATCCACAAAACATTTGTTTGTAATGCATCCGTGATCTGTATTTTTTGGGGATAAAAAGGGGGTAGGTAATAGTTAAATAAGTGGGAATGGTTTAATTACTTGTCCTTATTTTTTACGGATTTAAGGATGTTACGGATGTTTGATCTGTAAAAATGATGGATCTGCAAAAATTATGGACTCTCCCATGGACTTCTATGGAGCAACCTGTGCTGCATTTATTGGCCGTACTAGAGCTTGTCAGTCATTTTTGCGGTTGCAATATTGTGGATTGCATATCTGTAAATATACGGACAATGTTAACAGCCCAATGAAAATCAGTGAGCCCTAAATTTGTCCGTAATTGTGGATCCACGACTACAGACAAAACTGTGGAATGTGTGATAATAAAATGAATCCTACAAGTTTTCAGATTTTTGGGAAAATTCAGTGCACAATTGATCTGTTCTAAATCAATTCAATCCTCTGTGGATAAGACCAAGCATTGTCTCGAAGACCCCCCATTGTAGTGACATGGTCTATCTCTATGCAAAAGGACGCTGGTTGACCTCAGGGAGATCAACCAAAACACCGCAGAGACACCATCACGTGTCTCAACGTCAGTGTATTCTAGAACATTGCCCCCTGGGAAATCAAATATGCAAAAGAACACTGCAGAGACACCATCACATGTCTCGACGTCAGTGAACTAGCCAGACCTTCCCTCCGGGAAGGAACAACCAAGCCAAAGCGTTCTCCAGTCAAGGAAACCACCTCAGCAAGGTATCCATCCACAGACAGCTGTTTCGGGGTTTTTGCCCCTCATCAGTGTGGAGTAGGTTT